>NC_138513.1:34901427-35501427 GCF_964252035.2 Podarcis erhardii
GAAACTTGTGTTTTCTCATTAATAAGTGCTACTGATTTCAACCGAGTTTATTTCCCTAGCTAGCATATAGAGGATTGCACCCTGAAGAACTACCAGAATGTTTCATTTACCACCCGAACTTAAAAAAAAAAAAATGCTGCTCCAAAGCAAATTGCTTATTACTGTTAATTATGGCACCTACTTCCTCACACAGAAATAAGCACCAACAAAACTCTGCTCTGTGAAGCTTTTATAACAGTTCTGTTTCAAAATCCTCTTTTCAAAATGCTAATTGATCCTCTAAATGAACTTTATTAATCATTGATGGAAAACTGGCAGCAACCTATTAGTGCCGGCTTTGGCAACCGCCTTAAAGTGTCCAATTAGGTCGAAGTGTCCAATCAAGAAATCTCTGGAAAGAAATTAGGGCAGAATCTTTAAGCCTAATTCGCTTCGGAGCAGGGTAGAAAAAGTAACACAGACAAATTCACATGATGTGTGGGTGGGGCGGAGAATTGTAGAAAACAGTGTCTGAGAGTTTAGGGTTTGGTGCTCCTGTTATGATACTGCACTTAATACAGTCAAACAATTTCCTACTTTCCTGCTCACGTGGAGTGAGACACAATTGACCCTTGAAGAGCAGACAAGCGGCAAAGTCCAAATACATTCAGTTTCTTCCCCTTAAGAGCATCATGCCTGTCTGTCATGCCTTCATTATCCTGTTAAGAGGCCTGTTTCCAGTTTCCCCATATCAACGAAAGTAGTTAATTTTCTGCCAAATGAGCAGATGCAGTAACAATGCAATCCTATAACAGAAAGTACCACTAAGCTCCATCTTACTTACTCCCAGGCAAGTGTGTGTGTATAGGATTGCAGAGAAATTGAAAGCCTTAATATTTATAAAATATACCTCCGCTATGTTTCATAACATAAACAATTATCCCACTTTAAAGCTCTATTTGTAGGTGTTGTGATGAGCTCTTTCAGAGCAGATCCTACAAGCATTTTCTGCAAGCGATTGTGGCCTCAGTCCAATTTCAATAATAGTTGTTGTTTTAATTTGGAAACAACTGTTTCTAATGTGTCATTAAGCTCTGAGCTCAAAAATCTGACAAGTCTGCTCCATACTTTCACTAAGCCAGTTGCCCACGTTTTATTTTCTACAATGTTTTTGTGCATAACATGTCCCCTCCCAATTAAAAGCACCCGTATGCCATTTAACTTTTTCTTTTTTGAAATATTTAATACACATGAGGTTTTTGAAACTATAGTTCAGTATCGGTCAGTTGTTTTGTGGGGGGGCGGGACCAGCTGTAGAAAATTACTCATTGCCACTGAAATGTTGCAAAGATTTTTGCAACACTCGGCTGTCAGTTTTGTGACTGCACAATCAAATATTTAATATTTGTTTTACTTCTAGATTATAAGTAGTAGGCATGTACATACCCTCCAACATTTCTCTGATGAAAATAGGGATGTCGTCATCATCATTATTATTATTATTATTATTATTATTATTATTCCATTTACAGTGGTACCTCGGGTTAAGTACTTAATTCGTTCCGGAGGTCCGTTCTTAACCTGAAACTGTTCTTAACCTGAAGCACCACTTTAGCTAATGGGGCCTCCTGCTGCTGCTGCGCCAACGGAACACGATTTCTGTTCTCATCCTGAAGCAAAGTTCTTAACCCGAGGTACTATTTCTGGGTTAGCGGAGTCTGTAACCTGAAGCGTATGTAACCCGAGGTACCACTGTGTACCCTGCCCATTTGACTGGGAAGGGAAACCTATCCTGTGTTGACACATTTAAAATGTAATTAATTCAAACATACAACATATATAAAAACATATATAAAAACATAGTAAAACGTTAAGCTTTCAAAAAACACCCTTCTCTATAAAGGGCTGCCTTCACATGGCTTGGATAATTCTATACCCTTCTCCATTTCTCAGATGAAAATAGGGACATCCTAAGGAAAAGCAGGACATTTCAGGATCAAATCAGAAACCAGGACGGCTTCTGTAAATCTGGGACTGTCCCTGGAAAATAGGGACACTTGGACAGTCTGCATATATAGGACTTAAACTGCGGCATTCTGCATTCCACTGGGTTTTTTCTATACCTTGGCTTTTCAGCCTCAAGCAACCTGCTAAACTGAAGGCATTATGAACAATCTGGCGGACTGCCACGTCAGGTTGTCATGTCATGTAGGTTACGTGTTGTGTAGGCCTGCTCCAAAGACATAATTTACTATAATTTTACTTGCAATGGCAAAGGGTCAACAGTGCTTTTGTTGCACACAAGTTGACAATTTCATTAATTATAAGAATTAAAGCATTCAGAACAGGAAAAATTTGTGCGGTGTGGGGCTGAGACACAAATGTCTTGCTGTCCTTTCCAGATTTCCTGCCTCCGTGCTGTGGAAACCTTGGTTTGCCTGTACTTAAAAAAAAAAGAAAAAGAACACCCCTCTTTTCGGCCATAGTGTCTCGTATCAATACTACCCATAAATAATTATATAATATGAAACAATGTAAGTAGCAATTTATCCTTCAAACGCACAGGTGTTAGTGATAGGCTGCATTGTAACAGTTGGGCAAAGGACCTCTATAACGTTACGCCATTGACAAAGATCTAGAACAATGTCACAATAATATTGCACAGTATAAAGTATTTTCCCGTATGAGAGCGTAAGTGGAGCTGTTGTTTACCAGCAAAGAGAACCAGACATCTATGGGAAACCCACAAGCAGAAGACAAAAGGCAATATCTCTCTTTCCTGTTGCTTCTCGGCAGTTTCTAAACAGAGGTATAAAGGCTTCTCGAGGTAACATATAGTTATCATGATTTGTAGCCATTAATAGGATTAACTTCCAGGAATTTATGTCTATTTTCCTGCTTGCAGACTTCCTACAGGCATCTGGTTGGCCACTGAAAACAGGATGCCATTGGCAAGCAAAAAGCAGCAAAAAGGACATTCAAAGGCCTTATTGATGCCCAGATGAGGGGTGGGTGAGGCGGGGTAGTCTGAGGGGTAGTCTGAGGTAGTCTGCCACATTCCATTTGGGACAACCTTTCAAGGGCCAAATGCAAGTGGTGGATGGCCCAAGGCAAAAGTGGGCCCACAAACACACATTGCACCTTTATATACACTAGTGGCCAAAATTGTGGAAACTTTTTGGGAAAAGAGTATTTCTGAAGTTTGATGGCGCATAACACCATTTTATTTTTTTTAGTAATACCATAAAATTATATATCAGTGCAAAGATAATTTAATGAAGACTGTAACGCAACAAAGTTTGTTCAATTATCTGTATTCTATCAAAAGTTACAACCAAATAACCAGAAAAAGGAAGCACAACTTGCTTAGGTATTTGCAGTATTCCTTCATTTGAATGTAGCCAATGAGCAGGAGTGTTTAGAGAGCCAATCAGGTGTTAAAGGTAAAGGTAAAGGGACCCCTGACCATTAGGTCCAGTCGCGGATGACTCTGGGCTTGCGGCGCTCATCTCGCTTTATTGGCCGAGGGAGCCGGCGTACAGCTTCCGGGTCATGTGGCCAGCATGACTAAGCCGCTTCTGGCGAACCAGAGCAGCACACGGAAATGCCATTTACCTTCCCGCCAGAGCAGTACCTATTTATCTACTTGCACTGTCATGTTTTCGAACTGCTAGGTTGGCAGGAGCTGGGACTGAACAACGGGAGCTCACCCCGTCGCGGGGATTCGAACCGCTGACCTTCTGATCAGCAAGTGCTAGGCTCTGTGGTTTAACCCACAGCACCACCGGCGGAAATACACTTTTTCCAAAAGGTTTCCACAATTTTGGAAACTAGTGTAGCTGACACTTGCACACTTCTTTCTGTTCTCCATCCAGGAAGGCAAAAAGATCAGCAGACCCAAACACTCAGTGACAGTGGAAACAGGGCTAGTGAGAGTCAGAGCCAGGGAGAGGCACCGAGCTGAGAAGAGTTCGAGCAAGACAGAGAAGTTCGGAGAGCCTTTGCGCAACTGTTATCTTGGTTCCAAGATCTGAGGTTCCCCACTCCTGATCGAGGGAAACAGATACAACAGGAAGAGCCATAGAAAATCTCTTATAGAAAATTAAGCTGGTGTTCTCTTAGGCAGAGATTTCCCTCTGCCTTACCTCCCACAGTGAAGAGATAGAGCTCAGCAGGTAGAACATAAGACTGTCTCGCCAAGAGTGGTGCATGCTCTGGTTATCTCCCTCTTGGACTACTGCAATGCGCTCTACATGGGGCTACCTTTGAAGGTGACCCGGAAACTGCAACTAATCCAGAATGCGGCAGCTAGACTGGTGTCTGGGAGTGGCTGCCAAGACCACATAACACCGGTCCTGAAAGACCTACATTGGCTCCCAGTACGTTTCCAAGCACAATTCAAAGTATTGGTGCTGATCTTTAAAGCCCTAAAGGGCATCAGCCCAGTATACCTGAAGGAGCGTCTCCAACCCCATCATTCAGCCCAGACACTGAGGTCCAGCTCCGAGGGCCTTCTGGCAGTTCCCCTGCTGCAAGAAGTGAGGTTACAGAGAACCAGGCAAGAGGGCCTTCTCGGTAGTGGTACCCGCCCTGTGGAACATCCTCCCACCAGATGTCAAGGAAATAAACAACTATCTGACTTTTAAAAGATATCTGAAAGCAGCCCTGTTTAGGGAAGTTTTTAATGTTTGATGTTTTATCGTGTTTTTAATATTCTGTTGGGAGCCACCAAGAGTGGCTGGGGAGATATAAATAATAAATTATTATTACTGTTATTATTACTCTTAAATCTCAGGTTCCCCTCAGATTGGGCAAAACATTCCTAAATTGTCAACTCTACAACTGTATGATTCTATGAACACATTGGAACTATCACCCTGCATTACATATTGTTTTGTGCGCAGAGCCCAGAACTCAAGATGGTAACCTAGATTTCAACAGACAGCAGTTATATTAAAAAAGATTGTTGGAGTAAATAGATGGAAAAATTGAATGTCCTCGACAACCCTATACTACCATTAGCAAAATCCCAACCAACGTCAGTAGTTTATTTAGGAAATTCCTGTGGCGAGGAGGGCACATAGAACTATCTGGAAGCAGCAGGAGGTAAATCATGTTTCATACTTGGCAAACGATACACAAACCTACCGAGGGAGAGGGAGCAGATCTTTGTGGCATCCTTTTAATCAGCAATCACATAGATCATTTCAACTCTGCTCCTCTCCTTTTGCCATTTTAAACTCTAGCAGACAACACAAAATATTGACTATGAAAGCAGAATCCTTGTTCCTGACTGTCAGACGAAAGACAGCTAAAAACCAGCGTTTCGTGGAACAAGGCCTGACATACTTCTGTCTGACTTCTCTGCTCATATTTGGATGAGGAAGACTGGAATACCCTCAGGGAGGTCAGCTACCAAGTCACATCTGATTTAATTATCAGTGATAGGAACATGCAAATTTTGATCCCGACTTCCACTTGAGAGATTAGCGCCTCAATAAATTCTGAAGATGCTTCCCCAACCAGCTGCGTTATCCCAACACTTCCTGAACCAAAGAAAGGCAACAATTTGCACCTTTACAACACAACTCCCTTTGTTTAGATTTTCCCCCAATTTCACTAGCCCCAAAAGTTTAACACGACAGACCACGTAGGACACCACACTGCTCAAATTCAGCTGTCTTGAAGCGCTGCAGCTAGGAATCGAGGACAACCTGCCATATCTTAACTAGAAAACCACCGTTAGCAAATAGGTAAGTATGCACCTCTACTGGCTTGTCCGCCCCCCCAACCTTTTTCTGTCAGTTTTTAGCATCCATGCCTCAACCTGAAAGAGCTTGATAATGTGGCAGCCCTAATTTTAATCCTGGAGAAGGTGCTCCTTCAAAGTTCATATGCAAAATCTTAACCTAAACCATAGGAAACTGCCGTATATGAAGTCAGATCATTGGTCGGTCTAGTTCAGTATTTTCTACACCAGGACTGGGGGTCTGCGGCCTTCCAGATGTTGGCAGACTTCAGCTTCCATCATACCTAGCCATTTGACATGCTGGCTGAGGTTGGTGGAAGTTGGGAGTCCCTATCTTTGGACTACTGACTGAAAGCAGCTGCCCAGGCTTTCGGACAAAGCATCTTTCTTAAGGCTACCCAGAGACATTGCTGGAATTGAACCTGGCACATTCTGAATGTGTGCTGCCATAGAGTGACGGCTAAAAACACCAGGAGGAAGGAATCTCAGCCCCCCCCCATCAAATGCAGCTCTCTGGGTCCTGCTAGCTAGGGATGATGGGAGTTGTAGTCCTAACTAGGAATGATGGGAGTTGTAGTCCAACAACAACTGGGGACCCAGACTCTTCCTCTCCACCCCCCCCCCTTCCAGTGTTTAAGCTTGCTGAAATGTGTCCCTGAAGCGTGATAATGCCTCTTAACTTTTCTGCATGCTGGATGGAAAAGTGTGCATAGCAACTTTTGCCTTTTGCATGGCTGGCCTGGAGCCTACCTTATACAAGGTATGATTCACACCTGTTGCTCTGCCGGCCATGGCCGTAGCCAGGATTTTGGGGGGCAGGCAGAACCTCAGTTTGCAATGTATCTTTATTGAATTTTATTGATTGGGGGCAGATGCCCCCCCTGCCCCCCCTTAGCTCCCTTGCCCATGCTGCCGGCTTTGGCATTTATTTATTTTTTGCCTCAGGTCCTGCCTACTATTGGGCAAGCCATAATTAGCTCAGTCAGTAGAGCATGAGACTCTTAATCTCAAGGTTGTGGGTTCGAGCCCTGAGTTGGGCAAAAGATTCCTGCATCGCAGGGGGTTGGACTAGATCAGTGTTTCCCAACCTTGTGCCTCCAGCTGTTTTTGGACTACACTTCCCATCATCCCTTGCCGCTGGTCTTGCTAGTCAGGGATGATGGGAGTTGTAGTTCAAAAACAGCTGGAGGCACAAGGTTGGGAAACACTGGACTAGATGACCCTCGGATCCCTTCCAACTCTACCATTCTGTGATTCCATAATCCGGAAAGTTGCCGACGAGGGTATGCGACCACGAGGGCAGAAAGGGTTTCCCCCCACCCCCAACTCTGCCTTACACACAGCTGACTGAGGAACTTGAACCCCATTGATCTGAGTGGGATTTGCGCTGGGCCCCACTCACACATTACTAAATTCCGGAGAAAGCCTTGTTCCCTGCCCACAGGGCTGGGAGAGTAAGAGCCAGCTTCCCCTTGTGGGATGGGCGCATCCCAGCCCCATTCCCACCCCGCGGTGGCAAGAGGAACAAGCCCCACGCCATAAATGCAACGCGCAGAGACACGGGATCATCACACTTCGCGGGCTGTCAGCTCTCCGAGGGCTGACTAATCCGCTTTAATCATCTTGAAAGGGGGCCAAGTCGTCGCTTTCTGCGGTTTTGTCCTGGCCGAGGCACTTCCTTTTCCAACCGCCCTTGTCGCCGCCGCCGCCGCCGCCGCTGGAGAAACTAATCAGCTCTTAATGACCCACGTGCAGGAGATGAGAGGCGCTCCGTCCTCCTCCTCCTCCTCCCCTCGAAAGGACCAGAAGCGCGGAGTCGGAAGGGACCCCCGGGGGTCATCTAGACCAACCCCGCGTAACGCGCGCCCATCATCTCTCTCTCCCTCCCCTGGAAACTCCCATTTCTATCCTGCGTGCCTCCCCGTTTGCCGCGTTACGAAGTCCCTGCCTGCCTGCCTGCCTGCCTGCCTCCCGCTCCGTCCAGTCTCCGCCTCCGTCCGCGTCGCGCTGGCTTTTGCAAAGCAACCCCCTCCGGGCAGGGAAGGGAGAGACGGGGAGGAGGAGGAGGAGGAGGGCCGGAGGGCGGCTGGCCGGGCCGGGGGCGCGAAGGGAGGAGGGCCTCACCTGCCAAGCGCGGGCTCGGAAGACCCAAAGCGAGACGCCGGCGAGGCTCCGGCGCTTCCCACGGCGAGAGGCGGCCTGTGTCCTCGAGTGACCCGGTCGGGGCGGGAGGGAGGGAGAGCGAGAAGGAGGGAGGGAGGCAGCGAAAGGGAGAGCGCGCAGGCGAGGGAGGGACACAAATGGAGCAGGACGCCGGGTTCTCTGGGCAAAACAGAGGCGGCTCTTTCCTCGCAGGGCGCACTCTCTCTTCTCTCCCCCCCACCCCGCTCCCGCTCCGCTTTCTCTTGCCCCGACACGCGCCGGCTGGTTCACACGACAGGGCGAAACTCGCAGGCTGACGTTCGGGGATGCAGGCGCGCTGAAGAAGGCGGCGGGCGCAGCTGGATTGCTTTCTCTTGCCCCGACACGCGCCGGCTATTTCACACGACCGGCGGAACTCGCAGCTAGATTGCCAGCCCCTCCTGGCCCCAATATATATATATTGTTTTTATTAAAGTTTTTTTTATGTGTGTTGCAAAACACAGGGAAAGGTACAGTACAGTACATCGATTGCCCCTCCCCTTATTAAAGTATATGCCAGCACCGATCCTGCCCATGTTTCCTCGAAAAGGGGCCAGTTCAGGGGGTGGAAGGGGGGCAGCTGCCCTCCTAAATCAATACAAAGCAATACAAATCTGAGGTTCTGCCCCCCCCCCCAACAAAAGCCAGCTCCCCACCCCTAAACAAAAATCCTGGCTATGACCATGGGCCAGTTCCCCAGTTGGGTGTGTGCACAGGGTTGTATCTTAAACCTTTAAATTGCCCTGCAGCCCAAGTTCTTAGCTGGTGGTGCCCTCAGGGCAGAGGCCTCAGTGCCCTGGTCCATAGGAGCCAACTCCTAGGAGCCGAGGTACCTTCAACCCCACCCCCAATAAAATATTTGAGGGAGTCAGCCCCCCCATTGATGGATATTGCCATTCAAATGGTGTGTGTGTGCCACATCATGTGGCTCATTATACAAGGTGGGGCTTACCTCCTCCACCCCAATATTTCAGTCTATGGCACCCTGGCATAGAGTTTTGCCTTAGAGCTTTAAAATGCCCTGTTGCCCAGGTTCTTAGCTGGTGGTGCCATCAAGGCAGAGGCCTGCAGAAAGGTGCCTAACCGCAGCATAGCTGGGTTACCAGATTTCGAAAGAGAATACCGTAAGTCTTATCACAATGGCTGTGTTCTACATCTGTCTGATAACGGGGAGCGAGGGCCTGATTTAGATGAAGAGAGGCCCTAGGCTATTCCACTTGTGAGGCCCCTCCGCATCTCCCACCCTCACAACTAGGAGAAAATGGAAGAGTGTTATAAACAAAATTGAGTGAAGCCAAGGATGATGACAGGTATTTAAAATTCTGTAATTCACAATTTCTCCTCTAAAGAACATAAGATATTATTGTTAAATACTATGTTGATTTTTAAAATTGCATAAAATTAACACTGAAAAACTTTTGCAATAACTCAACTTTGTACACCTTTTGTGGCTTGGTCAGGCCTGGAACTGGTTCCCATGTCTTGTTCCTCTCTAAGGAATCAAGTTCAGCCTTCATGGCATTTAACCCTGGGCAGGCCGGGTCATCCTCTTATATACCTGCTGGGATTGGCAAGGCATCTGACCCTCACCTGAATCTTATAGCTCTCCTAACAAGTGCTTTGGTCTCCTCACCAGATACCAGGCACTCTACTATTCAAATTAGGCCCCATTGTTTTGGTTACAATACCCTTCTCAATTAAGTAATCAATTTTAATCTAGAATTTAAATTCTCAAAACTTTCTTATTTGTTAATTCAAGCAAGTAAGCTACTGCTCTCACTTCATTGCAAACAGTATTTCTACCTGCAACACACTTGAGTAAACCTACTCCTCTTCCTTTCACAGATATTTTGTTGCCATTTGGAACTGTAGCTGCCTCTGATTAGTTATCATTTAACTCTTGGGGGAAATAATTAATAACTTCTGAAATGTTTGAAAGCAAAGGCGCAGCTTCTGATTGGTGCAAGTGCCCCGGAAACAATAACCGACAGCTGCATCAGATGCCCAGCTTCCGAAAAATGTTCGAAAACCGGAACACTTACTTCCGGGTTTTTGGCGTTTGGGAACCAAGGCGTTTGAGTACCAAGGTACCACTGTAGTTGGGATCATTTCACATCAAAGAGTTTCTCTATGCCTTTGAATATCAGTAGTTGGGGAACACGTGGCAAAAGTGCTCTTGCACAGCACTTGGGACCTGCTTGTATGTGGTTGGCCACTTTGAGAACAGGACCTGGAGCCAAAGGCACCTTTGGCCTGATTCAGTAGGTCTATTTTTTACAAACCACAGTACACATTGCCATCTAAAGAAGGAGGCCCCCCCCCCAAAACCAGAGTCTAAAATGAACTTGCCACACCACCGTTTTTAACAACAATGGATTGTTTCATAGGGTGACACCTGGGAGGGGACAGGTGGTGTGGCTGTTTTAATCCAACTTTTGTACGGCCGTGAAACAAATTCAGCAACAGGCACAGCTTTCCTAGCAGCAAGAAAAAACATCAAAGAGGTTTGTGGCTCCTTAAAGACCAACCGATTTATTACAGCGCAAGTTTTCATTACATGCGGCTAGAGGCAAATTCATTAGAATGCCATCGTAAATAAAACCTTGCTGTTTTTGCCGCTGCAGACTGACATCGATACCTCTCTAGAAGTTCTTTCCTGGCAGAGAAAAGGCCATGATGGGGCAGTTTCACCCCTGCAGTTACTTCCGGCCATCCAGCACACAGACCCAGCCAGGAAAAGCCCAAGCTTCTCATTCCCTTTAACAGAAAACAGTGTATTTTTAAGACACTGGCAAGAATGCCATAGTTGAGATGGTACTGATGCCCGTGGCTCACTCATCTGTACAAGATTGAGGCATGAACAGTGCTATCTGCAGAAAACCTGATTGATGTTTTTTCAAATCCAGTGGTAAACAGCAGGTTTTCCCGGGGAAAGCAGCAGGACAAGAAAACCCCCAAAAAACTGTAAAGAAGAAAAAGGTACCTTTTATCATATGTGATGTCCATGTAAGGTTATAAAGGCTTTCTGGGAAATGATATATAATGAACTGGAAAAAAAATGTTTAAAATAACTTTTTTAAAAACCCTTTCTATTAGGAATTATAGGTACCGACATCCCAAAGGAACAGAAAAGACTTTTTATGTATGCAACAGCAACAGCAGGGATGCTACTAGCCCAGAGATGGAAAGAAGAAAGAGTCCCTATCAGAGAGGAATAGCAAACTATGTTAGACTACGGTGAAATGGCAAAACTGACCGGAAAACTCAGAGACCAAGAAGACAAGAAATTCAAGAAATAATGGGGAAAGTTTATAATTTATTTAGGAGACCACTGTAAGCAGATGAAAACATTAGCAGGATTTTAATCTCACCTGCAATGTAACAAATACTATGGACACTATGGATAGACATAAAATATAGATTACGAAATAATATGCAGTTGAAAATGCTGACAACAGGACCCACGGAGGGGAAAGTGGGAATTCCTAAGATTCAGAGTAATCTCTTTACATGGATGCATATTTGGTCTGGTTATAAATTCATATTTGTAAAATCAAATAAAAATGGTTTGGGATGGGGGAGGAAGGGGAAAAAATCCAAAACCTGGAAAGCACAGGCCCATGCTTACAAATTGCGGCACAAACAGAAGTCTGGGTAAGCCCATAGCAGAAGGCAGGGAAGCACACTTCTAGGTCTTCCTTTTTCTTTTTCAAAGGAGGAGGGCTAATGTCATCTGCTAGCTGCTATGGCTTCTACTTCTTCTGTCCATGTGCTTTTAAACTTTGTTAATTCAAAATTGTACAGCCATCAAAACAAAGGCAGATGGCAACTATTAGATCACAACGACAGCTGAAACGAAAACAACACACTTACCCCCCCCCCTCCAAATGTGAGCAGACAGTAAAGGATGAAGGGGGGGGGGAATCCCCGAAGAGAAACATGAAGATGCAACAGTAAAACAATTATTTGCATACATCAGAAGCAAGAAAGCAGCTAGAGTAGGTGTTAGTTGGTTAGATGACAAGGAGATTCTAAGAAAGGTGAGAGAGTTCCTCCATCCGTTTTTGCTGACTATGGAAGACAAAGGTCAGGTACCCATGCCTGAACTGATTTTATCAGGAAGGGAGTTGGAAGAACTGAAACAAGCAGCAGTGACAAGGGATGAAGTTTTGGGCCTTATTGCTAAATTAAAAATTAACAAATCGCTGAGTCCAGATGGTGTCCACCTGAGAGTTCCTGAAGAGCTCGGTTGTGAAATTGCTAGTCTTCTAACAAAAACGTGTAACTTGTCCCTTTTATCAGAGGACCAGAAAGCAGATGATATACCCCCTACAGTGGTACCTCGGGTTTAGTACTTAATTCGTTCCGGAGGTCCGTTCTTAACCTGAAACTGTTCTTAACCTGAAGCACCACTTTAGCTAATGGGGCCTCCTGTTGCCGCCACGCCGCTGGAGCACAATTTCTGTTCTCATCCTGAAGCAAAGTTCTTAACCTGAAGCACTATTTCTGAGTTAGCGGAGTCTGTAACCTGAAGCGTATGTAACCTGAAGCGTATGTAACCTGAGGTACCACTGTACTTCTTTTAAAAAAAGGAATCCAAGAGAGATCCCAAGAATTACAGCTTAGAAAGTGACACACAATGTGGCGCAAGACGTCCTAATCCCATACTCTAATGGAGTTTGAACTGGCAGTAACTGCTCAAGAAAGGGATCTTGGGGTTGTGGTGGACAGGACAATGAAATCGGCAACCCAGTGTGCAGTGAGTGAATTCCGCAGTAGGGATCATTCCACAGTAGGGATCATTCTTTTATACAAACAGATGGTGGAACCAAACTTGGAATACCGTATACAGTTCTGGTCACTGCTTCTCAAAAAAAGGATACCATAAAACTGTACGGAAAAGGGCAACCAAAATTATCAGGCCCCCAACGAGGAAAGGTAACAATGCCTGGTGCTTTTTAGCTATATGCAATATCCATGTGCAGAGCCAACATGCATCTTGATAGGTAAAGGTAAAGGACCCCTGGACAGTTAAGTCCAGTCAAAGGTGACTATGGGGTTGCGGCACTCACCTCGCTTTCAGGCTGAGGGAGTCAGCGTGTGTCCACAGACAGCTTTCCGGGTCATGTGGCCAGCATGACTAAACTGCTTCTGGCACAACGGGACACCGTGACGGAAACCAGAGCACACGGAAATGTTGTTTACCTTCCCGCTGCAGCGGTGCCTATTTATCTACTTGCACTGGTGTGCTTTCGAACTGCTAGGTTGGCAGGAGCTGGGACAGAGCAATGGGAGCTCACTCCGTTGCAGGGATTCGAACCACCGACCTTCTGCTTGCAAGTCCAAGAGGCTGAGTGGTTTAGGCCACAGCGCCACCCGCGTCCGTATCTTAATACCAGTAGCTGGGAAGAACAGGTAGAGACAGCTATTGCCGTATCACCTGCTTTGGAACTGCCCATGGGCACCTGGCTGGCTACCGTGAGAAGCGGGATGCTGGACTAAGACAGGCCTTGGGTCTAATCCAGGAGGGCTCTTATCACCACAATACAAATCACTGAGAGCTCGTGTATAATCACTTTGTCAGCCTTCAATGACTGCCGTGCCTTTGCACTGTACTGAATGGGACTGGAGATAACCCAAGTTGAAATCCCCACTCAGTGACTAAACTCTCCCTGGGTAAAAAGGTAAAGGGACCCCTGACCATTAGGTCCAGTCGTGACTGGCTCTGGGGTTGCGGCGCTCATCTCGCTTTATTGGCCGAGGGAGCTGGCGTACAGCTTCTGGGTCATGTGGCCAGCATGACTAAGCCGCTTCTGGTGAACCAGACCAGCGCATGGAAATGCCGTTTACCTTCCCGCCGGAGCGGTACCTATTTATCTACTTGCACTTTGACGTGCTTTCGAACTGCTAGGTTGGCAGGAGCAGGGACCGAGCAACGGGAGCTCACCCCATTGCGGGGATTCAAACCGCCAACCTTCTGATCAGCAAGTCCGAGGCTCTGTGGTTTAACCCACAGCGCCACCCGTGTCCCTTTTTCTCCCTGGGTAGTCTTGGGCTAATCATTCTCTCAGCCAAACCTACCTCACAGGGCTATTAAGAGAGTGAAATGGGTGGGTGTGGAGAGCCATGTGCCCTGGCCTGAATTCCTGGATTACTTGTTTTCAGATCAGAGGCTGCATTCAAATGTTTGCCTCTCCGTCTTCATAGACAATAGTCGCTGCCAAGAGTTATATCCAACACTGCACAGAATATAAAACACAAGAATTAAACCAGGCACATGCAACCGTGCAATGCTCCCTGCTTAGCCTGCATTGAACATTTTGAAAAACTGAATATTTATGAACAATATCTAACTCAAGCGCTTCCCAGAGAGAAGTAATGTGGAATTTGTCTGCTTATCTAATCTACAGAGGTCAAAGTCCTGTTGGAATTGCATTAATGTTAACTGACCATGCCCTGTGTCCTGTACAGCTGCTGCCTCCCTGCCCTTTCCTTTTGGAGTCTCTCTCAGTGTACTTTTCTCCTGGGTGAGCCATGACTTTATTTTTCCTCTCTCCTGGCAGGTCCTCCAGGACGAACCTTGACCCACTTCCCTTCACTTTCCTGTGCACTGGGGTTGGAAGGGGTTGTGGAAGACATCAGCCGCATGAGGACTGATTTGGGTCATCTTTGGAATGGGGTTTCTGGGGTTTGGATGCAGTGGTTGAATGCTAAACCTTAGAAAGGGTATTCTAAAATAACCACACAAAGAAGAGAATCATTTTGCCACGGTCATCACCATCATCACCATCATCATATATTATTTATACCCCGTCCATCTGGCTGGGTTTCCACAGCCACTCTGGGCAGCTCCCAACAGAATATTAAAAACACGATAAAACATCAAACACTAAAACAGGGCCACCTTCAGATTTAGAAGACATTTAGAAGTCAGATAGATGTTTATCTCCTTGACATCTGATGGGAGGGCGTTCCACAGGGCAGGTGCCACTACCGAGAAGGCCCTCTGCCTGGTTCCCTGTAACCTCACTTCTCGCAGGGAGGGAACGTCCAGAAAGCCCTCAGAGCTAGAAATTCTGTCATGTAAATTCTGTTCCACTACCTATGCCAAGCTCTCTGTTCTCCCATCTATGGACTGCAGAGTTCATATTAATTCAATCCACAAAGCAGAGCAGACGTACCTTTCAGTACTGAAGAAGTCCTTGAATTATTCTGGGAGCACTTCTGCTTCTCGTGTATTCTTGTTGCCAAATTGGTTGGATTATAGAAAATGTGTGCTTACGTAATAGTCCTCTGCACTCATACTGCTTGCATTATTTAAAACATGAATAGTCACTGAGCTTCTTCTAAAAAAGCTGAGATTGTTTTCCCCACCTCACAAGATAATTCAGTGGGATTTTAGTTCAACCAGATTTAAGTACTGCCGAAAATGCTGCATGGTACACTATCGGCTGGACTTAGCCCACTGCGTTTCTGGTCAGGTCTAACAGTAATGGTGACTTTGCTCCATCTTCTCCCTCACACGTATACACGTGCAAATAAAGCAAAGTAAAATTATCCTAATGACAGATGTATTTAGAATCAAAGATAAGATTTCTATACTCCCACGGATAAGTGCAAGTCACTTGACTCTTGCTAATTAATCTCCTGCTGAGAAACAAGTGCAGTTTAGGAAACCGTAAAAAGGATTAAATAACAAATAAAGCAGAAAAAGGATTAAATAACATTACGGCTTTCACTGTCAGGGCAACCCTATCCTCCTGCTATATCAATGATTACTGTCAGCTGCCAGCACACAAGGCCTAACACCAGGATAGTGTTGTTGCATGCTTGCACCCCAACTCTTTGAGTGGTGAGAACTCTAGGAGTGCAATGCAGGCAGGGGGTAATGAATATGCTTGTCAAGCAGCATGAATTTTAAAAATATGGCAGGTTGATGAGCTGGGCAATCCAAAAGTCCTCATGTTCAGAATAAAGAATGGCTTCTTCATGTCCACTCAGAATTAAGACCCGCTGAGTCCAATGCGAGTTACTCCTAAGGCTGTAATCCCCCTCATAAGTCATCACTTCCCATTGAACTGAATGGATCTTACTTACTGAAGCAGCGAGTCCATACACGTGACGAAATAAACAGTTCCGTGGCAGGCTTTCTCAGTCCCTGCAGTCATCTGGTCACCTGTACCATTGTACAAAGTGATACGGAACACTTTGCTGTGCCACGAAATCTGCAACAGGAGATGTGTTGAAATTGTCCTATGTGTAAAGCTGACGAGGAAAACAGAAGCCACTTAGTGGTGAAGGCTGGTTCTGCACTCTTTTGGGAAGAAATCCAAGATGCCTTGTTGTGAAGCATAGCTGTCAAGTGTCCCTTATTTGAAGGGACAGTCCCTTATTCCAGCGCCATGTCCCGCTGCTGTCCCTTATTGATGGATGTCCCTTAAATGATGTCCCTTAATTCTCAAAGGAAGCAGCTCCTCTCCCTCCCTCACTGCTGGCCAGGGAGGAGGGAGGCTCCAACTGTGTTGCTTGGCTGTGTTGCTCACCCAATAAGAAGTCTAAGAACGACTGGGGGGTGGAGCCTTGTGTGTGGCTAGTTAATGCAAGCTGAGGGGTTTTTTGAATGTTGGACGCCATTTTGTTGCATGTGCTGCTGCAAACTTTGCAGTGCAAAACCAGGCCAGGGAGCCATCTTAAGTTGACGCTGCATAGGCCTTGTGGTGCATGTGATTCAGATTCTATTCAGTTGAACCTCTGGTTACAAAGCTGGTTGGACAGTGTTCTCGAAGCTACCAGCATGAGTTTGACCAGACTGCAGGAGGGCAGGAATACTGGAGTGCCTGGAACAGGTGAGGCTGCAGGTCCCTTATTTTGGCTGCTGGTCCCTTATTTTCAAGGCAGCTGGTCCCTTATTTTCAAATCTGTAAGTTGACAGCTATGGTTGTGAAGATGCATGATTTGTATGCTGAACGGAGCTGTCTGCAACGTGTGTTTAATTGTAACTGTTGTAATGCCTCCTTTCCAGCCACCTTCAGTAACTTAGAATGTTGTGTCCTGAGTCTCACTGGAAGTACAGCTCTGGTCAAGAAAGGAGACGAAGGGACTTCCGGAGGCGGCGCGAACGGTAATGGCGGTCCTCTCTCACTTGTGAGGAGGAAGCTCCGCAGAAAAGGGTCGTCCGCTACGGCGAAGCGGAGACCCATCCTGAAAACCCACAGGCAGCAAGAGCCTGTGGTCTTGAGACTCGGCGGGCGCCAGGAGCGACCCCCAAATCGTTGAAGGAACCCCGTAAGGGGCTCCGGAACGTGGAGGGGGTTGCGGTGCTGTGAGTCGTTTCGCGATCTGCGGAGTGAAGCCGCGCTGCTGCTGCCGGTGAGCGCTGACCTCTTTTCCTGGGAACTTCGGATTTGAAAAAGCAACAACCCGTGAGTAAAGAAGGACTTTATAATATTAGAGACCGAAGAAAATTTATTGAATTTGGCTGAAAGCGGAGTGACGAAAAACAGGAAGTCCGTCTTCCGCTGTCATTGAACTTCAAAGCAAAGAGCCGGAGGAGTGGAGGCAAAGAGAGAACTTTTAACCTAAGGGATCTGAGCACCAATTGAACTTTTTTGTAAGTTGATTAAGGACTTTAAGCGGTGGAACTTATGCCTTTTATTTGCATGGTGATACCTTTCTTCTACTGGATTTATAATTTAAGTAAGAAACCCAGGTGCTGGAGCTGCCTGTGTAACTGAGTAGCCAGTTTGCAGACTTGGACACTTTTAAACTTGGAAACAATCTGAGGAGTTTGGATTTGTTACTTTGAAGCACCACTTGGAATACCAGTATGCACTGACTGAAACATTGTAGTTTTGCTAAAAACAACTCTGCTAAAACCTACTATTGAAGGTTCTTGGACATTATTTTGACTTTACTAAATTTTACTGGAACTGACCTCTTCCCCATAGACATTTTAAGCTCCCCCTAGAGGATTTGGGATTTACAGCAGTGACATTATTTTACTTTCATTTCCCGGCCTCCTGTCTGACTGTTACCATCTGGGATGTTGTTTCTCATGGGAACAACTCAGCTTGACCTTGACTTTTAGATAACTCTGGAATGAGTGGCACAAGAAAAAAGGGACCAAAAACCAGACAAACAACTTTAACAACTTTAACCGCAGCCTCACAGACACGTAGATCATCTGTGCCTACTTTGCCTTCTGAGGAAGGAGCTGCCTCTCTGCAACGGGCAGGGGAGGGAGAAACTGAGGATTTACAATTGGAAGATATGGCCTCAGGAGCAACTGCTTCTATTTTAGAGAAAATCTATGAAAAACTGGAATCTTTGGACAAAAAAGTGGAATCATTGGACAAAAAAGCTGATGAGCAAACTGCTAAAATTGATCAAAATACAGAATGTTTAAATAGATTAACTGGACAAGTGGCACAGAATGTACAGGCAATAGGAGAACTGACAGAGGCTACAGGTGAAAATCGGAAATTGGCTGAGAATACCAGCCAAAGACTTGGAAAGTTAGAACAAGAGGTAAGACCACTCAGCAAACAAGTAGGAGAACACCAGACCTATCTTTCTATGTTGGAATTGCGAAACAGGGAGAGTAACTTAAGGATAAGGTCTATACCAGAAGTGGAAGAAGGCAACTTGGCTGAGTTTCTGACTAAAGAATTTTCCAAGTTTTGGAAATTAGAGGAAAAAGACTTTAAAATTGTATCAGCTTTTAGGCTTGGAAGACTTACAAAGAAAGAGAAGCCCAGAGACTGTTTGATAATATTGAGATCAAAGGAGGAAAGGGACAAGATTTTAGGCCTACACTACGGAAAGTCACTGGACATTTTGGATAAAAGAATTGAACTTTACAAGGACATTCCTAAACAGCTGCTTGATCTTAGATCTGAATATCTGGAATTGGTTAGACTGTTGAGGAGCAACTCAATTATCTTCAGGTGGGAATTTCCTCAAGGATTATCTTTTACCTTTAGAGGGAAGAAGGTTAAAATTAGAACACTGGAAGACAGAGATAAATTTCTGACTACATACGGAGAGGACCTTCAAAAAGGAATTGAACTACCTTCTGGGCCAGGAGCACCAGGGGAACCTGCACCCTTGGATTCTGAAGACCCAGCGAACAAGGTACCACCCCCAGGAAACTAAACAGATTTATTCAGGATGTCTCTGCAACTTTTGAGCTGGAATATAAATGGCTGCAACATTCCGGAAAAAAGAAGGAAAATTTTTCATATATTAAAAAAAGAACAATTGGACATTATTTGCTTACAAGAAACACATGTGACTAGGCTCCACAGAAAAGTGTTAATAAACAAAAGACTTGGTCAGGAATTTATATCTTCGGACAGAGTAAAGAAGAGAGGCGTGGTGATATATGCAAAAGAGAGCCTGTCACCTAAATTTTTATTTAAAGATGAACATGGAAGAATCTTAGCAATCGAGATACAACATCAAGGAGAGAATATTTTGATATTAGGAATTTATGCACCAAACGAAGGGAAATCGGAATTTTATAAGAAGTTGCATGAGATTATGCTGGACTATCTGGAATATAACAACATCATTATGATGGGAGATATGAATGGGGTCGTATCAACTAATATGGATAAGTCACAAAGCCAAAACGTTACGAAAGATGGCAGACTACCAAAGACTTTTTTTGAAATGACAGACAATATGGACTGGATTGACATTTGGAGAATAAAGAACCCCTTGGTAAGAGAAGGAACATTTTTCTCTGAGGCCCAGCTGACTTGGACAAGAATCGACCAAATATGGATAACTAGAGGTCTGGCACCCAAGGTCAGAAAAGTGGAAATCTGCCCAAAGACCTGCTCCGACCATAATGCACTGAAGATGGATATGACATTACTACCAACTGGTTCCTTTAGATGGAAGATGAATGACAATTTGTTCAGAGATAAGGAGATCACCAAGAAGGCCCAAAAAGTTTTGAAGGATTACTTTGAGATAAATATGAACACTACGGTGGAAAAAAGAATTATCTGGGACGCAAGTAAGGTGGTGATGAGGGGGTTCTTGATACAACAGAATACTGTAAAGAAAAGGATACAAAATGAGAGGAAAGATAAGATTTTGGAGAAAATTAAAGAACTAGAGAAGAAGTTAAGATCCAACCCAAAATCACAGCCGATTCTGAGAGAAATTAAACTTCATCAAGCACAATATTCTAAACTGATAAACCAGGAAATAGAGTGGAAGATTAAATTAATGAAACAAAAAACTTTTGAATCGGCAAACAAATGTGGAAAACTGCTAGCGTGGCAGTTGAAGAAGAGACAAAAATTAAATATAGTCACAAACCTAGAAATTGAAGGAAGAAACAGTCAGAACCCCGTGGAGATTAGAAAGTGTTTCCAGAGATATTTCAAAAAATTATATACTCAAGGGCCGCAAGAGGAGGTTGAGATTAAACAATTTTTGGAAAAAAACGGACTAACAAAACTGTCACAAGAAAACAGATTAATCCTGAACAATAAAATAACACAACAAGAGATTGAACAAGCCATTCAGAACATGCAATTGGGCAAATCTCCAGGGCCAGACGGCCTGATCTCCAAGTATTATAAGACATTAAAAGACTATTTGATTCAACCATTGATGGAGGTCAGCAACGAAATTATGGAGGGAAAGAGGGCGCCGGAATCGTGGAAGGAAGCTTTTATCACATTGATACCAAAATCTGAAACTGAAAAGACACAACTCAAGAACTATCGTCCCATCTCCCTTCTAAATGTGGATTACAAAATATTTGCAGACATTTTGGCAAGTAGACTTAAAAGAGTTTTAAATGAAGTAATTCATAAAGATCAGGCAGGCTTTCTCCCAGGTAGACATATGTTTGCTAACACAAGGAACATTAATGACATTTTGGAACTTTTGCAAACAGACATAAATACAAAAGCAGTGCTAATCTTTATAGATGCGGAGAAGGCCTTTGATAATATCTCTTGGAAATTTATGAAGGGATATTTAAAAGAAATGGGAGTGGGACGGGGGTTTGAGAATGGGATTGACGCAATATACTCAGAACAAAAGGCCAAATTGATAGTTAACAATGTGGTTACAGAAGAGTTCAAAATTGAAAAAGGAACACGACAAGGCTGCCCGATTTCCCCTCTGTTATTTATTTCGGTTCTGGAGGTGCTCTTGAATATGATCAGAGGGGACCAGTTGGTGGAAGGGATTCAGGTGGGAGCGAAACAATATAAACTTAAAGCCTTTGCAGATGACCTAGTTTTGACTTTGCAGAAGCCAGAATCTAGTACAAAAAGAGTATTGCAACTGATACAAGACTTTGGTCGGGTGGCGGGATTTAAACTAAATAAACAGAAAACTAAGGTGTTGGGAAAAAATTTGACAGATACAGAGTCAGAACGGTTTCAGAGAGAAACAGAACTAACTGTGGTTAAAAGAGTAAAGTACCTAGGGGTAAATATAACAGCAAAAAATCTGAGTCTATTTAAGGATAACTATGAAAAATGTTGGTCTGAAATTAAGAGAGACTTGGACAGTTGGACAAAATTGAAGCTTTCTTTGTTAGGCCGAATTGCTGCTATTAAGATGAATGTATTGCCAAAAATGTTGTTTTTGTTTCAAACATTACAGATTGTGGACAAGACGGAGTGCTTCCGGAAGTGGCAGAGAGATATCTCTAAATTTGTCTGGCAGGGCAAAAAGCCCAGAATTAAGTTTAAAATATTAACTGATGCGAAAGAAAGAGGGGGCTTTGCCCTGCCAGACTTAAAGCTGTACTATGAAGCCGCAGCTTTCTGCTGGCTAAAAGATTGGCTACTTCTCGAGGACACTGACGTACTGGATCTGGAAGGTTTTAACAATGCTTTTGGTTGGCATGCATACTTATGGTATGATAAGGTTAAGATCAATAAGGCCTTTAAGAACCATATTGTCAGGAAAGCAGTATTTAATGTCTCGACAAAATACAAAGACTTATTGGAGAATAAAACTCCAAGGTGGCTTTCACCCCTGGAAGCTAAGGCCCGAAAAAGACCCAATATGGAGGCCAAATGGCCAAAATATTGGGAAATACTAGAAAAAGATGGAGACAACTGGAAATTGCAGAGTTTGGAGAAAATGAAGGATAAAGTGCGAGACTGGTTACATTATGCTCAGATTAATGAAGTTTTTAAAAATGATAAAAAGCTAGGGTTCCAGGTGGAGAAATCGAAGTTAGAAACAGAATTGTTAGAACCAAAGACTAAGGTACTTTCAAGAATGTATAACCTGCTGTTAAAATGGAATACACAAGACGAAATGGTTAAATCAGCTATGATAAAGTGGGCACAGGACATTGGGTATAATATTATGCTCGAGGACTGGGAAAGGTTGTGGACCACTGGGTTGAACTTCACTGCATGTAATGCTTTGAAGGAAAATGTAATGAAAATGATATATAGATGGTACATGACCCCAGTTAAACTTGCTAAGATATACCATTTGTCTGATAATAAATGTTGGAAATGTAAAGAAAATGAAGGAACATTCTTTCACCTCTGGTGGACCTGCCCTAGAGTGAAGGCTTTCTGGGAAATGATATATAATGAGCTGAAAAAGGTATTTAAGTATACCTTCCCTAAGAAACCAGAGGCCTTCCTTTTGGGCATTGTCGGCCAGAAGGTGTTAAAGAAGGACCGAACATTTTTCATGTATGCAACAACGGCAGCAAGGATACTCATCGCTAAGAACTGGAAGACTCAAGAACTACCCACACTGGAAGAGTGGCAGATGCAACTGATGGACTATATGGAACTAGCCGAGATGACTGGCAGAATCCGAGACCTGGGAGAGGAGAGGGTTGAAGAAGATTGGAAGAAATTCAAGATTTATTTAAAAAAATACTGTAATTTGGTTGAATGCTAAGAAAGGATGCTAGATCATAAATAATTGTGCACCACTAAATTAGTGAGAATTAAGATGATAAGTAAATTTGAGAAAAAATTATAAACCTTTTGGAGAACTTATAGATTATATTTAAATGAATTTGACATAAGAGTGTAAACAAGATGATAAATTGCTGGCAAGAATTGGCAATGATGTAAATGGGAGCGGGAGGGGCGAGGGAGTCCAAAGATGTTATGAAACGATGTTATGATATATGTTATACTTTTTTTTATTTTTGCATTTATGTTTGAAAAATCCAAATAAAATATTTTTTTAAAAAAAAGAAAGGAGACGAAGACCGAGAACCACTTCTGTCCCTCAGTTAGTAAAATCAGAAGTGCTGATCAGTTGCTGTTAGACCTGGTTGCTACTAGGTCCATATGCTGAATGTTTGAAACACAATTTGATAACTTTTGCAAACGACTCTGTGCTGCAATGGCTACTGACCAAAATCCCTTATAATAGGGCTCATCTCTCCTGGTTGAAGTCACTACTAGGATGAGATGTTTGTACCATTGATCCATAAAATGAAAGTAATAAACAATGTACTGCAGTCACACAATCAATCAATCAATCAATCAGCAGCTGAACTGGGTTCCACACAGTCACAAAAACAAACAAAAGAGAGCCGCAAAAACAAAAACGCAAAATAAATAGCAAAAACAGAAAGACCTCAGTGTAACACTCAAATGGAAGTGTGGCACTCAAATTGGAAGCGTAACACTCAAAATGGAGCATGTTTGGCTTCCAAAAAACATTCACAAACCAGAACACTTACTTCCGGGTTTGCAGTGTTTGGGTTCCAAGTTGTTTGAGTACCAAGGCGTTTGAGAACCAAGGTACCACTGTATTTGCAATGCACCTACATTTGCTGCTGCTGGACAATCAATGCTACAGGGCCCAAAAATGCTATCAGACTCCTGTTGATTCAGCTATTCCTTGTTACTGCAAATATTGTTGTTTGGCCATAGCTCAGGTGTGTGTGCATGTGTCCGGGGTGTGTATGTGTCAGGTTTTCTGAGGTAGGTTAGCTTTGCACCAAACAGAAAAGGAAGGAAAATAACTTCCAGCTCCGAGTGCTGAGCCAAGGCTACATGTAGCCAGATAATCACCAGAGGCTAGCAAAGTCTCTTAGGATAAACTAGAGGTAAGCGCTGAAAAATCAAGCAAGATAATATCAGACAAATAGGGGCAATGATACCAGTTATCAAATGTCCAGTGTTGTTCTATGAGTAGCCCTTTGCAGTATTAAGCTTTAGCAAAGCACATGTCAAGGTCTATGTAATTGATATCATATGGACAATTGGATATGCACAAGTGGCTCAATGTACATGCTTCTTCCCTATGTTTTTTTAAAAAGTATATTTGGTGGATCTCTTTCACATACACATAGTATACACATTGTCTCTCAGTGTACGCATGACATCATTCCCTTTGCACACACACACACACACACACACACAAACTGATTCAGGTATCAGGCAATTTCTTTTTCTCTCTTGTTTGGGGGGGGGTTTCTTTTGGGGGTTGGGCTGTGCTATCAGACCCAAATGTCCAAGCCAGGAAATTGAGATACAAACTGAAGTTTTAAACGACGAGCTTTAAGGAAAGCAATTTAAACAGAAAGGCTTGTTAGCGATGTTTTGGTATATCAATGTCTTTCTAATGTGATATTTTCCTCCCCCTTGAGGTGATTTCATTGCTGTCTTTGCTGGCTCATCTATAGGATTCAATCTTTTGTAGGGCTACTTTTAGTTGCCAAGTAAACTGGTCAGGAATCTGCTGCAGAAACTTGCACAATATTCCTTTTGCAGGAAAGGTGCATCTGACCATCAAGTTTGACAACAGCTCCTGCCAAACTATAAACGGGCTCTTTGTTTGCACAGCTCTGAGCCATCTGATGCCAAAAAGCTGCCCTCAGTCTTTGTCTGTTTGTTTTCTTCTCTCACCCCATTGGCAAGGCTTCTGCTTGTCTCCCGTGTTCAGAGAGAGATTCAAACAAAAGTGAATCTCATGCAGAATTGCACAAAACTGTGGAGAATCACAAAGAGAAATGTGCAATTGTACAAGCGATATAAACAAGCTCCCCCCCCCCCAAAAAAAAGAACAGCAAACAACAAATAGGAAATGAGCTTGCCTGGTACCCAATCAGCTTTGGTACAAGGACAAAGGTAGCTAGGGAAGAGGGAAGAGAACAGCACAATCCATCTCAGTCAACACCTTATGGCTAAATATGAATCAGGCTCCCTAAACTAATGTAGATAAGTATGCGTCATTTGCCACCAAAAATACTCTTTCCTCGCAAATCATTTTGAAGTAGTAATTCCACCTGAGACATTAAGACAGGGCAGGACAAATCCAATAGGTTGTATCCAATGTTACTCCTACTGAGAGCAGACCCAGTGAAGATAATGGACATGACTAACTTAGGAGCGTAAATTTCAATGGCTATGGCACCACTTTAAATAGTCCATTGCTTCCCCCAAAGAATCTTGGGAACTGTATGTTATGTACTGAAGTTCTCACCCTGGGCCAGCAGGGGGATACTGTAGATAGTTCAGGTCCACATATGCAAATAAGGGATCGAAAGTGACATTCAGTGATTGGATAGTTACAGAAAGTTGTTACAGTAACGTTGTATTGGAGCTCTATATAAGCAGACTGGCTGAACCCTTCAGTTCAGTTCTGTTCTGACCTGTGAATAAACAAGAGCTGTTTGGAGAATCGCTGTGTCGTCTGATATGTTCACCCACAACTTAACACTGTAGTTGGTTAAGAGTGCTGAAAGTTGTCTGTGCGGGATCCTCACAGCTCACCCTCAGTAAACTACAATTCCCAGGTGTCTTTGGGGGAAGCCGTGATTGTTAAAATGGTATCATTCTGCTTTTAATATGTAGTGCAGAAGTGGCCTCAGCTGGACACAACCCTACCTATTTAAGGGTCAGTTATGGATGGCGCAGCTGGCTGCATGTGCCTGGAGTGTAGCAGCATCATAAGACAGGCTGAAGAAATGATCTGGGAAATGATATATAATGAGATAAAGAAAATGTTTAAAAACACCTTTCTTAAAAAAAAAAATACGCTTTTTTATTAGGTATAGTGGGTAGTGAGATACCGAGACAAGATAACAAATTGTTCTTATATGCAACAACTGCGGCAAGAATTTTGTTAGCCCAAAGATGGAAACAACAGGAGCTACCAACAAAAGAAGAGTGGCAGATGAAAATGGACTTTGCAGAACTGGCGAAACTGACGGGAAAAATCTGGAGACCAAGCATTCCAAAAGGACTGGAACAAATTTATATTATATTTGAAAGACTAAGCAATTAACATCACTAACAGGGTTATCTGAAGATCTGTAAGGTGAAATTGCTACCTATTCAGGTTGAGTAGTATAATATTCTAGGTAATGATATAACATATAGGAAACGAAGCGAAATGTAAAGATGTAAAGTTTTAATTTTGTAAACCATCAGAAGGGAGGGAGGAAAGTTGTTAGGCTAAGTCGAGCCAAAGAGATAAAACAAGAGGGTACGATGTTACGTAATGTGATTATATGTAAAACCAATAAACATCATTCATATATATATATATATATATATATATATATATATATATATATATATAATTCATATATATGAGACAGGCCGGAGAATATACACTGGTGCTCCCTGACCTAATTTTGCTGACAGGCAACGTGACGGCGAACAATTTAGAAGCTGCCAGTGTTAAAAATATGACAAGAGTGTTACTGTGGAATGTGTGCTGGCTCTTAGAAGTTGAGATGGCAACCGTATATGTCCTTCTTTATGTCCGAAAAGGCAGCGGAAAACATTCCGTACCAAATCCCCCAAACAAGACGGCATTGTGGGAAAACAATCCCACTCTTTGTGACCGTTCGTTCTGTCAAGTTCACTTCTCAGGACTTAAAAACATGAGCAGGATTAAGACCAGCAACCTCTAGGTGCACAAACTTTCATTTAAAGGAGCTGCTTTTCCACGTAGGAAGCATACTTCCTTTTCTGTTGCCAATATACATGGGAACTGTCTGAAATCTAACTTGACAGAGATCATAACTATTGCAAAGCGTGCTCGGTTGTGAATACACAGGGAAGGGATTGCCATGCAATGATTTTGATTCATAATTCATAATACTGACCTAGGTCTTATGCAGGAAAGATTCTGTCTTTGGCATACTTCAAAGCCTTTCTGCATGATTACTGTAGACTGACACCAAGATGTCTAGCTAAGTGAGAATAAAATGGAAAACAACATAATAAAAGCTGACTTGGCTTGGGTATGTACACATTAGCGGCTTAAAACACAGCAAAGTCATGCCCCCCTGCTGCATTTAAAGTCACATTTTTACAACACTACACACACCAGAGATAGGATGGGAATGTTTTAACCTGATTACCTGTATTACACTAGTCCTGAAAGACCTACATTGGCTCCCAGTACGATTCTGAGCACAATTCAAAGTCTTGGTGCCGACCTTTAAAACCCTAAATAGCCTCGGCCCGGTATACCTGAAGGAGTGTCTCCAACCCCATCGTTCAGCCCGGACACTGAGGTCCAGCTCTGAGGGCCTTCTTGCAGTTCCCTAACTGCGAGATGTGAGGTTACAGGGAACCAGGCAGAGGGCCTTCTCGGTAGTGGCACTGGCCCTGTGGAACACCCTCCCATCAGATGTCAAATAAATAAACAACTATCTGATGTTTAGAAGACATCTGAAGGCAGCCCTGTTTAGGAACGTTTTTAATGTTTGATGTTTTATCGCATTATTATTATTATTCTGTTGGGAGCCGCCCGGAGTGGCTGGAAAAACCCAGCCAGATGGGCAGGGTATAAATAAATGATTATGATGATTATAGCTTCTATGCGCCTGCAACTGGTCCCAAACTCCCATTCACAAAGCTGTCATCCATTGAAGCACAATGGCTGCTTCAAACGTACACACCTGTGAAACAAATATGGCTTAAGTTTTCCTCTTGGATTGAAGCTGCCTTTATGGAAAACACATCAAACCACAGTATTTCTCAAGAAACTACAGGATAACTCTCCATCACTGTGTGTAATCAGATAAAAAGCCAGCATTGGGAGCATGCTGGACCCAGAGTAAATGTTAATATGTATACAGCCTTAAAACCACCAGAGAGAATTAATGCATTGAATTTTCTACATACATGTCTTTATATTTTTGCCTCCCTTTCTGTGTTAAAAATATAGCTATTACAAACTGACCATTAATGGCATTATAAGGACCAGAAATATGTTAACAGTTTCTGATGATATAGCATTAACTTGCAAGGTTAACCAGAAAATAAAACCTGTGGGTTTGGACATTGAAAGCCAAATGTAACATCGGGTTTACCTCAAATATCTATGTGGCTTTAGAATTTCTGGTGCACAATGGCAAATTCAGTGTGTAAGGAATTGACAATTAATATTGGCTTGATTCCATTCTCGATCAATATCCGTAAGGTTTGTTTCAGCTTGGCTCTTTAGTAACCCACATTCATTATCTCCTTTCTCAGACAGAGATATTTATATAAACTTTTCTCACATTACATTTTTTGACATGGAAGTGGCCTGTTTCCTCAGGAACATGAGAAGTAATCTTAAATTCACAGTGAATCTAAGGCCTGTAATATTTTAATCGTTTCAGTTCCACAGAGAGGCACAACTGTGCTAGAAAACAAATAGTTCCTATAGCCATTTATAGTGATATAGCCAGCGTAGAAGCTTGTTTGAGGCCTGCAGCCTCCGTCCAAAAGACAACATCATCACTCATTTTGTCCACCTACCAGAGCTATTTATGTTTTTCTTCTTTTTAAAAAACAGCTTCTTCCTTTATGCATACCACATGACCAGCTGAGACTGAAGCGAGGGCAATTTCAATTTAGGAGGCTGCTGTCTGAAGAGAAAATGTGGAAGCTCCCACATGATAAAAGGGCCAAGCGGGGAGAGTACAGGTCAGCTTGCTAGAGCCTCCTGTCTCCCTCTGCCTTCTGAAATCCTTTCCACAGGGCAGTTTGTTGAGGCAAGATGTACTGGAGCAAGTTTTGGGTCTTCTTTGCCTGTCTTTCTTTGACTGTCCCCCCTCTTTTTCTCTCCACCCATCCCAAGATCTTTCTCATGCTGCAATTTGTTGCCTGTTGCCTTGACGGAGGGGCCAAACTCACCTGGATAAAGTGGTCTTCACCTGCCAGGTTTGCCTGAAAATGGTCAAAAAGTCATGGGCATAGCCAGGATTTTTATTGGGTGGGGGGTGGCAGCCAAAGAGCCAAAGTTGTTGTTGAGCTTTTTTTTTTAGGAGATCACCCCCCCTAAAGTTGTTGAGAGAGTCATTTGTGGACCTGCCCCAATCACTCCGTATGTTGTGATTCATCAAGTGTGACTGCTCCACAGCAGAGTGTGATGGAGACAATCCACACGACTATACGGAACAATCTTAAATTTGCAAAGGAAAATATCCTTTCGTATTATATACCCAACACATGGAATCTAACAAAGGGACAATACAGTATGCATAGACTCTCCAAGCCCTTACTATGGCAGAAAGACTGGTATGGAAGAACTGGAAAAATAAAAAAATGCAGCCCCCTTCAATGAATGGATAGAAGATATGTACAAACTTAGTTGGTCTCTTTGTTGCTACTGGAAGGAATTATTATTATTATGATGATGTACAAACTTGTTACACATAAACAAGTTGTGTACACTTGCTGTGGAGAAATTTAACGATATTTGAAATTCATTTGTAGGTTGAGATCTGGTTAACTACAATAGCAATCCCTCCCTTTGTAAGTTACACTATCTGTTGTTGTTGTGTTTTCTACATGGGTACTATTTCTTGTTTCTTCTTATTTCTTGTGTCCTCTTTTACTCTGTGCACTTGTAATTTTTTTATCAATAAAGAATATATTTCAAAAAGTGTAGCTGCTCCAATATCATAATGCAGATTTTACCCTGCTTGACCAGAGATTTCTTACCCATGCATCCCATGGCTATGTAAGTCTTTTCTTGTAGACACTGCATGCTATTTAGTCTACTTCTTTACTTCAGTGACTCTGCAGTGCATCGGACTTTGCCTTGCATTAAATCATCCGCTCACTAGGTTTATCTTATACTGCGATTATTATTTTTTTCCAACAGGAGAAGATTAGTCACAGTGGAGGAAAAGAATTCTCAAGCACAAAAGTGCTGAATAACGCAACATCTGTTCCATTTTAGTTTATTGCCAATAAAATCATTTCTCGGTTTTCTTTGCTACGTTTTCTATTAATCTCCATTAGGTTCTTCCTTTGGGTCATTTGTTGTACATTCCAGCGGTTTGGGTAGCTTACTTGGCCAGTGGAAGACTAGAATACCACATTCTGTGCTGAACCAAGGCAGCTGTGGCCCTTCAGATGATATTCCAGAGCTTCAGCAGATCTGTCACCTTGGGCAAAATGTTTTATGACATTAAGAATTACAGGGATGAGTACTCTTGAAACAGAAAAAAGGATCAAAGAGCGCAAGTCACTGATTTATCTGGTTAGTTCTGGTAAGCACCTTTCCAAAACCTTGCTTACTGTTTGGTAGGAACTGCAGCTGATCAGAATAAACATATACTGTTCCATTCATTTGGAAGGGTGAATGCTGCATTGATATCCATTAAGAGGAGGAGGTTACTGAAAATATGTACTCCTACCGTCTCCCACCCCCCTGGTCATGCCATACTTGAGGCTGGAAGAAGCAAATTAAATAAAGATTTAAAATAATCATATTCAGGGACTCATGTCAGTGTGGTGTGGCAGAGAGACCATTGGATTAGGATGTGGGATCTTTTGCTTACTGGGTGGCCTTGGGTATATCCTGCTCAAGGATATACTTTCCAGGGCTGTGTTTCTTTGCCTTCTCATTCTGTCCCAAATGTTTTAGTTCTTTATTTTTAAAAAACCATATAAAATGCTTGGTAATACATCAGCCAATGGTTTGCATCAGATAATTGGGAGAACAAAGAAATAGAACAATTAAGACAAAATGAAGAACATGCCCTCCCCCCAAAAGGAACCAAACTTCCAAAATTAGCTTTGGGTTTCTGAGATCAAATGGTACTAGGTTCCAGTGAGTCAGTGTTCTTATTCAGTTGTAATGAGAATAAGCAACCATGAGCTCATGCATTTCACCTCCTCTTCATCCTGTTTTTCATGTGAGAGGGAGAAATGTAAAGCTTCCGATCATGGTTGGAAACAAACCACAGTCCTTCATTTCATCTGAAAATAGGAAACTGTGGTTTGCACATACTGGTTAGTTGGCAAACCAAAATTTCAAACCAGAATAAGAGTTTCATGTTGTCTGAATCAAACAGATTTTGCAAAACTTTTTGTAAGTCCGCTTACCTTCATTTAGGTACGGTGGCATTATGGGGTGGCCGTCGACTTCCCTGGCACTGGTCTGACGTGGGCTTGGTGGTGGACGTTTGAATCCAAGTCTGCTGCTGAATTGGCCAATGGCGAGCAGGCTTGGGGGCAGGTGCTTGGCCAGGGGCGGATCCAACTGGGGCGCAGGCTTCACTTGGGTCCGCTCCTGGAGTTTAAAAACAGGCCTGCTTCTTCCTCCACATACAGTTCCTCTGTAGGTTTAGATTTGAAACACCACTTCTTAGCCAGGATAGGTTTGGGAATTATTGGCGGATAGATAATTAGGTCTCTGCAGCTTATTGGAACAATGTGTTCCTCAATAATATTGTCATTGTGAGGAAATCAGACATGAGGACACCTGTAAGACATCAGACACAATGTGGTCCATATTTTAACATTCCACTTACATCAGTTTATCAGTCAACAGGCGAGCACTTTTGCACTGGTTTGATGGGATTCTGTTTGGATTACTAGGGCAATGCTTCACTCTCCCAGAAGTAGTATCATTTTTAATGTATCTTCTATACCTGAATCAAAGAGATGTTGAATGAAGTGGGAAATAGGGGGCCTCGGTGAAGTTTAGCCCCCCCCTTCTCTCCCCCCACCCCACCCATTTATCTCACACACTCAAGCCAGAAGATGTCAAAAGGTAGGTTTCTGCAGGGCTATGGTTATCCTCCATGTTCTTCTTTGGGTAGAACAGGCATAGCCAACATGTGTATTTATTATTATTATTATTATTATTATTATTATTATTATTATTAAAGATTTATTAGTTTACAAAAATATGTGCATTGTCTTTTTCAAGCTGCGTTTTCTACAGATCAGTTTCATTTGTTGTGAGACATTAGTGTTACATACAGCGTTAGGTTAGGAAGAAAAGAGGGGGAAAGAGGGGAAGGGGGAACGGTGAGTGGGGTGGGGTGACAATGCTTCTATTCTTCTGCTTAGCGTATGTGTGGGGTTTTGTGTCAGCGTTACCTGTATGGGTTCTCTTACTATTCACTTGTTGTATTTCCTTGGTGGTGAGAGAGGTTGGGGTGTCTTAGGGTGTGGTCGGTTGTCTTTGGATGGCTGTTTTTGTGTGTGAGCGGGGCATGTGTGTGTGTGGTTTTGGATTAGGTTAGTCAGATTGATTCGTATGCTGTTGACAAATTCTTGTTGTTGTGTTTTGGGGCTGTGTATACAATAAAGAGGAACCAAGCCAGGATGAAGGCGTCTTCTTCTATTTGTCCCCGTGTCAGTTTCAGTTTATTGGTTAGTTTTTCTAATAAGGCTGTTTCCCATACTATTTGATACCATTGGTAGCCAACATTCAAAACTCCCAGAGGTTTGGATTTTTATTTTATTGGTCCTTAAAGCTGCCAAGATTCTATCTAGGAATTTTTAGTCCACAAAACTTGACGTAGTAAAATCTATTATTCTTTAAACTGTTGTTTTTTGTGGCAACAGACGGACATGACAGCCCTCTGGAATTCGTCTCAGGAGTCAAATTGTAATTCTAGGGGACTTTTCTCCTACTTTCAGATGCTTCTAAAATGCTCCTGTCTGTTTAACAAAATACACAAATAGTTCTAGCATATATTCTGTAAAGCTCAGGTGGGGAACCTGCAGCCCATGTGCAGCCCATGAAGCTCATTTCATAGAGCCCTTGGCATCATCCACCTCTCTGGGCAATGTGAGTTTTGCTTTTCTGGTGGGTTTTGCTTCCATTGCCTCTGTGTGTGTGCAGAGGCATAAAAGCAGAGTAGAGATGAGGTGGCAGAAAGACAGAAATAGCCATGCTATCCTGCAGTGCCCATGTTTGGCTCAGGATGTAAAGGTAAAGGACTCCTGGATGGTTAAGTCCAGTCAAAGGCGACTATGGGGTTGCGGTGCTCATCTCGCTTTCAGGCCAAGGTAGCCGGTGTTTGTCCACAGACAGCTTTCCTGTGCTGGTCCCGGGGGGGGGGGTTACCATGCGGCATGGTCTGAGTCCGGTCCTAGGTTTAGGATATGGAGGCTGTCCGTCAAGGGCGAAGCGGGGTCCAAGGCAAGGAGCCGGGCGTGGTCAGGAACTCTGGAAAAGCAGGACAGGGTGCTGGCAGGAACAGGCTACCAACAATGTTGCTTCCACAACCTGGGACTGGGCTGACTGGCCTTTATCTCCTCTGAGGCATAGGGCGGTCCCGGCCCACAGGTGACTTGCTTCTTCTGGCCTTAAGGTGAGCACTCCTCCTGAGAGAACTTAGTTTCCTCCACCTCTCTGCCCTGAGCCTCTGCAGCTCCAGAGAGGCTAGAGAGTTACTGGACCCAGAGGCAACCTCACCTTCCCCTGAAAGGGCTGGGAGAGGAGCACCTGCAGGCAATGGGTCCTCGATCACCTCCGGAGCCAGAGCGGATTCAGCTGGTGTCTGCTCCTGAGGATCCGGCACAGGTGAGGGCCCTTCAGGTTCAAGCCCCTGCTCCAGCTCAGCCGGCCCTGAAGGCGGGGACTCCTGTGCAGGCTGGGATTCCTCAGGTTCAGCCTCTGAATCGGATTCCCAGGCCATCACATTTCCAGGTCATGCATCCAGCATGACTAAACTGCTTCTGGCTCAACGCAACACCGTGACGGAAGCCAGAGCATACAGAAATGGCATTTACCTTCCCGCTGCAACGGTACCTATTTATCTACTTGCACTGGTGTGCTTTCTAACTGCTAGGTTGGCAGGAGCTGGGACAGAGCAACGGGAGCTCACTCCATCACAGGGATTCGAACCACTGATCATCTTATTGGCAAGCCCAAGAGGCTCAGTGGTTGCCGCTCCTGGTGGATTTTCAAAATGAGTCAGTAAACCCTTCATAGCAAAATATTCCCTTCCCCTGCTGGAAAGAGAGAGAGAGTTCCCTTTCCTACAAACGATTTGTATGTTGGTTAACTCTATATTTTTAAGTCTCCTGCTGCAAATGTTGTTAAAGATATCATTTAGTTCTTATCATAGCATTCTTGATATGCATCAATGTAAATATACATAGAGAAAGAACACTGGGATGAATGACCTTGACACTGTTCACAACAATAGTTTTCTGCTGGTGGTATTTACACACACACACACACACACACCAAAGCCAGTTCTGAAGAGGAGGGTTTGCTCTGGTGTGATATATTATCTTACCACATGAGGGCAGCTTCAAACAGTATTTTGGTTTTTACAGACTTGAGGTTGTTCCCTTCACAATGGAAAAAACGATGGCGCATAGCACCCTATTCGATGAGTGTTGCAATTGCAGATCAGATCCACCAGCAAAATCAGCAAAGTTACATAACCTGAGAACAAGCCCACGTTCTGTGCATCATGGAATTTACAGGGGAGAGAATCACCATGGAAACAAATGTGTTGCTCAGTTATGGCTGAAATGTTATCTGCAACGCTGGATAGTGCCCAAGTTGCAGGATGTTGCCCACAATTGCCGCCACGAACAGAGGACTTGCTTTTGTTTACTAAAGAAGTCGTCAAGCAAATAACCCTAGAAATTATTCAGAGGTTGCATGTTTATCTTCCGGGGAAAAATAATAACTCTTGGCAGCTGAAAGTAGTGAGCATATAGGCATCAAAACCTTTTCTTTTTCTCTCCTAGACTGCCATCTAGTGTGGTGTGTTCTCTTTTGTAAAAGGACCTGAAATTTTAACAAGATCTAGGCATCAAGTCTCAAAAAGCATGCAAATCCTGTTCCGGACTTTTTAGGTCAGAACATTTTTAGGGTACAATTGTCATTGTCAAAACCCTGGATTCCCTGCGTGCATCACTAAGAATGGCTGTGCATGAAGTATTTTTTATATTCAGCAAAGTCCTGGAGATTTCCTCTGTCCTTGTGAGTCAGCAGATACAAACAACCATTGTAGGAATACATGGGGAGTGCACTTAAATCCCCCTTGTCCAGTTTTCTGTATTCCATTTGACAGTAGGAAAATATACAAACATCTGAACTCTTTTGCAAACATGCATGCATATATATTTTTTGGTACTGTATGATTTATATCCCAATTATATCATGCTTTTGGTCAAAGAATGGAAACGTCATTCAGCTGAAAAGGGAAGCAAATTTGATTTATGCTGCTAATATTTTTTTGATCGTATATTTGAAATTACAGATCTAAATCACACACCTTGTGGAAAATACATTCACGTTTCCCTGAGGGAGGACTCGAAACTCCATATCCTGTTGTAAGATGGAATTGATGCATGAAGGATAGTGTCCAAAACACTTTATTTAGGACCAACTCAAACATCAGGCATGAGAAAAGCCCACCAGAGATCTGTGTCCTCATTGGCCTCATGACCTGGTCTCCAGAGCCTTTTGTAAGACCTGGACTGGAACTGGGTGAATGGGAACACATGTTAAACATGTTGCCATCCATCCGTCTTGAGAGACAATGGAGTACGTCTCTGGAGGGTGAAGTCAAACGGTTGTGTTAGCAGCACCAACTAACCACCCCAGGGCACAAGCCTGGGCTGCCCAGAGGATAAGACCCCCTTCATGGCACAGCAATTCATTTGGCATCAGCTTGGCTGAAGGAACTGCTGGAAGGAAGCGTACAAGGCACCATCCAACCATCTTAGGGACTCCGCTCTGGATTTGTGTAGGGTTTAGTCCTTAGCCTTTTCTTCTCCCTATCCTGCAAGGCAGCGGAGGTTTAGGATCAGAGTTTTGCTTCTCCTAGAGTTTTGCTTCTCCTTTACAGCATGTGAAGAAACCGCCTTCTTGACTGTTGGACCCACTACTGGTCTTGTCCACTCAATCTGCCAGAGCCTGTCTTCTCATGCAAGGGAAGTCCCTAAATCACCAAGGGTTTGAGACTCATCGGTTCCCATCGCACGCTGGCGGCTTCTTGGAGCCACAGTTGAGAGCTGAGTGCCAAGAAAGGTAGGCGTGCATTTTCTAAACAAACTGAAACTATTTTAATGCAGCCAGACTTTGCCAAATGACCTTGCACTGCTTCAGTCGAAAAGGTAGGTGAGTCCACAATATTGAAAGGGAGCTGTTGACCTGGGTTGGTTCCGGATTGCTGAGCTGCAATGCATTCTAGGCGGCAGCTCTCGTCAGAATTTGAAGGCTAATGTGTGCCTAACACCCCTGGGATTTCATGGATCAGGGTTATGCTCCAAGTCTGTTTGATCCAGGCTGAGCCAAGCAGTCAGTAAAGTGCTCTAAGTTGCTAATTGGCATATTGTGTTTAACAATATATGTTTCCCCTTGCTATCCAATTAGCTCCTCTTGTGTCAAATGCATACGAGGTTTTCCAAAGAAAACGGCCAGTCATTCCCCAAGTTAAGCATTCAGTGTACAGTGGTACCTTGGGTTACATATGCTTCAGGTTACATACGCTTCAGGTTACAGAGTCTGCTAACCCAGAAATAGTGCTTCAGGTTAAGAACTTTGCTTCAGGATGAGAACAGAAATCGTTCTCTGGCGGCGCAGCAGCAGCAGGAGGCCCCATTAGCTAAAGTGGTGCTTCAGGTTAAGAACAGTTTCAGGTTAAGAACGAACCTCCGGAACGAATTAAGAACTTAACCCGAGGTACCGCTGTACTTTGAAACGTTCCAGGAATGGTTACAGAGTTAATAGCTGGTTTAATTCTAGGGGCTGTCTCCAAAGGAGCAGTTCTGTCATTCTGAATATTATCATCAGTGTAGCGTGATCCTCCCGCTTCATAGAAAAGGCTATGCAGACTATGGGGAGAGATGCTCCTGGATTAATTGGGGTTAGCAGCTCAGCATTACCAGTTCTTAGAATATTATAAGGACAAGCAGCGGCGTAGCGTGGGTTATCAGCACCCGGGGCAAGGCAAGTAATTTGCGCCCCCCAACCCGGGGCAAGGCAAATAATTTGCGCCCCCTAACCCGGGGCAAGGCAAGTACAGTAATTTACTCTCCCAAGCAGCAGCAGCAGCGAGGCTTCTCTCCTTAATTGATTCCCCCTCCACACCGCGTCGTTTCCTGGCTGCTCCCCCCCCTTCCCCTCTCTCTCCTCCTCGCTCTGCTTGCCTTGCCCTGCCCTGCCTGAGGGCACCCTGAGGAGACTCCGCTCTCCTTTTTGACCAGGCGAGGTGGGAAAAAGGGGGGAAAGTCTCTTCCCGCCCCCTCGCCAGACTCCCTGCTCCGCTCGGCTCACTACCCAGGCGGCCAGTGGAAAGAGAGACGCAATTACCTCTCCCTCCGCTTCGCCAAGCTGTCAAAGCCCGGCAGCAGCGGCAACGGCAGCAGCAGGCGCAGCCAGACCCCCGCGAGCCAGCCAGCCAGCCCGCCCGCCCGGCTTCCTCTCCTTTTTTTGCCAGCGGCAGAAGGCTTTGCTCTCCCCCTTCTGCGACCTCCTCGCCAAGCCGAGCGAGCGCGGGCTCCCTAACCAGTGGATTTTAGTAGGGGCAGAGAGCTGCTAGTGCGAGTGCGCCCCTGCCCAAGTTGCGCCCGGTGCGGCCGGCACCCCTGGCACCCCCCACGCTACGCCACTGAGGACAAGCCCCAAGTATAAATAGCACAAATGGGTAGAAATTCAGCTAGCTCCGTCAATGTGCCTCTCTCATTCAACCCCATGCAAGTCATGAGATAAGAGGCTACCCACAACCAACGCTTTCTGAATTTTAGCCAAGCTAGGTTTAGGCTTGCCAACTGACCTTACAAATGGCCTTATTTATTTATTGGCATTATTTATATCCTGCCTCTCTGTCCAACAACAGGCCTCCAAGGGGGAAGGCAATAAGCAAAAACTGAGGCGCAATAACACGCTAATGTGATATTTCTAAAAGGCAGTGGTGACTTATAAAGGATCAGGGAGATGATGGCAGCAAATGTCCTCTCCATGGGACTTGGATGTTGTTGCTGCCACTGGTGTGGCTGTATCAAATGCTACTCTTCAACACATTGGGCAAAAGATTCCTGCATTGTAGGGGGTTGGACTCGATGATTCTTTGATGCTCTGTGGAGACCATAAGGTACACACTGACTTTTGCAATTAAAAGTTTGTTTTGTTCACTTTCAGCATTTGTGTGTCTCCCCGTAGTACAAAAACAATGTGAATGCAAAATAACGTGTAATTTTTAAAAAATAAATAATCAAAATTCAACAAATACAACTAAAACAGAGCACAAAGCACCCCCAAGATTAAAAACACGGAGGTAAAAACCAAAAGGCTCAGTTTATTTTTTAAAAAATAATATTTATTAAGTTTTTAACAAAAAAAATTACAAAACAGTAAACAGTAAACAAAGAACACACAAAGAAAATACAAAAAAACAGAATTTAACATAAAATAAAAAATAAAAAATAAAAATCCCTCTTTCTAATATCTTATCACTCATTTACTTATTTTCATGACTTCCTCACACCTCCCTTTTTTGTATTCCATTTAAAAATTTGTTCAGCAAATTCATACCCTTTTAATTTACCCTTAATTGTTTATCCTCACATATTCTAACTTCACATTTTCATCCGATATCAATCCATTCTTGCATATTCTTATTTTGCCTTATTGCTAGAACCACTTTGTTTCATTCCAACGTCATTAACATTCAATAATTTTACAGTGTTTCTGTAGATAGATTGTAAACTTCTTCCAATCTTCTTCCACCAACTCTTCTCCCTGTTCTCGGATTCTGCCAGTCATTTCCGCCAATTCCATGTAGTCCATTACTTGCATCTGCCATTCTTCCAGGGTGGGTAGGTCTTGTGTCTTCCAATGCTTTGCAATGAGTATCCTCGCTGCTGCTGTAGCGTACATAAAGAAAGTTCTATCCTTCTTTGGCACCAATTGGCCGACCATGCCCAGGAGAAAGGCCTCTGGTTTCTTCAGGAAAGTATATTTAAATACCTTTTTCATTTCATTATAGATCATCTCCCAGAAAGCCTTAATCCTTGGGTACGTCCACCAAAGGTGAAAGAATGTGCCTTCAGTCTCTTTACATTTCCAGCATTTATTATCGGGCAAATGATAGATTTTTGCAACCTTGACTGGAGTCATGTACCACCTGTATATCATTTTCATAATATTCTCTCTTAAGGCATTACATGCCGTAAATTTCATACCTGTGGTCCACAACTGTTCCCAGTCAGCAAACATAATGTCATGTCCGATATCTTGTGCCCATTTTATCATAGCAGATTTTACTGTTTCATCCTCAATGTTCCATTTCAACAGCAAGTTATACATTCTTGATAGTATCTTAGCTTTGGGTTCTAACAGTTCTGTTTCTAATTTTGATTTTTCCACCTGGAAGCCAATTTTTTTATCTAAATTATAGGCCTCCCTTATTTGAAAATAATGAAGCCAATCTCGCACTTTATCCTTTAATTTCTCGAAACTCTGCAGTTTCAATTTGTCACCCTCCTATTCCAAAATCTCCCAATATTTTGGCCAGTTGGCCTCCATATTGAGTTTTTTCAGAGCCTTCGCTTCCATAGGTGATAGCCACCTTGGGGTTTTATTTTCAAGTTAAGTCTTTATATCTTGTCCAAACACCAAAAGGCTCAGTTTAGAAGGCCTGGAAGAACAGGTGTTATCTGTGCTTTGCATATTTACAAAGACTTTTTGTAACCTTAGTATTATGAAAAAGAGGTGCTTCCCCAATAAGCATCGGTCACAGTGCAATTCTATGCATGCTGTTCAGAAAGAAGTCCCAGGGAACTTGGTGATATTTACTTCTTAGCAAGTGTGCATAGAAGGATATTCGTTGCATGAATACAATTAGTGTGTCTCGTTTCTGTAGTGTAAAATAGCATCCAAAAGCTGGAGAAGCTGAATTAGGACAGTTTCTCCCTTAAGGAACCAGTTCTACAAGGTGGCATTTCCCCTCCTCATCCTTCCAGTCATCTTATAAATATCAGGCTGATGCAATTCACACGGCATCTACCTTCAGCTCACCCCGGTCCTGTGGCCATCTGCACTGCACGGATGGCAGGGCAAATGCAGTACTCTCTGTAGGCATAGATTGCGAGCCAACAGCTGGTGAAGTTGGCATCAGCTTCTTCCTTGCCAAATTGTCTTTTGCTTTACAGGTGGAGATTTTCAGGTTCCTGCATCTTCTCATAAAAGCAAAGGTTCAACCAGCAAAATTCTATTTCTCTGTCATTGTTTCCTATTAACGCATAGGTATGAAAAGGTGGGAAAAGATTAATGGCAAACGACCATGTGGTTGTGGCTCAGAAATGACTTACCTGTTGTATTTGCAAATACTGTTAAAACTAATCGGGGGGGGGGGGAATCAATTTTTTTGTGTATTGGTTTTCTTTCTTTTAATTTTGCTTGCAAACTAAAATGCGTACACTGACCATGGAAAATGTGACGGTAAACCTAATGTGTTATACCTTGTCATGTATGAATATACAAACAAGACTGTTATGGTTTGGTTTGTTTATTTGCATTACCCGTCCTAGCTGTACTTTCTCTATAAAATCCAATAGAAATAAATGATGATGATGATGATGATGATGAAAGAAACCACTGAAATCACATACTTGTGGAGTAGTCCTATTGATGTTACCATCATTGTTCCAGAATAAGTAGCTTTGCAGACTACCATTATTATTATTATTATTATTATTATTATTATTCCCTGAACATCTGACTGGGTTGCCCCAGCAACTTTGGGCAACTTCCAACACATATGAAAACATAATAAATGCTTTTGTTTCATAGACTCTTTGAACTGTAGAACTGGAAGGGACCCAGGGGGTCATGTAGTCCAACCCCCTGCAATGCAGGAATCTCAGTATGTGGCCCCCAATCCAATTTGAAAACACACCTGTCACTGCTTAGCTTTGCAGATGTGTTACCAGTTTTATTGCTGCACCACCATTTAATTGACTTTTGGATTGCACTCTGCTCTCAGCCCCATCCAAACTGTCAAATGATGGGGAAAAACTACACATACACACACGGAGAGAGTGCTCCTAAACAATTTGCATACAGTGCATACATAATAAGTATGTTTGGGGTTAATTTCATCATCATCATAGACTTCTATTGCGCTAGCCATAGGCCATGGCATCATTCAGGAAAATAACAAAAGGAAAAACAGCAATAACCATAAAAATCATCAGGCACCACACATACAATATAAACCACGGTCACAACTACTAAGATTGTTTGTTGCATAAAATAGAATAGCATAAGATTCTCTAGTAAAATGCGCCAAATTAAATATCCGAATCCCCTTTGCAGTTGACCGCTATTTTATCTAGTTCTTTCCTCATGATCTTCTTAGCTGCCAAAGTATAGAGTGCTACTTTATAAGTTACAAAGACTTGGGGTTATTGGAATGGCAGCAACTAAAGTTATATTGTGTTAGCATATTTCACAAAAGCATGTCAGAGGACTATTTCCTAAAACAGTTGCTGATCAGCGTAATCAGTTCTCATAGGAAATAAGCGTGTTCGTCAGAGATTAGTTTATTAGATTGCGGTCCCTTTGACATCCTGAAGCTGCCAAGCTTCATTTACACTAAGTTTTCATAAAGAACAGCTCAAACACTGGTCACGGTTTGTGTAAGTCGGGGAGGGGAGGGCCAGTTATTTTACAGGTTGCATCATTTGGCTGAAATAGTTAGCAACAATTTTTTTTCATTACCCACTTGAGCTGCAATTCCATGCATGTATTTGTGAGTAAGCCCCACTGAAGCAACATGCCTCGAATTACTCTCCATATAAGTACTGAGAGTTGAGAGTATCAAACTAGGAAGCCCTAGGTTTAAACTCCCATTAAACCAGTGGTTCCCAACCTTTTTTTTGGCCATGCCCCACCTAAGCATCTCTAAAATCCTGACACTCCCCGCCCCCTGGTGACATATAATTCTTATTATTCAAATAGTGAATTCCTGTTCATGCGGAGGAAGCCTAAAAGGCCATTCATTGTTAATAACTCATTCTCAAATTGCCTCCCTTAAAAATCAAATTGCCCCCCCTGTGAGGCGTGTGCCCCACATTGGGAACCACGGCATTAAACTGTGAATTGACTTGATGACAGTGGTATAAATAGCACAGAGGCTTGTGCCACCTTAAGAACTAGCCACTTCATTATGGCATAAGCTTTTGTGGAAAGAATTGATTTCACTGGATGCCTGTTATCAGTTGGCAGTTTTGTGTGTGTATGTACACACACAGAGACACAGGTGTAAAGAAGAAAAATGAAAATGTTGGTAGTGAAATGCAAAAGTTGGAGCTAATTTCTCAGCCCAATTAGCCTACCTTACAGGGTTGTTAGGCAGATAAAAGGGGGGGTGGGTTTGGAGAATTGTGTTTATTTCCTTGAGTTTTTGGAGGAAGTACAGTGGTACCTCAGGTTAAGTACTTAATTCGTTCCGGAGGTCTGTTCTTAACCTGAAGCACCACTTTAGCTAATGGGGCCTCCCGCTGCTGCCACGCTGCCAGAGCACGATTTCTGTTCTCATCCTGAAGCAAAGTTCTTAACCTGAAGCACTATTTATGGGTTAGTGGAGTCTGTAACCTGAAGCGTATGTAACCTGAAGCGTATGTAACCCGAGGTACCACTGTATATAGATGCAAGAAGTGAAGTCTATTTTGCGACAAAGCTGATTATAGGCTGGGTGTTTTGTTGTGTTTGTTAATCATGTGGTTCCATGCAAGAGCTCAAACCTTTTAATGAAAGATGCGCAGGTGTGTGTTAGATGTTGGTGCTATCAAATCTGGCTTTGCCACTGGGTGTGTGGAATGCAGAAACAATTGAAAATCTGACAGGTGTGCTGAGATGAAGCATATTCCAATCTCTAAGAGGCATGCAGATACAACAGGCTTTGGCTTGGAGCCAGAAGCTGCATCTTGGAACACACAGTATCAAAGCATCACGTGAATATTTGTCCCTTTGCTCCCTAATGGCAGCTAAATTGCAAAGCATTTCAGCCAAGCAGCTGAAGTTCTAAATTAAGCGGAATAAACCCTCTTTGGGATTTCAGATTTATTTATATTTTATTCCAGTGCAAACAAATTAAAATTAGACTAGGCAAGTCTCTGGACACACGCCCATAACACAGCTTATGTGTCTTTAAATACTGCAGCAAGACATAAGGCAGGGTTCTTGTTTGGGGTTTGTTTATTTTTTTCATCTCCAGGATGGCTCTCCCAGACAAAAAAACACACAAACAAACCACAAACAAAAACACAACTCCATCTGTTCAGTTTTAAAAGGAACCGATGACTTGAATTTGACCCTACTTAGTCCTATGGAAAGACTTAGATATAATTACTTGGGCTTAACTAGTTTGTGGATTTCAGCCCAGAGCAAATTCTGGGATGAAGCCAAAAGGAGATGCTCAGCTGACTCCCACTCTGCTTTTTACACTTCTAGGTAAACAGACAAAGAGGGAAAGTGGGCTGCTTCCCTAGAGATAGATGTGCAAGTCCTAAACAGAAGCCAGTATGTGGCAAGAGCTAGAGAAGCTGAACTTATGGGGGAAATCTCTTCCTCCTCTGGTTCTGCTTAACCATGTGAGGATAAAATATAGGTGAAGGAGGTACAGGATCCTGAGCTCCTCAGAGGATGTACAAAATAAAGACAATGTATGTTTACTTGCTCATCTCATCGCAGAAGAGATGCACAGTCTTATTTTACACAGTAAAATGCACAGTATTTTACCCCGGATGGGCATCACACATCAACTTCTTGATGGATAAACAATGCTGGAGCTGGCTTATTACCTACAGCTATTCTGATCCAGAGCACATGGAATAGGTGCCATGTAGACAAAGAACAGCTGTGTAGTGAATCCCAGTATGTGGGATAAAAAGTCTGATCCAGTTATGCTGGGATTGCACATGTGGAAAGGTAGATGAGCTGCATGAATAGGGAAGAGGGTCTACTGGACATACCCACATGGCCATGGCCATAATGTAAACAGAAGACACGGGTGGCGCTGTGGTCTAAACCATTGAGCCTCTTGGGCTTGCCAATCAGAAGGTCGGCGGTTTGAATCCCCGTGACGGAGTGAGCTCCCGTTCCTCTGTCCCAGCTCCTGCCAACCTAGCAGTTCGAAAGCATGCCAGTGCAAGTAGATAAATAGGTACTGTTGTGGCAGGAAAGTAAATGACATTTCTGTGCGCTCTGGCTTCCGTCACGGTGTTCCATTGCGCCAGAAGCAGTTTAGTCATGCTGGCCGCATGACCCAGAAAGCTGTCTGTGGTCAAACGCCACAACCCCATAGTCTCCTTTTACTGGACTTAACCATCCAGGGGTCCTTTACCTTTACCTACATGGCCATAGCCATAATGTAAGCAGAAATATTTATCCAGTGTGTGCTTTTTCAACTTACGTCTCTGTACAGATGCAAATGGGTTTGCGTAACTAATGTCTGCGCTTCCAGAAGATGTAATAAGTCACAATAAATGTTTCCGTTTGCCTTTCCCCATTCTCCCCCCACCCACATCATTTGTCCACAAGACCACCCCTGGCTGGATCATGACCAACGCGGAATGCTTTCTTCCAGATAGTGACAGGTGTGAATGACAGTGCCATTAATTCAAGTATTCCCCCCCAACTTCATTAGCAACATCAAAGATGCATCTAGTTTAGAAACTGTTCTTGATTTGTCTCAGTCTGGGGAAATCCTGCTAAGGCAGTATAGGTGAAGCTACTACTGTCTGCTGGAGGACGACAGAAGACTTGGCACTGTGTAAAGACTTCTGCGTAATCAAATAGCTTGAACTGCAGCAAGCTGTTTATAAAGGAATAAAACAAATGCAGACAAGTTTAGCCCACATGCCTCAGTAAGCTCAAAGAAATGGGTTTAAAGAAGAGCCTTGCAACCAGACAATTGGGGTTGTGCAAACTGTTACAGCCTCTGGAAATCAACACAACCACAACCCAGTGAGAAATGTAGTGAGCATTCAGCCTACATGCCAAAGGAAGGTTTGTTTTCAGCTCCCGTACAAGTATAGATTGATTTCTTTCTCTCATTCACATATTATGTACACACTCCAATTTACTCTGCACCCAGTGCCTTTCCACCACTACACGGGTGGCGCCGTGGTCTAAACCACTGAGCCTCTTGTGCTTGCCGATCAGAAGATCGGTGGTTCGAATCCCGCAACGGGGTGAGTTCCTGTTGCTCTGTCCTAGCTCCTGTCAACCTAGCCATTCAAAAGCATACCAGTGCAAGTAGAGAAACAGATACTGCTGCGGCAGGAAGGTAAACAGCGTTTCCGTGTGCTCTGGCTTCCATCACGGTGTTCTGTTGCACCAGAAGAGGTTTAGTCATGCTGGCCACAGGACCCGGAAAGGTGCTGTGGACAAACGCCGGCTCCCTTGGCCTGAAAGCAAGATGAGCGCCGCAACCCCATAGTCAAGTTTGACTGGATTTAACCATCCTTTTTTTTACCTTTTACCACTAGTTTAGGAAGTACCTGCACACAGGACATTAGCCACAATCCATATCTATCCTATTGTTTCTTATGAAATAAGAACTTCAGTTTACAAATGTAATCTGTTCTGGAAGTCCGTTCTTAAACTGAAACCGTTCTTAAACTGAGGCGCGCTTTCCCTAATGAGGCCTCCCACCGCTGGTGCCCTTCCACCGTTTGGCTTCTTAGACTGAGGTAAAATTTGTAAACCGGGACACTACTTCCGGTTTTGCAGAGTTCGTAAACCGAATAGTTTGTAAACAGGGCTGTTCTTAAACCGAGGTACCACTGTACTGTGTTTTGATGCATTTCCCCCCAAGCTAGCCTGGGTGTGAATTGAAAAAAAAGAACCACCTAGCTGTGTTTTAAGCCTGTAATGTGTACACAGCTACAGTGAACTTCCTTCCATCACAGAGCAAGTTCATTTGCTGGGAGTAATGTTCTCTGTCCCATCTCATCTTTCCAGCCTTCACGTAGAACTGTGGAAGGGACCTTGAGGGTTACCTAGCCCAACCCCCAGCAGTGTAGGAATATTTAGCCCAATGTGGGGCTCGTACCCACAATCCTCAGATTAAGGGTCTAATACTCAGTTCACAATGTTTCCAGCTTTCACATTGTGTTCAAGGTGGTACTGGGCTGATGCAGTCGACCCAGACCTTTTTATTTTTATTTTTGTTGCTCTGTGGCTGGGGGAAGGAAGACTTACCTCAGAGATGAAATGTCCAAGAGTTTTTGATGTTCCAAAAGAAGAAGAAGAAGCTTTGCTCTTACTTCAACCAGCTCGGCTTCCCTCAGTAACCTGCCAGCATTCCCTCTGCAATTTGGAATTGAGTGCCCCATGGGAAAAACATGAAGTCACGGGGCTGTGTTTTCCTCCAATAATGCCCCTGAGAACTGTGTTATGTCCCCATGGTGCATTCTGTCCCAAAGTGCCAAGCAGCCAGTCTCCGCATGAAGTGAGGGCAAAGCTTTTTGTTTCTTAACAAAAGGCAAACCCACAACTACTTCACCTTATGGTGAATTTACATCCAACCTGAAAACTTTTCATACTTGCCTAGAAGTCACCAATACCTGGCCTTCCCCATTGCTGGGGAAACATATACAGTGGTACCTCAGGTTACATACGCTTCAGGTTACAGACTCCGCTAACCCAGAAATAGTGCTTCAGGTTAAGAACTTTGCTTCAGGATGAGAACAGAAATTGTGCTCTCCAGCGGCGTTGCGGCAGCAGGAGGCCCCATTAGCTAAAGTGGTGCTTCAGGTTAAGAACGGACCTCCGGAACGAATTAAGTACTTAACCCGAGGTACCACTGTATTTAGCTCAGCATTAGCTTTAAGAAGCTTAACCCTTCCAGTGTGGCCTGTGAAAGCTCACTTTCTTTCCCTGCATTATTTTCACATTACTGGCCCCATTTTGGGGGCATCCCCCCCTTTATGGTGATAACTACATGAGTGAACTCAAGCAGCCACGAATCACTTGGTGAACATGACAACATCATGTGATACTACAGAGCCAATAAGACAGGGCTAGATGGTAATGCTATGAAGCCAGTTAAGAACGAGGGCAATCTTTTCTGGAGCAGCACTGCCCTCATTCTGAATGTGTGAACACATTTCTCCTTCCCTTTCAGAGCAACCTTCCCCCCCCCCAAAAAAAAAGAATTAGGGAGAGTAGGAACATTTTTGCTGTTGCCCCAGTAATTTATCAGACTGATTTGGTAAGCGTTTTATTCGAACATGAATGTGTTATGTATTGTTAGGGCTATGAGAAAACGACTGTAAAATGTCTCTTAAAATAAAACACACGAATACCTGTTAAAGATTAAATGCTTTGTTTAGCCCTCAAAAGAGAGAGTGTTTTGGCAAAAAAAAAGGGGGGGAGACTTTGCTGTTTGATACGTTGAGCAGAAGTATTGTGGAATTATCTGGTGCTGAAACACTTATCACCAGAAGATGGCAGCTGCAATATATGCTATAGAACTGAGTAAACATCTCAACTCTACTTCCATACAAGGAATACAGGAAGCTTGAAAAAACAAAAACTTAAACCAATGAGTCTCTCCCCTTAACTTCCTTTACATAGGGTGCCGTTCTAAGGGAGTAAACCATATAGAAGACAGTGGGACTTTTTTCTGAGTAAATACGGACTGTACTGTGCTGCATAACTGCAACACATGTCAGAAACCATGCTACAAGTTTACGAGGCTCCTGCTAATCTCTGAAAAAATAAAATATTCCTGTTTAGCCCCAAAGCAGAGAAGGGGCAGCCACATTTCCTTGTTACAATGCACATGCAATAAATGCTTATCTTCTACTCTTCTGTTGAAAACCCCCCAATAATGCTGGAAAAGTCTAATATTTCTAATATGTCTAATTCTCATTATTATTCTTAGTAAAGTCTTCCAACCAGAACTAATCATAGGCACTATGCAATACAGGTGATTGCAAAGTTTTAACTTCCCATTCCCTGCTATTAGTGAACTCCCTGTGAATCAGACAAAACTATTAATTATGTAATTTTAAAAAGATAAGGGTACCCCTAGCCACTCTGGGTGGCTTCAAACAAATATAAAAAATTATAAACCATCAAACCTTTTTTTTAAAAAAAAGAAGCAAAAAACCTCCCTATGCAGGGCTCCCTTCAGATGTCTTCTAAAGGTTGTATACAGTGGTACCTCGGGTTACAAACACTTCGGGTTACAAACTCCGCTAACCCGGAAATAGTACCTTGGGTTAAGAACTTTACCTCAGGATGAGAACAGAAATTGTGTGCCAGTGGCATAGCGGCAGCAGGAGACCCCATTAGGTAAAGTGGTACCTCAGGTTAAGAACAGATTCAGGTTAAGAACGGACCTCCGGAATGAATTAAGTTCGTAACCAGAGGTACCACTGTAGTTACTTATCTCCTTGGCTCAGGGGTTGCATAACTCCATACCCTCCAACATTTCTTTGATGAAAATAGGAACATCCTAAGGAAAATCAGGACATTCCGGGATCAAATCAGAAACAGGGACGGCCTGGAAAATAGGGACACTTGGAGGGTCTGTAGCTGTGGAGCTATCCCCAGGCAGAAATGTGGTCCCTATAGCTGGACATCATCCACACCCTTGGCATATGCTACTACAGTCATTCCTTGGTTTTCTAACAGCTTAGTTCTCAAACGTTTTGGCTCCTGAATGCTGCAAACCCGGAAGTGATTGTTCTGGTTTGCGAATATTTTTGAAAGCCAAATGTCCGATGGGGCGTCCGCGGCTTCCGATTGGCTGCAGGAGCTTCCTGCAGCCAATCAGAAGCCGCGCTTTGGTTTCCGAATGTTTTGGAAGTCGAACGGACTTCTGGAACGGATTCTGTTTGACGTCCAAGGTATGACTGTATATACCTAGTATATACCTGCCATATACTAACTCCCCCCCCCCCCCCGCAAGCCAGCAGATTCTGAGTGAATTTAGTTTCCATGGACTTCAGCAGGGCAGGTCTAGATCAGCTTAAAACTAGGTTGTAGATCAGGCTGGTAAAATAAAACTCTCATGTCCAGGTATTATTTACTTTCTATGGACATGCGACTGAAAGATTAATATAATCTAATATATTTACAGCAACTTCTTTATTACTTTCCCTTCGAAAGGCATTGCCTTTCTCTCTAGTCAGCTGTCAATCACAACACTTTATAGTGTATGACATGGGGGATGCCTTGGGCCTTTTATCTAAGCAGACAAAGCTGTGAGCTCATGGTCAGTCACAATGCTTTTCTTTCTGAATCCATTTATTGAAAACCCATTAGGCTAAAAGGTTCAAAATACTGAGCAGAGAGGGCATGACAAGCCTCTAGAAAAGAAAACCAGTGCAGATATTGCATTGATCTAAAAGGCAATTGAACATGAAGAAAAATAATAGGCATTTAAATTTAAACAATATGCTGGACATAAATCAGGTCAAACTTTCAGCTCAGTATAAATACATTAAATCTGAAGGGTTATTTATAGCCTTCTTATGAACCTTCTTTAAAAAGGCGGAGTGTATTCTATACCTACCTTCAAAAAGAATGCATGACGTTATGTAATGGTTCTAGGGGTTGCTCGTGCATAAATCGGCGCCACGCTTGGCTGAGTTCCCTGGGTGAACCCTTTCTGTCTGGACAGCCACTCACCCGTGGCTGTCTCAATCGCTGGCAAAATCCGTCAGTGGGCGTTTCTTGAACTTCTTCCAGCAAAGAAGCTCTTTGACGTCTAGTCTCCGCCTACTCTCCCTGCGCGGAAGCCTTCTGCGCAGGGAGGGTGTGGGCAGCGGAGGACCCGTGCTCTCCCCGCTGGTCTCCGGCGAGGAGTCATGGAGCCACCTCGCCAATTCCCACATCTGCCCCCCTTCTCCACTAGTGTTAGGCTGATTTCCTTCCCCAGAAGATGGCCTGCTTCTCTCCCTCCTGGGACGCTCTCCGGAATCCCTCTGGAGCCCTCCCTCTCCCTCTGGCTCTGATGGCAGTTCCCTGACACGTTATAAGCACACAAATACAGAAATAAATGGCCTTAGTAGAACAGTCAAAATGTTACACACAACTCCAAAAATGCTCCCCAAAAACATTATTATTTAGAGACAAGGTTCCATTTAAAAGCGGACCCATGTTTACCAAAACATATCATTCCCCGTTTAGAAACCGAAATAGAGGATATGCTGAGCTCCCAGCTGTTGCTATGATGTCCTTCCTCTCTACACTTACAGATCAGCTAGTAAAAAAAAGTCCTTGAGAGAAATTAAAGAGAATGCAACAAGCTGTTTCCGTTGCTTGTCAGCAGCCATGGTGAAAACAAAGTCCACTGGGTAGTCTAGGATGGCTGGAAGCAAAGAATAACTGGCTCCTGTACCAATGGACACAATCAATTACACCTACAAAATTTCCATTTCTGCACAATTATTAAGATACGTAAGATCTTTCTTCCTTTGCATCTGTCCCCTCCGGCTCAGGACTGCAATACCTCAAGGACTGCCTCCTTCCATATGAACCTACCTGGACGCTGAGATCATCTTTTGAGGCCCTTCTTCATGTGCCGCCTCCGTGAGAGGTCCAGCGGGTGGCACCATGACAACGGGCCTTCTCTGCAGTGGCTCCCTGTCTGTGGAATGCTCTCCCCAGGGAAATTCTCCTGGCACCTTCATTATACACCTTTAGGCGCCAGGCAAAAAGGTTCCTTTTTAACCAGGCCTTTGGTTGATCTTATTTACATCCTATGCCCTTTTAAAATGTGGCTCTTTTTTGGGGGGGGGGGGTATTAAAGTGGTACCTCAGGTTAAGAACTTAATTCGTTCTGGAGGTCTGTTCTTAACCTGAAACTGTTCTTAACCTGAAGCACCACTTTAGCTAATGGTGCCTCCTGCTGCCGCCACACCGCTGGAGCACAATTTCTGTTCTCATCCTGAAGCAAAGTTCTTAACCTGAGGTACTATTTCTGGGTTAGCGGAGTCTGTAACCTGAAGCGTATGTAACCTGAAGCGTATGTAACCCGAGGTACCACTGTATTAGGTTATTGTTTTTATTCTTATTATGTAATTTGTAGCTTTATATCTTGATTTTATTCTGTGAACCGCCCTGAAACCCCAGAGTATAGGACAATATATAACAACAAAGAAGAAGAAGAAGAAGAAGAAGAAGAAGAAGAAGAAGAAGAAGAAGAAGAAGAAGAAGAAGAACAACAACAACAACAACAACAACAACAACAATTCTGTAGTCTACTTGGAGGAGGTCTTCTTTGGGAGTGTGCAGCCACATTCACTATTTACCAGGGCTTTTTCAGCTGGAATTCACCGGAACTCAGTTCCAGCACCTCTCAGGTGGGCACCATTGTCATGATAAGAGAACAAGGAAGGTGTTCATGGTGAGCTCTGGCAACCTCTTTTTCTAGAAAAATAGCACTGCTCTTTTTACTCAGTCGTGCTTACGTTTTTTTTGAAGGGGCACTGCTGCAGAGATGGCTTTTCCTCAGCACTTGAAGGTGGAAAAGAGCAATGCGATGGTCGCTTGCACCCGAGGGGGTCTACCTGAAGAGCTCACTTCAAGAGATCCATCCTCACTTGATGGATGGAGTCAATTTGCTTAGATCAGGGATGGGGTTGGTTGCTGGCATCCATCTGTCTTGGAGACATGGGAAGAGTGTGCAGAAATAAATAGTCAAAACTCTAGCTAAATAAATACGGTAGTCAAAACTCTAGAGATCCATCTCTAGCTAAAAAGCTGCTCCGACGATGAAGTCAAAGAGAGAGAGAGAGAGAGAGAGAGAGAGATGGCTGCGTGCCTTGTGCTTTTGTTACCTGCACACCCACCTTTAGTCACATGCAAGAGGAAATATGTTCCAGCCCAGGAGGAAACAGGAAGTTTTCGACTGGCTGGTCCAAACATCCCCCTGCATGTCCACTCTAGGAAAACAAGGAATGTTGTACTTGACTGCTACTTATGTATCACATCCCACAGGAATGGGGAAGCTATGATCATCCAAATAATCATTCTTGACTATTAACTATCCTGATTAGGGATATTATTATTATTATTATTATTATTATTATTATTATTATTATTATTATTTTCATCCAAAAACTCAGGGTGGTTCACAAGATAAAAACACAAGATAAAAGCAGAAATAAATAGTCAAAACTTGGTTTATCCCACCTTTCAACATTTAATGAAATCTTACAAATCAAACTTCACCAAAAACCTTATATCTTTGCTGCTATATGTATTTTTAAGGTTACCAGGTTTCCCCATCCCATTTCTCTTTGGTCTGCTGGAGTCTTGCTGGGGACAGTGATACTGGAGAAAATGGAGAGGCGTCTTGTCACTCACATTTACCCTTTTTAAGGCAGATTCAGCATCCATAGATTGTGATCTGGCTGCATTTGGTGCTGTTGGCAGCAGTCTGAGTTCACATCTTCAATTGGCTTCTAGAGATCCTGATCGTCAATGATATCTAATTTTCTAGTGGATAGTTATCTTCCAGTTATATGCTAATCAAGTTACTTAAATGTTAATTGATAATTAAAAATGTGATTACATCTTTATTGTAGGTGTAGTTTGGTTTCATTCTTTACCAACCCCACTCCCAATCTGCATATTCATAAGCCTCAGTGGGTGCTCTTTGAAAAGTCAAGTGAGTTTAATAAACATGACAAAAACTGGCTTATTAAATCCAAATGAAAGCTTTAGGCACATAATTTAAACTCTTTTAAACTCTTGGGTTATACTCTAGCATAGATTATTTTTAGAACCAAGCTCCACTGAAAATCTCAAACGAAAATCACAGCATGAAACATAGAGTATTGCTAAGAGCAGTAATCCACCATTGTCAATTAATGTTAATGCTTAGTGAAACACTAATTTGCAGATGTAATAGGACAAAAATCTTCTCTCCAATACACTAGTTTTATTATGGTCATATTATAGGACCCCCAAAGTGTTTATTGGTCAAGACAGTGTTTCTATCATTCCATAAGCTTTATTTGCTTGGCTGAAGTAACACTGGAAACAGTTATGGGTAAAAAACTGTGAAGACTATCAATATAAACCACTACTTTAGGGTTTGTTTTTTTGTTTTTGTTTTTTTTAAAAAACAACCTGATTCTGAAATACTATACAACAGTATGTTTCCCAGCATAATTCAAAGTGTTGGTGCTGACCTTTAAAGCCCTAAACGGCCTTGGTCCAGGATACCTGAAGGAGCATCTCCACCCCCATCGTTCAGCCCGGACATTGAGGTCCAGCTCTGAGGGCCTTCTGGAGGTTCCCTCACTGCGAGAAGTGAGGTGACAGGGAACCAGGCAGAGGGCCTTCTCAGTAGTGGCACCCACCTCTATGAAACACCCTCCCATCAGATGTCAAGGAAATAAACACTATCTGACTTTTAGAAACATCTGAAAGCAGCCCTGTTTAGGGAAGTTTTTAATGTTTGATCTTTTATCGTTTGATCTTTTATCGAGAGCCAGCATGGTGTAGTGGTTAAGAGCGGTAGTCTCGTAATCTGGGGAACCAGGTTCGCGTCTCCGCTCCTCCACATGCAGCTGCTGGGTGACCTTGGGCCAGTCACACTTCTCTGAAGTCTCTCAGCCCCGCTCACCTCACAGAGTGTTTGTTGTGGGGGAGGAAGGGAAAGGAGAATGTTAGCCGCTTTGAGACTCCTTAAAGGGAGTGAAAGGCGGGATATCAAATCCAAACTCTTCTTCTTCTTCTTCTTCTTCTTCTTCTTCTTCTTCTTCTTCTTCTTCTTCTTCTTCTTCGTGTTTTAAATGTTCTGTTGGAAGCCACCCAGAGTGGCTGAGGAAACCCAGCCGGATGGGTAGGGTATGTATGTATCCATCCATCCATCCATCCATCCTTCTTCTTCTTCTTCTTCTTCTTCTTCTTCTTCTTCTTCTTCAGCCATGTCCTTATCAGTTCCAGAGTCTATCCTGCAGAATCCATGTGCATTTTTCATCCTAGCATATTCTGGGGCTAGTGAATGTTGCCACTTTGGCACAAGGACCAGTTTTATGCTGGCTGGGAAATAAGAGGTCTGGAGGGAGAATATGTCAAGCTGAGACTGCACATTTGCCATCAAGAATCTCCATACCGCATAATCATGCCCTGTCCCCAAACCCCTTGGCCTGCCTCAGGCTGTGGTATTTTCCCAGGCTGCCCCGGAACAAAACCCTATATGACAGACCTATATCTCAGGTTCACCAGGATAAACATTTGGCAGACTTCCTGGTGTTGGGATAAAGCTCATAATGTTCCTGGCTGCCTCCATCTCAGCAAAATGTGCCAACTCTTCGTGATCTCATCGCCCCTGCTCCATACAGAAATCTCACATCCAAAGTTCTTCATTTCGTTTCTCACCTCTCTTTTCTGAATTCTGATAAACTTTTCTGCCGCAGAAGAATACATCTCAGAGAACTCACGTCAGGATGAAAAATCTATGTTGATTCTACAGAGCACACCAAGGACTTGGCAGTAATGTTGTCTAGGTGTGATATTTCTTGCAGAATCCATATGGTGTTTATTGCTCAGTGTAACATTGTCCACATGTATCCCCCATGGGGGGAAAGAACAATTCCTAACTTTTTGTTGCACGTTATTTTTAGTTGTCTAGGAAATGTTCCTTGACAAAGGCTGTGGGCATACTATACATTTAAAGCACATTCAAAGCACCTTTCCCCCCTCAGAGAATTCTGGGCACTGCAGTTTACCCCTCACAGAGTTATAGTTCCCAGCAACCTTTAACAAACTACAGTGCCCAGAATCCTTTGAGGGAAATAATGTGTTTTGAATGTGCTTTAAATGTATAAAAGTAAAGGTAAAGGGACCCCGACCATTAGGTCCAGTCGTGACCGACTCTGGGGTTGCGGCACTCATCTCACTCTATGGGCTGAGGGAGCTGGCGTTTGTCCGCAGACAGCTTCTGGGTCATGTGGCCAGCATGACTAAGCTGCTTCTGGCGAACCAGAGCAGCGCATGGAAATGCCGTTTACCTTCCCGCCAGAGCGGTACCTATTTATCTACTTGCACTTTGATGTGCTTTCGAACTGCTAGGTTGGCAGGAGCAGGGACCGAGCAACGGGAGCTCACCCCGTCGCGGGGATTCAAACCGCCAACCTTCTGATTGGAAGGTCCTAGGCTCTGTGGTTTAACCTACAGTGCCACCCGTATCCCCTGCTTTAAATGTATAGTGTGTATATAAAGATTCTATATGCCAGGAGTGGAGAATCTCTGGTACTCCAGATTGTTTGTTTCTATCTGATTTTTATTTGAGCTTCTTTAAGAACTAATGGTGACATACACCATTCTCCCTCTCCCCATTTTATCCTCACAATTACCTTCTAAGGTAGGTTAGACTGAGAGAGAAAAACAGGCTCAAGGTCACCCATATTAGTCAAGTGGGGATCTGAAACCTGGTTTTCCTGGTCCTAGTTCAAGACTGACCATTACAGACACTGTTCACATGTTCATCTGACGGATGTGTCACTTAGCCTTAATATCTGTCTCTCAAATTTCAGAAGTTTGCAGCAATATCAACCTCTCCCCTGCTCTTAGCATTCTAAAATGTGTTTCTGTTCCTTCAATAATGTGACTAGGATTTCACTGAAAGTGTTTATAGTTCTTTTAAATTGCAAACACGTCCATCATCAGACCGTTCCTGCAAGGTGGATAGCATCCCTGAAAATAACAGAAAACCGAGGCCAGCCTTAGGAAACCCACAATGAATGTACCTATGAGTTGCTTGATGAACAAACCAAGATTCATATGCCAGACTCCAAATTCCTTATAGGAACATGCTGACTTTATCCTTTGGTTAGGTTTAATCAGATTTTTATAGCTCTCCAAAGGTAAATCAAATCCTATCAAATCTCATCAAATTTTCAAAAGAGTAGACAATCCCAATGTCTCCATTCTTAATAGGTTTGTTTGTCTCAAGGCACTTTGAGAGTTGGTGAGCACATGATGGGTGCTATATTCATCTACACAATCACTGAACAACCCATTACTTTTTAAATAGCTTTGGGATTCCATGAGTGTGAAAGGCGCTACATAAAACCAAGTTCTATTATAGTCAATTTACTTGTTGTCTGTAAGTCACAACCAGTGAAATGGGGAAAATTGTAAGTTAAAGGGACATAAAAACCATGAAGGTCTCTATTCATCAGGATTAGTGCAGCATTTCTCAAGTGTTTGTCAGGGGAATTCATGTCTACGCCTCAGGAGGGCTGGTTTAGCATTCCTCTTCACAGCAATTTTTGGGGGGCAGAATTGCTTTATATTCTACACAAGGAAGGTGCTAATAGAGCATTAAGATTATATGGGGGAAACAGTGAAGAAGTTCTTTAAAACACCAGAAAACCACAGTTAAAGAACAAAGTAGAGAACAGGGGCTCAGAAACTAAAACTCATAACAGCCTCCTGTTCCAAACCACTGAAAATAATTTGAGGGCATTCCATTGTATGGCATGTTGTTAATTATAGTGTTCTTCAGGGTTGAGTGTCCTATCCCAGTGCCTTGAATCCATTTGTTTCCCTGGCTGATAATAAATGTTAACGATTAGCATACTGTCTAGCATTTTGCTTCAAACACTGGCAGATACATGAGGCTGGCCACACTGAGGGACAGCAGTAGATCTGGAAGCTTTATGGCAACCTGTGGTGTGGGATTGGCTCTATGATATCACCTGATTCCCTAGTCCAGGATTATGGGATATTCCAGACTGAACTACCTAGTAGTGGTGCAAAAAGCAGGAGACCAGTGCCTGACCTGTATGATTTCCATTTCAAGTGCTAGTAACAATTCTTCTTTGGCAATTACTCGTAGCCGAGTAAGATTGTCTTCCGTAAACACAGTTTTAACAGTGGGTCCGTAAGTGACTGTGGAGACCAATTTTGGATCCACACGTCCTTCCACAGTGGGGACATAGGTTTCTGGGTAGGAGTTGATCACTGAGTTTGAGTGTCTTCAAAGCCCATGACACCTTTGGTAAAGGCTGTTCTCCAATTGGAGCGCTCGCAGGCCAGTGTTTCTCAGTTGTCAGTGTTTATACTACATTTTTAAAGATTTGCCTAGAGAGAGTCTTTAAGCCTCTTTTGTTGACCACCAGCATTACGCTTTGCATTTTTAAGTTCAGAATAGAGTACAGTAGTTGCTTTGGGAGATGATAATCAGGCATCCAAAATGACCAGTCCAACAAAGTTGATGTTGAAGAATCATCGCTTTGGCACTGGTGATCTTTGCCTCTTCCAGTACACTGGCATTAGTTCATCTGTCTTCCCAAGTGATGTCTAAAAAATTTTCGGAAACACCATTGATGGAATCAGTAACAATTACACCCAGGCTATGTGCACACTATGCCTTTCAAGCACATTCAAAGCACATTCTTCCACGCAAAGAATTCTGGGCACCGTAGTTCATTCCTCACAGAGTTACAATCCCCAGCAACCCCTAACAAACTTCAGCGCCCATAATTCTTTAAGAGAAATAATTTACTTCAAATATGCTTTAAAGGTATGATGTGTACACAGTCCCAGTATGTTACATAGCTGAGTTGAAAAGTGCACTCAGGTATTCTGTTAGATCTATCTTCAGTGGGATGAGGTATGGTTCCTAAAGAGACCATTTGGTTCCTTGAAGCAAAAAAAACCCCTGTACTTCCAGGTGTTAGCAAAAACCATCCTTGCCAAATCCATTTCAGTCTACACTGTAAACGCCTATGGTTTCCTTGGCAAACTGTTTTTGCTCCATCATCTCTGCTAGCCTGGTTCACAGGAAAGAGTTCCACATTTACCCAAAGAGGTAAACCTTATTCCTGCTGTTAGAGCCAGCAACAAGGGTTGATATGGTTGGTGTCAGGAGCCTGAGTCAGAAGCAGGTCAGCAATAAAACCCCATGGTGTTAGTGAAGTTAACTCTTTATTCAAAGAAACCAAAACAGCTCAGTCCTAGTGGTCACAGCAACCCTTCTCAGTAGGTCTCGCCCCAATGAGGCAGTTGCTAGGACTGAAGGTCCCTTTCTTCCCACTGCTCTCTAAGACTCTGGGTCCTTCTCCAGCAACCTGAATCTCCTTCGTCTTGTCTCTCTTTGCTCCACCCTCTTCATTCTTCTCTGTATTCTAGGAGACTAGGGGGAAGGGGATCTGTTCAGGAGGGGAAGACTCCATGGCTTCTTCAGCAGCATTCCCCCATTCCTCTCCAGCCTCTGCTTCTGCCACTGTTTCTGGACTGCCTTCTGCCACAGCCTCTTCCTGCTCACTAAACCCTGTTACCTCTTCAGCTTCCTACACCTCCTCCTCCCAATCTGCTCCCTCTTCCCTCTCTGACCAATCACTGGCATCCCATCACCAATCCCCTGGCTCTGAACCTTCTTCCCCTGGTGGTTCCCCAGCTGGTGCCACCCACCACTTCTCTGCATCCAGCCAATCCACAAAAGATGGACATTTGCTGAAGTCTCACCCCTCAACAGATGTTCACTGACAATAGCCTCCTGCACTTGCTGCAGAGAGTAGGTAAACCTACTGCAGGAGGAAGGCTCATGGAGGATGTCTTGCCCAAAGGCCCTCCAAAATCTGGGGCCAACACTGACTGTTCTCTTGAGTGTTCTGGCAGGAAGTGAGGACTGGTTGATTGGGGCAAATGGGGTACTGCCCCACTAACCTCAATCTGCCCCCACCTGCCTGTCTTCTTACTTATAACTAATCCTGGCTCTCAGCTTCTTTCTCCATAGTATCACCTTCAGAGGAGGATGAGCACAAAACTAGAATTAGTCGGTTCTGACAGGTCAAGTCGGTTATGATACACTGGGCAAAGGATTTGGGACATAATATTCTGATGACAGATTGGGAAAGGCTATGGAAATCAGATTTGAAATTTACAGCATGTTGTACATTGAAAGAAAATTATATGAAAACGATGTACTGGTGGTATCTGACTCCTACTAAATTAGCAAAAATGTATAAGACAAGTTCAAATATCTGCTGGAAATGTAAAGAAAAAGAAGGTACCTTTTATTATATGTGGTGGACTTGTTAGGTAATAAAAGCTTTTTGGGAGATGATATATAATGAAATGGGGAAAAAATGCTTAAAGTAACTTTTGTTAAGAAAACAGAAGCTTTTTTATAGGAATTATAGGTGCCAACATACCAAAGGAGCAGAAAATACTTTTCGTGTATGGAACAGTAGCCGCTCAGATGTTATTAGTCCAGAGTTGGAAAGAAGACAAAGTTCCTACCAGAGAAGAATGACAAACCAAGCTGATAGACTATGCTGAGTTGGCAAAGCTGACTGGAAAACTCAGAAACCAAGAGGATAAAAACTTTAACTAAAAGAATGGGGAAAATATGTAAGTTACTTAGGAGACCACTGTAAGCGGATGGAAACAAGAGCAGGATTTTGATTCACTTGTAGTGTAAAAAATATTATGATTATTATGAACAATATGGTTTGATATAAAAATAGGAGTACGGATGAATATGCAGTTGCCGATGTTGATAATTAAACTCCAAGGCGGGGGGTGGGGGAGTCCCAAGATTTGGAGAATCTCTATATATAGATATGTATTATTAGTTTGTGTTTATTTGTACTTTGTATTTGTAAAACAAAACAAAAAAAATTCACAAAAATAAGTAAATAATAGAATTAGTTGGTTCTGCCTGTCGGTGGCTCTAGCTCAGCCTATCATTGGTTTTGGCCCCACCTACTGCTGAGCTTCTTGCTTTCAGTGCCCCCAGTCCCAATGGGCACTACTGGTAACAGAAGGAAAGGCCTTACTTTTCTGAGTCTTCTGTAAGCTACAGAACACACCACTGAAGAATACTGGTCCTCTCTGACCAACTTATGAGAAGGGTCTAAAGAAGATATATGTGATATATTAAGATTGAATTTCTCTCTCCTCCCACCCTTTTTATTCCTGGACATACTAACACAGAATGCTATTCCCAACTCTGCCACATAGAAAGCTTTCACGTCATGCAGACTTATTCAGCCAGATGGCCTGTGGGGTTCTCTTAATGCAGGAGCCCTGAGTGAGCTTGGAATGTGACACTCACAATAAGAAGGCTATAATTTTCATATTGTATCTCCTTGCCAATTGTAAATCAGTCATTTTAAAGATGCTTTCCATTCTTGTTTCCCTTCAGGCACCTATTTCTCCCTGGGAAAAAGAAAGGAAAATATGTGGTTTATGGCTAACGGCAGGGCTGAAATGACATGTGTAATAGCATCAGCAGGCAACAAATGGGTCCCTAAAGTGGCAATATGGTGCCTTTTGTTTTGTTTTAAGACTTCACAATGAAGGGCCATTTGTCTTTTCAACCCTCCATTTGAATAGTTATAGCAAATTCAGGAAATAATATTAGGTGTGTTCAGTAAGCGGGACTGCACATTATATGATCCAGGGAGTATGGCGAGATAGGCAATAGAGTGGGAATGTGCAGAATACTAAAGGACAGATGAATGTTGCCTTGTTATGCAATGTTTGCTGCTGTAAATGTGAACGTCCTATAACAATAATTTAGCGCTGAGAGCTAGGAATGAGATTTGTATTTCCTGCTGGATGTTTCCTTTGAAAGCCTCGCTGGTTCTGGCTATCAGATTTCCTTAGGAGGAGATGGAATATGAAAACTGTTTGGAAATAAAACTGGAATAAGCCAAGATCATATTCTCTGTTTGTTGAAACAGGCAGGGTTTCAACAGCACAGATATGGAAGCGTACAGAACAAGGGCAGTGCTAGCTGATGAGATACGTTCTTCGTTCTTTTGCAAAAAGGTCCTAATGTACTTATCAAATTAGTTCCTTCTGCTTTAAAACCTGTCAACCTGACTTCATCCTGGAACAGGGTCTATGAACTGCCATTTTGTGGAATGCACTCATTCAGCAGAACAGTGTCATGTCTTGTCATATCCAGACCAAATTTGGTTGTTTATGTCTCATTTTCACTTTTGGTGCTGCAAGAAGGAAGAGTTTTAGGTCTTCTAACTGAAGTCCTGTTCAAATTAAAAGTCAAAATGGTAGTAGAAGACTGCCAGTGATGGGCTGGATGAGAGTCAATATACTGAATATGAATCCAATTAAGACAAAGGTGTCATGGAAAGATGGTTGCCAGGTCTAGGACTTAGCTATTTTCATGTCCTATAATGGTATTTTTGCAGGAAATGTATAGCTTCTTATTAGCACAATCAATTATCTGAGAACTATTTTATCATTTACTACAAAAACTGTTTCGGGTTCATAATTTACTTCCATTTCAGCTTGTGGTAAGTAGCTACGCGACTTCACATTTCTCTCTCTCTCTCTCTCTCTCTCTCTCTCTCTCTCTCTGTCTCTCTCTTTCCTTTGAGAAACCACAAAGAGTTTAATGAAACCCAAAAGAAGCAATCTTCCTTATCCTGTCATCCTTCAAACTGGCTACGTTTACCTTTTGCAGACAGCCTAGTCTATCTCTGTGTGAAAGTTCTGCAGTGGGAAGTGAAGAACAGAAGAGGACGGAGCTTCCTTGCTGGATAGGGGAAAGAGTCTTCTCTTCTTCCCTCTCAGCGTGGAAATGGGGTCAGCTGCAGAAGATGGAAGAGAACTCTATGTTCCTCCTCTAGCAGCTCACTTGCTTTCCCTTACGAATGAGGAGAAAGGGCTCTCTCTTCGCTGAAGAAGAAGGAGGAGGAGAAGTTTGGATTTGATATTCCGCTTTATCACTACCCTAAGGAGTCTCAAAGTGGCTAACATTCTCCTTTCCCTTCCTCCCCCACAACAAACACTCTGTGAGGTGAGTGAGGCTGAGAGACTTCGGAGAAGTGTGACTAGCCCAAACAGCTGCATGTGGAGGAGCAGGGACGTGAACCTGGTTCACCAGATTACAGGTCTACCTCACTTAACCACTACACCACACTGGCTCTCTTTCAATTTTCCCACAATGCCCTGGAAAACCTGACATGGTGTCCCCTGGAGAGAGAGCCAGTGTGGTGTACTGGTTAAGAGTGGTAGTCTTGTAATCTGGTGAACCAGGTTCGATTCCCCACTCCTCCACATGCAGCTGCTGGGTGACCTTGGGCTAGTCACACTTCTCTGAAGTCTCTCAGCCTCACTCACCTCACAGAGTGTTTGTTGTGGGGCAGGAAGGGAAAGGAAAATGTTAGCCGCTTTGAAACTCCTTTGGGTAGTGATAGAGCGGGATATCAAATCCAAACTCCTCTTCTTCTTCTTCTGGAAGCATTGTACCCACCATTTTAAATTTCCCTACAATGTTTCAGGGGGGGTACTATGTCACAGGTGCCCCGGGCCTGCTGACATCACTGCGGCATGCGCATGTGCGGTTGGCATGCTCCATGGTGTGCGCATGCCAGCGTGTAGAACTTTGAAGAGCCCGGCCCCTTCACTGAAAATTTCTGGGGGCCTGGGCCCACATGCCCCCCCATAGATGGTGCCTATGTCATGCCAGGTTTTCCAGGGCATTGTGGGAAAATTAAAATGCAAGTCAAGTGGGCAAGGATTCTGGGTACTGCCCCTGGCCCTTATCCATTGCTTCATTCCTCCTAAAATCTAATCTGAAGGATTGTATTTCTTATTTTGTTGCTATGGTTTGGTGTCTGAAAAGGAGTAACTGGGAACTTTGTGATTTCCTGTTTTCCTTGGAATCAATATTTATTATTATTATTAATACTTCATGATGTTCACCTGATTCCACATCTTGTGTTTTTATTTTTATTTTTTAATAATTTTCATTGAATGATTTTATGTTGCAAAAAACTATACAGCCATACCACCACCAAACATAATCAAGAAATAAAAATTACATACATCAATATTTAGTTTGTTATTTGTTATTTGCCATCTTATTTCCTCCCAAACATTGCATACAAAAACACTCATATGTGCAGACACCCACATACCCACACCCGCACATTCACATCTTGTGTTTTTAAGGGGTTTCCTATGCAACCTATTCCTGGGCTATATAATTTCACCCACATTGTTCTTGTTTGTGTTGCAGACCAATGAATATTTTAATTGGCTGCTATGGCATTGTTCTGTTTTCACAGATCTAGTTAGTATCCTGGTTGGTTTTCACCAATACCCAAATACTGCCTCTTGTGTAAGAAATCACAGAAACATTCATGTAAAACTAGGTCTGAGTCTATTAGTGTGTTATCAACACATTACCAAGCTTTCAACAGCCAATCTATCCTGTGTTCCTTAGACAACCTTGACCTTTACTTCCTTGCAATGTGAATAATATTACATCACATCTAAAAAGAACAATGTAATCATCTTTTCTATTTGCGGCACTAAGACAGTCAACAGTATTTGATACAATCAGCATGTGTCTTGATACCGAAGGCACATGGTGACATGTCTAACTGAATGTAGTTATTCGGCTGTCATGAAATGCACCTTATAGTGATAAACTTCAGCCATAAAATTGGAAGACTATCACATAAACATGTTTCATGAAGAAATACACTAAGAGAATTCACTGCTAGTTTATTGTTAGAAAACTGCATTCTATTTATTATGGCGCAATTTTTACAGTAAGCCAGTACTCGAAAACTCATTACATTTTACAGTGAAGTAATTACTGGGCTCTGATTCCTTTATTTCAACCAACAATGGTATCTAATTATTGCACAATAAATTGAAATGCTGAGATTGTGGAACTGCGAAAAGGCACAGCACAGCAGGCACAGCCTTTAGCTCATATAGAATGCTTAGCCTATTTAACCATAATCTTACTTGGTTGTTACACATACAGATGCTCACAAAAGGTTTTCTCTCCTTCTGTTTCTAGCTTGCCTGAGGGCTAGGGTAGCAACCCTTTTGCTAATGAGATCCACCTTTCCTTTGGGGGAAAGTGGTCAGGAGCCTCGTACCAGCATGGCAAAAACTCAAAGTGGGCTGGACAAAACATACATGCACAGCCCATATGTATGCACACACACCTACATAACATGTTCACACACAGGCAGGACTTCCGGGTCGGCGCCATCGCCGAATGGCGGACTCCCTCCGAGCTCCGGAGGGAGCCTGCACGGCAGGGGCTGGGTCCTACCGCACCGGCGATGCGGGGACCCTTAAAAACCACGGCCACGGGGGCCGTGGACATGGAGACTCGGCTGACACCGTTAGCGCCCTCCCGACTCGTGAAGGAGCCTTTTTAAAGGCTACGGATCGGGTGCCGGGGAGAAGCGTGGTGTTTTGAGTCCTCTGCTATCCCTGCCGTGCGAAGCCGCATGCCATTCGGCGGAGAGCGCTGGCTTTTTCCTTTGAAAATTCGGACCTAAAAGAACAACCCGTAAGTAATTGGAACTTGGACTAAAAAGAGGGACAAAAATTTAAAAAATTTCGGAGCGAGCGGGGGAGGCGCAAAAAAGGAAGTCAGCCACCCCCTCCATTGTAGAAGGGTCAAAGCAAAGGATCTGATAACTAAGATCGGAGTAACATCATTTTGGCAAGTTTTTAACCTCACGAGTGAAGAATATGAGATTGAGCTGGAGGAGGAAAGTAGAATTTGGACTTAAAAACAACCCCCCCTGGAACCCCGGGAGCGATCGATGACGGAGTTTGGAGAGGAGAAAGGCAAGTTTTGACAGCTGTCAAAGAGCTGTCAAAGCGGAAAATAAGATAGAGACTATGTTACAAGGACTTTGCTGGTTATATTTGTTATAAATTGGATACAAATTGTTTTAAATAAGGATTATAAAGTTACTAGGGCTAATGGACGTGATCTGGAAGAGAACTCAGTTTTTGCAATCCACCTAGAGGAGCCGAGGGACATTACAAGTGGTTTTAGCTGGAAATTGGAACTGAACTGTTTATCTCCTGGGAAACTGCAGAAATGGAACATTATTATGACTACAGAGGCCACTACACCGAAGAAGACAATGGAATCATCTGTTGTGGAATGAAAGGAACTTGACGTAATGTTTTGTTTCTGAATAACAAGCCTCTGTAAAGGAACTAACTTTTGGAATTAGGACATTTGTGCAGGAAAACAGGGACAGAAAGAAATAGAAAGAGGAGTGTGATCAATAAGAACAACAAAACAACAAGAATTGGACCAAGTCAAAAGTGGGGACATTTGGGACATCCAGATTTGACAAGTTTAAGGATTATAATTTGGAGTTTTTCACTCCTGGATATAAAAATCTGGATGGAAAAAATGGGCCTCTCTTTGAGACAGAATCCTTCCATGATTGGACATTCGAAACTAAAGAGGACTGGCAAAGGACTATGACTTAGAGAGACGTGGAAATATCGGACATTGAGGAACATTGGGAACGCAACCGGGAAAAGGGGGGGTGGGAAATGTGGAATCCAAAGGGCGTAAACTATGTTTTATTTAGGCTATATACATCTACATGGTATTCTAAAGTGGGGAACTCGTGGTGGGAATAAGCCGATTTTAGGGGAATGGAAAATAATGTTTTTTTTTTTAAAAAAAAAAATTTGGGTTAAGGATAACAAGTCTGAATTGAGGAGAAGAACTTGTTGAGATCATTTGAGAGATTTGGAATACAAGGGGGGGAGGGAAGGGGAAGTCCTGAAAGGATGTAATTGGAAAAAGATTTGAAATTGGATGTTTTATTAATTTGTAACTAATTGGAAAACTTTAATAAATATTATTAAAAAAAAAAAAACATGTTCACACACAGGCACACCCAGAATGTGTTGCCTTTTACCATGTCTAGTTAACTTCTGTTATAGAGGTAATAGTAATAATATATGCCCCACCCATCTGGCTTGGTTTCCCCAGCCCCTCTGAGCGGGTTCTAGAACATATAAAAACATAATAAAACATCAAACATCAAAACCTTCCCAATACATGACTGCCTTCAGATGTCTTCTAAAAGTTGTGACATTCTTTATCTCCTTGACATCTGATGGGAGGGCGTTCCACAGGGAGGGTGCCACTGCCAAGAAGTCCCTCTGGCTGGTTCCCTATAGCTTCACTTCTTGCAGGGAGGGAACCTCCAGAAGGTCCTCAGAGGTAGACCTCAGTGTCCAGGCTGAACAATGGGGGTGGTGATGCTCCTTCAGATATACAGTGGGACAGATGAGCAGTACATGGAAATGATGAGGGAGAATGGGGTGTGGCCTAGTGTATGACTTACTGAGGACACCAGAGTCCATTTGACCTATGGACCAGAGGTACTCCATTTCTGCCTTAGCTCCTGATTATTCTTGAGTAACTCCAACTCATTTAATTCAAGGGATGAACTAGAATTTGAACAGAATCCTTCTCCTTGGGGTTTTTGTTCTGTTTCTGGATATAATGTGATCACAGGGTTCTTATCTTAGATAGGGGCAGTAGCAGACATGGCAGCAGGAACATCTACATCAGGGCAGAGACACTCCACAGTGACCTGCAGTAAGTCAAACAGAAAACAGTAATGCATGTTTTTTTGGGGGGGTCTTACATATGGATGGAGCTGCTCCATGAACCCATATGGCCTCTGACAATTTGGAAGCAGGTTGCAGCCGATCTGGGTGTTGCCAGGAAGTTTAGCTGGTGGGAAGATGTGGAGGAAGCCTTGTGCTACTTCCCAGTGGCCACCCCACTTACAGTGGTTTTCCAAGCTGTCACAATCCAGAGTGTGGGCGGCAAGAGTTCTGGACCAACACATTGGGACCGGGGTATGAGCGGTGGTGCTGGTAGCAGTCCAACTGGTGAGTTCACTGTCAGGAACAAGTCAAATGGAGGTCAGGGACCAGAGAAGGCCAGGATGCAAGATAACTGGAACTCTGGAACTGGAACTGGCTACAGCATGGCATGAAACCACGTTCCTATGGCAAGTCAAAGCTGACATGCAGCCTTATATAGTCCTCCTGAGCTTGCCTCTAGGTGCAGCACATCACCTCATCTGACCATGCCTGCCAGCCAACACTTAATTCCCCCAAGGGAAGCCTGGCCAAGGCCTGGTCCCTACAAATCCTCACAGCGCTCAGGGTCTGGCTCCTGCAAATACTCATGGTGCTCATTACACAAGCCAAGGCATTCTAAGACACGCGACCAGCAGGAAATTGTGGAGCCAGCCTTGGATAACTGCACGTTTTTTTAAAAAAAAAGTGAAAAAAGCAAGAGGAAGAAAAGGAAAATCCTTGGTCACCTCGAAATGTGAATTAAAGTGACCTGTAACCTGCTCCCAAACATTTCAGAGATATCTCTGCCCCTTACCACAAATTTTCAGGAAGGTTTCATTATGCTCCCACTTGCCCAATTAATATGCAAAAGACAATGGCGGTGTGGTGAGTTGGAGGCATGGAGCCACCCATTTGACACTGGCATCATTGCAGCTCCCCTAGATGGGCCTAGGCTGGGGCAGGGGGGTAGCAAGGTAGGGGGCTGTCTGGACACTGGAGGAGCCAATCTAGCAATCCCAAGGTGCAGCCAACCTCAGCACTGTGCTGCCCTGTCCAGGTAAGCTGCAGGATGGTGGCTCTACGAGTCTGACGCTGTTCCACCTTCTCCCTCCCTCCACTTGCTCTACCAATCTGTGCACCCGTTATAGCTGCACAGAGTCTAGTTGCACAAGGATTTATTGCCCAGTAATAAGAAGCCAGGCTACTGTCCCTTCCACCGCCTCCTGCTTACAGCATTTTGTAAAAATTTAAGACGTTTCCTCTAAGGTCTTTTCAGCAAATCAGATAGCTTGAAAGGACAAAATTTGAAACAGGTCAAGGTCTTAAGGAGTTGCTTTCAGGACGCTAATTGCCATATCTGGATTCGACATCTTAATACCATGACCAAATTCTCCAAGAAGTGAGCAAGATTTTATCCGGAAGATTCACTGAACCTTGGCACCAAAGATTAATATTACTGAAGCGGGATTTCTCCCATCCAAGGCCTGACATTAATAAAATAATTAAACTACAAGCCCCAGTGGAAGGGGGGCGGGTAGGAATCATTTTTTAAATTTATCTGATGGCTGGCGATTTTTGCTCTTTCAGCTACCGAAATTGAAATCTGATGCTGCCGATGAACTGGAAAGTTTCATGAATCCCAATAAAGCCCACGACTAAGCTCAGTCACTCTCGGTTTCTAGAAAGGATATCTTGCTTCATATGCCTTCATTTCTTTATTGGTGATCTATGCACCCTTATTACCGGGCCAAGGCTGGCTCCTGCATTAAGCTTCTGTGACTATCCAACCCCACTACGTTGGTTTTCTTGAATCTTAGAGACAGAAAATGGGAATGCATGTGCTAAACTGCGCATGCTAGAATTTGCACAGCCCTGAAAATATGGATGTTCCTTCTCCCCTTTCATGAAAATAAAAGGCCAAAGGGGAAAGGCTACTGGTTCCTTGTCTTGACTGGATCTCACTTCAATTGGCTCACCTGCAGAGGGTCACCAATTTTCCCACCTTTCCGGCTTCTGTAATTGTGCCTTCAACAGCAGTGTGATATGCAGAAATTAGTAGGTGACGATTTTCGTAGCATGGGGACACTTTGTTACTTCCTAATTGCTGCATACCAAGTTCCTGTCAAATGCAACACAAGCTGATCAAGCAGTTAGACTACAGCAGGGGTAGGCAACCTAAGGCCCAGGGGCTGGATGCGGCCCAATCGCCTTCTCAATCTGGCCTGCGGACGGACTGGGAATCAGTGTGTTTTTATATGAATAGAATGTGTGCTTTTATTTAAAATGCATCTCTGTGTTATTTGTGGGGCCTGTCTGGTGTTTTTACATGAGTACAATGTGTGTTTTTATTTAAAATGCATTTCTGGATTATTTGTGGGGCATAGGAATTTGTTCCTTTTTTTCTTCAAAATATAGTCCAGCCCACCACATGGTCTGAGGGATGGTGGACCGGCCCATGGCTGAAAAAGGTTGCTGTCCCCTGGACTACAGTCTAAGCTAAGGCATAGGGGAAAAATAGGGTGTCCTCTCCATATTGTTGAAACAGCACACCCAATCTGCTCACGTTTTCCCAGAGCAGCTTCACAAACACATTTGACTGAGGTGGCAATAGAAAAGAACATTATAGAAGCACAGGGATAGGAAACATTCCCCCCGCTTCCATGATGGCTGTAGTGGGGTGGACCAGAGCCAGCAATACACAAAAAATGTGGCTGGGGCAACCCAGCCAGATGGGAGGGGTATAAATGAAAAAATATATATTATTTAAAATGGTAGGCCAAACCCCTTATGCTACACACACACACACACACACACACACACACACACAGCGCTCCCTGACCTCCCTTCTCTCTATTGGGATCTATTGTGACCCATCTGCGAGCATAGGAAGCTGACTTGCACTAAGTCCGACCATTGGTCATAAAATCATAGAGTTGGGACCCCAACGACCGTCATCTAGTCTAGTCCAGCAATACAGGAATCTCAGCTAAAGTATCCATGAAAGATGACCACCCAACCTCTGCTTAAAAGCCTCCGAGGAAGGAGTCCACAACCTCCTGAGGGAGACCGTTCTACTGTCAAACAGCTCTTACTGTCAGAAAGTTTTTTTCCTGATGTTTAGTAGGAATCTCCTTTCTTGTTCCTTGAACTTGGTCCATCTAGTTCAGTATTGTCTACATGGAGTGGCAGCAGCTCCCATGGTTTCAGGCCACAGTCCCTCTCAGTCCTACCTGCAGGTGCCAGGACTGAACCTGGGATCTTATGCAAATGTTTATCCATGAAACTTATTCTATCCAAGCAGGTTGCCAGGGCCAAGGCAGATCAGTCTTGCTAGAGCGCTTGCTTGCTTTCAGAGGGTTTGTTCCCTCTTCTTTCTATTGCTCCATCTGTTTTGGCACACACACCACGTTCCTCCCTCCCACCCTATGAAATTAGGCTAAGGGACATATTAAATTAGGCTGAAAGCTTCTGGTTACCCACCCCTGCTGTAAGGTCCTGAATGGCCATTCGGACTTCTCTAAGAGGTATGGAAATTTACGGCTGATTGGATATCAACCTTTCGTATCTTTGGACAAATAAGAAACACTTTTCAGCTGTTGTAAAACCTCTTATATTGCTGGATTCTCTTTCACATCCTTTTCATTTGTTCAGTGCTGCTTAAAAAAATAATGTCTTATTTTTAGAGAACAAAGCAAGAGGAAAATAGACCACGTGCTTGTATGACTCCTAAACAATTAAAGGCTCATAGATGAATGCATTCATTTACAAATCTAGTGAAATTAAATCAGGATCCACACAGTGATGTCTTAGTAAAAAAAGGAAAAAAGGGCCTTAGTTCATTGATAAATCACATGCTTTGAATGTAGGAGGGGAGCAGGTTAAGACTGTAGCATTTCAAATCAAAGGATGTTATGGAAATACCAGTGATAAATACAAAAGAACTTATATCGATTCGCAGGAACATTGTCTTGATTAGCAGGAATGTTTGCCTTTTAAGAAATAAATAGAGAGAGAGGCACTAAATGAATATTGGAGTAAACTAGGAGAAGGTTTCAGTCTTCTGAGACTGAAAGCAGCTTCGAACGTGCTGAAAACCGATAGTACATTCACCATAGGATTGTGGATTGTTTCGTTTAGATTGCCCTTCACATGCCCTCCTTGTCCCACACACATGTGGAAAACTGGCATACTAGGAATAGCACATCTGGTTTTCGCTTTCTTCCCGACATGCTAGCTTTCCATCTGTAGCAGGATTTTGACACAGGGAACTATTTAAACATGTGATCACCCAGCCCTTTCCATGTGGCACAGCCCATGAAGGAAGTGCACCACTTGCATTTTCTGCAAGTCTAAATTGGACTGGAGTCCCGCGGGTGCCAGGTATTAAACTGGGAATACAATGCCGTCAAGTGTCAGAGAAATGCACCCCAAGAATGTCAGTCGTTTCCTGTATCACCATTTACAGCACAGCGTCTGGAAAACTAAACAACAGCAAAGACCACATTCCATTTGCCAATGTTGAAAATAAATTTCCTGTGAACATCAGATAATGACAAGCGATCAGAGTTAGGATGGGGGAGAGCAATGCTTCCTCAATAGCATCCTTTGATACTTTTGACACAATCACCTCTTTAAGCTGCACCAACATGTCAGGATTCTGGAAATGTCTTTCGTTCACTACCCTATAAAAGACGTATGGCAAAAATCAAGGAATGCCTGCGTAAGTAATTTTATTTTTTATGATTCGCGTCCCAAAAGGTCCTGAACTGTCAGATTTATTGTCTATCCAGTTTTATGACTTCAAGTTGTATTTATTCTTTGATGTTTACCATCAACCCTGTCTACATGAGCTCTTGCTCAGTAGGCTTCCATATTGCTAAATCATTCTTTAAGCTTTAGCAGTGTTGCTTCTGTTCGGCATCAATCCCTCGAGACGTGCCATTAACATGAATCATTTTTGAAAGTACATAGTGCAATATGAACTTCTTGTTGAGTCCATCACTCATTGTGATGGAAGGAAGTGATGACCTTCACAGAAGTACCACATTACGACTAAATATCCCAGGACACTACCATCATTGGCCTGAGCTTGTACAGACAACCACATAGTGCAAATATCCTCTGGAACAAGGGTAGGCAAACTAAGGCCTGGGGGCCGGATCCGGCCCAATCGCCTTCTAAATCCAGCCTGCAGATGGTCCGTGAATCAGCGTGTTTTTACATGAGTAGAATGTGTGCTTTTATTTAAAATGCATCTGTGGGTTATTTGTGGGGAATAGAAATTCGTTCATTTCCCCCCCTTCAAATATAGTCCGGCCCCCCACAAGGTCTGAGGGACATTGGGCTGGCCCCCTGCTGAAAAAGATGGCTGACCCCTGCTCTGGAAGATTTCCCTTTTCTCATGAGTCTCTGCAGCAAACATAGCAGAGAAAATGTAATGGTAATAGTAATCTGAAGGCTCAGAAAGTCTATAGTATTTCATTTTAAAAATATATTTATTGAGTTTTATTAAAAATGCAAGACAAGAATTAGAGTTAACACAAGGTGTGTGGGGATTAATGGACCAACCAATCCCCCAAATAAAACACGAACAACTCAGGTGGATAACCCAGCTTCAATAAAACTAAGTTCAGTAACATTACTTCCCCAGTCATCCAGGTCACACCCACAACATACCTTTAAAGTATGTTGTGGTGTGGCTGTGACCCAAGACATGATGTGTAGCATATCAGCAAAACATTAACTTCACTAAAACAGCAGCACCTACTACCTCTAGCTTCCTCGGCTTATGAATCTTCATCCATCAAGAAAGTATTGTGTACTTATATTGCCTTGTGGCATTTTCTGTTTCTTCGGGGAACTTCACATGATGGCAGGGGAAGAGGATCATAGGATGGTTGACGCTTTTCCACCCTGGTCTCCTGAATCTAACACATGAGCTTATGATAAACCATTACTTCCTACATTTAGCAATGGGGAAAGATTTGGGACTCAGCATTCACACAAACCTTTATATGATTGTGCTCAAAATGCAGATAACGAGAAGGTGGTATCTAACACCTACAAGACTACATGGAATGCAGCCACGAAGCAGTCTGTCTTGCCCAATGCAAAGTGGTTCTTTTGAAATGAGATTCAAGCAATACAAAACACAAGTGAGTGAGCAGATTAAAGATTTTATTCCAAATAGCAAGCAATATATACATACCAAGCACTTCAATCTGCCATTTGGAAGCCCTCAAGAAGCGGAGAAGCGACTCCCCCAGGTAGCCTCAGTTTGCATGGCCCCACGACTGATCAGCCCATGCACAAGCTTCTCAAAAACTCTGCCTACAACCATCCAATATAGCTAGCCTGTGTGGGTTGCCCGACTGGCTACATGCAGATCATTCATTACTGGCTATGTGCAGATTATTCATTAGCCACCCCCTCCCAATGCCTCATTTTCTCAAAACAGTGTCCGACATCACAGAAGGTACCTAGCACTATCACTTCCTTCCAACTGATTAGGGCATTAAAGGCTGTCCTTCATGCCATCAAAGAACTTAAGGAACAGAGGCAGGAAAGGTAACCATGTCAGATCACTAACTCCTCGAAATACAATTTATCTTCCAGATAGATTGCCCAAAGTTTTGGAGCAGTGTGGGGAGGTGGGTACGTTATTCCTGACGTAGTGGGAGTGCCCAGCACCCAAAACCTCTGAGATCCGATGTTGGCAAAATGTGTGAAAGTTTTGAAGCATACAATCAATAAAGACTGCCCCCTCCCTCAAACCTGTGCTATTGCACAGTATTGACAGTGGCTATCTGCGGTATTTGCATGGAATTCTACTGTATTTGCTTTTCATGGTGGCTAAAATAGCTTGGGCAGGTTAGAGAGGGCAGTGGCATAGCATGGGTTGCCAGTGTCTGGGGCCACATGGAGAGATGGTTGGGGGGAGGAAAACAGACCCATGTGCATTCAACTGCTGCTCCTTTTATACACATCACACATGCAACGCAATTAAATATGATCTTAATTTTGTAGTGAAGCTATTGCTTGTTCTACATCCCTACTCCATCCTCCTGTATGAGACATGCTTCGGTTATTTATTTTGCCTGATCCTGGAGCTAAGGATGAAAAAAAGTAATGAAACAAGCAATTATAGAATATGGCACTTTATCAGGGATCTTTTCACTTTCAGCATCATTCTTTCAATGACAGGCAGATCTGTCTTGCCATCCTATCATAATGAATAAAGGACACAATGACTATATCATATAGGATTGGACAAAGATTTGGATTTGACATGTTGAATGTATTTTACCAGGGTGGGGGGCTGACTTGTGAACGTTTCAAAATCAACCGGGGCACGGAGGGCATTCTGCAATGTATCCCTAGATAAATTATTCAAATCTGCATCTATGAATAAGCTTGGGAGATGTTCTGGCACCCCAGGACTGCCCTGGAATTAACTCTTTCGCTTCTGTTTGTAAATTTCCATGGCAAATTACTGAGTGGTTTCTGACACCACAAAATGGGTTTTTGTTTGTTTATTTGTAATGTGATTACTGTGTTATACAGAGGCTACTGCTTCCAAACAACTTCTTAGCACATTAGCTACTATGGCAACTAATCACCTTATTCTTTAGTTATGCAAAGGCACATTCTGCCAATAAAAGGGAATGTGGCAGCCTATCTCCTAAACCATTTTTGCAATCCTCTTCTAAGGACTTGGGTAAGAAATCTAAATCATACTGATGGTGATGATGATGATAATGTAACAGATGCATTTTTAAAAAGGCATCCATGAGTTTCAACAGGCTCAGGCTCACTGTGGCTCCTTACCCATATTTACATTTCCGCCCCCCCCCCCCCAGTATCCATAATCATCTGTACATGTACGGTTGCATTGTTTGTAAGGGTTCATGAGTTCTCAACAGGATCATCCTCCTTATACATTATGCTGGCATTACTGCTTCAAATGACATTGACTACAATGGCAACAAAGCACCTATACTTGGTCAACATTTAGTTATGAAAAGGCCCATTCTCCTAACAGAAGGGAATATCCCAGGCTAGCTACTTAACAGAAGAAACCCAATGCTGATTCCTTGCATAATGAAAGTGTATTTAAGTGTAAGTACAAAAACAATGTATAATTCACTCCACAAACAGGAAGGAAAATCCTACATTTGCAAGCAGGATAGGACAAAGGAAGGGAATATTGGCTAAATACAGGGTGTAAAAGTAGAAATTTGCAAATCCCTACCCACAAGCATTTTGATTTATTCAAAATGCTTACCAATATGAGAAATATTTTTTCTACCTGATCACTTGGGAATGTGGCATTTAAAGGTCACAAATAATAATAATAATAAACCTTTCATGACACCTACTGTCAACTGCAGTATTGACTGATAATGATTATATATTGTTAAAAGCATCACATCAAAAGAAAATAAAAAGTGTTTTGTCACCAATGTTTGCTGCACCTTGTATAAAGAACAAAGATAACATTTCCAGTATTTATTCTACTGTCTGCTCAGGTATGTGAACAGCTGTATCGAAGCTTCAATCTTTCCAGCAATGTTTTCTTTATAGATATTACAGCCTTGAGTTGAGATTTTAACTAGAAGGTACAGTAAATTTTAGTGCTTACTTCCGAAGATGGTATTATCCCTAAGGCAATGTGGTGAGAAAGGGAAATGAGAGAGAAATGTGCCAAACGTTATCTTAGGTATCTACTTTTTACAGTTTTGAGCCTCTGTCATCAACTATTTTTAGATTAGCCACAGGCGATGACAATAGAAGACATACATACAAATGGATATACTGAATAAACTTCCTGATAAAAAGAGCATTCTAAAATCCAACAAGACATATCTTGTTTGAACATGTTATCTTAACATATCTCATTTTTTTAGGGATACAGTGTTCCATCAATAGGTTAATTGATTTGGAACCTTTTCGTCACATAACTAGGACCGTCTTAATACCTCCTCCCCTATTTCTTGCAAAGGAAGGCCTCTTTAAAGATGGTGCCTTCTTGTGAGAAAAGTATGCTTTTCTTTCTGAACTACTGCTTCCCTAAGATCCAAATTTAATACACTAATTACTTGATTAAAGCTGCAATCCTAAGGTGGAAGGAAGAACTGACGGAAGCTGCTTTATCCAATGCTCTGCTCACCACCACATGAGGGCATTCCTCTATACTATTTTTGTGTGTCTTTTAAGAAGCCAATTTTCATTTCACTGGGAACAATTGGAGGGTAATAAACTAACTGCTGGGGTAGTTTTGCAATTATTTTTAGGTATCTTGGGGGGTCTGGGTCTCAGGGAAGATGTTAAACTCTGCATATCAAAGCCCTCCTTCCCACCTCGGGTCTTCCATATTTCCAATTTGCTCCTGCAGGTCCCTTACTTATTTATGTATTAAGTATACCTGTCAGTAGGACGAAGTCTGCAGGTGTTTCCACAGCTATAGGGAGGAGAAGAGGCATCAGATATGTCTTTCTGAAGCCAGAACTCTGCTTTTAATCCTTGGGGAGGGATATCTGATGCTTCCTATGGCCCTTCGGATGCCCACCCAGGGACGGACTGTAAGATTTCAGGATGCAACTGATAAGAATGTAAGACTGAAGAAGGCAAATGGCAAATCTAGCCCAGCATCCTGTTCTCACAGTGGCTAACCAGGTGCCTGCAGAAAACCTGCAAGCAGGATTCCCCTCCTCCAAAATAAATTTATTTATTTATTCTTTTCAATTTTATACATTTCACTAGTTTTATACATTTCACTAATTTTACATTCATTTTGACATTTCAAAACTTGACTTCCATCCCCCTCTTTCTGCGGTTCCTTAAATTTGTTTTCAATATCTTCTGCCTATCCAAATTAACTTAATTTACTCATTCATCATCATCATCATCATCATCATCATCATCATCATCATATTTTTATTTATATCCCGCCCTCCCCAGCCGAAGCCGGGCTCAGGGCGGCTAACAACAATAAAATAGTACAACATTCTAAAATCATTTCATTCTAAAAGTAATTCAAATCAAACTGATGGCAACCATGGGACCAAAGTTCTGTGATTGCCAAAGGAGGGAGGCTGTGCCCTGACCAAAGGCCTGGTGGAACAGCTCTGTCTTGCAGGACCTGCAGAAAGATGTCAAGTCCCGCAGGGCCCTAGTCTCTTGTGACAGAGCGTTCCACCAGTTTGGAGCCACAGCCGAAAAAGCCCTGGCTCTTCTTTCAATATATAAAACTGCAGGTTGTTACAATAATCCTGACAACGTTTTTACCTGTTTATGATTAATCTGTAAATATTCAAGAAAGCATTTCCATTCTTTTATTTTTTTAAAAAAATTGTTATCTTGATTTCTTATTCTTCCGGTAAGTTTCGCCATTTCTGTCTATTCCCTAACTTTTTGCACCCATTCTTCCTTTACTGGGACTTCTGCTTCTTTCCATTTTGGGGCAAGTAACATTCTTGCCGCTGTAGTAGCATACATGAATAAGTTTCTATATGTTTTAGGTAGTTCTGTCCCCATAATTCCCAAAATAAAAGCTTCTGGGATTTTGTTTTTACAAAGGTTGTAATAATCTTGCAAGCAGGATTTGAGCACAAAAGCAGTCTACTCCTCTTTTAAAACCATCTAGGTTGGTGGCTCCCCAGTGGGAGTGAGTTCCATAGTTTCACAATGCCCTGAGTGAAGAAGTACATCCTTTCATGTCTCCGGAATATTTCAACGTTCAGCTTCACTGGAAGTCAACAAGTTCCAACATTCTGAGAAAAGGAGAGAAGTTTTTCTCTATCCATTTTATCCACGCCATGCATAATTTTTTACAAAATTCTCTCATGTCAACCTTTACTTGCCTTTTTTCTCTGAACTAAAAAGGTTGATAGAATTACCGTATTTTTTGCTCTATAAGACACACTTTTTTCCTCCTAAAAAGTAAGGGGAAATGTCTGTGCGTCTTATGGAGCGAATGCATGGTCCCTGGAGCTGAATTGCCCAGGGGCGAAAAGCAGATCGTGCTTTTTTTTTTTTTTAGAAAGAGGGAAGGGGGTGTTGAAACGAAGCTGCTGAGCAGCTGATTGGCAAGAGAGGGAGATAAGGGACGCTAGTGATAAAGGAGGCTGCCTGGGAGCGGGGAGGTAAAAGCACATGGATCCTCAGGATTTTTGCATTGGGGCACCCCAAATTCACCATCAGATCACATAGCATGTCCATGGCTACAGCCTGCACCAAAAAACCCCCATATCCACTGTTTCGTGGGGCCGCAATGGCGCAAAAACATGGTTACAAAGCACGGATCCACATGGATCCTTGGGATTTTTGCATTGGGCTACCCCCAACTCATGGCTAGCATGTCTGTGGCCACAGCATGAACCACAAGAATCATACATTCACTGTTTCATTCAGAATATTTTTTTTCTTGTTTTCCTCCTCTAAAAACTAGGTGTGTCTTATGGTCAGGTGCATCTTATGGAGCAAAAAATACGGTAAACAACCACATGGGCTAACAACCCTGTTTTGCAGGAAGCACCTACTGAAAACCAGTTCTGGACAGTTGCAGAACTTTCAAAGTCATGGCGGAGGGTGATATCAGGGGCAGGGGCTGCAGGAGGACAAATCAGCAAAAAAAATAAGAATGCCTCCTCACTTCTACTAGCACAGGCATCCACTGGCTCGAAAGCCCTTCAGCAAGTGCTAGAGCCCCAGTTGGATTCCACCCAATTACTTTTAGCTGCTGTTTTTAAATCTTCTGGCCCTGCTATTTATATCCCTGTAAACTTAATTGCTGTTTGTGGTTGCTTGAATTTTTGTGACTGTAAGCTGTGTTTGGTTTTTTTGGGGGGTGGGATGGCAGCAGTACAATCCAATAAATAAAATGCATTTAACTGAAACAACATATGGAAATAGGAAAGTTACACAGGTGCAAGGTTCCTTTGGGAGAGGAAACAGCATCTCTGTATATTTCTTCTCTGTGTGCCTCTATATCTTGCCTACGTTAGCCTTGCAAAGGCACAATTCCTATACCACTCACCTGTAGCAGAACTGCCATGATAGCCCTCTAGAGCACTCTAAACATGGAATAAGTGCCCAATCAGGTCTCATATGTTCAGCAATATATGTCCCCTTTTCTCCCTCTCTTTATATACTGTATATGAAAGTGTGATCAGAGAAGATGCATTAAACTTAGGAATGCATTAATTTCCTCTTAATTCAGACAATGGTGGACCATTATTATTATTATTTTGTTAAAGTGTAAGAGGAGTCTTTCTTGCTCAAGATTTGTAAGGCGTAATTACATTGATACATGAACCATGTCAGCAAGAGCAGTGGAATTCAGTGTATTTTTTATGTGAAATGCACTGTTTTATTGCATTAATTCACATTTAACGTGTACACAGTAATAACCGTAAAATATGATGATCACAATGTTATATATTTTCCTCAGGACCTTCATTTAGAAACCTTTCAAAAGAATCCATGTAAATTAAAATATCAGCCAATTGACCTGGAGGATGTACAGTTAAAGGAGAAAGCTGTATAATATCTTTTACAAGCAGCATACTCTTCCTCATACGATGTCCCTGTTTCTGACTGTTAAAATATTATATTTCCCCGTTTTTGAAGTACTGTACAACATACAGTTACGGAGAATTTGGGGGTTTTGAGAAAAATGCACCTCTGTGGAACGCAACTGTTTTAATCATGCGCTGTCAGCAGCAGGAACTGTCAAAATTCCAAACTGGTTTGATTATAATGTAAAAGTTGATTACAGAAATAAAATAGGGAGATGAGGAAAGGATGGATTGGGAATAAAACACACACAAAACAAAGACATTCCTCGTTCCGTTCATTTCATTGGAATTTACTTCCAATAAGCCTTGCTTAGGGTTAGGACCTCAGTTACGAGCTGCTTTTGGACATTATGCCAAAAATGCAATTTTGCACAAAACTTGTTTATATTTGCCGTTTCCCCCACTTAGGAGACTCAAGAAGACGTCACCTTGGTGGTGGAGCGTCTGTTTGCATTCAGAATTCCAGGTTCAATCTCTGGTATTGCCAGGTACAGCTGGGAGCAAACCCTGTCTTTAACCCTGGAGAGCTCATGCCATTCAGCGTAGTAAATGCTGAGCTAGTTGGATCAATGGTTTGACTCGGTATAAGGCAACTTTATGTCTTCCTAGGCATCTTCTCTGCAAACATGCACTGGATTATGGAGAAAGCTAGAGAGTTCCAGAAAGACATCTACTTCTGCTTCATTGACTATGCAAAAGCCTTTGACTGCGTCGACCACAGCAAACTATGGCAAGTTCTTAAAGAAATGGAGGTGCCTGATCACCTCATCTGTCTCCTGAGAAATCTCTATGTGGGACAAGAAGTTACAGTTAGAACTAGATATGGAACAACTGATTGGTTCAAAATTGGGAAAGGAGTACGACAAGGCTGTATATTGTCTCCCTGCTTATTTAACTTATATGCAGAATTCATCATGCGAAAGGCTGGGCTGGATGAATCCCTAGCCGGAATTAAGATTGCCAGAAGAAATATCAACAACCTCAGATATGCAGATGACACAACACTGATGGCAGAAAGTGAGGAGGAATTAAAGAACCTTTTAATGAGGGTGAAAGAGGAGAGCGCAAAATATAGTTTGAAGCTCAACATCAAAAAAACGAAGATCATGGCCACTGGGCCCATCACCTCCTGGCAAATAGAAGGGGAAGAAATGGAGGCAGTGAGAGATTTTACTTTCTCTGGCTCCATGATCACTGCAGATGGTGACAGCAGTCATGAAATTAAAAGACGCCTGCTGCTTGGGAGAAAAGCAATGACAAACCTGGATAGCATCTTAAAAAGCAGAGACATCACCTTGCCAACAAAGGTCCGTATAGTTAAAGCTATGGTTTTCCCAGTAGTGATGTATGGAAGTGAGAGCTGGACCATAAAGAAGGCTGATCGCTGAAGAATTGATGCTTTTGAATTATGGTGCTGGAGGAGACTCTTGAGAGTCCCATGGACTGCAAGAAGATCAAACATATCCATTCTTAAGGAAATCAGCCCTGAGTGCTCACTGGAAGGACAGATCGTGAAGCTGAGGCTCCAATACTTTGGCCACCTCATGAGAAGAGAAGACTCCCTGGAAAAGACCCTGATGTTGGGAAAGATGGAGGGCACAAGGAGAAGGGGACGATAGAGGACGAGATGGTTGGACAGTGTTCTCGAAGCTACCAGCATGACTTTGACCAAACTGCAGGAGGCAGTGGAAGACAGGAGTGCCTGGAGTGCTCTGGTCCATGGGGTCACGAAGAGTCAAACACGACTAAACGACTAAACAACAACAACAACAGGCATCTTCCCTAGAGATGCTGTGAGCTCTCACCTGATGACAGCAAGGGAATTCATTTTTCTGGACCCATCCTGTTTCACAATGGCTTTTGAACACAGTTCAAAGGTAGCCAACATGCCCTTCAGATGTTGCTAGACTACAACTCCTATCACCTTGACCATTGGCCATACTGGCTAGGATTGTAGTCCAACAATATTGATTACCCCATATCCAATAAAGACAAAGAGGCGGCAGAAGCTCTCTATGGCTGGACCTAGACACATCAAAGAAGTGTTTTGGTTTAAAGTGTTGTAAATTTAAACAGGGAAAACAGGTAGAGAAAAAAATGGGACTTCACATCGTCATCTGGTGGCAAAACGTTATATCGCATATACAACGCATATAAATTGCTTTTTCTTACAAGTCCTAGGTTTCAAAGAAAATGTTGTATCATTGCATCCTTAATCATGGCATACAAAACCATCTGAAGGAACAGTCATGGTTTGTAAATACTATTAAAGCCATGCTTTTACATGGAGCTAGCTGAAGAGACAGTTCTCTTGATGCTCTTTGTTAGTTAAGGTGGCTCAACATAATAGACTTTATCTAAAGCCTGTTGCAACGGGCTTCCCTCTTGTCCTACACATATTTTGAACTACATTTTGACTGTTGTCCATGCTGGGTGGGACTGATGAAAGTTGTACAGTGGTACCTTGGTTCTTGAACTTAATCCATTCTGGAAATCCGTTCGACTCATGAAACTCTTCAAAAACCAAGGCGCGGCTTCCGATTGGCTGCAAGAGCTTCCTGCACTCAAATGGAAGCCATGTTGGATGCTCAGCTTCTGAAAAATGTTTGCAAACCGGAACACTTACTTCTGGGTTTGTAGCGTTCAGGAGCCGATTTGTTTGGCAACTAAGCTGTTCGAGAAACAAGTTACCACTGTAGTCCAAAACAGCTGAAGGGCACTGTGTTGGGGAAGATTCTCCTCTCACCCTTAAATTATACTGCCAAAATGAAGAAAGCTTGGGGAAAGCCTGAAGTTGATTTTTCTGCAGAAAGACTTGGGCTGTGCGTGTGTCAGATAAATTCTCATACGGGATACAAATGTGAAGTGTGAAGCAGGGTAGACTCTGACTGGTGGATCTGATGGTTTTAGTAAACAACAACAACAACAACAACAACAACAACAACAACACATACCGGTAAGTAGATCCCACAAGCCTAAAGTCTGCCTACCCTTATGGTAGGTGATATTCTCTGGCAATAAAATAAATTCTGATTTAACTCTTCCAGCACACAGAGCAAATTTTTATGTATCTATCTGATCTAGTCACTTCTCTATGTAATGTTTCCATCATATCAAACACATACAAAAAATATTGATTTAATGGCAATAACCATGATATTCCACAGGGGCCCCCTCACTGCTTCACTCTGTAATCACTCAGTTTTTGTTATTTTGTAGAATCTGATATTCAGATTATCAGGCCTGAAACTTAGATAAAGTAATATTTGTTACTTATGCATAGCTTGAACACCCATTCTGTGCTTCAGTGCACAGCCCTCTGCTTCAATGTATTATTTGGATAGATACCTAGAACAATTGTGAAGCAAAACATTATGCACATGAATAAGACTGCAGGGCAACAACATGGCATTCTCCAAAGCAAAGCAGTATTCATTGTCTCTTCTTCTAAATTCTGTTTCATTGAAGTTTATGACTTGCTCTTGTTTTCAGCTGATTAAATATATTCTTGGAAATCTGAGAGATTATATTGACAAATAGCCCTGTATGCAGGCTAAGTGGCAAGATCGCGAAGAGAATGAGCTGACATGAGATGACAAATAAAAAAATTAAGTGCACCACTGTGTGCAACTCTTAGCCACCACTTGCCACTGGGTGTGTGTCTGTGTGCCTGAAAATAGGACTACATTTGCTTTGGCTAAGGTGTTCTTTGTGATTTATGGCCACATTCTTCACAAGTACACAAATTAACAGGGAAGATGAAAGTCCGTTGGCAGGAGATTTGTAGAGCTGCTGATTCTCAATGTTAAGTCCATTGGGAAGTACATCATGGAAGCCATAAATTTTAAGTAACCATAAAAGAGGAAAGCAGCTGGAATAATAGACTGTTTCAAAATGACCACATTACATATTTGACTGTGCAGGAAATAAAATGCAGTGGCTCTTCAGATCTTTTCTGGGGATTCAACTCAGATATGCCTACTGACATTTGCAGACATTCCTTCAAAGTGATGTGGGAACCGAATCAGAATGTTAAATATTATCACTCCTTAAACAGGAAGTGTAGTTAGCAACCCAAACTCAGATTTTTCAGAGTTTCAGATTTTAATTTATTTGGTATGGTGTGTAATGTACAACGTTCAGTAGTTTAACAAGGTTTCCAGCACTGCTTCACTGAATTCTCAGCAGTTCCCATAGCCTAGCAGCCCACTCAAAGGGTCACAGTGGTGCAAAAACGTGGTTACAAAGCATGGATCCACATGGATCCTCAGGATTTTTGCATTGGGCTACTCCAAACTCACTGTCAGATATTAAAAATCTTTATAAAATAGAGAATTAAATACATACAGAATGTTAAATTTTCAGTTTCGAAATATTAGTACTAGTTTAGTACTGTATTTCTATATTACTATAGTACTGTAATTGTTATTTTCAAATACTTAAATATTTTTAGGGTGTAAGACCCAATTAAAGCCCGTTATTTACATACAGTATTACAGTATTTACATACAGTATTAGGCATATTGTATTAACTTTATTAACTGTATTAAAGCATTAACTTTGAGATATTATTTTTATTTAATGAACCCTCAGCCTTATTCAAAGTAAGCTTAAATTAGCTATTTCACTTATTAATCAAAGTGCTATTACTGTGCGACAGCAATATTTTATGTTTTATTCTTTTAATGATAGTTTAGGATTTATTTAAATATCATTTCAGTCTTTTCAGAGCTATATATTCACTGCTCTGTAATAGTCTATAAGCATAATTGTTACTGTAAATTAAATTAGCTTTTTACGAAAATACCGTGCGTGTTTATGTTTTGTTTCTTTTTTCAAAGCCAAAACGTGTTTCAGGCTTGTCGAGTTTCCCGGAGTGTGGAGTTATAGAGAGTCGAGTTTTCGGGGTTCTAATGTTGATCATATGACTCTAAAATACTTTAAAAAAACTTTAAAACTCACTAATTTTCATCTAAAATTTAGAAAACTTCCCGGGGCAGGACCCCGGTATGGGCCCCCCCAATATTTTTTATACGTCGGCGCCCCTGGAGCCCTGAGATAAGAACTCCAATATTTTTTGTTCTAGTTAAGGCTGCAATTCTATAGAGTTACTTGGGAGTAAGTCCCAAGTCCCACGTGGCTTACTTCTGTATAGGCTTGCTTATAAAAGAACTACATTGTTAATATTCTGACTGCTTCCTAGTCAGGTAAAGATAAAACCCTGGTCAGTTAAGTCCAGTCAAAGGCAACTATGGAGTTGTGGAGCTCATCTTGCTTTCAGGCCGAGGGAGCTGGCGTTTGTCAACAGACAGCTTTCTGGGTCATGTGGCCAGCATGACCAAACCACTTCTGGCGCAACAGAACACCGTGATGGAAACCAGAGGGCACAGAAATGCCGTTTACCTTCCCGCCACAGCGGTATCTACTTATCTACTTGCACTGGTGTGCTTTCAAATTGCAAGGTTGGCAGGAGCTGGGACAGAGCAACGGGAGTTCATTCTGTCATGGGGATTCAAATTGCTGACCTTATGATCAGCAAGCCCAAGAGGCTCAGTGGTTTAGACCACAGCACCACCTGCGTCCCACTGGGATCCTACTGAACTGGGATGTTATACAATGTCACACATGCATTACTATACTTTCATGTTGATTATTGTACTGAAGTGCACTGTACAGGGAGCTACTGTTGAAGTGTGTCTAGAGTTACAGTTAGTGCAGCCTATCTGCTGGTTGAGAGCTCACAAAGACCAGTTCATTAGAATTTGCACTGGTTTACTATGCTTTCCTGTGCGTATTTTAAGGTGTTAGTTATATCAGCTGCAAAACTTTACAACAGGAGCAATAAAGCTGCTAGTACATTTGCAAAGCTAAGCGGAGTCCAGCATGGTTTCAAATTGGATGGGGGACCTTCATGTTGAGATTTCTGCATTGCAGGGGGTTGGACTTTGGGGTCCCTTTCAATTCTACAAGCCTTTGATTCTGATTGTCTAGTGTTTCTCCAGGAATGCCTTCACCAATATAAGCTCCACCATTTATTAAGACTTATAGAGAGGATGGGCCTGTGAAAATGAAACAAATATTACAAAGACCCCAAAAGTCTGGTAGCATTGCCCTGGGAGCTTATCACCTTGAGTAGTTGCCTGGCAATACAATCAATAAAATTTAAAATGAACATCACAAACAATGTATGTGGAAGTAGTAAATTTATAATTTTTGCATAGTCTGTGGCACTATATGTTATTACATTTTGCTGATATTGTTTAGTTTGTTCAAAACTTAAGAATTCATTTATTGCAGTAGATGGATGTGACTTATTTTACTGTCCTTTACTGATATTATACTAGCTGATATTACATGTGAAAAGGATTCCTAAGTTTTGTTGAGTGCTTATTTTTATTTTGAATTGTTATTGCACAATGACATACTTTTGTTGCATATTTTGTCATTTATGTGGGTCATTTTTGGGGTGTGGGGGGTCTTAGGGGAGGGTAGTACTTCTGTTGGGGGACCTGTCATGCTCCTTCTGGGGTAGTTTGCTCAAAGATGCTCCCCACCCTGTACACAGCTCTCACTTGTGGCTCCTAGAAGCTGTCAGCGTGTGAAAGTGGCCACACCCCAGGAATGGCTTCGACTGGCCAGCTAAACCTGGTGAGGGTAGCCAATGGGTCTCAAACTCTCTGTGAATTAGGGACTTCTCTTGCATGCGAAGACAGGCTCTGGCAGATTGGGCGGACGAGATCAACAGTAGGTCTAAAGGTCAAGAAGGCAGTTTCTGCACATGTTGTAGAGAAGTGAGGGGCAGGTGGGGCTTGTCAACCCGAGATGGTTGGATGGCTCCTTGTACACCTCCTTTCGGTAACTCCTGCAGCCAGTCTGATGCCAGACGTATTGCTCTGCTTTCCTTTGGACCACATCAGTGAGGCTGAGAGCAGGGTCTTGTTGTTGGGGCAACCCAGGACCTCCATGCACAATGCTCAGGCTTGTGCCCTGAGGTCACTTCGGCGCTGCTAACTAGCAGACTTCACCCCTCGAGGTACACTCCATTGACTCTTGAGACAGAGAGATGCCAATAGCAACAACAAAATGTGGGTTTTAGACTACTTTGAGTACAGTAATGTAAAAAGTCAGCATACAAATTAAAATTGGAAGGAAAACAAACAATAACTGTAATGATAGTTCACTAATGTAACAGATAGCAAGTCTGCATAGATACTATTGTCTTCACCAACCTAGCGCCCTCCAGATTTTCTGGAATACAGCTCCCATCAGCCCTAGTCCACTGTGCACAAGGTTGGCAAAGGTTGCCTTATCCCTTCCGCAACCTTCATAGCCCACAGATATCCAAGTGAGCTTTTATAACTATTTTGTCCTAACGAAAACACTAGCACATTATTCCTCCTGTATTACTTCATGACAAAAGAATTGACCTGCATTACTCAAAGCACAGGCCATTAAAAGATTACATGCCAGCCACTAGCATCTTACCAGTCAAAAGTGATTTACCATTAATGAATGTGTGCCTTGATGAATACTTCTGTAAGACTCACAGCTGTTGTTTATTAAGTATCATTTATAAAGCATTACATGACAGTAAGCTATAAGGGATCTATATACACATGCTTGTAATAGCAAAAGTAATGGTTGATCACTTAAAAACAAGCATTCGTTGTAGCTTTAATTTTCGGTAAGACACTCTGTTTTTAAGCAGCACAAGTGGGTACTTCATCCTGTACCATACTTTTGGATATTTATACATTTAGAGAATTTCTGCTTGCCCCTCATCACAAGCAACTTCAAGCCAAGCCACAATAAATCAGTTTTAAAATAGGCTGAAGAACGCCCCTTCTGGAACCTTGGAAAAATACAAAATCTTTAGCTGGTTAAAAGAAGGGCGTGACTTCAATCACATATAAGATTTCAATCCGTCAAGTTTCGTTTAAGGATAAACCTTTAAGAAGTGGGAAGGAGAGACAAAAAGATGCATCGATGGTTAGCACCTATATAGCAGACTGGACAACAAAACAGGTCACAGTCATGATGAGATGTATCACATTTCCTTTGAAAGTAATTACTTATAAATATACATCCGTAAGTACTAATTACCATATGTAGATTATATGCAAATTTGTGCCATCTGCTTTGGTGATGCTTTTCCTCTTTTTAAATTATGTTCCTTAGCCAGCTGTGGGGTATCACTGTGTTACATCACCAGTGCCTTAACTCTCAATCCAATTGCCTTCATTCTTTCTACATTTATATCTGCCTTTTTATAAAGGCTGTGATTATGCAATAAGCTCTTTTGCTCAAAGCTATGCCTACAAGAATAGACACCTCCGCACCTCCGGTCTTTGTTGCTTGAGTTATATGTTGCCTTGAAGCAGGCTAGAGATTTCAGGCTTTTAGGTAGGCTGCGGTTGATAGTTCAGATGTTGCGCAATGAGCTTTTTGTATTGGACCATTTTCAATGTGCCTTTGGTGGTAGATACACATACCTTTCACACATGAAAAGATGAAACTCTAGCTCCGTCCCTAAAAATTCTCCTCAAAAGGAAACTGAATAGGTAGGACCTCACTGAGTAAGTTGACCCTGTTTGTTTGTCTTGACCTGTTCCTCTATGTAGCAGTTCACCATTTTCAATAATGTTTTCGTCTCCACCAGCAACAGATTCTGTCGAAAAAAACCAGTCAAATCCCCAAGGTTAAAATTGCATGCTGAATTGGTTTTGACGTGTGTGCATTAGAAACACATATTTCTCACGAATTGAGGCCATCTGGCAAGTGTCTCTTATTGTACGGCAATTCTGTCAGGGAGCTGGATTGTTGCAAATTTTATGTAACTGTCCAGGAAAATGTCTGGAAAGAACTTCCATTTTTGTTGTCAAATGCAGCAGCCACCCAGAAACCCACAGAAAACTATTAAGGAATTCTATGTAGGATACACAAGAGTAGCCGCCCAGAGTGGCTGGGGAAACCCAGCCAGATGGGAGGGGTATAAATAAATATTTATTTATTTATAAATATTTATTAATAAATATTAATATTATTATTATTGATTTTTGTTATCTGCAAAGGTGAAAACAAGATGGTAGACACATTTGCTCTACACAGTTCCTTCAGGCTATTCTGAAATCTTCATTTAAAAAAAAACCCTACACAAATGACATGCAAATGTTTTATTATGTACTTTCTCTCTTCATTGTTTTTGAAAGCTAAGATAATAACCCGTGCAAATATTTTTACCTTATCAGCCACGTGCCTAAATCTATGAAGCCAGCATGGAGCAGAGCAATATGAAAGAAACATTTAGCAGCTAGTTGCAATATAAACATTTAGCAGTTAGTCTCAAACGGAGTTACCTTAATGTGGACAAAATAGGGGTGAACTTGGTTACAAACAACCACAAAAGCTCATTAATCAAACCCTCTCCTCCCCAGGTTTCTTTTTATCCACATCAGACTGAATGGAAGTCAGAGGCGCATCTCCTCCCTGAATGACAGTCCTCTCTTGTTTCTTTTATTGTTTAATACCAAGGTGCAAGTACAGCACTTTTTGCTCCGGGCCTGAGGTGAATGAAGCCTTTTATTAGTATTGGAGAGCTTCATCCACATCCCTTCGTCCTCGCTTCTCTTCTTTGGTTTCCCCATGAGACTCTCTCTCTCATTTTATTTTAAGACATCCCTTCCCTCTATGTCCCCTATTCAAATACACACACACACGACAACTCAGCAAAACCTGTTCCGTTTTCAAAATTATGACCAGGCCATCACTTTTTGTGACCAGGCCATTTTGCTGGTATTCTAGGAAGATATTACAACAGCCCAGCCATGGCTGGAAGGATGGTCCTCAGAGGCAATACAATACAATACAACACAACACAACACAAATCCCTTTATTGGCATTACAAGTTAAGATATTTCCGTATCTGGCATCTGGCCTCCTTATTTACTTCTTATCAGCTGTTTCCTTTAAGATTTTTCTAATTATAACTTAAATACAGGATAAAGGAAGTCTTTTATTTGGTTGTTTGTATTGTTGTATGTTATGCTTATTGTATGCTATGTTCACGTTTAATAAGGGTGGATTTCTTTATTGGGGGGTTTATGTTATGTTGTAAATAAAATTTCCAATAAAAAATTATTTTAAAAAAATAATACAAGTTAAGACATTTCAAATCCGTGGGATAAATTTAAAAGGGACAGGAGTGAGGCTGTTGAGGGTCACAAGGCACTTGATTGCTCTGCTTCACTCTGTCGGCAATAGAATATAGATCGGCAACAGCTGGTTTTTATTGTATAACGTATGCATATTTGTCTATTCCGAAGTACATTTATATGTACAGAAGCCTTGTGCATAAAGCAGGCCATACATTTAAATCAACTGGCGCATCCATATCTGGTTGTTCAATAGTCATAGAGTTCTGGTCACAATATCTCAGAAACAAGCAAAACCATATGATGCTAGTCATATTCAGAAAACACCCATTTATCCAGCTTACTAAAATATAATCCATTGAAACAGAAAAAGATGGGGGGGGGGGGAGGCAGCACAGTTTATCAAAGTAAATAGTTTGTGGTGTTAGTTCGAATGTTGGACTAAGACCTGAGAGACCAAGGTTCAATTCCATGAAGCTCCTTAGGCCAGTCACATCCTCTCAGCTTAGTTTTACCTCACAGGATTGTTGTGGGGATTAAATGAGTCCAGGAGGAGACCATGCATGCCACCTTGAGCTCTTTGGAGAAAAAAAAGGTAGGATATTAATGCAATAAATGAATGATTACATGCCCTGAAAGTGTCCTGGAAAACTGGGACATCCTGTGTTTTTTAACGTGAGGGAAGAGCGGCCATCTTGGTCATCGCGGTCTCACACGAATTTGCAGCGTGATTCCACTCACCGCCCCCCAAAAATGCTTTTTTTGAGGCTGCGATCATGTGCGGTGCCCGGAAATGTGTGTTTTGGGGGGCCATGCCCCCCAAAAGTCCTTTTTGGGGGCAGGGTAGGTGTGTGAAATCATGCGAGATTGTGGTAACAAAAATGGCTGCCATGCTCTCACAAGAAATGGTAAGACGGTCACTCAGATTTTGGCTTCAAAGTGTTGGAGGGTATGAGTTTTATAGATCTGAAATTTTACAGAAGAGAGGAATGCAAAGTGGACACCCCTAAAATAAAATAGTATCTATATCAGTATTTCAGTTCTAAAATGAACTATGGGCAAATACATAGAAGAATGTTGTGGGTGCTCTCCCACAGAGTCAAGGGAGCTAAATTTATCCAGGATGTTTGGGAGACATTCAAAAACCACAATCACAGAAGCTAAGCTGAAAGGTACACTGCAGATCAGGAAAAGTACCACCAAGGCCAACAGGATACTTGCGTGGTTAGCAAGCAGAGGAAAGATATTAGAGGAAGGAAGCCTTCCTTCAGAAAACTGAAGTCTTATCCAAATGAGAAAATAAGTTTCTATTTGAGTTTATTTACAAATATGTAAGCTGAACTCAAAAATAACCCTATCATGAGTTGGGGTTCTGGTGTTTAAGAACTAACAGCCCATTCTGTGACCTTATAGTGGACATCTGAAAGCTATAGCTCTGTAAGGGATGTCCTAACAACTCTGGGCACTCTTAACAAACAACAGTTCCCAGAATTATTTGAGGGGGGGGAATTAAAGCATAAATGTGCTTAAATGTATGCTGTGGATATGATGGCTATAAAGACCACCCTAGTTATCCACACTATGCATCAGTAATACTCTCTTCCTTGCTTATATGCTATGCTGAGGAATTTCAAGCTGAATATTCTATTCTATTCTATTCTATTCTATTCTATTCTATTCTATTCTATTCTATTCTATTCTATTCTATTCTTCTATCTGGTCACTACATAATTCTGTAACTTAAGAAACAGTGCCAGAACTAGCTTTTCAGCTCCTCCCTCCCAGTCCATTTTCCTTTTCTGTAATGCATACACACTCTCTCTCTCTCTCTCTCTCTCTCTCTCACACACACACACACACTGTAAACCTGAGGGTAGGGATTGCATTATCACTTCCATTCACTTTTTGTGGCTGAAGAGTGGGATAAAATAATCCATCAACATCATCGTCTTGTTAGATCAAACCAATGTTTCCTCTAGTCAGTATTCTATTTTCTGACAGAAGCTAGCCAAATACCAATGAAAACAGTCTGCAAATGTCCCAGAGTTGGGCGGGGGAGAGATTAAAAGTTATTGCTTCTGTCCTGCCTGCCATTCATTCATTTGTTTGTTTGAACCCAGGGCATTTACAGAATATGGGTTGCACCCAAGTGGTTCAGTTCAGATTCCTTTGAGGCATGGCAGTTCTCATCAAACATAAACATTTTCATTTTAATACTAGAAATTAAATGATTAGGACAGCTCAATTAACTTCTATTGTTTGAAACTAGAACATAGGGATAATAACAATAATTTAGCTTATTTGAGGCATGGGCCAGGGCCCATTGCAGACTAACCTGGGATCACCAAATTAATTTCACTTCAGACATTTGCTCGTAGAGATGAGAAGCGCAAGTAAGTGATTTCACCATTATGAATCCCTGTAGTGCTCTTATCTTTGTTAAGCCCCTTTTATTCGCAGCTAGAACTTGAGTGTGACATCCAAAAGTATAGCAAAAGAAGTTAAACAAGAAATAATTGATCAAAGGAGATTTTGCCAAGGATGTTAGAAAGTGGCGTAATCACTCGTTTCCACAGAATCAGATATTAGCATATTCATTTGCGGGCTAGTTTTTAAATCACCACAATAGGTATATATTAAAATAATGGTTAATCTTGCAGGAATACAGTGAAATTGCCCTTAAATACACATTTCGGGAGCAAATTTCCTTTGAGGGCACTACACAGCAATATTTTGACAACTTAATTGATTCACAGATCCACACTGGCGTCAATTCCATTGGCAATTTTTACTTTAATTATTCACAAGGCACCAATTGCCTTAAGAAGTTGGTAGTTTAATTCCATGTTTCTATACAATCTTAATTACAGTTTTTAAATAATCACAGAACCCAGACTGGGAAAGAAGTAAGATAGGAATCTTCCCCATACCAAACAAATTTTTCTTTAGATCAGCAGCTGGGAGAGAGACCAGGGTTAGGAAATCTGGTTTGGTATGACTGGAAGTGTGATGGAAAATGAAGAAAGAAGAAAACACGTTACATCATATCAAATACTGGCCATTAGTCTCAGCTAGCAAAGGGGTCATAAAATTTGGCACTGTGCACATGTGTCGGGGGGGAGAGAGCATAGAGAATTTACTTCTGTCCCAATTTTATTTATGTGTGTGTGTGTGTGTAGAAAGGGTTTGAGCTGGAGTGGGGGCCCTTTCTTAGCCCAGGGGCCACATTCCTTTCTGCAGAACCTTCTGAGGGCCATATATCAATGAAGGGTGAAGCCAGAGGCACAGTGGGTGGAGAAACAAATGAAAATGGAACCTTGGCACAGTATTTTAGCCCCACCCATTCCTCTGTGTCCACCATGCAGACAAGTAGTAGGCATTGTCAGTACTTAGGTACACAGTCTATATGGGCAAAAACACTCAGGGAGGGTGCAGAGCAGAGCCGGGGAGAGGTATGACCTGGAGAGAGAGATCCAAGGGCCAGGTGGAGAGGTTTAGAGGGCCCCTATTGGTCTTTGGGCTTGAGATTCCCCACTATGGGGACTGAGTGTTGATCACAAAGCTCACTCACCTACCAGCTGAACTGCCCTAATTTCTCCACTCTGTCTCCACCCCTTCCTGTCAATCATTATCAAGGGATGGGGCCGGACTGCTGATTCAAATCTGGCCTTGTCACTAAAACACCTAATCTTGAGAAGGGGGCATTTAAAACACCCCCAACCTGTGTTTGTGACGGAAGTGAGGAAGAAATAGAAAAAGGAACAGGAGTAATAATAAACTACTACTACTACTAATAATAAATATTCAATTTATTATACATATTCATTTATATACCACCCTTTATCCAAAGATCCCAGGGTGTTGTACAACATTAAAAACATATTACAGTACATCAATGTTAAAAACGTAATAAAAAGCAAACTGACAGACAACATAATAAAATGCTGTCGTCTACTTACATTTTCCTTTTGGAGCATTTGGCGTGGAAGGATTGAAATCTGCAAGATGCAGCACAAGAGTAGACCAGTCCCTAGCTTCATCTGGAGGACTAAGTGTTAACTTGTGGAACTTCCTGCTGCTAGAGTAGCGGGAAATGGCTAGTGCAAGAGGGGAAAGTGAAGCGCCTTAAGTAGAAGGCTGTAAACTTTCTTAGGGTGCCTAGGGCAGGGGTGGGGAACCTGTGTGGCACTCCAGATATTGCCTCAGATAGCCTGGTCAGTGACCAGAGATGATGGGAACTGGTGTACAACAACATCTAGAGCAGGGGTCAGCAAACTTTTTCAGCAGGGGGCCGGTCCACTGTCCCACAGACATTGTGGGGGGCCGGACTATGTTTTGGAGAGAAAAAAATGAACAAATTTCTATGCCCCACAAATAACCCACAGATGCATTTTAAACAAAATCATTTAATAAAATTTACAAAATTTAAATAAAATATATTTTCTTCAAAATATAGTCCGGCCCCCCACAGGGTTTGAGGGACTGTGGACCGGCCCCCTGCTGAAAAAAATTGCTGACCCCTGATTCCAATTCTTGGTTGTCCAGCATGTGAAAGATCGGATTCCCTGAACCTTGACATTTATCCTCCCTCTTCTTACTTGTGTAAGAATGCAAAAATACCTATTTCAGCAGAGTTAAAAATCACCATTCAGGACATAGTCCTACATTTCACGTTAAAACTCACACACCGCACCTGTTTTCCGGATGGGAGGGAGCAAACAGGGCCTCTAAAACACTGCTCTACTAGTAATTACACTGCAAAAAGCTGGTGGCCAGCCTCCCTGTCAGTCCGACAAATGTGCAGCATCTATATGAATGAAAGCGTACAGTCTCCCAGTGGCACTCTTTCAGACCTGGCCTATCTATTACAGGGTAAAGATTTCCCGTCAAGGCTGCAGCACTGCTTGAACTGCTATTATACTATCTACATAAAGTTAGAAAGACATTATGACTAAGAAGTTCATGGTAACTCTTACTGGCACATCCACATAAGAGTGTCTAATGCTGACATGTGTTTATTGCACTTAATAATGTTTACATAATGCTACCTTGAACCCATTATGGCTGTCAAAGATCTGATTCATCTGTTTTTCCTCTGTTGTGTTTATCTGTAGAGACTCTGCAGCCACCAAACCAAGATAAATTCCAGCGAGATGATGAATGAGTCCTGGATAGGGTGGAAGGCTATGAACATGTTTTATGTACTGGGAGACATGGCAGTACGATCCTATGCATGTAAGTACCACTGAGTTCAATGGGGCTTACTCCTAGGTAAGTAGTTATAGGATTACTGCCTAAATATCAAACTACATTTGCTGGAAGTTGAAAACGTCCCTTAGACCCGTGTAGTAGTGTGAATAGCATGCTTTGGAAGGTAGGAAATACAGTCATACCTTGGTTCTCGAACGTAATCCGTTCCGGATATCCATTCGACTTCCAAAAATATTAGAAAACCAAGGCGCAGCTTCCGATTGGCTGCAGGAGCTTCCTGCACTCAATTAGAAGCAGCAGGTTCCAAAGAACGTTCAGAAACCGGAACACTTCTGGGTTTTCGGTGTTCGGGAGCCAAAACGTACGAGTACCAAGGCGTTCGAGAACCAAGTTACAACCGTATCCAGATATAGTTGTGCACTATGGTGTTCAAATACAGTTGCAAAACTAGGAAACCTGTCAAAACTAGGGCGATGCTTGCACCTACTGTGCCTTTTTTTTTTTTTTTTTTTTTTTTTTGCTTTGCTTTACTATTTAAAAATACAAAATACATAGGAATAATGGTCTGGTGCAGCAACCAGCAGGGACTGGCCCAGTCAAACCTAGGGAGATGGCAAAGCCTGTAATGTAAAGGTGGTCAAAGTTGTGCTTTCTGAAATTGTTAGACTCAAACTCCCATCATCCCTGACTACTAGCAATGCTAGCTGGAGATGATGGGAGAAGTAGCCCATGATATTTTAATTGCACCATGTTGGCGACTCCTGCTTTAATGATTCCTGTAAGAGTTCCAGTCAAGAGATTTTGCTGGGCTAGAAGAAATTAGTTCAATCCAATGCAAAAGAAGAAATAGCCAAAGTAACACCAATTATTTTTTTTTAAAAAGGATGTGGAGGTTCTAGGAAATGATAGAGCTGTTAGCTTATAATTGGTTCTGAGAAAACTGGTGGAATGCACAATTAAAAACTGAATTACCAAGCATATAGAAGAACAATTATTGCTGAAGAATAATCAGCATGGCTTCTGCAGGGATAAGTGCTGTCTACTTAACTGTTTAGCATGATTTGACAGTGTCAGTAAGCATGAGAGATCCAGTAGACATTGTGACTTTCCAGAAGTTTTCAATAGTCTCTCATAAAAGACTCCTGAGTAAGCTTAGCAGTCATGGGATAAGAGGACAGGTCAGTAACTGGTAACTAAAGGAAGCTGAGAGTTCTCCCAACGGATGAATGTGACAAGGGGGGGTATTGGCCTTGGTACTTTTAAAGCTGTTCATAAATAACCTAGAGTAGGAGTGAGCAGTGAAGTGGTCAAGCTGTTCAGGGTGGGAAGAAAAAAAAAATTGGGTGGAGCTCCCAAAGGACTTCTGCATTCTGCATTATGGGAATTCAAATAACAAATGCTATTCACTGGTGATTGATCAGAAAAGGGATTTGAGTTTGTGACCAGGCTTCATTTGTCCAATTGGAATGAAGGTAAATGTCAACTCAGTATGCAGCGGCTGTGAAAAAGGAAATTTCCATGTTGAGGATAATTAGGAGAGTGACTGAAAACAAAACTGCAAATATCATGCCACTATACAAATCCATAGTTTGGCCACGCTAGGAATACTGTGTACAATTCTGTTTGCTGCACCTCAGAAAGAACATTATAGAGCTGGAAAAGATTCAGAAAAAGGCAAACCAAAATGATCATGGGTCTAGGACAGGGGTCAGCAACCCGCGGCTCCGGAGCCGCATGTGGCTCTTTTACACCTTTGCCGCGGCTCCGGGGCGGATACTAGCGAGGGGAGGAGGCGCATTGTGTGCCCCGACACTCCCCACTGTTTTAAATGTCGCAATGGTTTTGCGGCTCCCATGTTATTTTTCTTCGGTCCAAGTGGCTCTTTTTGTCTTTAAGGTTGCAGACCCCTGGTCTAGGATAACATCCCTATGAGGAAAGGTTGAAACATTTTGAGTTTTTTAGTTTAGAAAAAAGGCAAGTGAAGGGGAACATGGGAAAAGGTGAAGAAAACATTCATGGTCTAGAGAGAAAGTGAACAGAAATACATGTTCCTTTCATTTTCATACTGGAACCCAGGTCATTCAATGAAATGGAATGCTGGAAGATTTGGGAAGATTTAGAGCACCTTTTTTAAACTATGGAATTCACTCTCACAAGATGTAGTGATGTAACCTGCATGGCTACAAATGAGGATTTGACAAATTCATGGACGATAAGGCTCTCTATTAGCCATGATGTCTGTGTACTATCTCCAATATCAGAGTTAGTACACAGGGGAGCACAAATGAGGAAAGTTCTGTTGAGCTCAGATCCTGCCTGTGGGCTTCTCAGAGGCATCCTTTGATGGGACCCAGCAGACCTTTTCTTATGTGCTGAATACTCTCTGCCCGGAAATCACAGAATCAAAGTGTTGAAAGGGACCCTGAGGGTCATCTAGTCCAACCCCCTGTGAGGCAGGAATCTCAGCTAAGTCATACATCACAGGTGCTAGCAGTGTCAATGATGCAGAGCTGCAGCAGCTGGTGATAACAGCAGTGAAGAGACTGTGGTGCCCTTGGGGCAGGGCTTTGGGCATTAAGTGCAGGAGTGCAGCCCCCCAAACTCCAGAGTTGGCATTTTGATCAGGGCTGGATTAACCATTAAGCAAAATGAGCATGTGCTTAGGGCATCAAGGGAAAGGGGGGCACCACATAAATTTTCCTTTTCCAGATTTACCATGGGCCAAAATTGTTGTTACAAATATACAAAAATAAACATTATTTTCCATCCAACTGTAGGTTTCATATCAAAAAATGAAATTTTATTTTGCCACTTATTCTTGTTTATATTTTTAAGTAGATATACACGGGCTGCACCCAAATCTTTTAAGTGCTTGGGGGTTCTAAATGTCTTAATCCGGCCCTGATTTTGAAGCGAAATAAAATGCATCACCATGGTTGGAGTGACTGAACAGCCATTGGCTCCAGTCTAAGAATACCTGACCGCACCACTCTGGGGCCGTGGAAAGTGTCTTTTCTAAATCTGGGGCATTTTCGAAATTCCGGCGCAGTAATTAACCAAGCAACCTGCTCTTCGGTTTTCCCAGATCTTGTTGCTAAGTGTTTTCTTTTGGAACGATGCATGACTTTTGAAAAGGGGAGTTATAGCATCTGTATTTTTGGGATCCACTGAAATGAAAGGCGGGTTCTGAATAACAAACCTGGAGCGGGCACTGCCTCCTACCTTCCCTTTTCCACCGCCCCAGCCCAGCCCATGTTTCCTTCTTCAACGTGGGCAGGGCAGAAGCCGAAAGAGAGAGAGACGCCGCTCTGCGTCGCGCGGGCCAGCCTGCAAATGCGTTGCCCAAGCGTTGCAAGGCAGCAGCTCCGAAAGCAGCACGGCGGCGGCGGCGGCGGCGGCGGGAGAGGCAAATCGGGAGCTGAGAGAGCGCGCCGGTGGGCGTGGCGGAGCGGCACGTGGACCGGCGCGGGCAGCGGCGCGGGGATACCGGGCGCTGCTATTCCTCCGGGTCGGGAAGAAGCGCCGAGCGCTGCTTTGACAGGAGGCGATCGCCGAGGCGCCCGGCAGCAGAAGCGCGCGCGCGCACACAGATACAAACACACGCACACCCCTCGCCAAGGTAAAGGCCGTGCTCATGCCGTCTCCATTGTAGTCGCGTGTGCTCCTACCTCTCCATCCCTCTGCATGGCATACTAGTATGCACGGGTAAGCAAGGCGCTGGGCGAAGCAGCCGAGAAGCCGGCGGAGGGGGCTGCTCCTGCCATCAGGTGCATCATCCTGCGCGCTCAAGCCCAAAATCCCGGCTCCCCAGGACTTTTCTCCTGCAAATCGCACATCCTTCAGGGGAGACGCGCTGTACGGGCAATGCGCGCAGTCGGCGGGGTCCCCATTCATCCATACGGCTGCTTTTGCCGCGGCCGCTGTTTCGGCTTTGAAACATCCCTCCCCCTTTTGTTGGTTTGTTTGCTTGCTTTCCAGTCTCTTCTGCAGTCGAGCGTGCCGCGGGGGGGGGGGCAGCGGAGGGGTGCGATCTTGCAAGCCACCCAACTCGGGCGAAAAGTCACTCCGAGGAGTTGGCCGACTTTAGCCACGGGGCTGGAGTTGCGCTTGGGGGGGGGGCTGGCATTGCTTTTGTGAGGAGCTGTGGCTTGCAAGAGCGAGAGGCTTTGCTTGCAAGCCTGGCGTGGTAGGGCCGGTTCGCAGCGCTGCTGCTGCTGCTGCTTTCCCCCGGGGCAAAGGAGCCTCACTCTTTCCCCGCCCCCTTTCTGTGCCAGCCGCGCAAGGATCTAGCTAGAATAAAGTTTGCATCGGGTTTAGGTGGCAGTGCCCTGCCAGGCTCCGGCGACTTTTGGACAGCAGGGAGGTTGTGCATCTGTTTTCGGAATGAATCTCGATAACCTTTCAAAGTGTTTAAATGATGTTGCATGTTTCGAAAGTGGAGAGGTGCTGGAGGAGCGAGTCCTTTCGCGCATAAAAGTCTTTCCAGGCTTCTAAGTCCTCGTGCTTTTCCGTTAGTGCGTTTAGAATTTGGGACGAGTTCAGAAGCGGTGCTGTTTAGAAGTTTGGCTGTTGGCTCAAGAGCAGGTGGCTCCTTTTCACCATGATAGCAGATTGCTACTGCTGCTGTTATTTTTATTATTAAAACTCTCCCTAAATAACGATGACGATGATCCATTTTTGCATTGGTGCATTTCTTTGTGCGCGCCCCAAATGTGGGTTTGCAAATGGCCAGGGGTGCTTAATGGGCAGTGAAGCAGCCCGAATCCATCAAAATGATAAAAGAGTTAACCCGAGAGGGAAGGGTCACGGGCTGAGAAGAACTGTGGCGAGTGGCATTTTTAGCTGCCATCAGCAAAACCAGTTTTGTGTGCATGTGAGCTCACTTTTGGCAGCTTACGGGGGGAAAGTTGCAATTTCTGCTTAAGGGCGAGGGGGAGTAGAGGTAATAAAAATGCAACCGGATGAAGCTATTGCCCTGCCTTGTGTGCACTGGAGCTCAAACTATATGCTGTGCTGGTGGAAGCGGTATGCTGTGCTGGTGGAAGCGGTAGTGTGATCGATTTTTTTATTTTTATTTTTTTTGCAGTAGAGCTACATCCGAGAAAGGGCTAAAAGGAGATTTGGAGACTTTAGCTCTTTTGCTGGGTTTTAGATAATCTTGTGTGACAAATGTCTCTGTTTCCCCCAGTGCCTGTGCTATGCTTCTGAGCATCAGGACAGAAGTGAAAAGCGTGGCCCCTGCAGTTAAGAAGTATCCGAGAGGAAGTTTTTAAATGAAGCTTTAAACAGGATTAAATGGCTTGTGTAAGTGCTGAATGCTGCTAAAGTGCCTGGGAAGCCATAAAATAGCCAGCCAAAAACAAAGTAAAAATAATTGTTAACAAGAAAGCGAAAGCTTTGCAAGGACTTAGGTAATGAACACATAACAATTGATGATACGATGCAGTAATTATTTTCGTATTTACACCATTAACGATTGTAATTTAACGTTAATGCCTTGGTATTTTATTCCTTCTCATTTGCAGACAAAAGCACATCTGAGACATCATCAGGGAGTAATTTGATATTCTAAAGTCATGAATAGAAAACACTAAACTATGCTCAGAAGTCTGACAACATAAAGCTGGAAACAGAATAACCTCATTTGCTCTTTATTATCTGTCTTTTATAATTCTGTTTACTATCGTTTGCATAAATGAATAGCTAAATTGTATGCTAACCCCATTTCTGTGGATAAAAGAATCCTTGATGCACACAGATTTGTTGGAGAACTAATAGGCTCTTCCTTGGAAAGTCAAGCAAAAAGCCCCAGTTTTAGATTAGGTTGAACGTTTTATGGAATGAAATTCAGCCAGAATGCAAATTTGATCTACCCTGCAGCAGCTATGTGTCCAATTTTGATCAGCTTCTGATTGAAATTAAATCAGGAACTTCACATCCTTCTGGCCTTTATCTGTTCACTTTGCAAAAGGAAAATGGAGTTTTATTGCCAAAGCTTGTATTTAACATCATTATCTACCTTTTGGATATTGGTCTTGAATGTGTTGCTTTAGATAATGGTTTTTGTGTGTGAGAGGGTGAGAGGGATGAAATACTACTGTTTTAAACTCCTGGCTGCTATTTAATAAATTAAAAGTAAGGAAAGTGGGTACGATGTTCGTTTTATGTGCTGAAGAGTTATGGGGGAAAGAATAAGGGAAACCACTCCGCAATCTTTAATGTAATCGGATTGAAACATACCTTTGCGTTTATTGATTATGGTGGATGGCAAATCTACAAAAACTGTATACAAATTTTCGGATTTATCTCCTCACATATCTTTGACCTTCCCCCATAACATTTAAAGTTGGCAGTAGCACCTTTCCTAAGAACACTATCTGCCGATGCAAAGATGTAAGCTTTTCACTTCCACAGAGCTATGTTTGAAAAAGAATGCATGTGACCGTGTTTAGATAAATTCCCAGGGACCAATTTTTGTTGTTTGTGATACAGGCTGCAGTCTGTTAAACAGCTAAAGAGGTCGAACAGAAGTTGGGGAAGGACTGCACCTGTGTTCATGTGCATAACACCTGTGTCCATCTGTAGAGATAAGTGGTCCCATTGGTGGTGTCAGGACAGGACTTTGAGGCAGAAATCCAGGGCCCCAGTCAGCAGCAGTTCGGTAAGCCCCCCCCCCAATGCAGTGTGTTGCCCCCTAAAGAGGAGGACGTCACCAGAAGGTCATAAGTCCAAAGCCTAAAATTGCATTATAGCAGAATTGGTGGTCCCACATTAGAAATTTGCGCTCTTTGCTGCAATTGGAAACTCTTCTGTCACATCCTGGGCTAGTTAGTTGTTTCAGGGCTCCAGCTCATTCCCCACTGTGTCCACTACTGTCTCTGTCTGTCTCTCTCTCAGTCTCTCTCTGGACTCAGCTATACAGCTGCAAATAAAACATTTTAAGTGTGCTGTAAAGTGCAATATACAAATATGACACTAGATGGTGATGGTGAGCTATGGCAAATTCAATATATTTTTCAAAACGTTTTTTAAAAAAGCATTTTCACAGCGTTTTTATATGTGTGTAGATTCCACCTCTCTCTCTTTTCCTTTCTCTCTCTCTCTCTCTCTCTCTGTGTGTGTGTGTGTGTGTCTGTGTGTGTGTGTGGATGTGTACGTGGTACGGCTCAGTGGTACCTGGTTTTCAACACTGTGATATATCACCAGCTAAACATCACAATATATCAGTATATCACAATGTCTGAAATAAGGATGGAACTATGTAGAAGCGAACAGTAGAGCCGGGCTAGAAAATAACTGTATTGCCCTCAGGATCCACAACAGTAATGGGTCTATCCTAAGCAGTACAAGGACTGGCTGAAAAGTTCTCTGCCTAAAAGTTTGGTCATTTTTCTGGGACAGTTTGAGGGTCACATCCGTGATCTGTATTGGTGCCATCAGAGGAGTAGCTGGGGGCACGGGACACTGGGCACCACACTGAGGGGGGTGGCACTTACCATGCCTGAGCCACGCGTCTCTCCTGGAAGCGATGTGGTGACTTGAGCGCCTGCAGTTGCAGGTCCTGTTGTGAATGTGATTGCATTGATAATGGCGAGGAAGGCAACAGTGCTTCTTGATACCAGTTGCTGGAAGTTACAGGAGGGGAGAGTCTTGTGCTTGAATCCTGCTTATGTGTTTTTGACAGCCGTCTGGTTGGCTACTGTGAGAACAGGAGGCTCTCCTTGCATTCTTAAGGGAAGATGATGGCTTTGTTTTCACTGCAAAGGGCTGGTGGAGAAGGAAAGGCACCCCATTTCCCAAAGCAACCAGGCCCACCAACTACATTTCCCACGGTGCTCTTGATTTCAGTTTGGTTCTAATGGTGCTCTTGCCTTTGTTCTTATATCACTTATTACTTGACTCTTAGGCGCTCTGATATAAGTGACAGCATAGAACCTTGATATGTCTTTAAACGTACTAGTCCAAATTTAATAACCCCTCTTTGGCAAATGATTCCAAAAGTCGGTTGTAAGCGCCAAAGTATGGAGTGTACTTTGCTGTAACATTAAAATCCATTAGAGTATGAATGCACTTTATAAAAGAGGCATAAACAAGAATCATTGTTTTTCTTGTTTTCCAGAAAAGATCAATCGAAACTGGGCATTAGCTACAGATCATACATCTTTTATTCTTAATGGGTTAAATACGTGAAGTTGCATTTATTCTGTATTTGGACTTGATGTCCTTTTTCATAGAATCATAGAATTGTAGTTGGAAGGGACCCCAGGGGTCATCTAGTCCAACCCCCTGCAATGCAGGAATCTAAACTGGATCATACATGACAGACGGCCATCCAGCCTCTGCTTAAAACCCTCCAAGGAAGGAGAGGCCACCACCTCTCATGGGAATCTATCCCACTGTTGAACAGCACTTACTGGCATGAAGTTCTTTCTGATGTTCTGATTAAGGCTGAGATCCTGGACACACAAGAAAATCAGCTCAGTTGGACTTACTTCAGAGTAAACATGCATAGGACTGCATTGTAAAAATACTATCCATGCAGCATCCTAAAGAGATGTGTATAGAAAATCATTGCACTGTCTTCAGGATCCATGACAGTGATGGGTCTATGCTAAGCAGTACAAAGACTGAACCTTATTTACATTAACAACACATCTCTGCTCTAAGACAAAAATGGAGCAGGTCCTTATAAGAGAGATGTTGTCTGCAGACTCAGCCTTGACAGCACACTCTGAGGAAGCGCTACAGAGACTCATGAACCGTTTTGCCCAAGCCTTCAGGGCGTTCAGTCTTACCATCAGCCTGGCAGGGATCAGGACATCGCCAGCATTCCACACATCAGCATTGGTGATCATACACTTGAGGTGGTAAGACAATTTTGTCTACCTGAGTTCCACCATAACCAGCAGCCTCTCCATTGATGCTGAGCTGGACAAGCATATTGGCAAGGCAGCTATGGCAATGACTCGCCTCTCCAAAAGAGTATGGGAGAATGTGATGCTAATGTCCAATACCAAGATGAAGTTCTACCAGGCTTGAGCATGCTGCTTTATGGTAGTGGGCAACTTAGACCAGCCAGGAGCGACGCCTCAACGCCTTCTGCATGTGCTGTGTCAGAAAGACTTTGGGCATCACATGGCAGGACAGAGTCTGAAACAAAGATGTGCTCTCTCTTGCCCACATTCCCAGCATGTTCACACTCCTGCCTCAGCGACGTCTTGCTTGGTCATGTACACAGAATGGGAGAAGGTGGGATCTCCAAGGACATCATGCTCTATGGGGAGCTGGCTTCAGGCACCAGGCCCGTTGGCAGGCCAACTCTGTTACAAAGATGTCTGCAAACATGACATGAAGGCTGGCAACATCAACCCCACTGTGTTGAGTCAGGCTGTTCATCCATAGTAGTGACCAGAGGATGAATGACTGGTGGGAGGAGCACAGAGAGAAGAAGCACCATGGTGCCTCTGCAGCAGCACAACCGGACGCCTTCATTTGGCCCAGCTGCAACAAAACATGTCTCTCCTGTATCAGTCTTTACAGCCATGGAGGAGCTGTAACCTTCCAACCGTTTGACTGCTTCACCCATGAAGGCGCACTATTGTCTCCCAAGACAGACAGATGCCAACAGCAACAACATATCCATCCAACGGTAAAGGAAAGGATGGTTGTATTTGCATTAATTTCAGAAGTTTCATTGTTACCTTTTCTTGCTGGTAAACTACTCCTATATTATTATCTAATATAATGGCATTGGAAGCAATAATACAGGGCTGAACCATATTTGCATCAAGGATATAAGTAAGGGCTCTTAAATAATAGGAAAAAGTTTTGTGGCAGTTTTGGATCTTCTGAAGAAGTTTCCATAGAAACGGTAAGGCACATGAGAAGCTGCCATTGATCCAGCATTGGCTACAGTGAGTGGTAGCAACTCTCCTGGGCTTCGTACACAGTCCTTTTTTCAAGCTGTGTGGTTGGAAGAGATTGAAGATGCAGGGACTGTACCTGGCACTTGTTGCATGTGGGTCTGTAAAGGAATCACACACTGACATGGAAGTTTACATTTAATATTTTTGGAAATGAAGTGTTTCAAGGCGGTTTGCTTCTGTTCGGCCCTGCCCTCTGTAAGGATACTCCATGCCATTCCCCCCCCCCCGTGGTTTTTCCTCTCTCCCCCACCAAGCAGTCAGTTAGTAGTCTGTGTCTACTGGCATGCTAAGTGTAGATTTGGGTGATATATCAATATATCATCTCAAACCAGCTTAAAGTCCATATCTTCATAACGGTTTCATAATTTTTGACCTGGCAATATCATGAATTGTGTGTGTGTTATCCAAAAATCATGACATCGGAAAAATTTGAAGCCAGCCAATGCCTCTACATAGCTCCATCCTTATTTCAGATATTGTGATAAATCGGTATATTGAGATGTTTAGCTGGTGATATATCATGACATTGAAAACGAGATATTGCCCAGCCCTAATGCTGAGTCCTCTTTGGACTGTTTTGGAAGGGGTTTCCCTTGTGAGTCCACCTACCTCTGAATATTTCGTTGGCATTTCCACAAAATACCATTTGAGTTCCCCCAAGCCTGCCAGTATTTTCCACTTGCCTGTAGATGGGGTGCTGTTTTGGATACAGAAAGACCAGCACTTGAAAACTGAGTTCACATTTGGTATATATGATGATAATGAAATTATACTCGAATATTTTGTCATAATTTTTGCTTTACCTAATGGCCATGTATCCGCAAAAAAATTGCTTCATAAAGAGAGGTAGATTTGGAGCCAGGATTAGTAGGAGTACATTATGTATGTAGTTGCGTTCCTTGTCTGTACAGCTTAACGGACGTCTGCAGAGGTGCAGGATCACTGCTAATATATGCACAAGTGTCTCAATACGTTCGGCTTTCATACTTGTATTTCCCCACAACTTTTGCAGCCCAGGATACTTTTAAATTAAAGAGCATTTTCTAAATCTGAAATTTCAAAAGGCAGTAAATAAGTTTTCACAAGACAGAAAGGGCAAGAGACAAAGTGATTTATAGTACTTTGGTGATTGACTGTCTAATTTTACTGCCAAGCATCAAGGTCACACAAACAAGAGAGGAACAAGAAATTCACAGTAATTCTATGGTTGCCTTCACTCAGGTTACTGTTGCTGATACTATAGTACATTTTTGAAAATAAGCACTGGCAGGGGTGGTCAGGGGTCCCAAAGCAGAGGTATTTCATACTATCTCGTACCCGATCCTTTTGACTGGAATGAACTTGGAACCTTTTCCACAGAAAGCATGCATTCCTTCTGATACTGGCTTGCATTTTTTCCCATTGTCAGGAGAATTTCACTGGACTTCTTGCTTGTGATACGTGTCCCATCGATATGATTTGTTCAGAGCTAATTACTTTGAAAACATCGTGTTGCAGTGCATCTCCTATCTCAGGCTTGTTTTGCCTTAAGTGATCTCTCTAGGGATGGTGATCCAGGATAGCGTTGCAAATCAGAGTGCAAGACACTCAGCCACAGCATAGGCTAATAAACGCCTTTCCTTGGATGCAGGGCTTAGGGAAGAAAATTGGGATTAAAAGACTATATGTGTATTCTGTACATTTTAATCAAGCATAGTACCAATTAAAAAGAAACCATGGGCATCTTTATTTGTATTCGAAACAAATAATAATAATAATAATCCAACATTGAATAGTATAAATAAACCTAATACAGTATCAACAAACTGAACAAATGAAGCTCATGAAATATTGCAGAGCACATAAAAATGCTGATAAACTGAACAGTCAAAATAACAAGCTATAACAAAACCCAAACAGGTTTTGACTGTGGTCTTCCTCAGCGGTCTCATGAAAGCTGCTTGGCAAAGCAAGTTATAACTCAACAGATAATAAACCAAATGTTATCATGAGCAAATCGCAAAGTAGCATCACCAGTTAGAGCTATAAATGATAACACTCAATGGGCCTTTGAGTGCACCATATAAGTGAATAATATAGTGTTCGATCTAATGGGTACACATGGTATAATCCGGCTAGTGAGCCTTCAAATCGTGCGGCCTTGAACTGTCATGAGAGGTAAGAACAGTCCAAGGCCTCATGATCTGAAGGCTCACTTGCCAGATTATTTTTAAAAATCTGCCTTGGTCAGAACACCAACATTTAATGTTTGTTGTTGTTCCAACAATCATGGTCATATCAACCATCAAGAAAGAATGTACATCCTATAGACTATATACATAAATACAAAATTAAAATGCAATATCAATATATCTGTATCTGTATCTGTATCTATTTCTCTAGCTATCTAGCTATATTAAAATACAAACATACAAATAGGTTTTTATATTTCATTTCCAGTTAAATCTTTACAGTCCATCCTATTATCCTCAATGAACATTTACAGTTTTTGGACAGAAGCTGCAAATCTTGCAACTTTGTCACAAATTTGTCAAACCCACACAGCAAATATGTGATTTTCACTTGATCATCCACATCAGGTATCTTGCATACAACATTTATACCTTGTGTGCCAGTATGTGCTACAGTGGTACCTCTGGTAACGAACGCTTCTAGTTACGAACATTTCAGGTTACGAACTCTGCTAACCCGGAAATAGCTGCTCCTGGTTGCGAACTTTGACCCAGGATGCGAACAGAAATCGTGCACCAGAGGCGCGCACACAGCAGGAGACCCCATTAGCGAAAACGCGCCTCAGGATAAGATTGGTTTCAGTTTAAGAACAGATCTCTGGAACAAAATAAGTTCGTAACCAGAGGTACCACTGTACATATGTATATGGATTTTTGTATCTTATATGTATTTCATAAACACACATTTCATTACATCTTTTCTTTGTCGAAATTTATTTCCTTTTTACGTTACAGTACTTGGATTCAGGATGTGTCATTGGGTCACCTGTAGTGACTAGAAATAGTCAGAGCCACTGCTGGAGGAAGAGGAATGTGGGGGGAGCGCACCGCCCCTGGCAGCGCAATCCTTGTGGGGTGCCATCACGGCTGCCCCCCGGCCTGCGCTGGGTGCCATGCCCCCTCAGGCGGCGCACCACACCCCCAGGATGCACCTCACGCCCCTGTGGGCGGGGTGGCGCACCCCCAGGACGTGCACCACGCCCCTGTGGGTGGTGCGCCATGCCCCCGGGACATGCGCCACCTCCGCCACCGCCTGCTCTCTGCCCCCTGGTGCCGGAGCATGAAGCTCCGCCACTGGTCAGAGCCTCTGATATTGAGGCATTCCTCCCTAACTTGACTAAAAAATGAAATCTATTGGCTATGATCAGTTCAAACAGGCTGGACTTCTGCCAGTTATTGAACCAATGTTTTCATACCAGAACTCTCTGTTGTTCGTAACCTACTTGTGCTGTTCAAGACTAACAATGACCCAGAGTCAGAGGATTGTCTTTGCTCTGGACATAGTCCTTTGAAGGAACTCCTATTATCTTTTGTTGCACTGAGGTTGTCATAGGAAGTGAACCCGCAACTAGTTGTTTGCATTTGCTGCCTTTTTGAAAATAGCTTGAAATTTGTTTTTGCTAGAGTTTGTTTGAGGGTGTGTGTCTTATTGTATGTGATCTGCTGGTGAGTAATTTTTTTAAAAGGACAATGTGCTAATGTTCAAATTCAACTTAATGTTTTGCATGTTTCTGTAGAGCAAAAAATAGAATAAAACTTTGACCTGCGTGCTAGCAAGCCCTGATCAAATTAAAGGCCAGGCAGTAGAAGTGTGAAAAGAGAGAGGATGCAGATATTCAGAACAACTTCCAACCTTCAGGAACCCTACACTTAAAATTGCTTCACTATTTGTGACTATGCACTGCTGTGAGCAGTTCTTCCAAATGCTGTCTCTGGCAAAAAAACAACAACCTACCTTTCTGCAAGACCAGCAGACCAGAATGTAGAAAGCCAGCTGCAAGCAGTGTTTTTGTACTTTGCAACTTATGCACCTTTAACTCATGTGCTTGCAAAAGCTTTACATATTTAGCAAAAAGATTTTAAACAATTGGAAAGGGGGCGGATGTCCAGGAAAAAAAAAAAAAACCCTTTAGCAATTTCACCTGCCATTGAACCTGGTGAGTTTTGACTACACTTGACTTTGGCTTTAGGTGCTTTCTCTGGAATGTAACCCTAGCATACGTTTGAGAGTTGCAAGTTGTACTGTACTCAGATAGTACTCAGCCACCATGACTAGTAACTACTGATAGCCTTATTTGCCATAAATTGCTTTAATTTCCTTAAAAATAGTTTTAAGTTTGTGGCCATTACTACAAAATGAAGCATCTCAGGGATAGAGAAGGACAGAGGCAGTCTGGGGTCTGGATGCTGAGCCACCTGGCCAGTTGTTGCTTGATGGCATCGAGCCAAGGCCAGCCTTATCACCGTGCCACCTCCAGACTGGTGCCTGCTCCCCGCCTTCTGCCCTGCCCATTGTTAGTGGCAAGTCTGCAGATTCAAGAGTGGCTATACCATTCTGTCACCCACCACTGCTTACTTGTGGTTAGGATTGTGCCGTCACCTTCTTTCTAAACTAAAAATGTCAAGAGTTGTAACTTTCCCCCGTAGGGTAGTTCCTCCAGCCCCTTCAAGACCTTCTGCCGCTGAGGCCGCCCTGGTTACTCTTCAGCAGTTCTGGTTCTTTTTGGCAGTCCTCACAGAATTCTAGCCCAATGGTTGCCATTAATTTGATTTGAACTGATTTTATAATGAAATTATTTTAGAATGTTGTATCATTTTACTGTTGTTAGCCGCTCTGAGCCTGGCTTCGGCTGGGGAGGGCAGGATATAAATAAAATTTTATTTTTATTTTTTATTATTCTTCCGCGAGACTCCTATTTCTATATCCTTTCTAAGTTTACATTTAATAGTGCCTTCTACCAGTTTTCCTAAAATAGTTTGCTGAGCTCATTGTCCTGCTTTCAATGTATGATACATTCATAAAATATATTTTATTATAAAATGAAACACACACTGGTTAATTAGAGTTTTTCCCCTCCCCCCATATACCCAGTTGTTGAATTCGTACTGTCCTCCTTACATTTCCAGGACATAATTACTGTACAAATAAAGGGAACACGTTACAAATTAACTCATTCAAACTCAGTGCCTCCTTTAGCCATTTTCATGGGACAGGAGATGATTACTAGGAGTTTGTTTTTTACTATGATTCTATATGATGATGGAGGCTGGGAATGTCAACCACATTGTTGTTTTGTTCTTTAACTTCCTTCCTCTTTTTCTAGGTGGAAGTCATGTCAAGTGCCATCTTCCCAGCTCCTTGCCCTCTCTTTTTCAGTTGCTATGGTGCAATGAGAGGTAAGCTAAGCTTTAAAATATTTCTAAAAGAAGAATCAAGTTATGGACCTGGTAGACATGTAACATTCTGCATTATGTTGCCATGGTTAAGCAATCAGGAGCTGGCCTTGCATGCTGACTCCTCTTCTTTTGGAGCCTAAATGGTCCCCACTCTCTCTAAAAAGGGCATTTGGCACTGTCATTAAACATAATTAAGGCCAACCAAGGTTCCTCCTTAAGAAGGTACTAGAATTTGATGCTAATTTGTATCCAGGGCTTTTTTCCAGGGGGTACTCAAGAGTATGAAATACTGGCACCTCTCTTTTTTTGTTAAAAAGTGTGACACTTACTGTAACAACTTCATGGTGAGTACTGGCACCTATTTTCCTAAACAAAAGCACTGTTTGTGTCTATGTAGAATTAACCATGGCTAAAGTTTTATGTTGGTGTAATGGTTAACACAATTAAGGAGCAGGGTGGTGGTGGAATTAATGCTATGGAAGGGAGGTTTGGAAGTATGTAATTTCATGGCTTTCTCCGACTTGCTTAACCATGGTTAGGTTATGTGAACCAGCCCGGTACTCTGCTGTATGCAACACTGCTTGAGATGTTTTAGCTATGTTAAGCAACAATATAGAGATGTTCTTCAAGTGAGCAATTGTAAGAGTATTCTCAGCAATTGAACCGAGGAGTACAATTGTCAGTGACAGGAAATTCTGCTATCTGTTGCATGAGGGAAGGAGGATTTGCCTAGGAACAATTCATTGGCTATGACAGTGGTGCGCATTAAGCATTTCTTAATACTGAGCTGTGCCTGGCTTAATGTCAAAGGTGAGAAGAAGCACAAGGGCTCAAATTTCCCTCAAAGTCATTTTGTCTAAGAATCAAGGTGCACACTCAAGTAATTGTGTGAAAATAATGTACATGCTTATTTTTTAAAAAAATCAGAACTAGATCATGCTGGTGGGGGAGGACACCTAAGTAGGATCGGGATGAATATTATTGCCCTAATACTACCAGCCGTGGGAGGGAAGGTCCTATATGTGTGTAGTTTGACCTTAAGAAGCCCTTTCCTAACGTGTTGGAGCTTGTTACAGATAGGTAGCCGTGTTGGTCTGCCATAGTCAAAACAAAATAAAAAAATTCCTTCCAGTAGCACCTTAAAGACCAACTAAGTTAGTTCTAGGTATGAGCTTTCGTGTGCATGCACACTTCTGTGTTGGAGCTTGGTTTGAATATGCAGGAGTGGTGGAAAATATAAACTGATGTACTTGGCCACTATTGCAAGGGTGGGGAATCTGTGGCTTTTTGGCTGTTGTTGAAGTTTGCCCACAACAGTCTCAACAAGCATGGCCAGTAGTTCAGGATGACCCCTTTGCTACTGTTTTAAAATTCAGATAAGTCTTGGTTTTGTTCACAGTTATGCTTGAGAGTGAGTCTTTTGGAGATGGAAGGACCATATAATTTTTATTTGATTGGCTGCATTCTCAGATCCACATTGCAGTGCCCTAATTCTTTTTCTTGTGGCGTACAAAGATACGCAGACCGCCAGATGTATCCCTTTCTCTCTCACCTTGTCTCATCTTGTGTGTTTTCCTTCCACCAGCTTCTTGACAAGTTTACATGGAAAGATCTGTATTTGGTCTCTTGCAATATAGCACAGGGAACCCGAGTTTTCCCTATCGGAGATAGGATTCCTAAGTGTGAATTCATACATTACATTATTCACACGATCACTTTGATAACTCGAATGTGTGGAAGTGCTGTCAACAGTGTGTCAGGTGAGAAGTCATTAGTCACAATTACCTCTTATCACTCCCAGGCCTTTATCTGTTCTGCATGTCAGGCATCATGCAACATGTGATGACAGTTGCAAACTGAACTTTTGAACTCGCCTCCAGTTTGCCATTGTGGCATGTCCAGCATCCCCAAATCACTTAGCCTTCTGCATCTGCCGTTGTGTCCTATAAATTACTGTAACAAATAGCTGAAGAAGTATATCTCATGTCTATTAGGTCCCTCCCTCAAAGTGTGACTTGGAAAACGCAAAAGAGTGCCTTTGGCCACAAACTTTTCAGCTTATTCAATAAGCCTATGATTATTTAGTCAAAACAAAACAGTAGATTTTTGAGGTGGGTAAAATGGCTGAGAAACTGCCGTTGTTGATTCTGTAGATGTAGATTTCTTAGTATAAAAAAGTTGGCTTCAGTTCTAAACTATTTAAATGTTGTGAACCCTTTATTTATTTATTTATTTATTTATAAAATCATGGTTGGCAAACCTTATGATGTCTTATTTGGAAATGGCAGTCAGGCAACCTTTTGGAATTTCCAGCTCTCCCCAAACTGATAAATTGTGTGACCTGGGGAAATTTCAAGATTAGATTAGAGGTACATTTATTGGAGAAAATGTAACTGATCTCACACACGATCAATTACAATTATTCTGCTGGATATATTTATAAATGTACATAAATGTACCATTGTGGGTATATTAGGCTGGATTATATTAACTGTCACTTAGAACCAAATTCTGAGGAATCCTGACTGGCAGGAATTCTTTATATAGACTGTGTCCTTTCTCTAGCCAACAGGTGTAGAAATAAGGACACTTTTAAAAAAGCTAAAATTATACACCAACTGAAATCCACAGAAACACATAATCAAGTAGCTGGGAGCATGGTTGGAGAAATGTGCCTTAGCACCATTGCATGTGCCTTAACACCACATCAGCTACCTGACCAATTCAGAAATAGACATTTTGTCCCGTGAAAAGTTAACATTAAGTGCAGGAACACATAATTCAGTTAGTATGCTCTTCAATGTTTATGTGAGGTTGACAGAGGGAGAGTGTGTATTTGTGCAACTAGTATCCCAAATAAACATATTTTAAGCACTGGTGGGAGATTGTGATTAGACTCTCCCATGGTTTTTATTTTGCTCATTAGGAGACCCCTAGGGAAGCTTTGAAGTTTGCGGATCTGATGCTCTAGGAGAGAACATTTAATCCATTACTCCCATGCTTTCCCCTTGATATAAATCCTGCCTTCTGCAGCTACTATTATCTGGTCAGGGCGAAAAAACAAGGGCAGATTACCCTGTGAAGTTACTAACAACTGCTGGGCAGGGGGAGTGATTTGCATCTGAGAAAGGGTTAAATACTCTTCTGCATAGTAATACATCCTAAAACTACTTGTGGCTGCTAATGAACAAAAATGAAATAAAAAATGTGGGAAATCTTAAATCTGGATCTATCATATCACATCTGGCTTGGCCTGAAGAATAAAGCAAGCAAATTTTGCTGGGGATTTGCCACTCTGTGAGAATTGGATTTCTGATATACAGTGGTGCCCCGCAAGACGAACGCCTCGCAAGACGGAAAACCCGCTAGACGAAAGGGTTTTCTGTTTTGGAGGCGATTCGCAAAACGAATTTCCCTATGGGCTTGCTTCGCAAGACGAAATGTCTTGCGAGTTCCTGCGGGTTTTTTCCTAAGCCGCTAAGCCGCTTATCAGCTGATCCGCTAAAAGCCGCTAAACCGCTAACAGTGCTAATCCGCTAAGCTGTCAATGGGCTTGCTTCGCAAGACGAAAAAACCACTATACGAAGAGCCTCACAGAACGGATTAATTTCGTCTTGCGAGGCACCACTGTATATGAAGTTGGCTGTGGGAATAAAAAAATTGTTGATTTTTATGAATTAATCACATTTTGAATCAAGCATTTGATGAGCATATATGTGCTTTAGTTGATCCCTATGTCCAGTAAACACAAAAATAAGGAAAGCCTGATTAATTTATATGTTTATTGGCAAAGTGTCTGTATCTATTTATTGGTAGAATATTTGGCCAGGAGAAATCTGAATGTCTCCTGTTCTCATCACACAGAATCAATTATAAGGAATCATTTTTTTTTTATTTTTAATAACCTACGACTAGTAGCTCTCTAGTCTTTTTTTTTAAGACCATCAAGGCTGATGCCACTGTCTTTCAACTGGAAATGCGTAGAACTTCAGCTGTTTGAAATTAAGATGAAATTCTCTTGCCTAATTTATGAATCAAAAGAACGTATGTGTTTTATGTAGATTTTGGGTTAGGCTGGAGAGTTAACATAATGGGAGTGGTCTTGCAGGCTTTCTTTTCTCTGGCAGCAAACTTGAATAGGCACAAAAGTGTTTATCTGGATTTTATCTGACATCTGGATTTTTATCATTCAGTTAAAAATATTTGGCGATCTTAAATACCGTATGCCCTTTTATAACAAAAGAAGTATATGCTTGAATGCTGAAGTAACTTTGTCTCCACATTTTGAGATGAATTGGTAGGAATTTGTAAAACCAATGAAGGCAAAGAGACATTCAGGTCCAGCTCTCTCTGGTTTTCCTGTTCTCTTCTTCACTTTTGGTTTGGGAAGGGGACCCAGAGGCTAGTTTGGGTTGTATCGCTTCTGTAATTATAACTATGCTGGCTTCAGTGGGAGTAACATCAAACAATAGTCTTGATGATGGTTCAGTTAATTCACTTTCAGAAGTTCAATAATTCATCTTCGAAGTGTCAGCAGCTGGCTCTTGTTAATGGTAAGACTTTCATTTCTGTTAAATCAATTGTGAATAATAGAAGCTTTCAGAGAAAAAAATGATGAAGTAAGCATTGATTTCCAAATTGGGTGTCTGATCTGGAACATTAATAAAACACAGGGCAGGCAGACAACAAGTACCTAATACACTCTGATCACCTAAGCAGTAATCAAAGAAAAATCAATTATTTTTGTGTATGGTGCTAGGTCTTCTAACACTTCACCTTCTTCCATTCATCATTGTGTCTATAGCATCAATTTTATAATTGTTCTGACTTGTTTTTTATTATATATAAAAAAGTTTTATAGTTTGCATCATAGCGAGTCATTTATCACAATGGATCTGGCAAATCCTGGTCATTCCGCCTCATAACTCTACTGGAAAACTCCATTTTTTGTTTATATGCATTAGGGCTCTCCATAAAGGCCTTAATTGGTATCAAAATGCTTCCAAGTGAAATTAAATGCTCTTTAAAATATCCTTAATGGATTTTATGGCTTTTTGAATTGCCACCCTCCGGGTACCATTTTGTATGTTCTATATATATGTTTCTATTACCCTCTTCCCCCAGGCTTTAAGGAGTTTCTGAATTGCATAAGGTATCCGTAATGTATGTATGATGCGATTATAAATATCTGTAACCTTCGAAGTGCAGGTGTAGTTGAGAATTGTTTCAAAAGGCTGTAGGAAAGCATAGTTGCTATGAAATGTTGAGACTGGGCAATGCAGAAAATTAGCAGGAGTACCCCACATGCACTGTCCTGCAAAACTGATGCGGGCCAAGACTGATCTCAAAAAAGTACACCACACTTTGTTCATATTGCACAAAAGACCCACAAGCACTTTATTACAGGGGCCAGAAAACTGGGGGGGGGGGGGGAGAGAAAACCCCCTCTTCCAATCTCCCAGCCATTCCTTGCAGATTTCAATCTGTAGTCAAGGATTTAAAAAATAGCGCGCAAATGTTTTTCATGGGGCAAACATGTACAAAGTGCTCAGCATAATTTCTGCAGGCCAGAAACTGCCAGTACACCTTTTAACTTTTTGATTCTGGCTAGAGCTATTGCTTTTGCCACACATCCTTTTGTGTTTCTTACACAGTCCTGTTTGCACCCCCCCATGTCATCTGCCTTCTGAGGGGTAAGATGGAAAACTCCACTTGCTTTAGCCAGCAGAGGAGTGACTTGTGACAACGTGTGGATATTTTTTTTTTTTTAAAGATAGACGAACATGACTTGACGCTTAAAGCATTGGTCTTTCTAATCAACATTGCATAAAACAGAAACAGAAAACCTGTGGATCTCTGTATGTCATTGGATTCTAGGTCCCCTAAACCCCAGTCAACATGGCCAGTAGTTAGAGGTGAGTCCAACAACCTGGGTATCTGAAGGAACATCTCTCCCTGCACCCAGGGGCATAGGAAGGGGAGTGTGGCCTGGCCCGGGTGTCAACCTTGAGAGGGCTAACAAAATGGCACACTGTGGGGCCTGGCCTGCAGTGTGCCCGAGCCACGCACCTCTCCTGGGAGTGACGTGGTGGCTTGGGGCCCTGTGCTGCCCGAAATGGCAGCATGGGGCTTGCGTCCGCCAGGTGGACTCCGTGGGCAGCTCACTGCACTGGGTGAATCGCCGTGGCGCCCCTGTGTGCAGTTCGCCGTGGCACCCCTGTGCGTGGATCGCCCCGCCCCGTGGGTGGATCGCCCCACCCCTACCGCTGTCGGTACCGGAGCAACTAGCTATGCCCCTGCCCACACCCCAAGTCCTACCCAGATTCTGAGGTCAACTGCAGAGGCTCTTCAGAGTGCTATCATTGGGAGAGTTCCAGAACTCAAAGACTTCCAGAGATTGCTCCTACTCTGTATGTTTTCTGGCACCAACAGAATGCCTTGCTCTTTCAGCAGGCATTTGGATAACAGTATATTCAGACGGAAGGATTTGAAAGTTTGTGTTTGAAATTGTATTTGTGGTATAAAAGGTGGTGTAAAATTTAAAAGTGAAATGAAATGAAAAGAAACAAAACGAAAAAACGGCTGGTCCCTGGTGGGACCCCCTGACCAGCTTAGCCATCGGAAACCCGGGGCAAGTGTACCAGGTTGCCCCCCTCCCTGCATGGACCAGTTGTGGTGGGATATAAACAGTAGTGGATAGTGGGGTGGGGCAGTGATGCTCACCTGAGCTCATGATGGCTGAGTCCCTGCAACTTACAGGCAAGGAGAGGGAGAGTGGCAAGGTGGTGGGGAGGCGGGCACAGTGCAAACATGGTGACAACCCTACCAAGCCACCCACTGTTGGATGTAAATAGAATGAATGAATGAATAAAAATCTGGAAGGTTATGAGTTGTCTGCCCTCATTGCATATAGTATTCAGTTTTGAAGATTCTGAGCTTTAATTGGCAAGCGCATGGTTTCGCCAAACCAAACAATTCTGCTGTTGTTTTAATACAAATCCTCAAGCGGGTATTTATAAATGCATTTTACATCCATTAAGAAAGTTAAATGTTAGCACACCGTTAGCACACACTACAAAGGAGACTCTGAAGGGCATAACTGCTTGTTATATATGCAGTGCAATACTACTGGAAACGTAGCACAGTTACTATTAGGCTGAAATATGGCTGAGTTTGGGGATTCTGCTGAAGTTTTCGTTTTGGAAAAGGAATAGTTTTCATAGAAATATCAAAGAATAAAGCCATATGCTGGGTAAAAAGTGGAAGCGTTTTATTTATCAGTGTGTGCAGTTTTTGCAGAAGTATTCAAAGTATATTACAGACATCTGCTAGCAATCCGCACTAACAATAAATTCAAGAGTAAGGCAACATTCGTGGAGGATAATAAAAGATGGAAATAAAGTTTTATCTTTGGAATAAGCTGATTTCACCTTCCATCCCAATCTTAACCTTCCAGAGCTTCTCCACATAACCTTAAAGAAGAAATGTGCTGAGAATAACGTGTATTTATGAGCAATCAAGCTGATTTGTTGGAATGTGGTCCTTTTTTTGGCAGGAGGGAAGGAACCTAGGATGTTGGAAGCTTTTGCTGTAGATTCTGGATGTAGTGTTTAATTTCATGCCTTGAGTCCTTTATTTACTCTTGAAGTTTCATTTTTCTGTAGCCTGACTCTTTCTCCTGGAGAAACGTCTCATCTTCATTAGGGCAAACGGGCAAGTTCATAATTGCCTTTCCTAAACTCTTCAGTTTTTTGTTTGGTATCCATCAACTTGGGTGTCCTGGTGCAGAATTCACTGACAAAGCGGGTGTCCTGTGGGTGTTGTTTTATTTTCATTTTTGCAGCGAATTTCCATGCTCCCTTTCCGCACCAAAGTCTTGACTTAAAAGTGGTTAGATGGAAAAACTCTTCACTATTTAGCATAGTTGGCAACGAGTAAGGTTGTTTCTTAATAGTATATATATTTTATAGTGGATGAAATTAATCGAAGCATAGGCATTTCTGGACTTGAGAGGCTCCTTGGCATTGTGTGTGCTGACCACTTCTTCCAGCGGGCTTGATTATGCCATGATAAGGGACAGGCTTTGCTGACGTTGGGTGTTGGGAGCTTTCCCCCCACAGTTAATCCTAGACAATTTCTAGGGGTGGCTAATGTTTTTTTTCTACATTCCATCTTGGCCAACACACCAAGGGCCACATGCAAGTATTTGGTGTAGTCACCACACACTCTTGCTTGTATAGGCATAGAGCACACCAACATTCAAAGACGCACCCCTCTTCCTCAGCTGATCCAATTAAATCAGCTGGACAAGGGTTATCACTCTCTCCATTTATTGTATGATCAATCTGATGCCTTTGGTTGATAAGTCCTGTAAGATAGTATTTCCCAAACATTTAAAAAATGTAGTTATAGTTATACTTGACTTTCCCTATGTAGACTAGAGTTCTGTTCATCTTGACCAGGGGTAAGCTACCTTTATCAGCGGGGGGCTGGTCCACTGTCGCTTAAACCTTGTGGGGGGCTGGACTATTTTTGGGGGGGCGGGGGGGAAATGAACGAATTCCTATGCCCCATAAATAACCCAGAGATGCATTTTAAATAAAAGCACACATTCTACTCATGTAAAAGGATTTAGTAGGTGAGTGGGCCGGATCCGGTCCCCAGGCCTTAGTTTGCCTACCCTTGATCTTGACAATACCCTTTCAGCTAAAAATGGCTGATTCTTAATAAATGTACTGACATCTTTTATTGATAAGCAGATTACGCACAAGACAGATTTTAGCAAAACATTAGGTATCCCCAGCAAAAAAATAAAGAAAGAAAAGAAATTAAATCCAAGCCTTTTACATTTATATCTCATAATAGGCCCAGGTAGCTATGGAGTATGAAATGTGTAAAGTTGTTGTTTGTTTGGTTCATTTGATAAATTCATGTCCTGCCTTTTAGAAAATTTCCCAGAAGGTGACAAACAACTATATGAAGTTAAACAAACTTCTAACAATGATTTATAAAACATTCCAGTGAAATGCAAAAAATACGCAAATACTCATTGGTAAAATGTGAAAAAACTGGCAGCTGTCAAGATGACCAAAATATAGCCAAGTAGAAAAGAAAGTCACTAAGGTCTGCTTCTGATAACAACACCTAAAACCTCTGAGAAAAGGTATGTCTCCAGGTGTTTCCTGAAAGCTGCAGTGTTGTGACTTGATAGATCTTGGTGGGCTATGAATGCCAGAATCTTGGAGCTTCTGCAGCAAAGATCTTCATTGCTGACCTCAGAGTGTTGGCAGGTTGATAATAGGTGTGAAGAACTGACCCACGACATTTAAAATTATAGTGGTTGCAACCAAAACTGCTTGACCGTGCGGCTCCCAGAGTATTCGTGCAGCTGCATTCTGGCCCTGCTGGATTTGCAGATTTTTAGAAACGGTGTGTGAATTTCCCCTATTTCTTTAAATACATCAATCCTTGTAGTTGCATCTCTTAATAGCTTTATTAAATCTCAGGGAAAGCAATAGCCAACCCAATATCCTCTTAGTAACAGTGCGGATTTCCTTCTTTAATTGTTTGATGAAATTAGTGTCACTATGGAGCAATAAAGTTGGATAGTCAGTTGAAGTGGAATTTGATTAGCTTGGTTTTTTGCAGCTTGCAAACGCAAGCTCCTGATAAATGTTTAACTAGCGGTCAAAAGTTCTGTCTGGAGGCTGTTCTATTAAGCCCAGATCCATATATATTCCAGCCCCCCCCCCTTCTTCACACACTTACCTGCCTAACCACAAAATCAGTATGGTAGTCTGCGCTTTATTAATTTGGCTGCAGGCAACTATTGCAAACAAGGCGCTATCATTTTCTGTTGCTTACCATGTGCAAACAAAGCGTTATCTCCTTGTCAGTCAGCAGGGAGCAGATGACTCTGGGGTTGCGGCGCTCATCTTGTTTTACTGGCCGAGGGAACTGGCCAGTAAATAATAATAATAATAATAATAATAATAATAATAATAATAATAATAATAATAAATGTTCCAATATAAAACAAAGATAGCTGAAGGCAGGCTGGGAGAAATTAGTATCTCCTTTTGGAAATGAGCACTAGCAAAGGCACTAGATACATCAATTGCACTTGGTTAGGGATCTGTGTTTTAAAAAGCTCCCTAACAAATAATTTGCTTAGTGACATCTTCTTTTGCAGCCATCACTTTGGGTAAAACTGAATTTGTTTTTTTTTTAATATAAATATTTATTAGAGTTTTTGAATACAAATGCACAAATAATAAACAATCTTACTTATATCATAACGTGGTTTCATCACTTCTTTGGACTCCCTCACGTCTCCCGCTCCCATTTACATCGTTAAAAGGTTTTTCCAAGCAAATTATCAACTTGTTTACGATCTTATATCCACTCATTTAAATATAACCTAGCAATTCTCCAAAAAATTTATATTTTCTTTAATCTCACTTATCATCAAATTCAAATCTAATTTAGTGGTGGCCAATTTTTTATAATCTAGCATCCTTCTTAACATTCAACCAAATTACAATGTTTTTGTAAATACGTCTTAAATTTCTTCCAGTCTTGCTCAATCCTCTCTTCTCCCAGGTCTCGGATTCTGCCAGTCATCTCGGCCAGTTGCATATAGTCCATCAGCTGCATCTGCCACTCTTCCAGTGTGGGTAGATCTTGAGTTTTCCAGTTTTTAGCGATGAGTATCCTTGCTGCCGTTGTTGCATACATAAAAAATGTTCGGTCTTTCTTTAGCACCTTCTGGCCGACAATACCCAGAAGGAAGGCCTCTGGTTTCTTAGTGAAGGTATACTTAAATACCTTTTTCAGCTCATTATATATCATTTCCCAGAAGGCCTTCACCTTAGGGCATGTCCACCAGAGGTGAAAGAATGTTCCTTCATTTTCTTTACATTTCCAACATTTATTATCAGACGAATGGTATATTTTGGCAAGTTTAACTGGGGTCATGTACCATCTATATATCATTTTCATTACATTTTCCTTCAGAGCATTACATGCGGTGAAGTTCAGCCCAGTGGTCCATAACCTTTCCCAGTCCTCAAACATAATGTTATGCCCAATGTCCTGTGCCCACTTTATCATAGCCGATTTAACCATTTCGTCTTGTGTATTCCATTTTAACAGCAAGTTATACATTCTAGATAGTACCTTAGTCTTTGGTTCTAACAATTCTGTTTCTAACTTCGATTTCTCCACCTGGAACCCTAACTTTTTGTCATTTTTAAAGACTTCTTTAATCTGAGCGTAATGTAACCAGTCTCACACTTTATCCTTCATTTTCTCCAAACTCTGCAATTTCCAATTGTCTCCATCTTTTTCTAATATTTCCCAATATTTTGGCCATTTGGCCTCCATATTGGGTCTTTTTCGGGCCTTAGCTTCCAGAGGCGAAAGCCACCTCGGAGTCTTGTTTTCCAATAAGTCTTTGTATTTTGTCCAGACATTAAATACTGCTTTCCTAACAATATGGTTCTGGGTAAAACTGAATTTGAAAGGGCTTTGTCTTCACAACACCTTATTATAAGTGTCTTTGTCTTACAGGACTAGGTCAAGCCACACATCATAGATAGAGTAAAGAAATCAGCATTGCCCAGTGACTTGGAAGGTGCGAAACCTCCTGTGGGCTAGTATGCAGAGTCTTTACCAAGGAATTTCTGTAAGAAGACAGCTTGATGAGTCTGTTTTCGCCTGGCAATTGCTTAGGTTAGGACACAGGGGACTCTGATTAATGACCATCTCCCCCCCCTCCTTTCTTTTTTTTAAGGAGGCACATGTGTCCTAAATGAAAGAAAGATTAAAGTAATTTATTATGAATTATTCAGATATATATCAGTCCTGCCATTCTGAAAGAATGAAGTGTAATAAATCTGCCTTATAAGAATAAGAGCTCTCAAATATAAGAACGCTAAATAATACCATAAAAACTGCTTACCACCCTCGTTTTGTTTTGGTTTTTTGTTTTTGATTTCACCCTGACTGTAGCTTTGGCAGTCTTAATTAAATGGCAAACTGGAAATACTTTTTAATCCAAATAAGGATTTTTTCTCCTGAAACCTTGTGCCGTTGGTGCATTTGCAGTGCAGGGCATTTTTTAGCAGTGTAAGCTGTTTCCCCCCTCCCCCCCTCCTAGTCAGACAGCAACCATAATAAATTGAAATAAAATTCACTATTGATTAATGTTCAATATGTCACATACAGGGCAAGTCTCATCTATTAAGTGCAGTTTGCCAAGGCAGCAATATTAGTAGCATTTGAATGTTTTTCTTATTAAGGAGAAAAATGGTCAGCAGCATCACTACAGTGTCTGCACCAAAGGCCATGCTAAATGCAAACTGCCTGCAGCACATTTGAAATCCTCACTCTTCTCAGGAAGGGGGATACAATAAAAGAGGCAAAATTATCCATTTTCTGAATTAGAATAACCCATTGTAGCTTGCAGGATGAAAGGGAGAAACTGATTACAACATAATGGAATGTACCGTATTAATCTCTTTGAAATATGACCTCACTCGGCCTTTTCCATTTTACAATTGATTCTCTCACTCCCTTAATGAACTTATGTGTTCATGAGTCTTTCTTGGAAGTATGCACATGAAGTATTGCGATAGCGAAAAAGAAAAAGAAGAAGAAGAAGAGGAGGAGGAAATCAGCCCAGAAGCTATGAAGAGACTGTATCGTTCATAGTTTTATACAGTAATGTTATAGAGAATGTTAACGTGGCAGCCCTGTTTTTGGGTTCGGCTACAATGCGGTGAAAACTTTTATAGCACGTGATGCAGCTTCTATTCAGATATCTGAAGGTAACAATTATAAATGAGATTTAAAAAAAGTCATTACTAAACATACCAGGGAAGGGGCGAAATGGATGGGCAATAGCGTTTGCAGACTGGATATATGTGTGACATCTAACCTCTCAGTTTACTTAAAAGTGCTAAAAAATGGAAATTAGAAAAAAAGAATGGTTGCAAAAGATACTTTCAGTACTTAACCCTAAAAGTTGGGCTGAGTATTCCTGGTTTAAATATTTTACTGTAGCCTTTATAGGTAAGGTAAAGGTAAAGGACCCCTGGACGGTTCAGTCCAGTCAAAGGCGACTATGGGGTTGCGGTGCTCATCTCGCTTTCAGGCCAAGGGAGCCGGTGTTTGTCCACAGACAGCTTTCCGGGTCATGTGGCCAGCAGGACTAAACTGCTTCTGGTGCAATGGAACACCGTGACAGAAACCAGAGCGCATTGAAATGCCGTTTACCTTCCCGCCACAGCGGTACCTACTTCTCTACTTGCACTGGTGTGCTTTTCGAACTGCTAGGTTGGCAGGAGCTGTGACATAGCAACGGAAGCTCACCCCGTTGTGCGGATTCGAACCGCCAACCTTCTGATCGGCAAGACCAAGAGGCTCAGTAGTTTAGACCACAGCGCCATTTGCATCCCCACTGTAGCCCTTTATAACCTCATGTTAAATGGTATAGTCTAGACTAGAGCAGTGCAAGGGAACCTTTTGCTTGTGAGACTGTTTTCTCCAAACCACGCCCTCCCTGTCCCACCTGACATCATACGTGATATCAGTGAGGATGCAGGTAAAGGTGTAGACTTCACATTGAAGTGCATTTCCAAGCAGTTTCAAAATATGGTTATAATAAGTTTCAATAAGGTGGTTACCAAACTTATTAGGAAGCTTTCATCTTTGTGATTTTCATTTATCAGGTGTAAACCAAAACTAATACTTCAGTCTCATTCCTCAATGAAACTGTCTAGTCTTGAGCAAATAGATTGCTTTTTTAAAAAAACTAACTGTATTTATTGAGATTTTGGAAGTGATAAGTGTCAATGCAGAAGCTTAAGGGAGAATGTAAGACAAAAAGGCTATGAAACTGCAGGAAATAATGTAAGAACAAACACATACTTGTCTCTGTAGCTTTTATATTTAAAGTTCAGTCTGCTGGCAAAAGTGCTGGGTGGGGGTGGGAGAGAAGGAATTAATGTCCTTTCCCTTCATGAACTTTTCTATTTGTTTCTGTCTGTCCTATTCTTTTGTGATATAATTTATTTATTTGTTATGCTTTTAAGTACTTCAGGACAGAAATGTTAATTTTTTATCCAGGACTTAGAAAAAGGTTCCCACAGGAGTTTGTTCCGAAGCCCGAAGCCTGATTATTTTAGAATGGCTAAAGAAAGTAAGGGCAAACCAATGCAGAAGGGAAAAGGGAGGGAGAAGCGAGAGAATTTCTGTGGAAAAACCATCAAGAAAAGAGAATGGAATGTAAATGCAGTGTTCTAATAAAGGATATTTCTGAGCTACTGGAGCGGATTCTCAGTAAGGAATGAATTCAGTTTGGTGCACAAAAGAATGTTCCAAATGGACGAGAATGAACTTGTGTCGAGTGCATTTGATAGCTGCAATTTGAAAGAAGTCGTGTGTTGTTTGAAGCAGCCTGTTTCTTGCCTCTTGGGTCAATTGGAGCAGATAGAACCAGAGGATCTTATTTTAAGAAGTGATCTTAATCCAGTGATTTGCCGGGGTTCTCTGGTGCATATTGGCCTCCGCCATCTGCCTGGGCAGTTTTTAGTTAGCATATTTCGGTGTTGGGGACCAGAGAAAGGAGATCAGTCTAAATGAGTGTGGCAGGAGCAAGGACCACCAGGCGAGGGAGAGTGGAGTCCCTTCTTTCCTGGGTGCTGGTGAGTGGAGGCAAAGGCCAGGTTTAGGGTTTCAACTTTGAATGATGTACGCTGAGGAGAGGTTCTTGGTGTCACTTAGCAGTGAGAAGGATGGGTAGGACTCCTTGCTGGCTGGCTGAAGCCATATGTTACAGAGAGACACAGGTTTGGTGCTTTAGGATGCCTCTATCCAATGCTGCGCTGCTGGGAAGGACAAGCCCTGCTTAGGATATGGATGCTTTCCAATCCCTCCATCTAGGTTCAGGTTGTATATATGTGTAAATAAACCACATATCATGAAGACACCACAGTCTCCATTGTTCCTCATTATTACAAAAGGGAATACAGACACTAGTAAGCGTGCCCGATACCCCTAGAATCTTGCACCACGTGGCGGAGTTTGGGGTGACATGTAACAATATAATTGAAGATTTGTAGCAGATCTAGCAATGCGCTCTTTCTGTATTTTATCAATAATCTTCAATTATTTTATCAATCACATTGAAAAGATGTTAAATCATTCAATTGTTGGCTGCCCAAAAAATATATGGAAACAGCCACCAAACATTAAAATATATTGCTTTTTTAAAAAAAAATTAATACATTTTCAGGTTTTTACTGTTAGTGAACTTTGCAGCAATAGACAAGAATCTGTTTTATTGAACAGTATCTTTTTACAGTATTTTTTTCTTGTGTACTGCTTGGCGAGCCAAAATTCTGCAGGCTCACTTTTCCCTTAAAAAGAGCAGATTTTGAGTGGGTGTGTATAAACCACCCTCAGGGGCAAAACACCCCTTTTCTGTGGCTGTTTGTGGCCATAGTTTCTCCCCTCTGCTCCTTTTTGTTTCTGCTTGAATGATCCCAGCCAAGCAGGGGTCATTAATTGGATGTGACAATGTTTCAGTGCTGTGAAGAACATCAGAGTCTGCTGTGTGCTGACTCCTCTAAGGGTAAAGAAACCTCATTTAGAATAAGGGCAGCATTTTTTATTAGGAACATGGGTGATTCTAGCCAATTAGGAGTCGCTAACAATCGGACACTTTCATTGTCCTTTCCGGCAGCTCCTGAAAAAATTACTGACAAAAGTGTTTTGTTATCAGGGTTAACCTAATACAGGTATTTCTCTTTCGTATTAAAAGATAAAAATGCTTTGGAATGGGATTTTTATTTTATTCGAGCAAAATATATGTTATTTTGGTATGCGGAGTATTAAGTGATACCCATTCACTTAAATGGACCAAAATAAAGGGTTATGGAGGGCAGACAGCTTGGCTGTAGCTGATGTTTGCCGGGACTGACATCAAGCACGTGGGCAATGGCCAGCCGTGAGCAGGGGCTGCACCAGAACCAGAAGTAACAAGGCTGCCTAGGAGACAGAGGGATGGTTTGGGGCTTATTGACTGTGCAGGGTTCCCCTGGCCCCATAGAAAGTAAAATCCATTGGGAGGTAAAGAAGAAAGAAGGAGTGGGGAGCCTGTAGCCTTCCAGAGGTTGCTGCGATCCAACTAGACTGCAGGCTAGCCTGTGTCAGGCGTGATGGGTGCTGTAGTCCAGCCATATCTGGAGTCTCCCAAACACCCTGCCCTTGACTCTGGGGCTGCTGTGGCAGAACAGCAGCCAGGAAATAGGGTCCGCCATTGTACCTCCTTTCAACAACAAGAAAACAAAACACTAACTAAACTTGAGTATTTCCAAGATACTAGCATAACTGCATGGATTCTTTCGATGTGGCTCCATGCGGAACCGACATTCTGTTTTCATGTAGCATGGTTTTAGCAAGGGACGCTCATGGCATGAGCATTACAAGGTAGCCCATTTTCCTCCAGAGGTCTGTGTGCAAAACCGATCAAAGCTTCTGAGGATCTCTGTGCTAGACTATATTCTGACCACACTGCCAATTTAGCTCGCATCGTCCTTTCCTCTGTGTCTCCTTTTCCTCCCTTTTTCTGATGCCTGAGGCTGCTCTGTGCTGAAAGGTAATAATAGCGTGTAACAGTTTTCCCTGACACTAACTAACACGTTCCATTTCTTTTCACAACTGTCAGGTTTCCAGATTCATTAAACTCGTACAGCAGGAACATGTTGCTCATTTGGGGGTTGCTACAAGACTCCCGTTATGTTGCTTGCTTATTCCAATGCTCACAGATTTTAAACAAGTGGGTGTCCTCTTCGTTTACAAATGGTGAAAGATGCTTAACTGAGAATGATCCAAAAGACTGATTCAAATAACTATGGGGTGACTTTTGGCTTCTTTTAAAAAAATGAATATTAGATGCAGGGACTTCTGATACCTGTACTGATTTTAGAGTTGCTGAAGTTACCACAAGGAGTTATTCATTTGGATTTATATAACCAGTTGTTTTGTTAATGGTAATGTGATTTCTTGGCGTTATCTTGTGGCAATGGCTCTGTGGCAACTGAGACTGTCTCACTGCATCCCCAGCACGGCTGATCTTTCTGGGCAAACGATGGCTAGGCAGGCAGCCATGCTATAAACTCAGTCACAGATCTGGCCAGAACCTCTCCCTGAAGTTATTTTATAACTTCAGCATTGGGAAAGGCAGCATCGTAGTTTTGGAATTTGCTGTGAACTGAAGATATAGTAGACTGGATCCAGTCTTTTGATGGAAGGTTTTCCTTCATTGGAGGGAGTATTTGGAGCTCAGATTTGGTATGCAATCATAAAACATTGTGGGAGAAAGTAACGTAATGCTATGGCAATAATTCAGTAATCAGAAGCATTTCATCTTGCTGAATTGAAGGATTCTCCCTCCCCCCGGGTGTGCTTATTTGAGGGCTCTGTTCACCTGACTCCTACTCAGAGTAGATCCATTGAAACCAATGGACTTAATTTAGTCATGACTGAATCCATTGATTTCATTGCATCTAATCTGCATATGACTTAATTGGATATAACCCCAATGTATTCATAATCCCCCTGGTGGTGGTGTTTTGCTTGTACTTTCCTGTTTCGTGTAATGACAACTTTGGGGCAAATTTTCATTATTGTGTCCCCGTTTCCTTAGTTAATTCCTTTTTTTGCAGCATTTTGAAACAATATCCCTTTAGGTCTGACATCTTGCCAAAAATTATCCTAGATTTCCCACACTGATGGTGAGCCATATGTTAGTACTAATTATATAAATGAGATATTGTGTAAAATCGAACTCGCTTAAACACTTAGCATTCATTTGTATAATTCCTTAAAGCGCTATCTCATATAAGAGCTGGAGGTGGAAAAGGAGAAGTACAGATTTTGAGCAGATGCGAATAGCTTTTCACGGCTATCCATTGTCTTTATTTGTCTAAGTATGTGAAGTGCTGATTCTTCAAATGCTTTCTTTCAGACAACAAAACTACCAGCATAAGAATTGCTGTTTGTGCCCAGAGAAATACTGAAGACTCATTAAAGCCTTTCCAATTGATTAAAAAAAAAAAAAGCATCCCTTAGCATTGTAGCTGGTGTAGATATTATGGCAATCGTGCACTGTCTTGTCCTTTACATAGTGAAAGAAGCAATTGCTTTGCCCTGTGTGTGCATTTGGAGGGGTAGGCATGTGGAATAGCCATATTATTAATAATAGCAACTACTAAATAAGAAAACTAAAATAGAGAGCTATTTTCTCTTTATTTATATTACCTTTCTTATTTAAAACTGGAGCAGAGATGGGGAGCTCACAACCTCCAGAAGAAGTACATTTAATTTAAGCAAAAGAAAAGAAAATTATGCTCTTAATTACACTTACAGTCATACCTCAGGTTACAGACACTTCAGGTTGTGCGTTTTCGGGTTGCACACCGAGCCGAACCCGGAAGTACTGGAACGGGTTACTTCTGGGTTTCAGCGCTTGCGCATGCACGGAACCACTAAATTGCGTTTTGCGCATGCGCAGAAGTGCCGAATCGCGACCCGCACGGATCACGTTCGCAACCTGAGCGTCCACTGTATAAGCTCTATGCAGGTAGGATGAAGTGGGGTATAAATAGATTCCCAAAGCAGAAGGACTAACTAGATGGTGGAGTATTGCTTTAGTGGAGTGTGGGTGATAACTTTTCTTAAAAGCTAGATGATTGCTTTTCTGCTAGAGTGGTAGTTGTGTGGGCAGCCCTGTGTTTAAAGATTAAGGACTCTGATTAAAAATAGTCTTTAAAAGTTTACAAAATGATAAAAGCATGTGGGCCTGAAAGTTGTGCTGCTGATTATTGGTTCACATCCCAGGTACTATCCAATACGCACTTGTGAATTATTATTTTTAGCCATATTCTGCAGCAGCTGGAGAAAGAATTTGCTAGAGAAAGAGTATTATTTTCCAAGAGGTAATCTATTGTGGCTTGAAAATTATCACCTGGGAAAATGATGTTCCAGGATAAATTTGCTACTACTCTGCAGTAAAATATTACCACTGGCAACGAGAAATAATGGGGGCTACCAAACACAGCCATAATTGGTGCCCCCTCCCGCTGCTGTCCAAAGATGGATTATTTGAACTAGGTGTATTATTTGAACTAGCTAAACATAGTTCACCTGTCATGTACGGTAGCCACAAGCACTCAGTAAATCTCTTTATTTTGCTATCAGCCCAGGACAGCACAGCAAAAACAAGGGCAGCCTGTCATGCTGTATTCACCTTCATGGGTTAATAGGACATACAGGCCTGGCTAAGTGCCCACCAGTTATTCTAGGCAGTGAAATCCAGGCTTGTAACTTACGTGCTAGGGGTGGGCGTTTATCTTTCTTTATTACTGGAATGCTTATTTATTGCGTGAGTCCCACAATATAGATAGATAGATAGATAGATAGATAGATTCTTTATTGTCATTACACAAGTGCAACATTGCACAGTGCAACGAAATTGGATGCCATCCCTTAAAAAAACAACAAAAGCAAAACAGCAACAACAACCAAACAAACCACATTCCAGCCACACCCACACCCACACCCATCAAACTTCCAGGTCACACTATCGAGTTACAGCATTCAAAAAGGCCACAGCTCTTGGATAGAAACTATTTTTCAGTCTATTTGTCCTTGACTTGATGTTTCTATATCTCCTGCCAGAAGGCAGTAGTGCAAACAGACTGTATCCCGGGTGAGATGAATCCTGCAGGATGTTGTTTGCTTTCCTAAGACAACGGGAACCGTACAGTTCTTCCAAAGATGGGAGAGGATGACCAATAATCCTTTGGGCTGTGGTTATGACCTTCTGGAGCACCTTCTTCTCCCTAGCTGTACAACTGGAGAACCAAGCACAAATACAGTATGTGAGAATGCTCTCTATGGAGCCTCGGTAGAAGGACACCAGCAGTTTCTCACTCAGATTGTTCTTCTTTAAAAGTCTGAGGAAATAAATTCTCTGCTGAGCCTTCTTCACCAGAGCAGTGGTATTTGCGCTCCAAGTCATGCCCTGATCGATAGTCACTCCCAAAAACCTGAATTCCGCCACCCTCTCCACCCGTTCCCCGTTGATATACAAGGGCTGAATGACCGCCTTTTTTGTCCTGTAATCCACCACCAATTCCTTGGTCTTAGCTGTATTAAGAGCCAGATTGTTCTCTCCACACCAAACACAGAGCCGCTCCACCTCGTCCCGATAGGCGGACTCATCTCCTCCTGAAATGAGCCCCACCACCGTAGTGTCATCAGCAAACTTGATGATTTTGTTGCTGGAATAGATGGCTGTACAGTCATACGTGTAGAGAGTAAAGAGCAGGGGACTCAACACACAACCCTGTGGTGAGCCGGTGTTAAGGCTAAGGGCTTTGGACATATGTGACCCTACTCTAACCCTCTGAGAACGTTCTGACAAAAAATCCAAAACCCAGAGACAGGTGGAGTTGGAGAGTCCAATCGCCTCTAGCTTGGACACCAGTCTATGGGGGAGGATAGTGTTAAAAGCAGAGCTAAAATCCACAAACAGCAGCCTCACATAACTCCCCGGCTGCTCCAGATGGGACAGAGCAGCATGGAGAGTGGTGGTGATAGCGTCTTCTGTGGATCTATTTGCCCTGTATGCAAACTGGTAGTTGTCAAAAATTGGTGGAAGACAGGAAATAATGTGACGGCGCACCAGTTTCTCAAAACACTTCATGATGATTGGAGTCAGTGCAACTGGTCTGTAGTCATTCAAACTACTGATAGTGGGTTTTTTAGGCAGAGGAACAATAGTTGACGACTTCAGGCAGGGTGGGACAATAGACTGGTGTAAGGACTTGTTGAAGATCTTAGTAAAGACCCTCGCCAGCTGATCCGCACAGCCCTTCAACACCTTTCCAGTGATGCCATCAGGTCCAGCAGCCTTCCTCGGATTCACCATCCTCAATACCTGTCTCACCTCGTGCTCCTCTACAGTGAATGAGGGGCCCCTATGGGCTGGTGGCTGTAATACCGACGTCTCAGGTGGCTCCCTCTCGAAGCGAGCAAAGAAGAGGTTAAGCTCCTCCGCCAGCAAAGGGTCACCGTCGACAGCACCAAGGTTAGGTTTGTAGTTGGTAATATGCTGAATCCCCTGCCACATCTGTCTTGTGTTGTTGCTCCTTAAATTATCCTCAATCCTCTGTCTATAATCCAGTTTCGCCCGTCGAATACCCCTCTTCAAGTTTGCTCTTGCCACACTGTAAAGCTGCACCTCGCCCGACCTGAAAGCCCTGTTTCTTTCCCGCAACAGGCACTGGACCTCTCTATTCATCCAGGGTTTCTGATTGGGGTAAAACCGGATGGATTTATTTACTGTGACAGTGTCTGTGCAGTGATTGATATAGCACAGAACTGCCGCCGTGTGCTCCTCCAGGTCTGAACGATCGAAAATATCCCAATTGGTTCTCTCAAAACAGTCCTGCAGCTGGTGAATAGCACCTTCAGGCCAGATTTTAACAGTCCTTGATATTGTGGGAGCCCGTTTCCTGAGTGGGATATATGCTGGTACCAGGAACAGAGACATATGGTCGGACTGGCCCAAATGTGGCAACTGTAAAGCCCTATAGCCGTGATTTACATTCGAATAAACTTTATCCAGTGTCTTGTCTCCTCTTGTGGGACATTTCACATGCTGATAGAGCGTTGGGAGCACTGTTTTAAGTTCAACATGGTTGAAGTCTCCCGCAATGATGTGCACAGCTTCAGGATACTTGTCTTGCTGGCTGCTGATAAGGCTCTGCAGACATCCCAAAGCCAAGTTGGCATTAGCATCTGGTGGCACGTACACACCAGTTAGCATAACAGCTGTGAACTCCCTAGGGAGATAGGCTGGTCTACATTTAACAGCCACATATTCCAAATCCGGTGAACAGTGACTGCCCACAGTCTTAGAAATATGGCTCTCCTTTTCTTTTTAATGAAGAGAACTGTGAAGAATCACGTTCCTGTGTGGCTTCTGGTTAAGAACCTGTTCTCTGCAAGTAATTCGCTACCTCTGTCTTGTCACATGTGGATTATTTTCTTTTTATTACTCTGCCTTTGGTGGGTGTTTTGTTTTTTAGCCTCCCCTCCCTGTGCACTTCAGAAGTAGTTTGTGTAGACAGTGAAATTAGCCATGCCTTCATCAAGATCAATTTATAATATCCTGTTATATAATGGCACATGTTGAGCCATTAGTGCTGTTGAAGGTTGAAGGACATGCTGTAATGAGTCATTGGTTAAAAGCAATGATGTAAATGGAATCTTCAAGGAACTTCAAGAAATTCATATTTAATTACATCTGACAGGATGCTCTATTGCTTTACATTGGTGTAAATCCCATAAATGTCAGTTGAACTTATTTCCAGGACGTGTGTTTACCATCGCAAAGGTAAGGGAGTAGGGATCTGGGGTGATATAATTTAAAATGTGGTCTCAGTATCCTTCAGCAAGCACCTTACCTCTCTGTTTAAAAATGTGATTTTCTGAAGTCTGCAGGAATCTTCCAACCAACTAAGTACCACTGGGGGTGTAAATGACAGATTAGACAAGCTGAAATTATTTTAAAGTTTTATTAAAATACAACTATAACATACAATGAATAAGCAACATACCCATAGATACTGGTTCTTACATGGTCTAGAACCAGGTCTGTGTTCTCCCTGTTGGCTTAGTTCTCTTTTTGCATTCCTGGATCATTCATACCATAACTTTTTATCACTTTTGATTTTCTCCATTCAGAGTAGAGTAATAATGATATGCCTGTTGTCTTTGTCCATGGAGTTTTCTTGGCAGGGATACTGGAGTGGCTTGCTGGTTCCTGCTCCAGGTGGATCACGTTTGGTCAAAACTCTCCACTATGACCTGTCTATCTTGGGTGCCCTGCTCGGCATAGTTATTCAACTGAGTTATTCAAGCCCCTTCGCCACGGCAAGGCAGTGATCCATGAAGGGGAGTGATCCATGAAGAGGATGATTATCAATAATGATAATTTATTCTTTATACCCCCACCATCTGGGGTATAAACTTCCCTAAACAGGGCTGCCTTCAGATGTCTTCTAAAAGTCAGATAGTTGTTTATCTCTTTGACACCTGAGGGGAGGGCGTTCTACAGGGTGGGTGCCACTACCGAGAAGGCCCTCCTGCTGGTTCCCTGTAACCTCACGTCTCGCAGTGAGGGAACTGCCAGAAGGCCCTCGGAGCTGGACCTCAGTGAACAATGGGGGTGGAGATGCTCCTTCAGGTATACAGAGCCGAGGCCGTTTAGGGCTTTAAAGGTCAGCACCATCACTTTGAATTGTGCTCAGAAACCTACTGGGAGCCAATGTAGGTCTTTCAGGACCAGTGTTATGTGGTCTCGGTGTCCACTCCCAGTCACCAGTCTAGCTGCTGCATTCTGGATTAGTTGTAGTTTCCGGGTCACCTTCAACTGTAGCCCCACGTAGAGCGCAGAGAGTAGAGAGTCTCTTTTGTGATTGTCTCCATCTGCACTATATATTTAAAGTAGTATCATGCCACTTTAAACAGTCATGGTTTCCCCCAGAGAATCATGGGAATTGTAGTTTGTTAACTCAGTGTTGTTAGGGGGTCTCTGTTCCCCCCACAGACCTACAGTTCTCAGAGTGGTTTAACAATGAATATACAGAGGCAAGGGAAAACAGTGTAGTTGGACATGCACTCTGGAATTTAAGAAGGCTGATTTCAAAAAGTTTAAGGAACTTTAGGTAAGATCCCATGATCTCAAATACTCAAAGAGAAGGGAGTGCAAGGTGGATGGGGGTTTCTTAAAGGTGAAATATTGAAGATACAAAGGCAGACAATTCCAATAAGAAAGAAAAAATGGGAGGCAGTGACTACACTATTCTAGCTTTTGCTATTTTTATCTTTTTATTTATTTGTGATTTGTATTTTGTTTTATTAATTGTAAGTTTCCTTGATAATATTCTGTGTTGGGAGGTTATTAATTATTAAATTGTTAAAAAAAATATCGAAGCATTTGAGGAGGGAAATGTCATTTAAGGATGATAATATTTATTTGCTTCAACTGAAGTTGCCATGGAGTGATTCTTAGTTGGCTTTGTAAGCATGGCATGGAGAACCTTTGGCCCTCCAGATATTACTGAACCACAACACCCATAATCCCCGACGATTGACCATGCTTGCTGGGGCTGATGGGAGTTGTATTTCACTCAATGGATCCTCACACCTGCTGCAAGCAATTAACAGCAGTTTGAATTTGTCCATTATCTTTTATCTTTATTAATTCTGATTCCTTTTTCTGCTGTGGCATTAAATCTATATCAGGGGTAGGAAAATGGAAGCCTGGCAGATGGTGTTAGACTCCAGCTCCTATCAGCTCTAGCTAATGCTCAGTTGACTGAATCATGCCCCAAATATCTTGAAAGCACATACTCGGCTTTCAAATGTTAAAACAAAGAATAGCAGAAGGAGCTCAAAATTACAACATTTACCAGCTTCTCTTTTAGGCAAATCCAGTTGTCTTGCAAAATTCACACTAGGGTGCTGTCATTGGTGATCATGCCCAGCATGGCCTTTTCTGACTTCTAGTGGATATCCAAAGGCTTTTCCTGCCCTGCTTCCAGAAATCCTTTTAACAGCAGGTGCCAGAGACTGAACCCTGGGGCTCTGCACATGCAAAGTAGCATACTTTTTCGTGTATAAGACATATGTTTTTTTATTCCAAAATCATGTTCAAAATCAGGGGTCGTCTTATACATGGGTGGTGCATTGTGGGGCAGTGGGGCAGGTTGCTGCTATGAGTTGTAGATTGTTATTGGTGGCAGCTGCAAGGGCTGTTGTTGATTGGCTGTCTTTGCATCAATAGTGAGGTCGATTTGCTGCTTCTTTGTTTTTTTTAGTGATGGGATAGAGGGTAGGTTGCTGTGGCAACATGTGTGAGTGTTTTTGGGCCTTTCCTCCTAAAAAAAGCTCAACAATTCTTGTCCCCCCCAAAGCTCAACAACTGTGGGCAATCCTCCCCCCAAAAGCTCAACAACCTTGGGGAATCTCTCCCCCCAGTTTCTTAATTTTGAGCCCCCCAAAATAGGAGCGTGTTATACGTGGGGGTGTGTTATACACAGAAAAGTATGGTGTATGTTTTCTGACTGAGTTTTTCCACCTGTCTCCTGACTGTGGTTGGCACGGTGAAAAGTGAGATTTGAACCCACCACCCAGTCAGTGCCGCAACAGCAAAGTCTTGTGACCAAGCTACACCTGCTGAAAAAGCACAGCCTCTCATTCTCTTCTGGCAGAGGAAACGCAGCTGGTGCTTGAAGCAGTGGCTTCAAAAGCAGCATACGGTGTTCAGCTGTTGACTATCTCTCAGAAAAGATTGTCCGTTGTTTCAACCAAAGTGGAACACAGATTGTAAAGGATCCAGGTAAATCAGCTTCAGCAGCTGAACTTCTAGCACGTTCTCGAGAATCTTGTCCAAGGATGGAGAACCAGAGGCTCCTGGAAAATGCTGTCTCTCTGCGTGTGTCTTACAATTTCCCCTTTTAATGGCATAGGAATTTATACCCGCCATGCAAAGTAGCATCAATCACTTAAGACCAAGTCAGTCTTTCTGAATTAGCCCTGATTGGTTAGGATGGATAACATCAAGCCAGCTTGTCGTTGGTTGAACCTTTCCTGGAAGCCTTAATTTGCCATCCTTCATTGCCTCATGCAAAATGGATTGGGCAAAGTGCAAAGCATAGACTGGTTACAAGGAAACTTGGGAGGGTTGTGAAAGTGAAATCACGGTGAGTTTTCTCGATTTTCTAATCTAGCATTTGAAGGAGGTGTTGTGTGTACATGGTGTATCAACAGCTTGCACACTTCACCACTGATAAGATGCGCAGGTTTCTCCATTGCAAGTTACGTTACGTTGCAGAGAGAGAAAAAAAGGAATTATTTCCCTCTTCCTTTCCCTCTGTTTGCCTCATCCTTACAGAGAAGTCGGAGCATCTAATTCCTACAAAATAATAAATCACATCTGAGTTTGGCTTGAGTTCTTCTAAACTTGCTTTGTAAAAATCCTTGACCAGCAGAGGGCTTCTTTCCCTGGAAATGATCTTTCCTGATGGAGAGTCTGAGGAAAAGGTGTACATGCATGGTAACATTTCTCTCCCTATCTCTTTTTGGTTTTCGTGCCCTTTGATCACTGGTTAACATTTCTCAATATGAAGGGTGGGGAACCTGTGTCCCTTCAGATGTTGGATTCCCATCTCCCACCAACACCCAGTCAGCATGGCCGGTTATCAAGGATTATGAGATTTGTAGTCCTGCAACCTCATGAAGGCTACAGCCTCCCCATCCCTGCTCAAAGATACGGGATTAGGCCTAATGGAGCACAAAAATCAGAATATTGTGATGCAATGTTCAGTGTTGCTGATGTACCTTCATTTGCCATGACCTTTCTGTATGGCCTATGAACTATGGATAATTCTGTCCCTAACAAGGTGATGTTTGATCTATCATACTTTAGAGCTTTCAAAGTTCAGCACAGAATACATGAAAACTTTTCACAGTTGGCCCTAAGCTTTGGCTAATAGGATAAAAACCCTAGAGTTGTTACCCTGCACATTCAAGTTGTAAGGAGTCAGTGTGTTCTAGCAGGTTTAAGTATGATGTTTGGGAGACTGGGATTCAAATAATGGTTGCCTTCTTTGAGTGACCTGGGAAAAGCCTTCTCTTTTGTCTGCAAAATGGGATTCTGAATTGCCAACTTCACAAGATCATTATGAGGGCAAATGTGCAGCAGTAATATAAAAGTTCTGCACGCTACATAAATGTTCCATCATCATGCAGCAATAGAATGTGTAAGTTTTTAATTAATACTTTTAATTAGTTTTGGAGAACATTTTTCTTTGCAATTATAGTAACAATGAGCTCCTTCTTTGTGTATTCCTTTATATTGGGTGCCACTTATCCGCAGGGCGAGCTTGTAGTCATGTAAATGCATCAGGGCAGCTACGCTGCAGTGCATATTCATGTCATTTTCAAGAACAAGCAATTTGTACTTCTGCCACTCTGCCGGTGAATAACATCGGACATTCTCACAGTGTGTGACAGAGATGGAGAGCAGTTTCCTAATGGCACATCACAAGACGGCCTGGTTATAGATGTGCTGGCTTTATTGATTTGGCACATGGGTGGACTCCAGCATTGCTATGGACCCCTACTGACTTCTAGAGTACTCCAGTTGGGCACAGCAGTTTGCCAGTATGTTATTAGTTTCCAGCTCAAAGGCTGAGAGCGTACTTCCATCATGTTCATGAAGCTGCAAAGAAAGGGTTAAGATCGCTCATCTATTTAGTCCATTTGGTGTAGCATTCCATCTCTGGGGTCTACACTGACTCTACATCATTGGTGCTTTGGTTGTAAGAATACCTTTGTAAGGTATAGACAGAGTCCTTGCTTCTGTGCATTTTTGATGCATACACATGCACATTGCAGTAAGCAAACAGAGGGCAAACTTCAAACCAGAGGTTCAAAAAGCTGTTTGAAAGCCCTTTTGCAGACAGCCCTGAGGTTTATGGAGCAGTGCGAGGCTGTTTGCAAAAGAGCTTTCAAATAGCCCTGCGCTTTGAAGCCCCAACAGTTGGGGTTTCAAAGTGCAACATCGCCTGACATCATAGCCTTTCCATGTGGCTTTTCAGGGTTGGAAATAAGGATAAGGACCTGGCCACTGGTCAGGAAACTTTCCCCACCACCGGGTGGTAAAGCATGGCTATAGCCACCCGTTGCATTTGGCTAAACTGTTAGTTTCCTTATAAACATACAGTTTGCAGCTGGAAAAAACCCACACAGAATGCTATTTAATTTTTGCATCTGAGTTAGAGCGTCACATTTGGAAACCAGTTATCTAACCTTTATTGACCTGATCAAAACCAAACAAACTATAACCACAACCAAAGTGGAGGTTTGGGAAGGACTCTTCTGGCACTTTCACTTTTAACCTGTTTACTTGTATCTTGTCCCCCCCTCCCAATGATCTCAAGGTGAGTATGGTGAAAAATCCTGTTTATTGTAATTTTCCTTCCAGTTTGAAATTGATTTAATTTTAATGCAGCTCTTCTATCAACTTCCTTGATCTTAAATTCCACATGTGTTTGGTATAATTTATTCCAAAGGCCTTTGGAATATATGAAATAATTTTCAAATTAATCATGCCACTGGCTGAGTAAATAAGGAACAACAATAGCATATGTATTAACGATGGTGTCATCAAAGTTCAGCCAATAGCTAACACCCTAAGGAGTCAGTTTCAAGTTTATAAAACTAACTTACATTTTTTAAAAAGACAAATGAATGTTAGCATGTTGGTGAGCTTTCCCCACTTGAGATGAAAGTGTTAAAAACTCAAGCTACCCCCAAGGAGAGAGAGCGACAAACAGTAGCAGCTAACATGTCATAGCCCGAGGAAGCCAGAGGAGCAGTCAGAATGTTTTGTAATAAAAGTGTAAAGCCGTTAAAATAGCTTCAGAAAGCTTTCTGTGATGTCCAAGGATGCAAAAGGATTGCCAGTTAGACGGAGCACCATGGATCTTGTGAATTACTATCTTCTTTTAGTGGAGTATGGAGGGCAGGGTGGGGGAAAGATGGATAACAAAGTCGACAAGTAAATACATGCTACATAAATATGCATAAATCCATTACCATCTGCCATGTTGTCCAATTTGAGAAGGTTGTCTTTCATTGTCTGCCACATAAATCAGTTTAAATCAGGTTTGTCTGGGGTGGTGGCTGAAGTGCTAGTAAATAATACGCAGAATACTGTTGTTTACTCCCCCCCCCATGAACATGTATTTAGTCAAGATTTACTTTGTTGTTTACTCGCGAAAATGGAATCTGTGGGTTTCGATCATGAAAGTACGTTACCATGAATTGTTGTTGGCTAGCCATTTTGCTAAACAATCTAATATAATTTATACGGCATGTAGAAAATTATGATTGTAAATAATTGGCTTTTAAAGTGCTGCTTCTATGATTTGCATACCTGTTCTGTTCGATTCTCCCATTGCCATAATATTTTATAGCAGCCCATTAATACATTAAGGAGCGTGTCTGGGCAGAATCCAAATAAATGAGTCATCTCCCTTGATACGTTGCTTTATATGTGTCGTAAGGAGAGCGGAAGGAGGACACATTTCAAAGTTCCAGTCCCAAACATTGTGGATACACTCCAAAAGCCTGAATTTTCAGTTCAGTCCTTCATCAGCTTTCAGGACTGTATATGTCGTGGTTTTCTCAATTGCCTTAGACCATGGGTAGGCAAACTTAAGGCCCAGGGGCCGGATCTGGCCCAACCGCCTTCTAAATCCGGCCCACGGACGGTCCAGGAATCAGCTTTTTTTAACATGAGTAGAATGTGTCCTTTTATTTAAAATGCACCTCTGGGTTATTTGTGGGGCATAGGAATTCGTTCACCCCCCCCAAATATAATCCATCCCCACCCCCCCAGGTCTGAGGGACAGTGGACTGGCCCCCAGCTGAAAAAGTTTGCTGGCCCCTGCCTTAGACTTAGCTGGTCACTTAATAATCACTGCTTCCCAGGCAATCTGAATTGGAAAATAAAAAGAGCCTGTTAGAGCATGTCTGTGGCCCGTCTAGTGCAACATCCTGTTTTCACAGTTGCCATCCAGATGCCTGTGGGATGCCCACAAGGAGGAGGACCCATCACAAGACCCCTCTCCTCTCCTGAAGTTTCCAGCAACTGTATTCAGAAACATACTGCCTCTAACTGTGGAAGCAAAGCACAGCAAAGCAAAGCACATTGGCTAATAGCCAATGACTCAGCTGTGCAAGCTCTGCTGCCCCTTTGCCTTGTGTGAGCCAGAGTGACAGTGGAGCTTGGTTGACCAGGTGCTCCCCATTTCTGGGTACCCGGCACCATGCACGTGCGTGGTTGCACGCAAATAGAACACACATAAGTGGGGAGTTGCCTATACAGTGGTACCTCAGGTTAAGAACTTAATTCGTTCTGGAGGTCCGTTCTTAACCTGAAACTGTTCTTAACCTGATGTACCACTTTAGCTAATGGGGCGCCGCGCTGCCGCCACACGATTTCTGTTCTCATCTTGAGGTAAAGTTCTTAACCCAAGGTACTATTTCTGGGTTAGGGGAGTCTGTAACCTGAAGTGTCTGTAACCCGAGGTACCACTGTACTCCAAAACTCCAGATGACACCACTCAGCAGTCATATGTAGATGTTAAACAGCATGAGAGATAGAATTAAACCCACACTGAAGGCTCCATGGGGCCAAAGAGCACTCCTCAATCATCATCCTATGGAAATGACCATCCAAGTTGGACTGGAATCACTGCAAAGCAGTGCCACCAACACCGCTAACTCAGGACAGCCACTACATAAGGATGCCATGGCTGAAGGTATTGAAAGCTGCTGAGAGGTTGAGGAGAATTAGCAGGGACACAGACATAAGTCATCATAGGGTGACCAAAGCAGTTTATGTGTCAAAACCCTGATTGACATGGATCTAGAAAATAGTGTTTCCTCTGGGGAGAGCATTTCACAAGCATGCCTACTCCTTATTTTAATGAAGCATAACTAGGTAACATGATGCACATTTTAAGGGAAACAGCATGATTTATATTCAGTAGGCTATATCTGACCTCAGTATGCCATTTCCTGCGTTGGTATGAAAGATGTTCAGTTATATTTGTACAGTTATTGAATACTTTCTGATGTATTTAAAAACCTGGATTTTATTTCTACTACTGTTGAAGACTTTTCTCTGTGATTTGTTGCCTTATCTAGCATGCATTTGTTCCCTTGCATAGGATCACCATTTGGAATACAGATGATAAAGTTAAGAGCTTTAATTTTCTGCCCCTCACTTTCTACATATATAAAATAAAGGCTTCTTATATTTAGCATAGCTCATAGTGATGTTGTAGATTATCCTACGTACAGCACATTGAGAAGCCTAAGTAGATGGTGCTAGATGAGTGTGGAAATAATTGTCCATACTATGAATTTAATTTAGCAGAACTCAAGGGCATCTGAAGATGTTTCCTTGAGCTAATATGTGAAAAGAATAAAGCCCCCCTTATAAATTAGGTCATTTGTTATTATTTTATAGCTTGAATGGCAGGGAACAGGAACAAAAAAATTGCCCTTAAACCAATTTGAATGTTACTCAAGATAAATAAAAGGCTGAGGCAGTTGCTGACCGGCTCTTGACAAACAACTGAAGCCAAAAATGGCCATTGAGTTGTCGCTTAAGGACTTAATGGAGGAGATCGTTCAAATCAAAGAAACAGTAAACAAGGTAGATGGAATTTTACCCAGGTTCAAATTAAGATAGCCCAGATGAAAGCCAGTGTAAATGAAATTAAAGGGAAAGGGGAATGAAGTTGAAAGATCAGCTGTTATATGTGAAAGGATGAATTGCTTATTGAATCACGTTTCTAGAACAATCCTTGGAAGGCAAAGGGAACAGGAGTGGTGTAGAATTGAGTGAAAAATGTGGCCAACCGAATTCATTGAAAAGTGGAGTATAAACATAGGGATAAAGTAAAATATGCTACCCCTTAATAAGCTCAAAATGATAGGGTTGGTTCTGCATGAAAATGAACAGGAAATAGCTGATTTTGAAAGAGACAGTGCACAGAGCACATGCAGATCTTTATTACCTACAGATGGAAAGCAGCCCTGTGCCTAGTTATGCTTAAGCAGGTTCACTGAAATAAGTGGTAAGAGAATGTTTTCATCTTTATTTATATTGAAGACTGCAGACGAGAACCCCAGACTAAGGTCAGTCAAATGTAAAAGGCTGCAGTCCCATAGACAGATCCCTGGAGAATAAATCCCACTAAACTCAATGGGACTTCCTTCTAAGTAGATGTGTGTAGGATTGCGCTCTAATTTTGTTGAAATGCCAACAATTGGAATAGAGATCTTGGGTAAACTGGTTTTGCAAGGATTTCTATTCACCATAAGTATATGGATCTCTTGAAATTGCCCCTGCATGGACATAGCATAGGCCAACGTGAACTGAAGTTCAGAAGTTAGGCCAGGGATTGGGAATCTTTTTCAGCCTGAGGACCAAATGCCAGTGGTGGATAGGGCCAAAGGCAAAAAGTAAGTGGAGCAACAGAGGTGACATTGTACAGTAATCTACATTGCAGCCACATGAAAGCTAGAGGTTCAGCTATCCGCATGGATGGACATCTCTCCATCTTCCATTCAGGCAAGCAAGGACACAGTCCAACTCTGCAAAAACATTTGAGGAATGTGTGGGACATGGCGTGGCCTTCAGAGAGTCCTGAGGGTCAGACAGAGACCTGGAGGGTTGCAGGTGAGTTTCCCCACCCCTGAGTTGCACCATAGCATTCTGTATTTCTTTCAAAATGGTTTTGGATTTATCCCAAATTCTGTTTTAAACCAGATTGATGTTGATCCGACATGATGCTCAACATGACTAGAGGCAAGTAGGGTGCCTGAAAAGGAAATAAGGATTTCTTTTTAACACCTCAGTGTGGCAAACTGTTTTCTGTATGCAAGCTCACCATGCAGATCGACCTTTAGTGCAAAAATTTGTTTCCCTGCTGCTGCCAAGATAAAATGGTTTTTCATTAAATATATATCCTATGTGAACTTTTTGTTGGCCGCGCCACGAGAGCTTGTTGAAAAAGCAGGGTATAAATCCCTCAGATAATTAAATAAATGGATAGCCATAATTAAGCTATTGCGGTTCCTGATATTGTTTCTGGTTGGCTACTTGATTTTGAGTGCATGTTGATGGAGGGTCTGTGTTTATTGAAGAGTGTCAGGCAATAGCTTCCCTTCTTCCTGATATGGTACATTGATTTGTATATGATTGTATACTTATCCGTGGTCCAAAACATACAATGATAGGCTTTTCTGTTTTTAAAGCGAACTTGGCCAGTGTTTTAATCTTAAAAAAAAATAAAATACCCCTCTCTCTCTGTGTTCAGTTTATGACGTGTGGCTGTTCCAGCTCTGCTTCTTTGCTTTGTGCTTTGCACAGTAGCTACAGTGGCTGCGTTAATTAAATAGATATGTCAAAGCAATGAAGCTAGTGCCTGCTGCTATTGGATATAGGCAGTGAGAGTTACAGCAAATAGATCCATACAGATCTATTAGCCATATAACACCAGTGCAATGTGAAGGGAAAGAAGAAAGGGCAGAAACTGGATGGTGGTTCTCGAAGCTAATCAGTTTTAATGCAAAGCCAAAAGAAAAGGGGTGTGGGAGTGTTTGTCTGGCTGTGGTCACGTAGAAAGGTGAATGCATAGTAATAGCCTAAGATGAGGAAATGAATAGAATATAAATGTTAGGGCTGAGCACAATGCCTCATTTGAGTGCCTTGTTCATAAGCAATAAATTCCGGGAGGCTATTTTGAATTATGGGTGGGGTCAAAATTTGAACATGAGGCTCAAAGCTGCCCTCACCTTACAGTGGCTGGTGACAGATGCTATTACCCCCTTAAAGCTTATTTTGAGGAAAATAATTGTGGCCTCCAGCCAGCTGCTACAGGGAGGTACTTCGGGGGGCAAAGTAAAGAGCCCAAGCTTTGGTCCTCCAACCCTTGGCATTTTCTGGGATGGGTGGTTCTTACCTTTTCATGTGCCTCCCTCCCAAATTTGAACTGATTTTGACTCGGTAGCAATTTTATGGCTCTGAAGAGGGTAATTTGCATTGGAGAATGTTCTGATGCTCTTCAGAGCGATCTAATTTAGCATGTTTATCCTACTTATATATGATAAAAGGTAAAGGACCCCTAACAGTCAAGTCCAGTTGCGAAAGACTCTGGGGTTGCGGCACTCATCTCGCTTTACTGGCCGAGGGAGCTGACGTTTGTCCGCAGACAGTTTTTCCGGGTCATGTGGCCAGCATGACTAAGCTGCTTCTGGCAAGCCAGAGCAGCGCACGAAAACACCATTTACCTTCCCGCTGGAGCGGTACCTATTTATCTACTAGGGACCCAGCAATGGGAACTCACCCTGTCGCAGGGATTCGAACCGCTGACCTTCTGATTGGCAAGCCATAGGCCACAGTGCCACCCGCATCCCTTATATATGGTAAAAACAGCTAAAAACTTTGAAATCCAGTGTACAGCAGCTGTGCAAAAACCATGCTAGGGGATTATTAGGGGTGGAAATTTAAATTGTCAATGTCATAATTCTTTCATACAAATCTCTTGTGTTGGTTGCACTTTGAATACTGTGTAGAGCTGTCATTGTCACACCTGAAAAATAATAACATGGAGCTAGAAATGCTGCAGAAAAGGGCCATCAAAATAGTTAGTGGGGTGGAGAAAGTGGACAGAGAGATGGTTTCCTCCTTTTCTCCTAAACCCCTCAGTGAGTTAGGGACTTCACCTGCAGGCGAAGACAAGCTCTGGCAGTTTGAGCAGACGAGACCAATGGTGGGTGCAGTGGTCAAGAAGGCAGTTTCTGCATGTGCTGTAGAGGGAAGTGAGGGGCAGAAGGGGCTCATCAACTTGGGAAGGTAGCCCATCTAGGAGAAGAAAAACTCTGATCCTAAATTTCTGCTGCCTTGTGGGATATCTTTGGGAGAAGAAAAGGCTAAGGAGTAATCCAGAGTAGAGTCCCTAAGGCGGTTGGGTGGGCCTCCTCCTGGCAACTCCTGCAGCCCAACTGGTGCCAAACGTATTGCTCTGCTTTGCTTTGGGCCACATCAGTGATGCTGAGAGAGGCTCTTGTCGTTTGGGCAGCTCAGGACCTCCATATACACTGCCCAGGCTTCCACACCGGGACGTCACTTGAGTGCTGCAAACACTGTGGTTTGACTTCAGTCCGGAGGTGCATTCCATTCTCTCTCAAGACAGACAGAATTTGATCCTTGCAGAGACAGAAGCTCTCAGAATGCTCATACTTCCAACACTGATGTCCAGTTCTGCACAGGTTTCTGTGCATGGTGTGTAACAACTTGAGTTTGTTTAAAAGAGGTGCTGGCCCAAGACGTGTTTCTGTTGGTTGTTTCCATTGTCTGCGACACATTCTTTAAAATATATATACTCTTATAGATACTATTTATTTGAACAGAGTTTGTGTAGGAACATTCCCCATGGGTTTGTGTCCACTGCTTGCATTCTCGACGCGCTAAAATAAATAATGAAAACTGCCATCGGGCCAGAATTTGTTATTGATTCTTTTTTTAAAAAAAAAAAAAGCTAAAGATATCTGATACTTTTAGAGATCACTGTCTTTACTGTGTCATGCACACTTATGCCTGCTTTTGCAATAAATAAACAACCAAAGCTTTCTTTAAGGCCCAGAGGATGAAAATGACGCAACATTCATTGGCCATTGCATTTTGAATACGGAGCTGATGTCCTCACACTTTGCAGACTGATAAAATAGTAAATGAGGAATCAAAATGAGAGAGTGTGGTATGTCAAATATTCTTTAGGAACCTCCATACCACGTGTTAATTCACTTCTGATTTTGAATGAACATTTATTTTTCTTTAATAACAGGTAATGAATGAAAAATAGCTCCATTTTTTAAAAAATGATGATTTGTCTTCCTAATGATTTTGTACTGTATTTTGCGAGTTTAAGTAAGAGACCCATCATGCTCCTAACCTTTCAATATTGGGACTCACTTCAAAGTCCATAATAGTTTAGCTGCCAGTGAATTCTAAAATAATGCTCCAGTTATAGGATGATTTTTAAAAAATAGCAGCAGGGTGCTATAAGGCAGAGTTTGTGACTGTTTTACTTATGGAGCTGAATCTCTCTTCCAGCCATTGGCAAGTTTACCTGCTGATTCGCAGCCTAAGCCAATCCCCCCAGATGCCACTGTGCTGCAGTGCTGGTTCAGAGATGTGAACATAAACTGGAAGGGTTGTACCGTCCGAAACCCCGCTGATTAATTCTTATAAAAAGCTGAAGGAAATTGCAGCGTGTGCCCTGTGACCCGACCCAAGTCAGTGTGAGTCACCAAGGGAGCCCTGATTAATCAGAGTGATCTGCTCAATATGAGAGGCAATACTCGAGTGCAGAATATTGTACTCGCTGCTATGCACGCTATGTCATTTGTACAGTGTGACAGTATTGCAGCAGTGAGGGGGGAGGGAGAAAGCAATTGAAAAGTGAGGCCATAGGAAGAGATCAGAGACTATGATGATGATGGTGGTGATGGCACTGATGGTGGTGATGCACAAAGGAGCGGGCATTTTAATGCTTCCGTGTGTAAAAAATAGCGTGAATTTATACATGAATAACAGCATTCACATTCTCAGTTCTTGGAAAACAAAGACAGGCTAGTCTCCATATTGTCAACTGTACAGTGGTATACCTTGGTTTAAGCACAGCTTAGTTTATGAACAACTTGGATTAGGAACTCTGCAAACCCGGAAATAGGTGTTTTGGTTTGTGAACTGTGCCTTGGAAGCAGAACATGTTCCGCTTTTTGTTGAGTGTGTTCCATTTGTAAATTGAGTCCCCCGCTGCTACGAGAAAGCACGCCTTGGTTTAAGAACGCTTTGGTTTAAGAACGGGCTTCCGGAACGGATTAAGTTCGTAAACCAAGGTACCACTGTACATGAAATGAAGTTGTTGAGGGCAGAGCTATTTTTCTAGAGAAAGAGGTGCCAGAACTTCCTCGCTCACATGGAATGGCAATGGTGTCATCTGAGAGGTGTCAGAACTGAGTTCCGGCAAGTTCCAGCTGAATAAAATCCCTGAGCGAGTGAGGGTTGTATTCCAAGCATTGGATTCAACCTAACCCCACTTCAAGGTAAGTAATTCCCATTGAATTCAGTAGGATTTCTGATAGGACAAGGTTAAGATTGTAGCCCACATCTTCAGGAACGAAAAGCGCTGCCACTTTGCGAGCCCTCTTCGGATAAAATGATCACACATGTGTGATGCTGGGGATGGGGCTAGTTGTTGTAGCCCTTCTTCTCGATCACACATTCAGTGAGTGACTGTTTCTGGTGAAGGAGGCTTGGGTCTTAAAATGAAGAAATACGTATTTCAGTTCAAAGAGTAAAGTGAAAGCTCTTTAGGATGAAAGTAACTTGAAAAAAGTCCTTAGATATTCAGAAGCTCCTTGGTTGCGCATGTGCGAGCAGCGAAACCCAGAAGTAATGCGCTCCATTACTTCCGGGTTGCCATGGAGCGTAACCTGAAAACACTCAACCTCAAGCATATTTAACCCCAGGTATGACTGTATTGCTGAATTTTAATACTTCAGCCAATATGTGGAATGTTCTAAGGCATCTAGTAAGTTCAGTCGTACCTTGGTTTTTGAACAGCTTAGTTTATGAACAACTTGGAACTCGAACGTCGCAAACCCAGAAGTAGGTGTTCTGGTTTGCGAACTTTGCCTCGGAAGCCAAACATCCAGCGTGACTTCTGCAGCTTCCGATTGGCTGCAGGACTCTCCTGTAGCCAATCAGAAGCCGTGCCTTGGTTTCCGAACATTTCAGAAGTTGAACGGACTTCTGGAATGCATTCTGTTTGAAAACCAAGGTATGACTGTAAAAGGTTAAACAGACAAGATAAAAGAAAAAGTTACTGAGTATTTCAGTTGGATACTGTCAGGGGCTCAGGAGCAGAGGCACAGGGAAGATGGGAGATGGAGAGCGAGGGCTAGGAATCAGAGGGCAGTGTAGGAGGAGACAGTGGTCCGAGGGATTCCATAAGCCTCTCCAGCGAATCGGAAGATTCACAGAAGGGAGCGCCAGTGGCCAGGGGCAGGGGGGTCCCAAGGGGAACGCCCCAGGAGCAAGGGGGGAGCAGGGACTCCCAGAGTAGTAGTTGGAGATCAGGACCAGCTTCCCCACCAGAGCAGAGTGGGGGGGAAGGGTCCCAGGCATCGGGACCAGTACTTCCCCCACCAGGGAGAGAAGACGAGGCAGAGCTGACCACGCCTTCCTCGGAGAGTCGTACAACGGAGGGGAGGACAGATCCGGCCAGTGTCACGGAAGAGGGAAGCAGTGATAGAAGCAGTGTAACGGTTAGGAGAAAGGTCACTGGGTTGGCGCGAGAAGCAAGTTCAAATGTACAGGAGTGCGGGACAGCAGAGAGTGAGGATTGGGAACCGGGTCCTAAAGCACGCCGGAGGCAAGTGGAGGAGCTAAGTGACTCAGCGTCGGAAGAGTCCAGGAAGGGCAATGCCCCAGAGGGCAGGAGGACCCAGAGGAGGAGAGAGCAGCGCAGAAGGTGGAGCAGGGCTAGGATCTTAAACTGGTGCGGAAGGGGAAGTGATTCAGATAGGACTTCGCCGATCTAGAGTCTAGACGTAGGGTTGCACGCTCTGGCTTTAAAATGGAAACTATACTTCAATAAAGACTTTTGTACATAATATCAGCCTGGCGTTGGTCCTCTGTGAGCTGGGACCTAGAGGCAGCCCTGACAGATACTATGGATGGATACTATGACAGTACTTAAGTAATTAATACCAGGATAATAGCTACCGTGCTTTACACCGAAATGTATCAAAACTGTCCTACTGCTGGACTAGAATTTTACTGGTCAGTCGTATACATATAAGCAGGAAACTGTTGTAAAGATTGTGGAGCATAAGAAGCATTAAAATAGGCTTTTTCTCTTTAATCTGTGACTACGAAACTTTACATGGGGATTGGTTGCAGTTCAAGTGTGTTTGCTCAGTCATTCTCAAGAGATGATGAGTAGTGGTCAGTTTTCTGGATTTGTAATGAATACCTTTTCAAGTATGGTTTTTCTCAAGTCTTTCCAATCCCCTACCTTTTGGTAATTGTCTTTTTGGGGGGCTGGGTGGGGGGCAGTTAACAAAAGTGATAGAAGACCTACCCAGCCCTTTTTCTTTCTGCACATGGAAGTTTGGAGACTCAAAAGTGATGTGATAGCTAATCAATTCTAATTCTTCTTCAGCCAGTGATTTGGTTACAACATTAAGTCTTGAGTGGCTTCTCTTTCTCACACTGCTTCTTCAGCTTTGGTAGAGCTGCATAATAGTACGTTCTCCATCCTTCACGTGTGCCAGACAGTTGTGTGTAATGCCATTTAATTGTTTGTCGCATCTCCTTTGCCAAATTATATGTGAATAATAAATGGCAAGCAATCTTCTGTACAACAAGCTGTCTGCTTCTCGGAGACACAATTCCGGGAAAGTCAGGTTCTAATACGCAGTACTTCAGGTTTTGAAATCCGCACTCTGCTTATTGCCGTGCTTCAAACCATTCTGATTTCTGTATGGGCTGTTTGCATTGTGAAATACTTACATGACGATTACATAGTAATCATATTAGAATGTCCTAAACATAGGCAGTATGAAGATAACTGCATCAAGGATACATTGTTGGTCTTACATAAGAATGTAAGAAATGATAGGATAACTGACAGGATAGCTCAGTTGGTTAGAGTGTGGGGCTGATAAGGGTAGGCTCAGGTTGTATATATGTGTAAATAAACCATATCTCATAAAGACACCACAGTCTCTGCTGTGCCTCATTTCCAAAGGAAACATGGATTCTGGGTAAGTGCCTGGATCCTTGGAATCTTGCACCACTCAGAGATTGGGGTGCGTTTATATAATATATGGTTTATTTACACATCTGTTTAAGTTATATATATGAAGGGGAATGTAAGTTGAGTGGCTAATGTGCACAACAACCTGCCTTTGTGCACATTTACCAGGCCTCTTCCCTAAAGAGGGAATTGTGCACATTTCCTTGGGAAATGTGGCATATGTCGACTGAATTTTGTACATTCTCTGGTCATTATGCATAATCCCCAACAGGTCTTGGGGAATGTGCATATTGTGACTGAGTTTTGTGCAGCTATGCAGCTGTCATTTATGCACCATGCAAACAACACTTGGTTATCTTGGGCTTCAGTTTGATTGTGCTTATTGCTTTCTTAAAAAAATTATTTGTTTCTTTTAATACTGCTGCTTTTATTATTTGTTGTTGAATCGCTATTTATTGCTTGCCCTTTCTTTTTACAATCATTTCAAAGAATGCCAGTTTAGTCATTATTAATAGAAAAGTGAGGTAGAAATATTTAAAAATAAAGTAAGTACCCTTTGGATGATAAATTTCCTAATAAAACTGGCTAAGAGACTATTAGCAAGTATATAGATCTTTAATTGCCTCAGCATTTAAGTTTGAATACTGCTCTGATGCTTTCACTGTTTGCTGCTTAACCCCCATAGCCAGCAATGACACACTTTCATTTACATATGTGTATGTTTACAATCACAAGTAAAATGGATGAATAGATTCTGTAGATGGAATGAAAGAACCCTGCTAGTTTAGATTGAAATGGCTGTCACTGACATTAATTTAGATGTAGTATTGGGAAGACTCTTAAAGGTCAGGTTTCCCCTGGAGCGTTAGTTTACCCAGGACATTTTTACAGATGATGTGCTAAAGATGTAATGCATCTAATAACTATGTCTTGGGCTTCGTCTGCTTGATTCATCAAATGTTCCTCTTCAAAACTGAACAATGTACGATTGTGCCACATGTGAAATGCTGAACGAAAGCTTTCTACAGCCAACTCAGTACTTCGTTATAGACACACATTTAAATAAAAAGATTTCGAGAAATCATTAAGATAAAAAATGATTTAGTGGCGGACGTGTTCTTTAAAAATAGGGTTAACTTGTTGCTCGAGGAAGCGGAAGTTGTTGATGGCTGGTGTTTGCTCACAGTGGACATAAGTGAAGGGTTTTTTGTTGAACAAACAAGCAAAATGGCTACAGGCACAGGATGTGGCCTGCAGCCAAAGCCTGGTTTGTTTGTTTTCATGTAGAATCATAGCGCCTAAGTGCTCTGTTGTTGCAAGAAAGAAAAAGAGAAGACAGAGATTTGTTTATGACTTCATGCCAAAAAAAATGCCAAACATATTTTTTAAAATCTCAATTCATTAAGTGACTAAAGAATACTGTGAAAACTCGATGGCTCTGGTCAGCAGTTAGTTTTATAGGAGGACCACCCATGGGATTAGTCCCACGCTCGAAAGCGGGAGAATAAAATGGTGGGCTAAGATGGGACTTTGGCCTGAGTCAACATGACTCTTCTGATATTCTTAGTGCATTGCCAGCAAGTCATATTGCCAGAACTACCAAGCATTCTATGAGCATTACTTGATTTTAGGATGGCAGCTGAGGTCAGGGTTAGGAGACAGCATTTCCCAGATAATTTACTTAGTCCAAGAGTGCCAATTCCTTATCCCTTCTATGTGTCCCTTCTATGTGTCCTTAAGAGTATTATTATTATTATTATTATTATTATTATTATTACTACTACTTTCACAGGATAGTTCTGTATGCAGATGCCACTATGGTGAAATTGTATGCACCCTTGTGCTTTCCAGTAGGAAGCTTGGTACATAGTAGCCATATTCTGAGTTCAGCCTGTTGCTCTCTTGTAGTCAATCTTTTACCAGTTCTGGCCTCCCCACCAGGTCTATTGAATTCATCTCTGAATGATCTCTGATTTGATGTGCCATTCATTATTTGAATGGTTTCCATTGTATTGCAGATTGTTAGGTCAGATACATACCAAAGCGTGTCAACCCATGTCTTCCAAGCCCTGAAGGATGAAGATGGCAATAATTCTTCTTCTAATAAGACAGTGTGCTAGAAGTTGCTGTCTGGAAGTTTTGAACGGGACCATGCAGTTCACACCAAGCCATGGTTTAGTGTGAAGCAGCAACAGGACTGGGAGAGAAGCGAGTGAACGGTGCTATTTTCCTTCAAGTACCTGCATGCTCTCTCATTCCTGATCAGTCATGGTTTGGCTTAGCATGATGTGTGAACCAGGCCACTGTGCTGAAAGCCAGAGTTGGAGCTGGGCTGAGTTTGCACAGATACTGCTAGCTGCCTCCCGCCATTCATCCTATTCCCATGGAGGAGGTACAAGCTTCAATTACTACAAAAGAATTGCAACCCTTGGGCTGATTTCATTCCCTGTGAAGCATTCTTTGTGCACAGCCCATTCTAAGAAATGTGAAGTAAAATACAAACTGGCCTTTGTGTTTGATCCTAGAATTACCTTCTGTGTGTGTTGGCAGTAAAACAACATCCCTTTCAGAAGACCTCAAGGCAGTTGTTCAGCCATGACCCGTGATTCAAAAACTCTTTTAAATATTGAGATTGTTTCAAAATAAAAGGCATTTGAATTTATGATTGATTTCGGAGTAGGCACATTTAAACACCAAGCAAGAGTAAAAGCCTGCCTTGTTCAAATATTGAACTGGTGTTGAAGTTAAATTACTTGAACGCAGAGCTGCCTCATGGGAAATTGTATTCTCATTTTAGCCTCTTGTGTTCTCTTACATATTGAATGATACTTTAGTTGACAAAAGAACCCTGCAGTGTTATCTCTGTGTGAGAAGGAGTTTGGCCTGTAATAAAATTAAATAATAAAAGGGACAACTTTAGTGAGTTGAAATGATAAAATCAAATCCAATATTTTGAAAGCCAGAAATCATCTTACAAGGGTGTAATTTGGGTGCAGAAAACCACAGTAAAAGTTGTCTTATGTTGAAAGAGCTGTGTTTGGGGGAAGCGATTTAAATAAAAATTGTTTTGAATTTGTTGTTTTTTTAAACTGAAATTTCTATCTTAGGTTCCCATTCTGTACGATTATAGAATGCAATACGATAGGGTGAATGAGAATTGTCTTTCATAATGTGTGTGTTTGTGTGTATGTGTGTGTATGTGGAGGGGTGGAGGAAGTAGCTCACACAGTTTAAGAGGACAGCTATATATTCATGAGATGGTTGACTTTATTTCAAAGATTTATCAAACTCTGATAAACCAGAAACTGATTGTGGATATTTAGAAGTCTTATCAGTGGATATAAATCATGAATGTTTCCCTTTAATATTCGTTTTATTTGTTTTTCTTCTTTTTTAAAAAAAATACATATATTGGAGTTTGTGAGTGGTATGGGATAGCAAGAAGCATATATAAATATGGTTCCATTGGGTCTGTATAAGAATGTCTTGTGTTTGGAATCAAGCAAGCGAAATCTGGCTGAAGGCTAAAATCAGTGTTTATGTGTTATGGACAGGCTTATTTTCCATTTTCCTGTCACTCGAGAACATATTTATTTAATTGTCTATAGTTTAATAGTGATTTCTGTATGAGATCAGCTTACATTTTTGTTATCTCATGAAGGACAGGTGACAAACTCAACACTTCCTGTTATTCGGCCTGATACTGTACCATGTGTGATGATGCATTTTAGCCTGAATTTTTGTTAAATGAAAACAAAATATCCCAATAAGGGGAGCTGCTTCAAACTTCATTTTAATTGAAACTACTAATATTCAGCTAAACAAAACAAAGGGCCAGGTGGCTTCTTGCTATTGGATCCCTACCTAGGGAAGTCTTGCTGTTTGTATTTTTAAGGATGATGTTCAGTGTCGTGGTGCTTGTTTTTTCCTCGCTGAAGATTTGCTAAAATGTGCATGCTTTAAAGTTTATGGGTTGCTTATATACAGCTGATCCTTGGAAGCACTGCTGTTTTTAAAATAAAAGATTAATTAGTTAATAATTAGTCATAATTAGTTAATAAAGTCAATAAAACATTAATTTACTCGTCAAAAGAGCTTTCTTCATAATTATTTTCTTGAACTGGTTGGAACTCACAAATAAACTGCTTGATGGTTATACGTGCTTTCTTGAAAACACTATGACTCTTTTTGATGTGCAGAATCATTTTGAAACTTGTGATATTGTACTGAAACTTTGGTACCGAATTACTGTGAATCTAGCGTCATTTTTCCAAGTAGTAACTATCTCTGCATAGTTGACAAAACTTCTAGGATGGAGTTCCCAGACATCCTTTGTTCGGTATTGTGGGGAAGAAGACCTTCCTTTTGCTCCCTTCCCCCCTGGTAGCTTCTCAAGTAAAGGTACTAATATGGCAAGCATCTGTTGCTTCACTGTACTGATGTTAATTTTCGTCCCAGGTGTGCTATGTGTGTGTTCAGTCTAGGAAGAGGGCATGGGAATCCTGCCAAGCACTTTAGTTTTTCTTGGCCTTTTGCCTAAGTGATGCATTTTTCCAGTTCATGAAATGAATTTCAACTTGTAACCTGTGGCACTTGGGGGTTTGAAGGTGTCAGGTGTGCCTTAAGAATAGCTCAACAAACCTGGGATCTATATGTTAAGAGTATCTCTCCTTTCTTTTCTTTTAATTATTCCCCGGCTAACAAACAGCCTAGAAAGCCAACTAGCGTGAACTCTTCAACACCTCTCCAGATTCAACAAAACTGACATTTATAGCTTTATTGTAGCGGAGACATGGCATTTCGATTGAGATTGTTTGGACTGTAGAGTGTCAGTATAAATAGCTATGATTGACTTTTGTATGGAGCACATCTGGAAGCAATTTCTGGCATTCCAGCTAGATTAAAGCATGTTTAAAAGAATTTCATCAGACCATTTTTTTTTCTTCCTGGTTGTGGTGAGTAAAGTTTCAAAGAAGTTTTAGCTGCTGTTCCTATTAATGCAGACCATAGTGGAGTCAAATTCAGGGCAAATGAAAAAAGCAACTCCCCACCGTAGCAGCAAACTGCATATTAGAGGACCATGTTTAAGGAAAGTAAAATAAAACATCTGGTACAAAGAAACTGTTATTCACTATAAGTACCAATGAAATAGACCCAGATTAAGAACCTAGAGGGACCTATTTAAAAGAGAGAGAGAGAGAGACATATTGATTACAACTTACAAGTGGTTAGTGGCTGAGGATGGGAGTGGAGGAAGGGATAAACATCAATTTAAAAAGGAAATAGTTTTTTTTACGTGTCAGCGTAACATTAGAGTAAATTGAATAAACTAATCCAAAGTTAGTTGTAAATTAGAGCAGAATTTCACCATTATTGTATTCAATCTGCTTCCCAATGAAGTGAATGACAAAATCTGGATTGATCCCATTGTGGGCAGTTTTCCAGAGATTTTCTGTTCCTTCAATTGTACTGAATTTTTCACAAATGGATATTAATACTGTCATTGTTAAGAACCTAAAGAATTAGTTTAAGCACAATAAAGGGCTTTGGGTATGACCATTTCTGTGAACTGTGGTCTCCCATGTCATGGCACCACAATACTTTTGAAAGCTCCCTCATATTTGAAAGCAGTTTGCCATGTGGTTTGTGGGAAGATGTGTAGAGGTTGCAGATACATAAATCCATGGCTTCCTGAAGGTTTGGGAACTGGTCACCTAAGAGGTTTTTTTTTTAAGTCACCAGCCAACATGTGGTTATACGCATCCCATTTCAGATGCTAGAAATTATGCTAGAAAAAAAAGTTCAGTGTTTATAAGATTCTGTGCATATCAGAAAGTAATTAGTTTGCAAATTGTACTGGAATGCTGGGATTCCTAGCAGAGCAATCTATATGCTAACCAGAACACTTCTTTCACATACTGAGGCTGCAAACCACAGCATATGTATTATGATGTAAGTTCTGTTGAGCTCAGTGGGTCTTGCAGATTAAACTAGGGATGTGTGAAACTAGAAAAGCCTCCAGAGCCCAAGTGAGTGCTCCGCTTGCACTGTCTGAATAGTTTTCTGTGCTCTTACACACCCACACCAGCCACCCCTACCACCCCCCAGTGTTAAACATACACTGCCTCTGCATGCCCACCCTCCCATTTCTTAAGCAGCAACAGTGGCAATGAGAGTCTTTGTTTTCACCCCATCTGCCTCTTTCACCCCCATGACCACACTGAGCGTGGTGGATTCTGGGAGGGTAGTTTGTTTAGAGTCCAGTTTCTGGAGTGCTTAAACTACAGCTCCCAGAATCTCCTGCCTTTTTCATCTCATTGCTGCTGCAATCACCGCCACAGGACAGGGGAACAGGAGGTAGTGTATGTTGCACAATGCAACATACAATCACAGGAATTACTTGCCTGGTGGTGAGAGGGCTCTGGGCTTCTTCTTCTGAATGTTTGGATGTTGACTACTGCGGAGAAGATGTTCAGGGGTATGAAGGCTTGCATCCCATTTAGAATCAGTTTGTCCAAACTCCCCATGGTTTTTTTTTATTCTGACTGGCAGGGGTGGCACATCCCATTTGACTACTTGAGGTGAAACAGGAAATCTTGCCACCTGCCCTCCCTGCCCTGCTGCCTCCGCTTCTGATTTTGGGTGAGATATTGCCCTCTGTCCGTGCAACTTCTCCAACACAAGTGCCGGTGCCAGAGGCAGCAGGGTAGGTGGGGCACCCATTGGGGTCTTGGGGGCTTCCACCACTTTTTTCTTCCAGCCTGCTAAAATATTTCTTGCAAATAATCAATCTATTTTACATAAATCAGTCACCGGTATATATCTATTTACTGTGTTGAGCTTCGGCGTTCTGAAACTGTGCTTCGCACTTACCTATGGAAGCTTACTGTTTCCTTTTGTGTTAGAAAAATCATGATGGACTGGAACATGGCAAACAGCCATGATTCACAGCAGAGAACAGGTTCCAGCTAATTCTGAATTATGTTGGCTCTGCAGTGATAACGGGAATCGGAAGAAAAAACAACAACAAAGTCTTGTTTTCTTACTGTAAGCTGGCCTCAATAACTATCTCGAGCCATATTGGTGTTAAAAATGTGTAAGACTTTTGGACAATTGCACTGCAGAGGAATTCACAACTCACAATGTTTTGTATGGTGAGTGTGAATTCAGAAGCCTTGAACAGCTACTTCCTTCCACCTTCTCAGGTTTTCTGCTGCTGCAGGCTTCCCTCTCAAAGGTACAAATCTAAGCCAAAAAAGCGAGGAAAAGCAGGCTTCCAGACCCTGGTCATGTCAGGTTCCCCCACCCCAACCAGAAGCTGCTAATGGACGATCTCCAATTACAGTGGTACCTCGGGTTACATATGCTTCAGGTTACAGACGCTTCAGGTTACAGACTCCGCTAACCCAGAAATAGTACCTCAGGTTAAGAACTTTGCTTCAGGATAAGAACAGAAATTGGGTGGCGGCAGCGCAGCGGCCCCATTAGCTAAAGTGGTGCTTCAGGTTAAGAACAGTTTCTAGTTAAGAACAGACCTCTGCAATGAATTAAGTACTTAACCCGAGGTACCACTGTATACAAATTGGAGATAGCCCTTTGGGAAATATCCAAATAAACGCACTAAAGTATCAGTAACAACAATGCTTTGCATGAAGATTCAAGCTTTCCCTACACAGAAAACACAGCAATAATTTGGTCTTAGTAACGTCACTAACAGAAGGAAAAGATTATCACTGTGATGAATCATTAATATTGCCAAATCTCATTCCAGACTGTCCTGTTCTCTACTCAGCCTTCAGCCTACTTGCAGTATCTTCTTGCATAGGTGCCAACTCTATGGGGCTGAGGATGCTTCAGCAGCACCCCACACACCCACAGTAGCCAATCAAAGTATCAGCCCCAGTCTTGAGTGGCAGGGCCTTGCTGGGCTCCCCTGTGGCATTGGCGGGCCTCACGGGCTCCTCCCAACATGTGTGTTGTGTGTCGAGTGTGTGTGTGACGTCACGCTCACGTGACGAGGCCCCCTCCCCCAAGTTGGGTGGAACTTTTTGCCTCTGCTTTCTTGGCTTCTGATCTGCCTCACTTCTCTTGATCCCTTTGGTGGTCTGCTCTGATATCATGCAGTGGTTGCCCTGACAGGAATTTTGGACCCCTCACTATGGGCTTCACTGACTTTGAAGTCAGATGAGGCTGAGCAGCCTGAAACCCAGGCAGCAAGAGCGTCATGATTCCTTAGAAACGGACATGGAATTGCAGGCTCCATTTCACAGACATTTGAATGCTGCCTTGTTAATTTAGGACTAGGACCAAATTGCCCTATTGGCTAGCTTGGGCAAACGTTCCTTTGATTTTTGAAGTTGAGGGGAACTCCAAAAGTCACAAGCAGTGGCAAACAGACTGAACCCCCCCCCCTCAAGCCACCACTACTTCCTGGTATGAGAACAAAATTTGGCACACTCCCTTTTTAGGGTGGGAAGTGAATTAAGGGGCTTTGTTTGCTCCCTCCAAATTGAAATGACATGCAATTTCATGAAGCGTTCCGTATTTTTCAAGAGATGTAAAACAGGGCATGAAGCAAACCCACAGGTGCAAGAAGCAAACCAATTTAACTCCAACAATTCAAATTGTGTATGTTTCCAGCTGATCTCTTCATGGGCCCTTGTATAGCTCTGTATACAAATTTATTGCTTGTTTTGCAACTGCTTTGACAAATGCGGCTTTGAATTATTGTTGTCTTAATTCGTTGTTTTAATATGGTATAATGAATTTGTTTCATAAGCTGCTTTGAGTATTCATTTGAATTGAAGGGCTGGATAGATGTATTAATAATAACAATGATGATAAGAAGGAGTTTAGGAGAATTTCTCTGGAAATTGCTAGACCATGCTTCTAAGGTTATATGCAATACATTATTTTGGAGAGTTTATTGAATGTAGGTTTTCTATCGTTCATTAAGGGCCACTTACCCGAGGGGTTGTGGGGCTCTATATCTGCCTTCCTGTAGCTTAAGGCCTTCAGGGACCCATTTCTGGGTGTTCTTGTAATCTGAGCTAAGGTGGGGGGCAAGAGAATCTTCTCTGAGGAAGTGTTTAGTTATGGAATAGTTTCCTACAGAAGGTTCACATACTGCTCACATTGACTTCTGAGCCCCCAGCAAACCCTTATTTATTTCTGGGGCCCAAGACTGACCTGAAATATATTACTGCCTGAGACAAAAAAACAAGATTTCCTTCCCCACCATCATTCCATTTGCAGAAGCCAACCAGCTGAGTTGTTCTTAAAACACTGGTGACAGGCCTGTTAGCATATTTTCTTAAATAACACAGTTTGGAGTCCAGAGAGAAAAGAAACCTGATAACATTTTTCTAAGGAAAAGTTAGAAGAAATGGTGTAAAATTTGAGAGGCAACTGAGAGGTTTTGTTTTGCTTACTTCAGGCCTTGTACAGAGTAGGAAGACACACAATCATACATACACTGGAAAGCACCCTCAGAATCACATAGCCAATCAGAATAGATATCAGCAAATATCATGCCACGCTGCCTGGTTGCTAAACAACACTTCCACTTGTTCCTGGCCTTGTCTAGTTGACTTTAACACTAACATAATTAACCCTTAAATTGCATATGGAATTAACTCTGCTGTTGCACTTGCAACAAGGCACCTGAGGGCAGCAGACTGGTTTGATGATGAGGACAGGCTGTGAACAGCACCCATAGCTCTAGCCTCCAACATCTTGCCACCAATCCCTGCTCCCAGTGCCTGTCCCCGAGGCAGTTGCCTAGTGGTAGGGCTTAGTTTTACTATACTTTATATTCTGTTTACATTTTAATTATTTTGATATTGTTGCTCTTTATTGCTCCTGTTTTACATATCCATGATTGTATAGTGGCCCCGGGAAAGAGGCAGTCTTCTCCACTGTGGAGGTCTGTCTCTGTGTTATCGCTAGATGAAGTTCCGCATGTACAGATGAACAGGCCATTCTCTGAAGATGAGGTGTCATAAATCCCTTTTGGAAACTGCAGGTTTAGGGGCTGGCTTTAATGAATTAAATAAGTAAGTCTGGTCCTTTCACAACGCCAAGCCTGATTTGAATCCTGCCATTTCTGCATCCCCAGCTCCCACTCCCCCATTTTCAGGCAGCTCTGGGATGCTCTGACAACCTTCCAAATTTTTATGATTAAAAATGCAAAGAGTTTTCACAGCATTGGCCTGGTCTGTGGCCATTAGGAGGCTGCAAAGTCTTGAAAGTGTATCTGGCACTCTGCCTGGCATATTTATTGCTACTTATAAATTAGACGCTTGTGTAGGAATGCAATTTTTATGTGGGCTTTGTCTAAATGAGCCTAATAATAGATGACCAAATAGGGTTGTTATGGGCCTGCTAAATAATTATACTGCACCAAGGCTGCTTGTGAAACTAACAACAGGGGGGAGGAGAGCTATTACAAATCATGCTGAAAAGAGCACCTTGTCAAAACTTTCCACAAACAAAAGTGTATAAAAATGACAAATGCGAAATCGTGGAACGCTAATTGATGACACACCATTGCAAGACTAAAAATATCTTGACTCTTTTGGTTTAGTGTTACGTTAAACAGCAAATGTTGGTGTTGTGTGCACAAGTTAAAAAAACTGTTCTAGGAACAACTGCGGCAATCATTAAAGTTTTCCCTGTCTTATTCAGAAATTGCTGATTGTGCCATATATAATGAAAAATGGAGCATGCTTCTTCCATAAAGGGACGATAGGTACATACTTTCTGCTGGCTCACAATATAATCTGAGTGCCTAACTCCACTTTGCAGTTTTTAACATTACTAGTGAAATACAGTCAGATATTAGTTCTTATAGCATTTGACTCTGAAATTGCAGGGTTGTGGGTTTGAGCCCCACGCTGGGCAAAAGATTCCTGCATTGCAGGGGGTTGGACTAGATGACCCACATCCCCTCGAGCTCTACAATTCTATGATTACCAAGTTATTGTGGCTGATTTAAAACTTCTGTTTCATAGAGTTGTAACAAGGAACTTTGTAACTGTTACACAACAATGAAAATCAATTCTGATCTAGTGAAATCTAGTATTTATCACAAATGGCATTGTATAAATATACATATATGTGAATGATAACAAGAGACTGAATATAGCAATGCATGTGCTAGCTCTTGCAGTGTATGTGTGGATGATACAGATCAGAAGTAATTTTCAATTAATTTAATACAAACCATACGTACAAAGTGCAGTTGAAGATTATTGATGCTCTACAGTCTTTATAGACTTCCTAATTCCTTTTTAAATTAAAGTTTGAGTGCAATGAAATACTTTAAAGCAAATTAATATTAATCAAGAGAAGATGAAGCTTTTTTGTGGAGAGCATCAAATAGGTCAAAACTGCTTTTCATATTGTGCAAAGATTGATCTTTCGGTCAATATTAATTGATTAATTTGTAAATGTCCCAGGTAAACTATTTGTGAAATTTAAAGAATAAGTCAGATGTGAACCTTATTATTAGAGCAACAGTTATTCTATCATGGGGTTGAATCAATAGGAGCTTATGCAATCATAATAATATTTATATCCAGCTATGCTATACAAAATTCTTTGCTGCAAAATATAAATTTCAGTGCTGTATCTCTCATTGTATTTCTTCCATTATGGTATGCAGTGCTTAGCAAACAGATGCTTGCTATGGACATGCTAAATAATTGCTTCAAGATGTACATTTCAGTGTATAGCAACACATGTAGGATCAGGAGAGACGTGAGGAACTTTCTGCAAAGAAATTACTGCAACTTTAAACCCCCCCCCCTTCATAGAAGAAGCCAACAGCTTCATAAAAAGACATCGACCCTTTTACTGGCCAGATGTTATACGTGTGTCATACATGTGGAGGAAAACATTAAACGTGTTGCAGAGTTCCCCAAAAAATCGACCAGAGGCAATAGTACTTCATCCAGCAGAGCTTTCACTTGTGCTGAAGACAGACATGGCGTAATGGTTATCAAATCCAATACAATCAGGATTGACTCAGTCCATACAGAGCTGCAGCACTTACAAAACTTAGAAGAAGCCTAAACCTTAACACTATACAGAAACAGAAACACCACACCAGAAGGGAGATAAATAGAGAAAAGACCCAGGCTCCTTCTGGCCTATATTTATAATCAGACTCTGCAGAATAGAGATAAGAGATCTACCGTATTTTTCGCCCCATAGGACGCACTTTTTCCCCTCCAAAAATGAAGGGGAAATGTGTGTGCATCCTATGGGGCGAATGCAGGCTTTCGCTGAAGCCTGGAGAGCGAGAGGCATCGGTGCGCACCAACCCCTCTCGCTCTCCAGGCTTCAGGAAGCTATCCGCAAGCCTTGCAAGCCCGGCGGGAGTTGCCGCGGGCTCACAAGGCTTGCGGGCAGCAGCCTGCAGCCCTGGCGAGTGTCCACAAGCCTTGCGCGCCCGGCGGGAGGTACTGCCGAGCGCGCGAGGCTTGGGGCAGCAGCCTGCCGCCCGAAGCACGGGGAGCCCTCTGGAGGGTGCCCTGTGCTTCGGGCAGGTGTGCGCAAGGCTTGGGGCGGCAGCCGCGGCTGGGGGGTGGGAATAATTATTTTTATTCATTTCCCCCCCAAAAAAACGCAAGCTCCGGGGACAGCTGGGAGGTGCAGCGCGTCTTCCCGCTGTCCCCGGACCTGGTCTGAAGGCGGGCAGCGGGGAGAAGAGCTTCTCCCCGCTGCCGGCCCCACAAGCGCCTGGGGGGAAAATAAATCCCCCCCCTTTATTTCCCCCCCAAAAAAACTTGGTGCATCCTATGGGCCGGTGCATCCTATGGGGCGAAAAATACGGTACTTCAAGGCAGCTTCCCAGAAGGTATAACCCAAACAATCACGATCCCTTCTTTCTCTGCTTCTCTCACACAAAGAAGCCTCTAGTAGCTTCTAGAATCCTCCTGTATTAATCCAAATAGAGAAGAATCTTTACACATAAGATCAATACTTTCTGCACTAAGAAGGTGTCTACTACCAAGGGGAAGTGATGGCTGTAGCAAGGTAGAGACCAGTAGACTCAGGATTCTGGAACAGCCATCACTTCCCCTTGGTGGTGGACATTCCAATGGTTTAGGCCACAGTGCCCCCTTTTAGCAAAATGTTCCTTTTAGCAAGTATGGGCCCATGCTGGGACACTGCTGCATTTTGGGAGGTTGTGTCCTGCACTCCTGACTGTGTATTTAAAGGAGCTGCAAGGTGAATTGGCAGCTTCCCCTTTGCTCGTACTCTTCACTGCTTGAGCGTGTAGGAGAAGATAAAACCTTGGCTATTCATGTGTTTAAGTATGAGTGTAATGCTTCATCTCAACGGTTTATATCCAACTGAACTTGGAGTAAACCCATTCAGATGAATAGACCTAGGTTAGTCATGACCATTAATTTCAGTGGGTCTGCTGATATTGGATGCAATCTCAGGTGTGCAGGAGATCGAAAACGCAGTGTTTACTAATAAAAATAGGATATGATAGAAGACCAGCTAATACCAAGGAGACAAATAACACCCCCCCCCTTTAAAGTGGAAGAAGTAGGGCCATGTTGAGCTTGTTGTTTAGTCGTGTCCGACTCTTTGTGACCCCATGGACCAGAGCACGCCAGGCACTCCTGTCTTCCACTGCCTCCTGAAGTTTGGTCAAACTCATGTTAGTACCTTCAAGAACACTGTCCAACCAACTCGTCCTCTGTCATCCCCTTCTCCTTGCCAAATAAATAATAATAACAACAATGAAATGGTTGTAATGAGGGTGGGAAGGAAAGAGGTGAAATTATTTAGGTGGGTATTTAGCCTGAAGGCCCTTCTTTAAGAAAAAACACACGAAGCACTCCACACTGAAAAGTGACGGATTTTATTGGGTGTAATTGAGTTGGATGCAAACATGTCCTAAAAGTTGAGCCCATACTTCAGTACTTTGTGGAATGGTAGTTTAAGGCTAACCCTTGTTCAATAGCTGTTTGAGACCACTTCAATAGTTGTTAAAAGAAATTTAGCCCGAAACTGTGTGGCTGTAGTCATCTTTTCTTAAAGGAGGTAAATGGCAAGGTAGGACTGCATTCTTCCGAGTAAGCCTCAATTCCCCCTGCTTTGTCTTCAGTGCAACTGCTCCCTGGGAATGTTGTCTTTTTTCTCTGTTCCATGCACCTGGAGGGGTTACCTTCAGGTTGAAGATATTGAGCACTGTAGGGTTTCAGGTTTTGTGTTAATGGGAAATGTATAATCTGCACGTCTTTGAAAACCTGAAGGGCATTCCTAGGGCACGTGAACAAGTGAGTTAGGGCAGAAGTGCTTTTAAATGATGCAAAATTAATAAAATAATCTTGTACTTGGTTCAGGCAACCATTTACTGAGCAGAAAGAACAATTAAATAGGAAATAAAATTGAATGGCCTTTTAAGTAATCAATGTGAACTTCTGCACTAAATTACTGAAGAGTGAAAATATACTGTGTCATCAGTCTTTAAATATTCCACCCATTAAAAGGTTATGCACTAACCTCTGCTCCATAATCCTTTGGATTATTACTATTAATTTCTTTTTCTGCTAGGATCACTGGACATATGACTCTACCAAACTGATGTGTGATTTTAATAAAATAAGGTTTCGATACCATGCATGCTTGCTTGGTGTTATGTCCCATACCACTGATTAAAAATAATTAGGCTGTAATCCTGCCCTCAATTAATGTGTGCTCAAGACCATTTAATTCACTGGGATTAAGCACATATAAGAGGATATACAATTGCTGTTTTAGGTGCCAGTCCAGAAGAACATGCAGTAAAATCTCTAGAGCTTCTCAGTTTATCATCTCAAACAAGCTCTATGTCATATTATGAGTGGTTATTTATATGCACATTTCTGTGTTTGGGTGTTGTATAGGAAACTATAATAAAGTTTGGCCCCTGATACATAGATTCCTTACTAAAAAGAAAGCGCTGCATGCATGTAGTTTGTATGCAGTAGTAAAAGAGTTCTACTGGAGTTTAACCCATTGAAGTGGATTCAGATATAGCCTTTTAAAAAGGTAAAGGTACCCCTGCCTGTACGGGCCAGTTGTGTCCGACTCTAGGGTTGTGCACCCATCTCACTTAAGAGGCCGGGGGCCAGCGCTGTCCGGAGACACTTCCGGGTCACGTGGCCAGCGTGACGAAGCTGCTCTGGCGAGCCAGTACCAGCGCAGCACACGGAAACGCCGTTTACCTTCCTGCTAGAAAGCGGTACCTATTTATCTACTTGCACTTGAGGGTGCTTTCGAACTGCTAGGTGGGCAGGAGCTGGGACCGAATGACGGGAGCTCACCCCGCCGTGGGGATTCGAACCGCCGACCATACGATCAGCAAGTCCTAGGCACTGAGGTTTTACCCACAGCGCCACCCGCGTCCCAATATAGCCTTTTACTTCACGATTAAATGAGAAAACCTGTTTGGAGGAACCAAAGGACTATTCACACAGTGCTGCCATTATCACCATCAGCCCAGCTGCAAAATATTGTGCAGCTAGAAGTATATTTGAAGATCTACTCTATATAGAAAGCAGAAGAGTGGATTTTCCTGATAGGCAACAGGTTTGGGATGTGTATGTGTACATAGTTCTTGAAGAATAAGTGTTATTTGAACGGAGAAAGATTCCTGGCTTGGTGCGTTAGGCTGTGATTACAGTTAGCTAAATCAGCTATCCTTAGAATGCATTTAATTCTGTATTCTTTCATCTTGTTAGTTTCCATTAAAGCGACTGGAGAAAAGGACAGGCAGTGAGCCTTTTGTGTGGGGGTTCTGTTGCTGCCCCCGCATGCATTGGCAGAGCACTCATAAGCCCGTTTCCGCCGCTCCCTTCACCCTGTTTTGGGGCCACTTCTGGGTTGGCAGCAACGAGTTTGTGTGATCGCGTGTCAATCGGATGCGTGTAAAATGGTTGCTGCCTGTATTCACATTTCACCAAATCTTGGTACAGTACCTCGGGTTAAGTACTTAATTTGTTCCGGAGGTCCGTTCTTAACCTGAAACTGTTCTTAACCTGAAGCACCATTTTAGCTAATGGGGCCTCCTGCTGCTGCCGTGCCACCAGAACACAATTTCTGTTCCTATCCTGAAGCAAAGTTCTTAACCCGAAGTACTATTTCTGGGTTAGTGGAGTCTGTAACCTGAAGCGTATGTAATCCGAGGTACCACTGTATTAGTTTATTATTTCTTTTCAGTGTTTCCAGGATACATATCAGGCCAAGATGGCTTACCAGTCACATCAAAATTCATTTTTGAAAAACGCAGGAAACAATATCAACATATCAGAAGTCCTTCCCACAGGGCAGCTGTCGGTAGATGGCTTCATGAGAGGAAAGGGAGAGTCCAGGTGGAACAGTAGGAAGTTATTTGCTTTCATTGCTCCCCTGGAATCCTTCTCACAGGGCACTTGGTGGCTGGTGCCCTGTTGTTGCGTAAGGGGTCAGTCCCACTGGAGCAGACTTTTCCTACATTTATGGGTCAGTCCTTGGGGGGAGGGATGTGTTCCTTTCTTTGAAAACTTGTGAGACGTTCCGGGGATGGAATTTCCATTGGAAAGTGAGCTCACTTGATTATGTTTTATAGTGTTTCAGTTTTTAAAATTTTATTTCAGGTTTATTTACAAATATACAAGTTTAGCATAAATGGTGGTCAGAGGTTTAAGCACTTCTGCAAACAATAAATCCACTTGTCATATGTCTGGATCTCCAGAGGGGGAACCCCTCACCCACAAAAATGCCTTTTCCCCTCCAGCTCTTGATTCAGGCCTCACTTCTTGTCTCTTTTTCATTCTGACCCCCTCTCCACAAACGGTTCTGCTTTTTCCTGACATGAACACACTCTGAACTTGACCCATCCGACTTGGGAGTCACTTTGAGCATTATTTAGAGAAGCTGCATTAAAATAAACTTGGTGAAGATGAAACACATTCTTCAAAGTGGTTCTTATATTGCGAAAGAGTTGCCAACAATTTCCTAACAATTCCGGACCATTTACATGTCACCTCCTTGACAAAATATGTGACTGGTATTCTTGACCCCTAAGAATTGAAGTAGTCAGTGGCTTGGTTCACATGGCATGGCGAGTCATGACTTAACACATTCAGATTTAAACATGCAGGCTCCTAAAAAGAAGCTCCTCTTCTTCTTCTTCTTCTTCTTCTTCTTCTTCTTCTTCTTCTTCTTCTTCTTCTCCTCCTCCTCCTCCTCCTCCTCCTCCTCCTCCTCCTCTCCCTGTTACTTGATTCCTCCCCAGCCTTTCCCCCCCATTCTGTGCTAAACTAAGGTTTGACTTAGCACGATGTCTAAAACTGGACTCATTATTAACCTTACTCTCTTTACTATTGCTGAGCTGTAGGCAACCTTCCTGAATCTCTGAAGGTACAAGTCTCAGACTCCTTCAAAGTATGTAATCACATGTTTTTGAGCCCAAGGACTTACAATAAGCCCCCTTTTCTCTGTTCGAACACCATATTTCCTACAATTGCATCATCTTATTCCATATGACTCTTTTCTTCGTACTACAGTGGTACCTCGGGTTACATACGCTTCAGGTTACAGACTCCGCTAACCCAGAAATAGTACCTCGGGTTAAGAACTTTGCTTCAGGATGAGAACAAATCGTGCTCCGGCGGCGCAGCGGCAGCAGGAGGCCCCATTAGCTAAAGTGGTGCTTCAGGTTAAGTACAGTTTCAGGTTAAGAACGGACCTCCGGAACGAATTAAGTACTTAACCTGAGGTACCACTGTACTTGGCTTTTTGCACCATTCACATATTACACTGTAATCCTATAGTACCACACTACTATTCTATTGTTGTGTATGGGCAAAGGATTGCTACTGAAAATGCATAAACATATAACATATTCTAATGAGAAGATGTGAACATCTTGTATCAAGGAGGAGGAATGTATCATATGGAAGGACAAAAGAAACTCGTATGTGGTCTTGGTGGGTGTCACAGTCTATTATAGAAGAGATAACCACTCATTCAGTTTCTTCATTTTTTCTTTGGCAGAGAAATGCACTGAAAACTATTTCTAATGACTGTTAATTATGACAAATCAGTTTTACGTCCACTTACTGTTCAGCTTGATTTAGCATTAAATCCTTCCAGACCTCTGTCGGTCTACCTCACAACGTTTCATGAAGCTCCTGTAGAAATAAGGGGTTTGTGTATTTCCCCTTCTCTCCATACACTGATGTTTTCCCATTTGTATGGCTATAAATCTTCTCTATGAGGGGCTATACAATTGATTACACCCCAGGGGTTAAATTGGGTCTCCTGTGATTGCAAAAAGGCAAGACTAACTGGCTTGTGACCATTGCATTTATCAGCAAGGCTTAAAAATCCGTGGCAAGTGGGGGGACCTTCTGCTCACCCTGTTATTGATGTGTTGCAAGGCATGTCTCCTCATTCCTCTTTTGCTGCGGGCTTCTTTCTCTCCATCCTCCCCATGTTGCATGGAGACTACCTCATCAATCACTATTCTGCTTTTGGGACTTTCGCATCAATCATTGGTCTGCTACAGGGTGCTCCTCAGCTCTGTACTTCCCTGATGGGCAGGTCCTGATTACCAATACTTTTTTTGATGTGCTTCTGAAAGGCCGGGTGGCTTGTAATTTAAAATATCCTTTCTGTGGTTTAGCATAATTGCTATCGACTTCTTTCAGGGTTTTCCCCTCCTTACTTTCCCAAATCAACAAGAAAACTGTTAGGATCCTGAGAAATTGGCTTCTCTGTGTTATTATGAGAAAAAGGCCCTGCCCCGAGGCTCGTGGAAAATATTACCAGCCCTCTCAAAAGTCAAAGTTCAAGACGCTAAAATTATTTATGATGGTTAAAAAAAAAAGATTGCTTTTCTATTTTTCTATACGTAACTAACGTAACAGAGAATCATAACACATTTAAAACAATGGAAATACAGAGTGTGATGACGTTTGATTATGAATTCCAAAACATCAAGGACAAAGCCCATCTCATCCAATTTATTCCTCATATACTTTTACATAATAGATTAATTTGACCATTACACTAATGTCTCCTACTTTAGGAGATCAATCCATTATTGATGACAGTTTGTTTCTCCATCACCATTTCTAAGAATCATTCCAGCTGCAGTCAAAAGATTGGGTTTAAATCTGGCATGCGCAGATTTCAGGCTTGTGGGATCTACAAGGAAAGATTCCATTTGTCACTATTGATAACAGTTTAGAATAAAGATGCTTAAATGAGTGGGAACACGATAGGAGTTGAGAAAGTGGATAGAGAGTAGATATTATTCTGTGAACCACCTTGAGACCTCCGGGTATAGGACGGAATGAATAAATAAATAAATAAATAAATATATTTTCACCTCTACTAGAAGCCAGAGTCATTCCATGAACCTCAATGGTAGAGGATTCAGGAAAAGGAAGAGGACGTGCCCCTTAACCCAGAAAATCTTTAAACCTCTGCAAGTTGTGGTGATGGCCACAAGCTTTGATGGCTTTAAAGGGGGAGTGGACCAATTCATTGAGAACAAGGCTATCAAGGGCTACTAGTCATGATAGCTGTATGTTACCTTCAGAATCAGAAGACACCTCTGAACAGCAGTCCCTGGAACAACAGTGACAGAGGGCTATTCCCCCAGGTCCTGTTTGTGCACCCCACGCTGCCAGTTTAGTTGGCTACTGTGGGAAGCCTCATGCTGAGCTAAGTAGACATTTGGTTTGATCCAGGTGAGCTCATCTTCAGTTTTTCGCTAGGACCCTCTAGGTTCATTAACCAGAGCCAGGTGCAAAATGATGGCTCAAGAAGTGAAGCTAATTGTGTGAGGGCTCTGACAGGGTCCTAGAGTTCTCCCGCCTCCTCCCCAAAGTCCTGTAAGTGCTTACCTGGCTTTGAGGAGGAGCTGAGAGGGCTCTAGGACCCTCCGGAGCCCTCATGGCTCTTTCCCAAAGCCTGGTGCCTCGCTTCCCTGGCTTTGGGAAGGCAGTGCAAAGGCTGTGGGTAGGGGAGTCAAATTTTGGGCTCACACAGGGCACTATATTACCAAGGTCCTCCCTGGCCAAGTACACCCATAAGCTTATATATTAAAGTGACATGCATACAAGTACAAATATACACATATATCCTTACAGAACAGGGATTATGATAGCCTGATTTTTTTGGGTGGGGTGGGGAGCCTTTTTATTGTGATTGTAAAATTATTGCGAGTCAGAAGCCCTTGCTGATCTACTGCAGATCATCCAGTCATATAGCTCCAGATCCTGATCTGCCTTCTTCCTGACCCTGAGCTAGATTACTTCTAAATATTTGACTTCTGCTACTTTATTTAAGTATGGCTCATGTAGGAGCTCTGCTGGAAACTTTCCCTTTGTTTTTATTGAATTTCCTTTATGGGTTTTTGCTTATTTAGAATATGGATGTTGCTGCCACTAAAATTCCAGGTGGAAAACGTGCCTCAAAGATGTGTTCCATAGCAGTCGCTGGAAAGAGTTTATCGCTTCCATCTTGGGTGCTGCAAGCACTCTGGAAAATAGTTCTACAACTTGTAAAGTATCTAATATTGGGTGAAAAGTTGAAGGTCAAGTGCTACACTCAGAAAAATGGGAGGGTAAAGGCAGAACACTTTACGAACCAGCTATAGTAAGCACTCATTGGCCATGAATCCAAAACCTTGTTCATCACTTCAGACAACGAGATGTTGTCAATTCATAAGGGAATCTGCTTATGTGACTAAATAATTAATTAGGATTTACTGCTATTTTTATTCAAGCAATAAGAAGGGCTTTTCGGCTACTGTAGCACCAACATCCTGTGTTGCAAACTTAGGAAATGTCCACGGTCCGCTTGTATAACCTAACGATGATCAATGGCCTCCCACTGACGGAAGCACTGTTTGCACATTTTAACAAGGTATGAGACATGGGAACTCAAGTCTCTCAACGGTATGATACAATATTTGAAAATTTTCCATGCCTGATTATCTAGACTGGAAAAGTGAGGTTTTCTTTTCATCACAGGATGACAGAGATTTATAGCCACCTCTGATATTATTTGAGTTGTCAGGAGACATCAGTTACTCAAATACCAAACATTTGCTGGTCCTTTTTTTTTCTCCTAACGAGGGATTGCTAGGGGCTGAGCCATCTATGCAGATCCTTTAGGTTTATTTCCAAGAATGCTTACACAGCCATGATTCATACTCCTAGATTGACTTTTTAATGAGATCAAGTGCAAATGTTATGGGGGTTTTGGGCTTCCCATGTACTTTCTCCAGAGGCAAGATGCATTTTAAAGCAGCTATGAGGAACACGTGGCCTTCCAGATATTGTTTTATTCCATCAGGCTCACCCAGCATGGCCAATGGTCAGGGATGATTGCAGTAGAAGTCCACAGAGACCTTGAGGGTGCCAAGTTCTCCATTCCTGGTTTGAAGCTTTTTGTGTTTGGTGTCAAGTCTGAATCTGAAATCAAGGTACTGGCTTGCCACGAAGCAGGAAGAAGAATCTATTATCATGGGAACCGGTCTCCTCTTGCATGGTATTAGTCAACATGTATCTTAAGAAATGTGGACGCGTCGCCTTCCCTGTCTCCTCTGGCTATCTGGAATAAGGCCATCATTCAGTTACATGAATTCAGTAAGGAACAAAAAGGCCCATAAACTCTAGGAGGGAAAAACAAAGGCCAGAGATGACATTAAGCATATTGAAGGCACGGTTACTCCTATATCACCTCAGGGCAGGACAACCAAGCATGTTGTGGCAATTTTTTCCACAAAATCCTGACACTTCAATGATGGGTTACGGAGTAAGGCTTGTCATCCATAATGGCGCAGGGAAAATATTCTTGCCTTAGGGTGAAATAAACTTCTTTGCCTGACAGATTCAGTTTATAGCTGCAGATGCGGAGGTTAACAAATTCTGTCCTTCTCGCCCTTGGTATGCGGCTCTGGGCCTCTCTTTGGGTGTGTGATACCTTTTAAACGACGCACCCTTTAATATGAAGAACTTTCATAATACAGAAGGAAAATGTATCAACGGGATGCGAAAGGACAAAAGGTTGCTGGTTCTTTCTGGTATAAAACTTGGATTCTCTCAACAGTGCTCACGTTTCCTGTTGACCCTTCTGCTCGAGGCAAAAGGGTTTAATTAATAACTTTCAACTAGAGTTTTATATGAGCGGATAATTTTAAAAACCCAGTATTTGACTTCCTCTCTCCTGTTCTAATCATACCGTTGCCTGTTAATCACATAGGGGAGACTGATCCATTAGGGCAAGTGGGGGAACTGCCCCACTAACATCGACCAACCATCTCCCCTGCATCCCTTCTTTTCAGTTCTTACTTACAAACAGGGACATAGTGTGGAGGGTGCCAGTGGGGCCCTGGGCGCACAATTTCTGAGGGTGTGCAAACCAGGTGCCCCCAGTCCTGCCCAGCCCAGTGCTCCTCTCTGTCCGCCAAGGGCCACTTCTGCCAGCCGGGCTCCCCCCCTGGGCTCAACGCTGCTAGTAAGCAGTCTAGGTTTATGGCATGGCCCATCAGCTTCCTTCTCAGTGCTGCTGCCTTTGTAGAATTCAGCAGGCCCTACTAGCCATCTAATAACATTCAGTACAATGATCAAAACAAAGGTCCAGCACAGACAATGCTACACCATGTTTTAGACTCGCGAGAACAAGCTTTGGTGATCCTCAGGTTCTCACTCTGGCCCCTGTTCTGCTCCTTCACGTTAGGAAAGGACATCAAAAGTTTCACATTCAGCTAACGGGCAGTTTCTCAGTTATGTCTGATGTTGGGAAATCATGAGGTGTTGTAAGTATAATTAGTGAACAAATTAGGATCTGAAAGCATGGCTTGATGTCTTTTCATTGGATTTTCCTGAGCAGCAATTTAAATGGGAGGTTCTCAGTCTTTCTAGAATCACGTTCCACTGGCAGCCATGTAGCTCCTATAACGTTAGATCACAGATTCCCAAAGTGATCAATATTGCCCCCCTTGGGGTTGATGGGACTGTGTAGGATAAAAGACTTAGAGGCCGATGGGGAATTGAAAAAGACATGGGGTGGAAAAGAAAATAATGAGGAATAGTGCACAAAAAATTAATTAGCCTCAGAAATAAAGGGCTTGAGGGGAGAGACTCCATCATCCACCTGCCTTGCCCCACCCTCTAGTCTCTGCTTCTCAATTTGTATTGTATTATTTTATGTACTGTGGCTTGCCGTTGTTTTACTGATTATAGTTTAGAAATTATTTATTGTAACTGCTGAGTGGATTTCTGTTTAACTTTTATATGTTATTATTATTTAATACTATTCTAATGATTGTTGAATGTTACTTTTTGATGTAGGTTGCCTATTTTAAAGTTATGTTTTATTATCACATTTTTGTATTGCATTAGATTGTTGTAAGATGTACATTTTTTGTTTTTTCAGCTTGTGAACCGCCTTGAGTATTGTAAGATAGAAAGACGGTATACAAATTAAAAATGATGATGATGATATATAGAGTGCACCTCTCTTGCCAGTTAGGAACCTCTGTATTTAGTAAGAAAATACCATTCCAATTAAAGTGCATCATGCCTATCCATCGCATTAGAGAATATTACAAAAGTATGGCGTCATTATTATTTTTGCTTGTTTTACTTCTATATTTTGATGTGGGGATGGTGATGAATGAATGTTGAATATATATATATTGACTTTATTTCATTTACGTTTCTTAGAATTTGAGTTGGGCTGATGACAACTTTATAAGCTCATCTGAGGGGTCAATGAACTCAGAAGTTTGGGAAACCTGGTTCAGTGGCAGCTGAATGTTCAATCCACCCATATATCGGATTGTCATTCCTTCATGGAGAAACTCCTGTCATATTTCTGTTCCTTGCTTTATTTTACACATCACACAGATGTTATAGCATTGTTTGTAGAAAATCTGCACTAAATTGTGTTCAGTGTCACTGACAGAATCATCTAGGCATGAAAATTGGTATACAGTTTGAGGAAGCTAAACTCAATAGCTCCGTACAACCATAAATCGAAACTATCTGTTCCTTGGTTGTCAAGCAACAAGTGACATGTTTTCTTTTCCCTGAAACTGTACAGCTACATTTTCCTTCTGGAATGCCATGATTAGCTCTGGTTGTCAGTATTATACTTGCCCCTAAAAAAAGAAGTAAGGAGTGGAATAAGATCACTGTCTGTGCATTTACAATGGAAGCAGTGACTCCATTGATACAGGTTGATAGCTTTTCATCTGTTTTTGCTACCCCTTAGCTGAATATCCCGTAGGATATCTTTGAGAGCATTGTATTGTGTCTGAATATTTTCCTGTTTTATAAAACACATCTCCTTCCTTTAAAACAGCAATGATTTGTTTTTTTTAAGTATGTTTAATGCTTGTGGGATTCTCAATATCTTTTCCATGCAAAATCCCTACTTACACGGTAGTTAGTTAACATTTTGCATCCAATAACACCTCCCCCCGCCCTGGTTGTAACTCTTCTGCTTATTACAGAAGCTGGAATTTTGTACCTGTTTCCGAATCATAGTTGTTTATAGTGCCACCAAAAAAGAGCTGACCTTTGACGTCATTGGGAAGTTGACATAGTCACATTCTTAAAATATGGTCTCCTGTTTACTGCTGTGTTCATCAGAGAAAACTGGAGCGAAGGATACACTGAAACCGATACGAAAAAGCAGTATTTAAGGGAGATGTGGCTTTATATTTTATCACATCCCTAATAGCATTTCACTAACAGCATTTTGGGCAGTATGCTAGTGTCCAGCTTTATGCATTTCCCTACTATACCAAAATGCCAGTTATTTTAAGTTACATGAAACATTTTCCTGCACCCCCAGATATTGTATTTATCAACCATTTCAGGCCCTCTGTTTCCTGGTTGATGCTGACCTGATACAGGGTCTACTCAGTGTTTTTCTTTTCTTTTAAAAAGTACTGTTTTTTAATATATACAATTTTTTTTACAAATTAATAATCATAAATAAATGAGAATACAAATGTGCACCCCACTGTCGAGACCATTCCATTGTAACTATCCAACCTGCCAAAATTTCAACACCTCTTGCGATGGTTTGGCCCCTTTCTGTTTTAACAGTACGAATTCTAAAAACACCCTCAAAATCATTTCTCCTGCATATTCCCCATCTTACCTTAATGATACATGTTAATTTATCATTAATAGTTATATCCCACACCTCTTTATACCATTCTTCCATTTTATATCTTCTTGCCCCTTCTACTTCCTAGCTATAATAATTCGTGCAGCTGTCAATAAATTTGTGAGCAAGTTCTTCATAGCCTGTGAACCTTCCACCCTATCATAAATTGATAATAATGCTACCTCTGTACTTTTTTGGTCCGTTTTAACCCAGCGATTAACACCCTTTGTCAATTTTTTTTTTTTTTTACATAGTGCTGTTTTAACATTTTGATGTTTGAAGCCCTGGGCTTCTCTGGGAGGAAGGGCAAGATAAAAAAATGTCCTGAGTAAATATTACTCAACAGGATTAGCAATCATTGTATATATACATTCTGTTCAGGTGTTACTTTCCCTCACAAGATCAGGGAGAATGGGGAAGGTGTTTGCTGCTATGTGCTGAAGGACCAGTATCTGCATCAGAGAGCTCCTATTGTGTTGAAATAGGCAGGGTTCAAATGGTATGGAGAACCTTTGTGAGTGCAGCAGAAACTTGGTTTCAAATATTTGCTCTTCAACACATGGAGGGTGGTAGGGTTGGACAAGGTGATGCACAGTGGCGGGACTTGGAGTCTTAAATTTCAGTGGCACCCTGTGCGACGCCAAAATCCTGCGCCCCCTGCCTCTCGCCTTTTATAATATGATGCACAGATATCCATACAGTCGTATCTCAGCTCCTGAATGCTTTGGGAGTTGAACCTTCAAGCTCCTGAATGGTCAAAAACCGGAAGTGACTGTTCTGGTTTTCAAACGTACTTTTGGAAGCTGAACGTCCGACGAGGCTTCTGCGGCTTCCAATTTCCTTCAGCCAATCAAAAGCCGCACTTTCGAAGTCGAACGGACTTCTGGAACAGATTCTGTTCGACTTATGAGGTACGGCTGTATATTACCTTTGTTTTATTGGTTTTAACTGTGCAAATACTTACAAATTGCCTCAGAGGCCCAAAGGTGCTGTGAATGTGTGTGTTTGTGCGTATACTATTTATAACCAGGGCTTTTTTCAGCCGGAACTCACCAGAATTCAGTCCTGGCACCTGTCAGGTGGCTGCCATTGCCATTATCAGAGAACAGGGGAGGCATTAATAGTGAGTCTGGCACCTCTTTTTCTAGAAAAAATAGCACTGCCTATAACTAAAATATCAAGGTGGGGTAGGTAATAACAGGGGCGCCGACTTATAAAAAATATTGGGGGGGCCCATACCGGGGTCCTGCCCCGGGAAGTTTTCTAAATTTTAGATGAAAATTAGTGAGTTTTAAAGTTTTTTAAAAGTATTTTAGAGTTATATGATCAACATTAGAACCCCGAAAACTCGACTCTCTATAACTCCACACTCCGGGAAACTCGACAAGCCTGAAACACTTTTTGGCTTTGAAAAAAGAAACAAAACATAAACACGCACGGTATTTTCGTAAAAAGCTAATTTAATTTACAGTAACAATTATGCTTATAGACTATTACAGAGCAGTGAATATATAGCTCTGAAAAGACTGAAATGATATTTAAATAAATCCTAAACTATCATTAAAAGAATAAAACATAAAATATTGCTGTCGCACAGTAATAGCACTTTGATTAATAAGTGAAATAGCTAATTTAAGCTTACTTTGAATAAGGCTGAGGGTTCATTAAATAAAAATAATATCTCAAAGTTAATGCTTTAATACAGTTAATAAAGTTAATACAGTATGCCTAATACTGTATGTAAATACTGTAATACTGTATGTAAATAACGGGCTTTAATTGGGTCTTACACCCTAAAAATATTTAAGTATTTGAAAATAACAATTACAGTACTATAGTAATATAGAAATACAGTACTAAACTAGTACTAATATTTCGAAACTGAAAATTTAACATTCTGTATGTATTTAATTCTCTATTTTATAAAGATTTTTAATATCTGACAGTGAGTTTGGAGTAGCCCAATGCAAAAATCCTGAGGATCCAGGTGGATCCATGCTTTGTAACCACGTTTTTGCACCACTGTGACCCTAGGCAACAGTGGGTACGTGATTTTTTTGGTGCAAGATGTAGCCATGGACATGCTATGTGATCTGATGGTGAATTTGGGGTGACCCAATGCAAAAATCCTGAGGATCCATGTGGATCCGTGCTTTCTAACCACGTTTTTGCACCACTGTGACCCTAGGCAACAGTGGGTGCGTGATTTTTTTGGTGCAAGATGTAGCCATGGACATGCTATGTGATCTGATGGTGAATTTGGGGTGACCCAATGCAAAAATCCTGAGGATCCATGTGGATCCGTGCTTTGTAACCACGTTTTTGCACCACTGTGACCCTAGGCAACAGTGGGTGCGTGATTTTTTTGGTGCAAGATGTAGCCATGAACATGCTATGTGATCTGATGGTGAATTTGGGGTGACCCAATGCAAAAATCCTGAGGATCCTTGTGGATCCGTGCTTTGTAACCAAGTTTTTGCACCATTGTGGCCCCAGGCCACAGTGGGTGCGTGATTTTTTTGGTGCAGGCTGTAGCCATGGACATGCTATGTTATCTGATGGTGAATTTGGGGTGACCCAGTGCAAAGATCCTGTGGATCCATGCTTTGTAACCACGTTTTTGCACCATTGCAGCTCCAGGCAACAGTGGGTGCGTGATTTTTTTGGTACAGACTGTAGCCATGGACATGTAATGTGATCTGATGGTGAATTTGGGGTGACCCAATGCAAAAATCCTGAGGATCCATGTGGATCCGTGCTTTGTCACCACGTTTTAAATGGGGAGGGAAGGAAAAACACAGAAGGGACAAGAAGCACAAGAGGGGTGTGCGGAGAAGCAGCTGGCTAAGAATGCAGGGAAGGAGTTTAACGGGGTGGGGGGGAGGAAAGGAAGGCAAAAGTCCCGGTCCCCCCAAGCCAGCCCTCTCTCTCTCTCTCCCACCTGCGAGTCCCTAGAGCACGGAGAGGAGGAGGTGGTGGGCTGGAGCCTGCACGCAGTGTGACTAGGAAAGAATTAGAAGGAAGGACTCGATCCTTTCCTTAACCCTCTGCTTGCCAAGAGGGCAGGGGATTCCCTGCTCTTTGTTGAGTTTGAGCAAACGCAGCAACAGAAGCGGGTGGGCAGTAAGACCCTGAGGCAGAATGCAGGAAAGCAGCAGCTTCCGCCTTCCCTCCGCCCGACCGCCCGATCTTATTTTTGCCTGATTTTTGCCTATTTTTGCCCCTGCGCTCCGGAGTCAGCTCCAGGGACCACACATTCGCTCAATAACACGCACAGACATTTCCCCTTACTTTTTAGGAGAAAAAATCTGCGTGTTATAGAGCGAAATTTACGGTAATAATTTTCTTAAATTATTGGGGGGGCTGAGCCCCCCCCAAACGAATTTTTGAGGGGGCTCGGGCCCCCTCAGGCCCCATGGAGTCGGCGCCTATGGGTAATAAAGTTCTATGTTATATCTTGACTTCAGTGCCTCATCTTTCATGGTATCCTCATATGTAAGTTTTAGATAATAATGACTGGAATATGAATTGCTGAATAGGGTTCCTCGGAGGTCAGCCCTCGGTTCAGCTCATTGTGTATTTTGATTGAAAGAGTTGACAAATACACAATGAGCTGATAGGCTGCAAAATTATCTCAATAAAGTGGAAGGGATGAGGAATCATTTTAATAACCACCATGGCCTACAGGTCATATACCCTTAACAAAGATCGGCAGGCCCTCTTGGTCTTGCTACTTAATTGGGAAGGGTACTTTTCCCTGTAGATGTTAGTGTCAGAATGGTCTGTCTTCCTCAAAAAGGAGAACTTGACGTACCCTCATCTAATGTTGTATATAATGACAAAGACCAGATCTTTCAAAACCTTTCTAGTCTGTTTCCCCCCCTGTAATTAGATAAGTAAGTTGCCAACTGCAGTTTTGTAGAAGTGGCTAAAAGTGACAATGAGGAAAAAATTAATCTCAATGAAGCTAAAAGTGGACCCCTATGCACACTTTGTTGGGAATCATTCTCATTGAACACTGGGATTTACTTTCAAGTAAACATGCATAGAAGCAGGCAGCACATATCCCTTTATAAAGACTTGGTGAATAGAGAATATACTACTTTTATTCTCTAAAAACATGCAAAACATTCTGTCATTCTATTATGGTCAGTTCATGGCTGTATTATGGGATGAGTACTTAACAATCTGCAGGATTAAAGCATAATGTTATATTAGCAGGCAAGTGAACTGAAGTTGTACAGTAAGTATACTCAGTGCAAAAATCTGTGCTAGGAATGTTATTCGGCTTTCAGCAAATGATTTAAATGACAGCTAAAAAATGGTAGCAGTTCCAACCTATTTTATCATGCTTACTAAGAACTCGTTATTATGATTAAAGATGTGCTAGGCACAACATGCCAACTGCTTGCTGGTAGCAGAAAATACCTGCTGTTCCTGGGTTATTATCAGCCTTCTTTGGGGGTGGGGGGATCGCATCCTTCTTTGGCAGCGCAGTGAAACCTCTGGCATTTCTTTGCATCTTTAATTCAACGTCTCCCCCACCCCCGTCCGAGTGTATTCCAATTTCAGCACGTTGCAAAACAGCAGCCTGTAGGTAAACAGGCATTTCAAGCATCCTCCATGAAGGAACAAGCTTGGGGTGCTCATTGATCCAATTCTATCGCTGGAGGTGATGGCCTGGGGTGCCTTTGCCAACAGTGGTTGGTCAGGGAGCTCTGACTGTTACTGGAGAGGGATAGTTTGACCAGAGTTGTCCATGCATTGGTAAACTCACAGTTGGGTTGCTACTATGTGCCCTACGTGGGACTAGCTTTTTTATAAATCAAGTGGTATCTTACGCATTCGTAGATATAAGATTACTACTGTCAACAATGATAAAAGTTCAAAGGTGTGCTCTTTGTGAACTAGCTCATAGTCTCTTTAAAAATTGCTCCTTTTAAAACCATATTTAAAGGAAAAGTCCGCTTTCCTTAACTGTTCCCTAACTAAGCTGTTTCACCAGGAATTTAAAGCACATTTTAAGAAACAATTTGGGGTTAAGAGGAACCTTATTATAAGAAATATGTTCCAATTTCTTAACCATGATCCAGGAGGGAACCACCAGTGTGTGTGTGTGTGTGTGTGTGTGTGTGTGTGTGTGTGTGTGTAATTAATTTTTCTGTTTTACAATTTCAAATAAACATTTTACATACTTAAAATATCAATGACTTGCCTTCTTCTTTTTCCTTGGTTCATTTTGCATATCTTTTATCCCTGCATATTTTACAAAAACAATTCCAATTGGTTTTCCATTATTACATCCATCAAAGATGATTTACACTGTTGAATTTATCTTAACTCATTTTCAGCTGTACACAGTTATTTCCCATAGATTCAATAAATGTTTTCCAATCTTTTTTAAACGTATGTTCTTCTTGCTCTCTTATTCTATATGTTATGTCTGCAAGTTGTGCATATTCTGTCAACTTAAGCTGCCAGTCTTCTTTATTTGGGACCTCGCTCACTTTCCAGGGAACCACCATTAATTGTCCTGCCCAGATCGGCTTCCCAATAACTTGATAAACCACTTGATAAACCAATTAAATTGCAATTATATATTTCTATTTCTATTTGCTTTTCCTTGTAGGTCTTTTTTGTATCTGTGTGCCATTCTTCACCTAAGGGTGGGCGGCACCTTCCATCGCCAGTTATTTCTTGGGCTTTCTGAGTACAATGTACTTTATGGGCCAGGTCCCCCGATCCCCCCCCCCCTGCCTACAGGAGGTTTTTCCATGAGCTAATTTAGTTGTCACTCCAAACCTGGTAAAGGGATAGCAAGAAGGATCATTAGCCAGTAGCATGTCTAGGCCGGCTATGTGGCGTATTCTTATCTTGTAGGAGTTTTTGAATAATAGTCTTCCACATCTTAATAGAAGTATTTTTACAGTGAAACTGGCTGGTTCTTTTGGAGTTCTCATTTTCCAAGAGGATGAAAGTTGTCTGTGGATACCAGATCAATATAAAAACAAATAGACTATTACATTCCCTGGTAGATCCCTTTGGGAGAAGAGATGGATGCTCTCGAAATTTAATATTCTTGTACACAAAGTTCATCAACGTGGTGGCTCTCTGCAGCTGAAATGAGCTGCTGTGGGTATTAACGTAGTGGAAACAGATTTTAAAAGTAAGGATGCTTTTGTTCAATGCAGTCTCCTGATGAGATGTAAAAAATACTTGCTGTTGCAAAAGGGATTATCTTAGATTTCAGATTTATTTATTTACTCGCTTTTCCTTCCTTCCTTCCTTCCTTCCTTCCTTCCTTCCTTCCTTCCTTCCTGGATTTCAAAGTGGTCTAAATGTAGGTTTCCACGCAGTCTCCCATCCAAGCACTGACCAGGCCAGCACCTGCATAGCTTCACTAAAGTGCCTTTAGATCACATTATGAAATTTATTGGTTCAGAGAAACATGTCTCAGACAACGACAATCTGACGCAAAGAAATTAATTAGGTATTGCTTTTTTTTTTTATAACTTCACTGGCTGCCAATTAGTTTCCGGGCCCAATTCAAAATGCTGGTTTCAACCTATAATCCCTAAAACGACTCAAGGACCGCCTCTCCTCGTATGAACCAACTCAGATCCTGCAAACATATTCTGAGGCCCTTCTTAGTGTGCCTTCTTCACATGAGGTCCGGAGGGTAGCAACATGAGAACAGGCCTTTTCTGCAATGGCTCCCATTTGTGGAATGCACTCCCCAAGGAGGCTTGTCTGACGCTTTTGTTACATATATTCAGGTGCCAGGCAAAAATATTACTCTTCTGTCAGGCCTTTGGCTTATTAAACAATCCACAGGCAATCACTGTATAAGGCGCGACAGATATGTGCACAATCGTGAATATGTGCAAAGCACCAAACCCAAAATTAACCCAGAACCATCATAAAAGACATCACTAAAATGGCGGGGTGGAGTGTTTGCAGGTCATTTCAATTGCACATGATTTCATGCAAGCACGCAATGACCCGAAACACAACCCCACACAAATTGGGGCTTGCCTTTATGGTTTTTAAACTCTCTCTGTGTGTGTTATTGTTTTTCTTTGTTATCATGGTATGTGTTTTTGTGCTTTTCTATTGCAAAGTACCTTGTGATTTTCTTTTTTAAAAAAATATAATTTTTATTAAGTTTTCCATATTTCACTACATTTCAGGATCAAAAATCAAAATATTCATAACTTAAAGCATTGCTTAAATAAAGCACCAACCTCCTTCCCTCCCTCTAACAGACTTCCATATCATTTTACCAATTTCTTCACATTCCTATATTCACTTTTTTTACTTTATATCAATCTTTTAGCAATCACCTTCTTATAAGTAAATCAGCTCCTTAGTACCTTGTGATTTTCAGATGAAAGGTGGTCTAGAAATTTAATAATAAGAGTAATGCTGATAAATGAGGATTTTACTCACACTCAGAATACACTAATTGGAATCAATTAATTTAAACATCGTAAGTCCAGTGAGTTTACTGGGTTTACTCTGACTTAGCTGGCTATCACTCTAGGATTTCACCCACCCCTACTCCAATATGACATTTATAAATAAATAAATCTCATTATTTTAAGAACCATATAATGCATTCAGAAGTCCAGAAGTACTTCATAGAATGAAGAATGGGAACATGGGTAAACAGGATATGCTGGCTGATAGGAGTATGAGCCACAATGGAGATTCAATTGTGATATGCCCGTTTACTAGAAGACAGAACTATCTATTCTCAGTATTAAAAGCATTTGGAATTAGTTTCTTGAAATATGTACTAGCACTGGAGAAAAAGAATGATTTATGGGGCCACACTGAAAATATACCTTTCTGTGGGGTTAAATGTGCTCTCAAAATGCTTCGTATTCACATTAAAAAAAAAAAAGCATGTAGGAAGGAAAGCTCATTTGCACAGGCAAGTCATATACCACGATCTCTTTGAAACATCTTGCCTGTAAAAGCTCATTTCATTTAATAAAAATGGTTTAAACTGCATTTAATGGTCTCTAGTGCGCTTGTGTTAATAGTGTGTCACACTTTGATTATCTGAAAGCCACTAATTATGAATCTGAGTTATGTTTTCACCCTTTTTAGTTTCAGACTGCTGTACAGAAAAATTGCAAGGAGCAGTTAAACAGCGATAATTATTATATAATTTCCCGAAAGTGTCTGCAACTGCAGCACTATGGCCATGGAACCCAGTTGGACATCATGTTTCTAGACCCTTCTGTTTCAGTGTATCTGAAGAAGTGTGCATGCACACGAAAGCTCATACCAAGAACTGACTTAGTTGGTCTTTAAGGTGCTACTGGAAGGAATTTGTTTTGTTTTGACTATGGCAGACCAACACGGCTACCTATCTGTAACTGGAATCATGGTTCTGTTAGGGGGACCCTAATGTTCTGAGGCGGTTTTACTTATTATAGAGTCAGATGCAAGCCTGTAATTCTAACTACACTTAAGCCATGTTCTGCTGTGAATACACAGTGCTTAAAAATGAGAATTGGGGCAGGCCTGTGCAAGCCCTTTCCTCAGTGTCTCCATACGCATTGGCTCTACCAGCTCAGTCTCCAGTCATCTCATGTTGAACCATGAAGGTCTGCAGGGGGCTTGTGCTTGCATTCACTTGAACCTCTAGTATACGTCTTTGTCCAATCAGGGACCATGATAATGCAGGTCTCCTGGTCGTGAGCAGGGTTCCACTCCCATTGAAGCAATCATGACCAAAAGCTCCCTGCAGATCTTTCCTGGTCAATATGGAAAGGTCATTGTGGGTTGGATTTGAACGCATGTCGTGTCCATGTACCTATTTTTAAATGAGTGTTCAGGCAAATTCAGCTTTATTCATGAGTAACATCATCATCATTCATTATCCATCCCTAAGGTCCCAGGGCAAGTTATAACATAAAAACACAATATTAAAAACAGTTTAGAACAACTTACAAATGGGTCATTTGCCTTATTTAAAAAGGATATTGTACTCCTGGAAAAGTGCATAAAAAGGGAACTAAAATTATCACATATTCAGGGGTGGAAAGGCACCTAAAGAGCAGCGCATGGTTTATAAAATTGAGCATGGTGTGGAGAAAGTGAATGGAAAAGCTTTCCTCTTTCTCCCATAGTACTAAACTTCATGGTCATACAGTGAACTGATTAGCTGGAAATTCAGCCCACACACTTCTCCCTCTTCTCCCTTTACATAATGCCTGTTTAATAAGTTACTACTTCTTTCACAGAAACCACAGAGACCACAGAAAGGGGTGGTCTCTACAATATATAAAAATACTTCTCCAAGACACTACAAACCCTCACCACAATTAAAAACCAATGGGAATATGGCACTGGATATGAATTAAACCCTACCAAGTTGTCTATAGTCAAAACAAAACAAATTCCTTCCAGTAGCACCTTAAAGACCAACTAAGTCAGTTCTTGGTATGAGCTTTCGTGTGCATGCACACTTCTTCAGATACCTTTCTGTGGGGTTAAATGTATCTGAAGAAGTGTGCATGCACACGAAAGCTCATACCAAGAACTGACTTAGTTGGTCTTTAAGGTGCTACTGGAAGGAATTTGTTTTGTTTTGACTATGGCAGACCAACACGGCTACCTATCTGTAACTTGTCTATAGATTATGGTCTTAACCACCATTTAAATCCAAAAGAAGAGAACTTGTTCTACAACTTAGGTATAGATGGAACCTAACACTACAGAAGCTGGCTCTGATTCACTCAGAAATCTCATGTAAATGCTGAAGAGGCTGCACGTACCTCTACATGTGGTGGGAATGCCCCAGAGTTCAATCCTTTTGGATATTGCTGCTGAAAGAAATTTCCAAAATAACAAAACAGGTAATAGAAGCAACTCCAGAACTAGCCCTATTAAATATCTTCCCGGACAACAACAACACCACACACACATTTGACAGGGAACTCTTACTTTACTTACTCTCAGCAGCTAGAAATATTGTAACTAGACACTGGAAGGACCTTTCAGGAGTGAACATAAACTACTGGCACCAAAATGTATGGGAAACTGCCCTATTAGAGAAGTTAAACAACAAACTCAAAATAGCACGGGGACAAGCAAAGGAGGACACCTTCACCCCGATATAGTTCCTCTTTATCACATTAACAGCGCAAGCCCCTGCAATAGAACGAAATAACAATACCCCCTATCTCTCTTCCCTACTCTCCCACTCCCTTTTCCCCAAAACCACAATATGTCTATGACATAAGTGTCTCTCACTAAATGTAAACAAACTGTGAAAAGGATTCTATGAATTGAAGTGGAGACGGTAGATGTACCCTTCCCTGTTTATCCGTTTGTTTTGTAACACAAAAACTCTTTAATAAAAACTCACTTTTTAAAGAAAAGAAACCATAACCCCTGTTCAGGCATTATTTCTCATTCAAGTGTTAGTGAAAGCAGGTACACTTTAAATCCATATTTAGAGAACTAAATAATTGGCCCTATTTTCAGAAGTGCTGAGCTCTTGCAGTTTCTATTGATTTGAAACGGATGTGGAGTTCTTAAAGTTTGACATTTTGTCTTTAAGTGACAGCTCGTCCCTGGAAAAGATTAAAAATAAAGACTTCCCGGCTGTTAAAGAAGCTTTGTGCTCATTTGACCTTTGCCAGGAGGGAAAAACCCCAGAATGACACTGTGCTGATTTAATAATAACACTAACGCTAATTTTAACATGAAGTACCTTGTTGATGTTCATGCTTTATAGATTTCTGTAAAGGACAACAACATTAGTTAGAATAACAAGTTGCTTATTTGTTTATAATATTTTTTATTAAATATTTTCCTTGTTCACAAAAGCACATGCATTGTCTCTTTCTTTAGGTTGCGTTTTCTACATAGCAGTTACATCATCATCATCATCATCATCATCATCATCATCATTTATTATTTATACCCCACCTATCTTGCTGGGTTTCCCACATTTCACATTTGTTGTGAGACATTAGTGTTATATGCAGTATAGGGTTGGGAAGAAAAGAGGGGTGGGGTGGGAGAGGGGGTGGGGTGGTAAAGCTTATGTGTGGGGTTTTTGTGTACCTACTTGGGTAGGTTTTGTGAACCTACTTGGGTAGGTTCTCTTTCTATTTGCTTGTTGTGTTTCCTTGGTGGTGAGAGAGGTTGGGGTGGCCTAGGGTGTGGTTGATTGTCTTTGGTTGGTTTTAGTGGGATTTGTTTGTGTGTGTGTGAGGAGGGGGGTTGTTGGGTTAAGTTAGCCATATTGAATTGTATGCTGGCGGGGGCGGGTTTTCATGTTGTCTTGTTGGACTGTGTATGTAATAAAGGGGAGCCATACTGGGATGGCTTCTATTTGTGCCCATGTCAGTTTCAGTTTATTGGTTAATTTTTCTAGTAAGGCTGTTTCCCATACTATTTGGTACCATTGGTCCATGCTTACTCCTGACAGGTCTCTCCAGTGTCTGGTTATGGTGTTTCTGGCTGCTGAAAGTAGGTGGGTTATAAGTTCTTTGTGGTGTAAGTGGGCATTATTGTCTTGGAAGATGTTTGGTAAGGCCAATTCTGGGGTGATTTCTAATACTTGCTTGGTTATTTTACATATTTCTCGTATGGTTGTTGTCCAGAATAGTTGGATTTTGGGGCACTCCCACCACATGTGGAGGTATGTGCCTGTGGAGGTGACCCTCTCTAGCATTTTGGTGAGGTTCCTGGGCGTATTAGCGCTAGTTTTCTTGGTGTTAGGTACCACCTGTAGGTGAGTTTCAGAGTGAGTTCTTTTCTTTTCGTTGATATGGATTTAAAGGGGGGGTTAGACCACATTCTGGTCCATTGAGTGGGGTTAATCTCACAGCCTATATCCTCCCATTGTTTATTGATTGTGTCTAGGGAGTTCGTGGGATTTTGGAGTAGTATTTTGTATATTGTGGATACCGTCCCTCTACCGTGTCCCTTTGTTGTTAGGAGGAGGTTTTCGAAGGTTGTCAGGGGCCTAGTTGCTGCTGATTTTACTACTGGATTGTTTAAGAGAGCATGTAATTGGTGATGTGTTAACCAGGGCATTTGGGTGTCTTCTAGTTTGTCTTGTATTTCTTGTGTTGATAAAGGTTTGTTATTTTTGTAGAAGTCAATTAGGTGATATAAGCCTTTGGTTTGCCAGGTTTTAATCTGGAGGTTTTGGGCTGCGTGGTGGAATAATGGGTGGTACACCAGGGGAATTAGTGGGGATGGGGTTGGGGATAGTTTGCCCATTACTGTTATCCATGCTTTGAGCTTGGTCTGTGTGTAAATGTTAAGTGTTGTGGGAATTTTCCTTAGTTTAGGAGGAGAGGGTATGCTGTGGTGCAGCTATTTTCAATTGTGTCCCTCTCTAGGTGCATCCATTGTTTTGTTTCATCTTCTAGTATATATGGGATTATATGGAGTATTTGGTTGGCATATCAACAAAACAATGATCAGCATTCTATACTCTAAACAACGCATCTATGAATATGGAGGGGAAAACTCCATACTATTAGCAAACAGATGTAGGAAAAAACCCCTCAAAACAAGAATACACTCTGATTCAGGACTTTGGTCGGGTGGCGGGATTTAAATTAAACAGAAAACCAAGGTGTTGGGAAAAAATTTGACAGATACAGAGTCAGAACGGTTTCAGAGAGAAACAGAACTAACTGTTGTTAAAAAAGTAAAGTACCTAGGGGTAAACATAACAGCAAAAAATCTGAGTCTATTTAAGGATAATTATGAAAAATGTTGGTCTGAAATTAAGAGAGACTTGGACAGTTGGACAAAACTGAAGCTTTCTTTGTTAGGCCGAATTGCTGCTATTAAGATGAATGTATTGCCAAAAATGTTGTTTTTGTTTCAAACACTACAGATTGTGGACAAAACAGAGTGCTTCCGGAAGTGGCAGAGAGATATTTCTAAATTTGTCTGGCAGGGCAAAAAGCCCAGAATCAAGTTTAAGATATTAACAGATGCTAAAGAAAGAGGGGGCTTTGCCCTGCCAGACTTAAGGTTGTACTATGAAGCCGCAGCTTTCTGCTGGCTAAAAGACTGGCTACTTCTTGAAGACACTGACGTACTGGACTTGGAAGGTTTTAACAATGCTTTTGGTTGGCATGCATACTTATGGTATGATAAGGTTAAGATCAATAAGGCCTTTAAGAACCATATTGTCAGGAAAGCAGTATTTAATGTCTGGACAAAATACAAAGACTTATTGGAAAACAAAACTCCAAGGTGGCTTTCACCTCTGGAAGCTAAGGCCCGAAAAAGACCCAATATGGAGGCCAAATGGCCAAAATATTGGGAAATATTAGAAAAAGATGGAGACAATTGGAAATTGCAGAGTTTGGAGAAAATGAAGGATAAAGTGCGAGACTGGTTACATTATGCTCAGATTAAAGAAGTTTTTAAAAATGACAAAAAGTTAGGGTTCCAGGTGGAGAAATCGAAGTTAGAAACAGAATTGTTGGAACCAAAGACTAAGGTACTATCTAGAATGTATAACTTGCTGTTAAAATGGAACACACAAGACGAAATGGTTAAATCGGCTATGATAAAGTGGGCACAGGACATTGGGTATAACATTATGTTCGAGGACTGGGAAAGGTTATGGACCACTGGGCTGAACTTCACTGCATGTAATGCTCTGAAGGAAAATGTAATGAAAATGATATATAGATGGTACATGACCCCAGTTAAACTTGCCAAAATATACCATTCGTCTGATAATAAATGTTGGAAATGTAAAGAAAATGAAGGAACATTCTTTCACCTCTGGTGGACATGCCCTAAGGTGAAGGCTTTCTGGGAAATGATATATAATGAGCTGAAAAAGGTATTTAAGTATACCTTCCCTAAGAAACCAGAGGCCTTCCTTCTGGGCATTGTCGGCCAGAAGGTGTTAAAGAAAGACCGAACATTTTTTATGTATGCAACAACGGCAGCAAGGATACTCATCGCAAAAAACTGGAAAACTCAAGATCTACCCACACTGGAAGAGTGGCAGAAGCAGCTGATGGACTACATGCAATTAGCCGAGATGACTGGCAGAATCCGAGACCTGGGAGAAGAGAGGATTGAGGAAGACTGGAAGAAATTTAAGATGTATTTACAAAAACATAATTTGGTTGAATGTTAAGAAGGATGCTAGATTATAAAAAATTGGCCACCACTAAATTAGATTTTGAATTTGATGATAAGTGAGATTAAAGAAAACATAAATTTTATGGAGAATTGTTAGATTATATTTGATTGAGTGGATATAAGATTGTAAACAAGTTGATAATTTGCTTGGAAAAATCTTTTAACGATGTAAATGGGAGCGGGAGACGTGAGGGAGTCCAAAGAAGTGATGAAACTACGTTGTGATAGAAGTAAGATTGTTTATTATTGGTGCATTTGTATTTAAAAACTCTAATAAATATTTATATATATATAAGAAAACAAGAATACACTGCATCACCAAAAAAGATGGCAACATTACATTCTCCCCCAAAGAAATAACCTCAGAATTTGCAGAATTCTACTCCAACCTATACACCTCCCATAGCCCACCTGAGAAGGAAATCAGAAAATTCCTAGCAAGACTGACCATGCCTATCTTAACTGATGGGGAACAGGGATTCATGGACAGTCCTATCACCCCAGAGGAAATGGTCCTCAAAAACTTGAAACCACACAAAGCCCCAAGCCCAGATGGCTTCACAGCAGAATTCTATAGGAAATTCAAAGAACCCCTGATGCCCTACATGACCCGCCCTATTCAATGAAATACATGGTCTGGGATTTTGATGTTACCTATGTTCGTTGACTCAACCAAGGGAGTCAGGCCCTGTGGGAGCAGAATGCTATCTAGTCTGGGCATTGTGGCATGGTGCCCAGAATGTGTGGCTGGTGTCTTCCGGGTTTCTCCCCGCCCCATATGTCATAAATGCCTCCGCTTATTAGTATTTTTAGCAGTTTGTAAAAGTGTCTAATTGTTTGGGGTTTCCCTCAGAGGAAGGTTGTCCATGGCGTTGTGGGGTGGATGTCTTTCAGACAGTTGCCTCTCATGTTTAGGTTGAGGTCACCTCCCAGGTTTGCTTCCCCTTCAGAGAAGGAGAGGAATTTGTTTAGTGTTTTCTGCATGAACTCTAGTTGTTTTAAGTTTGGGGCATATATGGAGCCATTTGTCAGTTTAGTTTTGCCTTCTAATATCCCTTTGGTGAAAATGAATCTGCCTCTTTTGTCTTTTAGCACTGTAGTGGCTTTAAAATTCAGGTCTCTGTACTGAGTATTATGGCTACTGTGCGAGCCTTTCTTGAGCTAGGTGCAACCCATTGTTGGTTGAAGCGGGGTTTGCTTAGGAGTTTGCTTCCTTTGGGTGGATTATGTATTTCCTGTAGGAAGACTATGCGTAGTTTCATGGTGTTTACATGCAAGGTTCTCTTTTGATAGGGTTCCCAACCCCCTCACGTTGAGTGTGATGGTTTTTAAACTAGCCATTCTGCATGCCTACTTTATAGAAAGATTCCCTGTCTACCTGTCTGGGTTGTCCTGTCTCTCACCTTTATATTGTCTATTGAACCTAGTTTGTTGCGATGACCTAAAGTGTGATGGGCAGGGGAAGAGGGAGATTGGAGTTAGAGTTGGGCTGGGGGGGTAGATTACAGAAAGTAGCCTATAAGTAGTTATATAGGTGTTTGTTTGGAGTATTTTGGACCGTTTGACTTCAAACTGGTTGGTCCTATGTCTTGGCTGGTGTGGAAGGCCTTGATTAGGAATAGGCTTTCTCCCCCTTTCGCTTGTGATGGGTGTGTGTGTGTCCGTAACACACTGTTGTGCTTGTATTGGGTACAAGGTTTATAAACTATGTTTATTTTTGGTTTGTTGGGATGTTAAGATAGGGGTATGGGTATTGGCATGCTCTGGCGCCACCATTATGTTAGTTGTGTGTCAGATTGTAACCTGTTTATTGGTTGTTCCTTTTTTGAGATTGGGGGGTATTGTTTTCATTTTTTTCTTTTTCTTTTACCTGCGTGTGTCGTTTGTTGCATTTGTGTGCTGAAGGGGGCGCCGGAGGTGACTTCTCTTTTTATTTGTGTGCTTAATTTTTTGTGCTATGAGTGGAGTCAGTGGGGCGCTGGTGTGGGTGTGGCGGGATCATAGCAAGTGGCTTATGAGTATACTTGTGAGATTATGAGTTAGAGCATGCATTCTTAGTTGTAAAGAGGTTTCTGCAGTTCAAGTGTGTTTTCCCCTATTTGCTTTGCTATATAACATTTCCATTGTTGGAGACAAGAGTGTGTGTAGGTGTATGCAGCTGGGGGTGGAATGCAGGGGGGAACTGAACATTAGAATCCCCAATATCGGTCCAGCAAAGTTTGGTGGTTACATTTATTGGTAATCAGAGGGGCTAGTTGTTTCACATACATTTTTTGTTGTTGTTTCACATATATATATATATTTTACTTTCCTCTCAGGCAAGGATTGTTATCTTACTGTTGTGAATGTGTTGTTTTTGTTAATAAGTGCATTTTTAGTTGCTTTTTTCACAAATTGCGCCTCAGTTGTCGAACGTTTTGGAAGTCAAACGGTCTTCTGGGATGGATTACGTTCAACAACCGAGGTTCCACTGTATCTAACTATCCAGTTAATACCATATGGAAGATATGGAGTTGGTGCAACTTACTTCAGTGATTTTGTTTGGACAACCCATAGCCCACTTGTGTGGACTCAGCTCCCCAAAGAGGGGGAGTTTCAAGCCACTGAGTTTCAGTATGGTTCAGATAGCTATTTCTTAGGCTGTGCTCACATAAACAGAGACTAGGGTGTGTACACATAAATGGTGACAAACTCTAACTGCGCTATAACGCACTTTTACTCATTCATTGCTTTCCACAACTTGGTTTATGAATTGGAAAAGGCAGTTATCTGTGGTCCTGAACCACATGAGAATGAAAATGCTGTAATAGAGATGGGCAAGGTTTGGTACCGAACACCTCTGGCTTGTTGCTACTAATTAATCTTATTGCGTGTTAAGATCCCAAGACCTCCCCCAATAAACAGACACAATTGACACGGAATTTAGTTTAAGGTTATTGACATAATTTTGGCCACAACTTTATTGATTACAGATTGTGAGTGGTTTGCTTAGGCATTGGTTCCCAACTAGCTGCACCTGAGCTCAGCAGGGCAGCACTGATGCCTGGACTCCAGGAAAACATCCTGGGGGAGCATTGGACCAGGTTCAGACTCAAGCTCACCCCAAATGCTCCCAGGGGCTCTGGCATGGCCCTAATCCCTAGAAGGGAATTGGACAAAAGCAAGGCAAGCCCCTGGATTCCTTTAACAGAATACCCTTTCATGCATTGGGAGGGGCAGGTGCTCCAACCTCCCCTCAACCACACCTTGAACCAATGCCTAACCACAAAACCTTACAAAGTTGTGGCGATTTGCTACACGGCAGGCGAAACCGAAGTGGCACCAGCCAATCAGCCAAATGGGAAAATTCCTACCGGGCCCCTGTCCCAAGAACAGACAACGTACGGTGGCATAGCAAGGTCATAATGAACCCTAAATATAGGGGTGGTGGGCGAGTGATCCGGTGCACGAGGCGAAAAAGAGAAAGCTCAACACAACTTGCAGCGGTATATATGGGTCCCTCAGTTAATTCATGAAATGATCCCATTGGCCAGATTTACCCCAGGAACCGAAAGACCACCACTCGGGTTGTTGTGGCTGTCCAATTGCTCCCACCCACAACAGCAGTGAGGTCAGTCTTGGTGATCTCACCGCAACGCGTGCTCTCTGGGAGGAGGACACAATTTCCCATACAGTTAGAGCAAGTATCTATTACTTACTAAGGAGATACCTCATGATTAACATGTGTTTGTTTTTAATCCTGAGCTTGGATTCAAAGGGAGCCGGAAGAAGGGAGCATCTGTTTACTAGTATTTCCATATTTGATGTGCTTGTGCACAGATGACCAAGGAATACGAACTTCAACAGGGAGAAAAGAGACCCTGTTGATCAAAAAGCTCCAGTTAGGAATGGACGAATGTGTCTTGTTGGTATCACTCCATTTTTCTTATTTCCTCCCCACCCCAATCTTAAAATCAGTTTATCTCCTCTCTGTGTCAGTTTGCATGTACATTTGTTCCAATACACATTTTTTATCAAGTGTTTCCCCCTAATATGCATTTCTAACATTATTTTCACTAATATATTTATTATGGTACACACTTTGCCCTAATATATGCTTTTTTATACCTGTTTTGCCATTGGAGAACTGCATGACAAAATTTTGAAGTTCACACATTTTGGTTTGCATGGTGTCTTGGAAAATGTGAATTAGATACGGTAGCTTTGTTTTAAAATGTGAACTGAAAAGTTTTTCCCCACATTAGGATCAAACTGTCCAGTCCCTTGAAAACTCTCCTAAAATCTTAAGTATTTTCAAATAGTACATGTAAGTTTTTTTATAAGCTTTCTAGGAAGGACTTGATCAAGATTTGGTGAACAATACTAGGCTTTTGCCCTATTCAGACTCAACTGAAGGTATTTTGTGCTGAGGAGAAGCTTATCTGCCATTCATGTCCTCTGATCTTAAGACAACTGTGCCCCATAGGTTGGAGGCAAGGATTGGCTTGGCTTGATCATGCCTTATTCTGACATCTTGAAACGGCCCTCTGGCCACTGCCAGTAGTGTATGGATTGGTCTTTAATTCCATATGTTCTTTCCATCACCAACATTCCCACAGGCATTAAAAGGAGTTCTGGTTTCAGGATGAAAGCAGAGTAGGGACAGTTTCTTGTGTGATTCAAGCCAGATTTATTCTTCCAGTTTTCAGGCACATTAAATCCACTTGCAGTTTTACAAAATGGGCAAACGGAACCCCCTAAAGAATAATTGACCTGTTCTTAAAATAAGATAAAAGCTATTGCACTCATTTTCTTTATTTTGCACTTCATATCCCTGGAGTTGTCTCCACTACTGATTTTTTAATATATATATATAGTAGTAAATTCTAAACAAATCTTAAAATCATCATATGGTCACACAAACAAATTGGGAGTGTGAACCACTAGGCAAGTTTCATTTTTTTGGAAGAATATGAGTCGATTGCATAAATTCTTATTGGAAAACAGACAGTGATCAGGAAAGTTGTGTGCACATATGAAAGAATTCCTCCAGAAATTTTCTTAATGCTCCTAATAAAACTTCATAGCATCTAAGAATTTAAGGAAAGATAAATCTTTTCAGTTGCTTTCTTTTAACAGTGTGGAAAGGAGGCGTGTTGGGAAAGAGAAGCGACAAGGCCCTGGTTTTCTTTTTTGCTGATTTCTGTTTCAGTTAATTCTGCAGTAATTGGATGCACTGTGTCTAATTCTTCATAAATCAACAGCACATTATCACAATATTGACAGTGGCTTTCCTAGACCCATTGTCTCTATCAAGAGTTATATTCTGCTTCAAAACAATTTGCTGTGAACACCCTTGTTTGTTTGCCACACAAGTCTTTGTTCTGGCTGAAAACTTTGATTTATCACTGTATATAATTGATGGCTGTGGGGTAGGTGGACTATAGCTATTGCTCCTCCTCTTTTAATCTAGCTTTGCCTAGAAATCCATGTCATGGAGCATTCTCAAGGGAACTAGGCTGGGAAATTTTCTGTATGTCCAATGGGAGCCCATTAATCATAGTGAAGAGTCTCTTACTGGCTGTATCCATGTTTGTGAAAGGAACGTAGAGACCACCTCAGAAGGACTTATCAGGAGAATAGATGTTAAAGCTAATGTATTCATTGTAAAATCACAAAAAAACCTTTATGCATCCCTAATGTATCACAACATATTTTTGGAATGGATTTCACTCTTCTTAAAGGCTTTGAACTCAGTAAAAGACTATAATATCTGAGAGCAGGACCCAAAGGGATGGAAAATACTATTATTGATTAAGAAGAAGAAACTAAACCACCACTGCTTTCTGTTGTGGAGAAAATAGAATAGATAATAATGAAAACAGCACAGATACTCAATTCTGATAAACTAGCGATTTCACTCTTCTTAAAGTGCAAACAAATGAAATTATTTAGATTATTGTGAAGTCATTTGATTACATGGTTAATTTGAAATTGATAATATGATCAGTTAGTAATCAGAATAAACTCCAGAAACTAGATTGGGATGTTGGATACCCTCTACTATGAATAAATTAATATTTCTCCTTATTATATTTCTGGTCCTTCATCCTCATTCCGTTTCCCCCTGCAATAATCCTGGCTGTGATCCAGACAGTTGCATGATTAATGTGTATTGGGCCTTTGGACTATTTCACAGCAATCCCCTGCTCCCCACTTGGCAAGCTAGATTTGAAGCTTGAAGTACTGAGGCAGCTGTGAAACACACAAGCAAGAATCTAAAGCTTCTGCATGTGTGGCAGTGTCTGGCTGCACTTAAATAGATGTTCAGTATCTTCATTCATTCCATATCTTACAAATGGGACGCTAAGACTGAAAGCGTATGATTTGCCCAGAACTACACCTTAAGATTTTGCATGAGCAATGGTGTCAATGTTAGAGAGAAGTCTAACACTGCTATCTTGTACTCTTCAACATTTCTCTGCTGAAAATAGGGACGTCTTATATAATAATAATAATAATAATAATAATAATAATAATAATAATAATAATAATAATACCCCACCCATCTGATTGGGTTGCTCCATTCACTCTGGGCGGCTTCCAACATATATAAAAAACATAACAGAACAGTAAACATTAAAAAAATTCCCTGTACAATTTCGCCCTCAGAAGGCTTCTAAAGGTTATATAGTAACTTATCTCCTTAGCTCAGGGATCACATAACTCCATACCCCTCCAACATTTATCCAGTGAAAATAGAGACATGCTAAGGAAAAGCAGGATGTTCCAGGATCAAATCAGAAACTGAGACAGCTTCTGTAAATCCAGGACTCTCCCTGGAAAATAGGAACTCTTGGAGGGCCTGCTACCTAGGCCCCATTCCTATATTCATCTTATATTGTGGTAAAGTTGCCACAAGGCAGTTTTTCACCAGCAGTGGATGTTTCTTCAGAATCTGCTGCCTCTCAAAGGTGAGATCCAATAAGTTGCATGTCTCAGAAGTAATCAGCAGCAAAGTTATCCAGAATGTGGAAAAAATGTGGGAATTGAGCTTTCCTATTGCTAATTAAGCGCTAAGTCTAGCAATCCATTTTAACAGCAAATAAATTATTTCTTGGCTCTGCAGAGCTTTTCGGTGGGCTTAAGTCTTTACCCTAGTACTGCCAGGTTGGCTGACAACCTCGGTATAACATGCTGATTTATCTAAATTCATTACCATCAATGACCTCACCATAATGCTAAGTAATGTCATACGTTTGTGACATTGCAACAGCTGTGCTCCACCTTAAGCATTTTTACGCTTGCTCTGTAAATCTTAGAATCGGCCTCCAGTTGCCTTGCATTTAAAGTGGACTTGTAAGGAATATTTTATAAGAAAAATTTGCCCACTGGGGAGAAGTAAAAGAAGCGAATAGACTCTCATATACAGCTTAGTCACTGGCAGTCTGGTTCCTATCCCAAATAAATAACCATGAACCATGGGAAGGAAGAGCAATCATAATACAGCATAACAACGACCATTTTGTTTACTAAACAAACAGCTTTAGAAGCTAAATTTAGTGCAGAGCTAAAGAAGAACTAGGGCTTATTTTCTCATGAATCACCAATGCAGAAGTATACTAAATACGTTTGTTTTACAGTGAATTACTTTGCTTCATAAAACCTTGTTAACAAAGGCTCAGTACATGGAACACTAACAAAGAATAATTCTACTTTGCCATTTTTGCAGCTGGGTCCTCGAAAGCTTTTGCAAGGATTGCTCAGGTGAACTACCTATAATAAACCCAAGGTGGTTGTAGGGCCTCACGAGAGTGGTGTTTTATGGTGAGTGTATTCCGCAACATGTCCTTGACACAATAATAGTGCATTAGTGGTAGATTTATTCTGCTTTAACTATTCTGCAATGCTTTCCTCATGGTGCCACATTTCTGGTATTAAAAGTTACGGTGGGCGGACTGTGTGAACTACAAGATTTCTTTTTTTTTAATAAATATTTATTAAAGTTTTTAAATATAAATGCACAAATAATAAACGATCTTACTTTTATCACAACAATTTCATCACTTCTTTGGACTCCCTCACGTCTCCCGCTCCCATTTACATCGTTAAATTTTTTTTCCAAACAAATTATCAACTTGTTTACAATCTCATGTCCACTCATTCAAATATAATCTAGCACTTCTTCCAAAAAAATTTATATTTTCTTTAGTCTCACTTATCATCAAATTTAAATCTAGTTTAGTGGTGGCCAATTTTTTATAATCTAGCATCCTTCTTAACATTCAACCAAATTACAATGTTTTTGTAGATACATCTTGAATTTCTCCCAGTCTTCCTCCATCTTCTCTTCTCCCAGATCACGGATTCTGCCGGTCATCTCGGCCAGTTGCATATAGTCCATCAGCTGCATCTGCCACTCTTCCAGTGTGGGTAGATCTTGAGTTTTCCAGTTTTTTGCAATGAGAATCCTTGCTGCCGTTGTTGCATACATAAAAAATGTTCGATCCTTCTTTAACACCTTCTGGCCGACAATACCCAGAAGGAAGGCCTCTGGTTTCTTTGTGAAGGTATACTTAAATACCTTTTTCAGCTCATTATATATCATTTCCCAGAAGACCTTCACCTTAGGGCATGTCCACCAGAGGTGAAAGAATGTTCCTTCATTTTCTTTACATTTCCAACATTTATTATCAGACGAATGGTATATTTTGGCAAGTTTAACTGGGGTCATGTACCATCTATATATCATTTTCATTACATTTTCCTTCAGAGCATTACATGCGGTGAAGTTCAGCCCAGTGGTCCACAACCTTTCCCAGTCCTCAAACATAATGTTATGCCCAATGTCCTGTGCCCATTTTATCATAGCCGATTTAACCATTTCGTCTTGTGTATTCCATTTTAGCAGCAAGTTATACATTCTAGATAGTACCTTGGTCTTTGGTTCTAACAATTCTGTTTCTAACTTCGATTTCTCCACCTGGAACCCTAACTTTTTGTCATTTTTAAAAACTTCTTTAATCTGAGCATAATGTAACCAGTCTCGCACCTTATCCTTCATTTTCTCCAAACTCTGCAATTTCCAATTGTCTCCATCTTTTTCTAATATTTCCCAATATTTTGGCCATTTGGCCTCCATATTGGGTCTTTTTCGGGCCTTAGCCTCCAGAGGTGAAAGCCACCTTGGGGTTTTATTTTCCAATAAGTCTTTATATTTTGTCCAGACATTAAACACTGCTTTCCTGACAATATGGTTCTTAAAGGCCTTATTGATCTTAACTTTGTCATACCATAAGTATGCATGCCAACCAAAAGCATTGTTAAAACCTTCCAAGTCCAGTACGTCAGTGTCTTCGAGAAGTAGCCAGTCTTTTAGCCAGCAGAAAGCTGCGGCTTCATAGTACAACTTTAAGTCCGGCAGGGCAAAGCCCCCTCTTTCTTTCGCATCTGTTAATATCTTAAACTTAATTCTGGGCTTTTTGCCCTGCCAGACAAATTTAGATATATCTTTCTGCCACTTCCGGAAGCACTCCGTTTTGTCCACAATCTGTAATGTTTGAAACAAAAACAACATTTTTGGCAGTACATTCATCTTAATAGCAGCAATTCGGCCTAACAAAGAAAGCTTCAATTTTGTCCAACTATCCAAGTCTCTCTTAATTTCAGACCAACATTTTTCATAGTTATCCTTGAATAGACTCAGGTTTTTTGCTGTTATGTTTACCCCTAGGTACTTTACCTTTTTAACCATAGTTAGTTCTGTTTCTCTCTGAAACCGTTCTGACTCTATGTCTGTCAAATTTTTTCCCAGCACCTTGGTTTTCTGTTTGTTTAATTTAAATCCCGCCACCCGACCAAAGTCCTGAATCAATTGTAATACTCTTTTCGTACTAGATTCTGGCTCCTGCAGGGTCAAAACTAGGTCATCTGCAAAAGCTTTAAGTTTGTATTGTTTCGCTCCGACCTGAATCCCTTCCACCAACCGGTCCCCTCTAATCATGTTCAAGAGCACCTCCAGAACCGAGATAAATAACAGAGGGGAAATCGGGCAGCCTTGTCGTGTTCCTTTTTCAATTTTGAACTCTTCTGTAACCACATTGTTAACTATCAATTTGGCCTTTTGTTCTGAATATATTGCATCAATCCCATTCTCAAACCCCCGTCCCACTCCCATTTCTTTCAAATTTCCCTTCATAAATTTCCAAGAAATATTATCAAAGGCCTTCTCCGCATCTATAAAAATTAACACTGCTTTTGTATTTATGTCTGTTTGCAAAAGTTCCAAAATGTCAATAATGTTCCTAGTATTGGCAAACATATGTCTACCTGGGAGAAAGCCTGCCAAAATGTCTGCAAATATTTTGTAATCCACATTCAGAAGGGAGATGGGACGATAGTTTTTGAGTTGTGTCTTTTCAGTTTCAGATTTTGGTATCAATGTGATAAAGGCTTCCTTCCACGATTCCGGCGCCTTCTTCCCTTCCATAATTTCATTACAGACCTCCATCATTGGTTGGATCAGATAGTCTTTTAATGTCTTATAATACTTGGAAGTCAAGCCATCTGGCCCTGGAGATTTGCCCAGTTGCATGTTCTGAATGGCTTGTTCAATCTCTTGTTGTGTTATTTTGTTGTTCAGGATTAATCTGTTTTCTTGTGACAGTTTTGTTAGTCCGTTTTTTTCCAAAAATTGTTTAATCTCAGCCTCATCTTGCGGCCCTTGAGTGTATAATTTTTTGAAGTATCTCTGGAAGCACTTTCTAATTTCCATGGGGTTCTGAATGTTTCTTCCTTCAATTTCTAGATTTGTAACTGTATTTAATTTCTGTCTCTTCTTCAACTGCCAAGCAAGCAGTTTCCCACATTTATTCGCCGATTCAAAAGTTTTTTGTTTCATTAATTTAATCTTCCATTCTATTTCCTGGTTTATCAATTTAGAATATTGTGCTTGGTATAGTTTAATTTCTCTCAGAATCGGCTGTGACTTCGGATTTGATCTTAATTTCTTCTCCAATTCTTTAATTTTCTGCAAGATCTTATCTTTCCTTTCATTTTGTGTCCTTTTCTTTACGGCGTTCTGTTGTATCAAGAACCCCCTCATCACAGCTTTGCTTGCGTCCCAGATAGTTCTTTTTTCCACCGTAGTGTTCATATTTATCTCGAAATAATCCTTCAGAGTTTTTTGGGCCTTCTTAATAATCTCCTGGTCTCTAAACAAGCGATCATTCATCTTCCATCTAAAGGAGCCGGTTGGCAAAAGTGTCATATCCATCTTCAGCGCGTTATGGTCGGAGCAGGTCTTTGGGCAGATTTCCACTTTTCTAACCTTGGGTGCCAGACCTCTAGTTATCCATATTTGGTCGATTCTTGTCCAAGTCAGCTGGGCTTCAGAGAAGAATGTTCCCTCTCTTCCCAGGGGGTTCTTAGTTCTCCAAATGTCAATCCAGTCCATATTGTCTGTCATTTCAAAAAAGGTCTTTGGTAGTCTGCCGTCTTTTGTAACATTTTGGTTTTGTGACTTATCCATGTTAGTCGATACGACCCCATTCATATCTCCCATCATAATGATGTTGTTGTAGTCCAGATAGTCCAGCATAATCTCATGCAACTTCTTATAAAATTCCGATTTCCCGTCATTTGGTGCATAAATTCCTAATATCAGAATCTTTTCTCCTTGATGTTGTATCTCAATTGCTAATATTCTTCCATGTTCATCTTTGAATAAAAATTTAGGTGACAGGCTCTCTTTTGCATATATCACCGAACTACAGGATTTCTTCACACAGTTGAAACCACTCTGAAGAGACTTGCAGAGAACCCAGCTCAGAGAGTTAGATATCCCATTGTGAGTGTTACCAAACAGGAAGGTAAAGGTAAGATAAAGGACCCCTGGATTGTTAAGTTCAGTCAAAGGGGTGGTCTTGTGGACAAATGATGTGGGTGGGGGAGAATGGAGAAAGGCAAACGGAAACATTTATTGCGACTTATTACAACTTCTGGAAGCGCAGACATTAGTTACGCAAACCCATTTGCATCTGTACAGAGACGTAAGTTGAAAAAGGTGACACTGGTAGATAGTTCTGCTTACATCATGGACATTGCCATGTAGGTAAAGGTAAAGGACCCCTGGATGGTTAAGTCCAGTAAAAGGAGACTATGGGGTTGCGGCGTTTGTCCACAGACAGCTTTCCAGGTCATGTGGCCAGCATGACTAAACTGCTTCTGGCGCAACGGAACACCGTGGCGGAAACCAGAGTGCACAGAAACGCCATTTACCTTCCTGCCGCAGCAGTACCTATTTATCTACTTGCACTGGCATGCATTCGATCTGCTAGGTTGGCAGGAGCTGGGACAGAGCAACGGGAGCTCACTCCGTTGCGGGGATGTGAACCGCCAACCTTCTGATTGGCAGGCCCAAGGGGCTCAGTAGTTTAGACCACAGTGCCACCCACAATCTCTGAGGAAACGTACTCCTTTAGAAAGATTTTTAGCAGCAGCAACATGGATGGAGCATGGTCTGGTTGGTGGAGAGCGGCATAGCCGATGGGCTGTGGCTCAAGTAGGAGTCAGGCTAGCAAGCGTAGATGTAGCTGATTAGATTGCTACTTGGGAAAAAATTCCCTTCAAATCGGTTTCGGCCTCTCTGAAGGAAATTGTTTTTAAAATTCTGCTAATGTGGTACTTAACACTAGCCAGACTGGCTCGTATCAACTTCACTCACACTCAGATTTATTGGAGGATGGCTATAGGGTCATGTGATGGGATAATGAGCTGCTTGTGCGTAAAAGCTGAATCCCTCAGAGCTTGGCATAGGTCTCCAAGCTCTGCCTTTATGGGAGCCCTCAAAGCATGACTCCCTCAATCGCTGGCAGAATCTGTCAGTGGGCGTTTCCGGAATTTGCGCCAACATAAGAGTTCCTTAACGGAAACTCTCCTTCGGGATTCTCCGCGTGACAGTTTCCTGCGAGGAGTAGGTGTACCCAGAGGAGGTCCTGAGACCTCCCCGCTGTTTTCACTGGAAGTCTCTTGGAGCCATCCCTCCGACTGAGTTTCTCCATGAACTCTCTCTCTCCCCCTGCTGCTTCCTTCCTCCGCATCCGAGGGTCTCCTAGCCTCCTTGAGCCCCTCCACCACCTGACTCTCCGATGGCAGTTCCCTGACAGGTCACACCAGCACATTGGGGGGGTGGGAGTTAAAAAAAGGGGCCACATTTTGGGAGTCAGTATTTGGGGACATTCCTGCCATAACAGGACAAAACAGGAGCTAGCTTTTACGCAAACTATCTGTAATGGTTCTAGGGGTTGCTCGTGCGTAAGCCAGTGCAAACACCTGGCTGGGTTGCCTGAGTGAACCTTATCTGTCCGAACAGTCACTCACCCGTGGCTGTCTCAATCGCTGGCAGAATCCGTCAGTGGGCGTTTCTTAAACTTCTTCCAGCAAAGAATCTCTTTGACGCCTAGTCTCCTCCTACTCTCCCTGCACGGAGGACCCCTACTCTCCCCGCTGGTCCCCGGCAAGGAGTCACGGGACCGCCTCGCCACTTCCCCCATCTGCCCCCCTTCTCCACTGGTGCTACGCTGATTCTCTTCCCCAGAAGATGGGCTGCCTCTCCCAATCCCGGGACACTCTCTGGAATCCCTCTGGATTTTGCTCTCTCCCTCCGGCACTGATGGCAGTTCCCTGACACTATCCTTGGGCGATAAGCCAAACCTTCATTTCAAACATCTTATAGGTCATCTGTGCTGGACCCGGGGGAAAGGTACCGTGAGCGTAGTCTGAGTCCACACGAAGAGGGGCGAGGTCCGAGGCGGAGAGCCGGGCGGGGAACGGGAACGCTGGAACAGGAGGCCGAGCAGGGAACAGGAACACCGGATGGTCAGGAACAGGAGGCCGAGCAGGGAACAGGAGCACCGGATGGTCAGGAACAGGAGGCCAAGCGGGGATCAGGAACACAGGAAGGTCCAAAGCCAACAACGACGTTGCTCCCGCAACCTGGGACCGGGCTGACTGGGCTTTTATCCTCTTCTAAGGCCAGGGGCGGTCCCGGCCCCCAGGAGCCCCGCCTCCTCTGGCCTTAAGGCGAGCACTCCTCCTGGGAGCAACCAGTTCCCTTCGCCTCTCTGCCCTAAGCCTCTGCAGATCAGGAGAGGCCGAAGGGTTACTGGGCCCTGGAGGAGGCTCACCTGTAGCCACTGAGTCCTCAAGCCCCTCTGGGGCCTGAAGGGTTTCACCTGGGGCCAGCTCCTGGTGCTCTGCCACAGGTGCAGGCTCTTCAGCATCTAGGCCTTGCCCCAGTTCAGCCGGCCCTGGAGGCGGGGACTCCTGTGCAGGCTGGGATTCCTCTGGTTCATCCTCTGAATCGGAATCCCAGGCCATCACACCATCCCCCCTCCCAGGCCCCCCCCTCAACCGAGGGTCCGGACCCGGCTTGCCGGGGTACGTCGCATGGAACTCTCGGAGGCAGGCAGGTGCGTGGACGTTGGCCGCTGGTTCCCAGGAACGGTCCTCCGGTCCGTACCCCTTCCAGTCAATGAGATACTGCAGCTTTCCCCTGCGGTATCGGGAGTCCAGGATGCGTTCCACCTCGTACTCAGGCTCTCCCTGAACCAACACTGGCTGCGGTCGGGGACGGTTCGGGTGGAACTCGTCGGGTGGGGCCACTGGACTCAGAAGGGACCTGTGGAAGACCGGGTGAACCTTCAGGGTTGCGGGTAACCGGAGACGGAATGCCACAGGAGAGACTTGGTCCACGATAGGGAACGGGCCGGTGAATCGGGCGTCCAACTTCCGCGAAGGTCGAGAGGGGTGGAGGTGGCGAGTGGAGAGCCAAACCAGGTCACCGACGCGAAGTTCCGGCCCCACCTGGCGGTGGCGGTCGGCCTGGGCTTTGTACGCTTCCTTGGCCTGGTGCAGTTGCTCCACCAAAAGCTGTTGCTGGGACTGGAGCTCTTGAAGCCACTCCGTCACCGCCGGGACCGCGGATGCCGGCAGCACATCTGGAAACAGCCGTGGATGATAACCGTAACTGGCCTGGAACGGGGTCTGCTGGGTGGACGCATTCACCGCGTTGTTGTAGGCGAACTCCGCCAATGCCAGGTGGTCGACCCAGTCATCCTGCTGGTAGCTGCAGTAACACCGGAGGTACTGCTCCAGCACCGCGTTCGCCCGTTCCGTCTGGCCATCGGTCTGTGGGTGGTAGGCTGACGAGAGGCAGACCTCTGTCCCGAGGGTCTGGTGTAATGCTCGCCAGAACCGGGATGTGAACTGAACGCCCCGGTCGGACACCACGCGCTCAGGTAGGCCATGCAGGCGGAAGACATGCTGAAGGTACAGCTGAGCGGTTTCCTTGGCTGTGGGTACAGATGGGCAGGGGGCGCAGTGCACCATCTTGGTGAAATGGTCGGAGAAAACTAGGAGGCAGGTACAACCACGAGACGGGGGTAAGTCCACTACAAAGTCCAACGAAACCGTGTGCCAAGGGCGCAGTGGAACTGGCAATGGCTGAAGTAGGCCGGGGGGTCGCCCGGTAGGGCCCTTGGCGCGCCGGCAGACATCACAACCAGCAACGTATCGAGCCACGTCCGCCTTCAGGCGGGGCCACCAAAACTCACGACTGACCAGATGGGTGGTCCGATACCGTCCAGAGTGCCCCGCTGCTGGGGCATCATGGGCCATCCGGAGAACCTCCAGCCGCAGTGGCCCTGGCGGGATGTACAGACGACCGTGGTGCAGCAGAAGGCCCTGATGCAGGACCAGCCCCGGATACTGTGGGCTGGACCCTTCAGCCAGCTCCTGGAGTCGTTCCTGGGCCCAAGCGTCGACCCGCTGCTGTTTCCGCACCCGAGCCTGCAGTGGCTCCGCCTCCTGGGTGGCCAGGAATGCAGCTGGAGGTAGGATCGTGGTGGGTTCTGCTTGCTGTACCGTGTCTGAGTTGTCTTCAGGTTTCCGGGACAGGGCATCCGCCTTCTGGTTCTGAGAGCTAGGGATGTAGCGGATCCGGAACTGGAACCGGGAAAAGAACAACGCCCACCGGATCTGTCTTTGGTTCAGCTTGCGGGTGGTCTGGAGGTACTCCAGGTTCCGGTGGTCAGTTCTCACCTCCACCGGATGTCGTGCCCCCTCAAGATGGTGGCGCCAGACCTCAAAGGCCACCTTGATGGCCAGTAGTTCCCGCTCCCACACAGTATAGTTACGCTCCGCTGGTAGGAGCTGGCGGGAATAGAAGGCACAGGGTAAGAGTGGCGCTTCAGGTCCATTCTGTTGAGACAAGACGGCACCGAGAGCCGTACTGGAGGCGTCGGTCTCCACCACAAAGGGTCGAGAGGGGTCAGGATGTTGTAAGATTGGCGCCCTCTGGAAACAGGCCTTCAACCCCTGAAACGCCTCCTCTGCCTCCTTGTCCCAGGAAAACAGCGTCTTTGGGTGCAGTAGCCGGGTCAACGGGGTGGTGCGATGAGCATAATCTGCGATGAAGGTCCGGTAGTAGTTGGCGAACCCCAGGAAACGCTGTAGGTCCTTGCGGTTCCGGGGTGCCGCCCATTCTCGAACCGCTGCCACCTTCCCAGGGTCCATCTGCACCCCATCTGGAGAGAGCCGGTGTCCGAGGAAGTCCACAGTCCGCTGATGGAACTCGCACTTGCTGAGCTTTGCGTACAAACGGTGCTCACGCAAGCGCTGCAGCACGGTCCGGACATGTCCCTCATGGCGAGCCGGGTCACGGGAGTAAACCAGTATGTCATCCAAGTACACCACCACGTACTTGTCTAACAAGTCCTGGAACACGTGGTTGATGTAGCGTTGGAACACAGCAGGCGCGTTGCACAAACCGAAAGGCATAACCAAGTATTCGAACTGCCCGTACCGGGTCCCAAATGCTGTCTTCCACTCATCCCCGGCTCGGATCCGAATCAAGTTGTAGGCCCCCCGGAGGTCCAGCTTGGTGAACACCTGTGCCCCTTGCACCCGCTCCAGCAACTCTGAGATAAGGGGCAAGGGGTACCGGTCTGGGATGGTAATTTTGTTCAGGGCTCGGTAATCATGGCAAGGGCAAAGTTCCCCACATTTCTTCTTAACAAAGAGCACTGGTGCCGCGGTAGGCGAGGTGGAAGGCCTAATGAACCCACGCTCCAGGTTCTTGCGCAAGAAGTCCTGCAAAGCCTCGCGCTCTGGCTCTGTTAGAGAATATAAGCGACTCACTGGTAAGGGCGCTCCGGGCTGGAGGTCTATGCCGCAGTCAAAAGGCCGATGGGGCGGCAGCTGGTCTGCCCCCCGTTCCTCGAACACGTCCTGGTAGTCCTGGTACACGGCTGGGAGCATGGGTGCTGCCTCCTCCGTGGGCGCGGCCGCCAGCGTCTCAGATTGAGCATGGGAACATGGGTCTGGGAAGTGCACAGTCCGTTTGACCCAGTCAATCTGAACGTTGTGAGCTTCCAGCCAGTCCATCCCGAGCACGAGGGGGAACCGGGGCATAGAGGCAATGTCCAAAGTTCGCAACTCCTGGTGCTGCTGGAGACACAGGACCAGGGGCTGGGTCTCCTGAGTAACGGCTCCTGAACGTAGAAGCCGTCCGTCAATTGCTTCCACCTGGACCGGTTCTGGCTTGTTCCGAAGTGGCACCTGATGATGGGCAGCAAAAGCAGCGTCCATATAAGAACGGGTTGCTCCTGAATCCACCAAAGCATGGGTAAGAATCCAGGGCCCACCTGGAGGGTATAAACGTACCGGAACCATAAGATGTTGCAAGTCCATTGGTGCGGGCCTATTCTGCGCTGTTTGGGACCCCCGGTAGCTAGGGCCATCAGCTACTGGGGGTTGGCGGTTTCCCTGCGGCTGGCGTTTCTCAGGGCAGGACCGAGCGTAGTGTCCACTTCCGCCACAGTAGAGACATAGATTCCCCTCCCGACGCCGCACCTTCTCTGCGGGGGAAAGGCATGGCCGCACTGCCCCGAGCTGCATAGGCTCCTCCGATAACTCAGTTGTGACCGTGGGGCTGCCGGAAGAAACTGGTGCCGAGAACTGGAGGTGTCGTCGGCCCCGGGCCTGGCGACGATCCTCCAGCCGGTCGTCTATCTGTAGACTCCGTTGAATGAGAGTGTCTAGCGTGGTGGGGCGTTCCATTGTGGCCAGCTGGTCCAGTATCTCGTCCGAAAGCCCTTCGAGATACTGGTCCCGCAATGCCGAGTCGTTCCAGGTCAAGTCCTGTGCCAACAGCCGAAACTCCGTGGTATATGCGGCCACCGTGGACTCGCCCTGTTTCAACTGCCGAATCGCCCGGTTGGCTTGACTCCCTTTCTGGGGGTTGCCGAACGCGGCCTCCAAAAGATTGCAAAACCCCGTATAGTCTGCCAGCAAGGGGGAGTCTTGCCTGAGTAGCGGCAACGCCCACTTGGCCGCCTGGTCCTTTAACAAACTAATCAAAAAGTGCACCTTGGTGCGGTCGTCAGGGAAGTTCCGGGCTCGCCCCTGAATATACAGCTTGGCTTGGGCGAGGAACATGGGAAAGCTGGCCGGGGCTCCATCAAATTTCTCGGGCAAAGCCACTGGGTACTTGCCAGGAGCCGGGGCGTCGGCCCCAGGAGCCGGTAGGGCTTCCAAGCGCTGCTGAAGTGCCGTAACCGCGTCGCTGAGCTGCTGCACGGTGTGAGTCAAGGCCTGGTTCTTCTGGGCCAAAGCCACCAGCGCAGCCACCTGGTCAGCCATGGCCTCTGGCTCTTCCCGAACGCACCCCAACGAAGGGGGAGTGCGGGTGTGGCGGGAGCAAACTGTGCTGGACCCGGGGGAAAGGTACCGTGAGCGTAGTCTGAGTCCACACGAAGAGGGGCGAGGTCCGAGGCGGAGAGCCGGGCGGGGAACGGGAACGCTGGAACAGGAGGCCGAGCAGGGAACAGGAACACCGGATGGTCAGGAACAGGAGGCCGAGCAGGGAACAGGAGCACCGGATGGTCAGGAACAGGAGGCCAAGCAGGGATCAGGAACACAGGAAGGTCCAAAGCCAACAACGACGTTGCTCCCGCAACCTGGGACCGGGCTGACTGGGCTTTTATCCTCTTCTAAGGCCAGGGGCGGTCCCGGCCCCCAGGAGCCCCGCCTCCTCTGGCCTTAAGGCGAGCACTCCTCCTGGGAGCAACCAGTTCCCTTCGCCTCTCTGCCCTAAGCCTCTGCAGATCAGGAGAGGCCGAAGGGTTACTGGGCCCTGGAGGAGGCTCACCTGTAGCCACTGAGTCCTCAAGCCCCTCTGGGGCCTGAAGGGTTTCACCTGGGGCCAGCTCCTGGTGCTCTGCCACAGGTGCAGGCTCTTCAGCATCTAGGCCTTGCCCCAGTTCAGCCGGCCCTGGAGGCGGGGACTCCTGTGCAGGCTGGGATTCCTCTGGTTCATCCTCTGAATCGGAATCCCAGGCCATCACATCATCTCTTGTAGGCAGCTAGGCTTGTAGTTGCAATCTATTGCTGGAAACTTCTCAAAGGAGTCTATAGTATAAGAAAGCGTGGCAGTTAGCTGTGGTTAAAAAAAATAGCTAGCAAATGGAAGTTTGCGTGGGTTTTGAAATCAAAGGACACATTCACAACGGATTGAGATGCCTTTATTATGTATACAGCTAAAGAGAAGACACAGCGGAACCTCACTCAACACTACAGCATTTTCTGGCTAGTGTAATTTTAAACTAGGATTGGTTTATTCATTTGGATAAGTGACTGGAATTGTGTTGTTCTAAGGGTTCTGGCCTCACCGTAATCTGTAATCTCATCTCCTGGGGAGGAGTGGGGTGATGGTTTTTGTTTGTTTTTACCGTTCTTTGATAATCTGTAACATTGAAAATGATATAAATACGGTATTAGTTTTTAAGAATAAGAAGTTGTGGCATTTCAGTAGGAGGTTGTGGGGCATGCACTGATTGAGAGCAAACTTTTGCAGGCACAAATAGTGTTTAAAGTGGGATTGTGTGTGACTGTTGTGATGGTGTCATGAGCATAAATAATCACAAATCCACAATAAAAATGATCTGGGGTCTGGAAGGGCCCCTAGATCTTCTGCATCAGCGATACTGATGTTCTTCAAAGGAAGTCCTCTAGGAGAGCGGTAGAGTTTGAAAAAAGCAGAAAGTGTGGCCTTACGTCCTAGTTTACAGAGGGCGATCCTCTGTTTTAATGAGTTGAAGTCTGGTTTAAAGGTTTAAAGAAACCTAAGGAGAGAGCAGAGACCTTGATGTTCCCCACCAACACTTAACACTTGGACAGCAGATGTCTCATGGATAGCTCAGTTGGTGGAGCGTAGTGATGATAACGCCAAGGTTGCAGGTACAGTCCCTGTACGGGATAGCTGCATATTCCTGCATTGCAGGTGGTTGGACTAGATGATCCTCAGGGTCCCTTCTAACTCTACAATTCTATGATCACATGGATCACCTGGTTATAGTATTCTCCATTATGGTGATATATGTTATATTCTTATTTAAATTATAGCGATCATTTCCAAATCTGCATCTATATGTATAATTCAGCATGTGCTAACTTTATGCAAAACTATGTCACATTTGCCTTTTTTTGTGATTTATAAGTGGCAGTCCTAGAATCAAAGAAGGGCACTGAGTTATAGTGTTGCTTCAGAAGGCAGCTCCATTCCACTACATTTTCTTTGCAGATCTAATGAATCCTATGCCCACCCTAGAATACTGTAGTCAGCTCAGTAGACTGTGATGGTTAATTTTTAATTAAGACAGAAACAAAAAATGAACAGCATTTACTTTGTGATAAGCTCTGGATATTATAAAGTTCTGTGAAATGAGGGTAATTAATTTCTTTAGAATTGGCACATTAATACTACAGCTCCCCAAGGTAACAAAAAAATAAAACCCAATTAACCTGGGCTAACAATGCTTTTAAGCTGACATGTCACAGGGTATAGGTCCAGCCTTGTTGCTGGCATGGAGCGCTGAAAAAGCCTCTTTAAAGAGAGTTGCTGCAAAAAGTAATTAAATTCTATAAGGGCAGCCTTATCGATTGCACAAAATATGAACACATGCGTAGCAGCAGAATATGAATGCATACTTCAGCACATTAAGAATCTTTGACAGTTATTGGAGAAGAATAAAAAAATGAGAAAATAACATGGTTTGACATTTATGTGGATCATTCAAGAAGATCAAAGTAAACGATCTTATAATGGCAAAGAATGAATATATATATATATATTTGCTTTCGTAGATTTTCACGGGTACAGGAATGCAGGTTTTGGTGTCCTCGGGTGTCTTCCCGTGTAAAAGTTGGGGTGTCTAGGCGACGTTTCGACGAGGTCTCACTCGTCATCTTCAGGCTGGTGCTTTCGGCTTCTTGTTACTGGAACAGAGCAGGATCTCAGTGTTTGAGTTCCTATAAATACTGTAGAGGGGGTGTGGTGTATAGCCTCCAATGTTCTGGGCAGAGAGGAAGTTCCCAGGCTAGTGTGCCTTTTCTTCTTTTGTTCCTTAATTACTTGAGAGATATCCTGAGTGATTTCTTGAGTGATATCCTGAGTACCACTTAGGTGGGTCATTAGGTGTGGATTAGTTGTTAAAGTCTTTGTGTCTTGACCTCTTGAACTTTGTGAAGAGTTTTCCTGAGAAGATGGCTGTACTGTACTTAGTTGTGCTCTGGCTTGGCTTCGTGTATAGGGGCGAGCTGTGGTTTTGTGGCTTGTGTCAGCCAGATCTGTGTAGGGATTGCAGGGGGGTGCAGCATCCGGAGGTGCCACCATGGATTGGCTACTGGATGGTGTCTGTAATTCATCTGTGGAGAGGGTCTGGGTTTGGGTCTGGTGTGGTTGATTGGTGTTGGCGTTCTGTGTGCCTCTGGATCTGGTGTCAGTTTTTGTGGGGAGGGCTAATTTCCAGATGTCTGGCAAGCGGGATGTGTCGTCACGCTTGTTCATGTTGTGAGGGTGTTTCTCTATCTCGATGGCTTCCATGATTATTCTCTTGTGGTGATGTTCCGTGTTAAAGAGCAATTTGGAATCTGCAAAATTAATTTCGTGTCCTGTTTCTTTCATGTGTTGGAAAAGAGAGGAAGTTTTTTCTTCTTTTTTGACGGCATTCTTGTGTTCTGCGATACGTGCATTTATTCGTCTGTTTGTTTGTCCAATGTACGTGGCTGGGCAGACTTTGCAGGGTATTTCATAGATCCCTTGGTTTTCCAACTGGATTTTATCCTTGGGGTTTCTGAGGATATTGGCTATTTTTTGGTTGGTGCAAAAGGCTGTTTTGATATTGTGTTTATGGAGGATTTTGCTAATTTTATCTGTAGTGCCCTTGATATAAGGAAGGAGGGCCATGCCATTGTTTTCTTCTGTGTCTTGGTTTTTGGGGGGTGTTTCCTTTTGGATTAGCTTCGTAATCCTGTTTTGCTGGTATCCATTGGCAATTAACACGTTTGAGAGATTCTGTAACTCAGTTGTCAAGTGGTCTTTGTCAGCCAGGCGTTTGGTTCTGGAGATGAGAGTCTTGGCTACGGAGTTTATTTGTGCAGGGTGGTGGTGTGATTGTGCATGTAAGTAGCGGTTGGTGTGTGTTTTTTTCCGGTAGATAGTGTGTCCTAGGGAGCCATCAGGTTTTTTGTAGATTAGGACGTCAAGGAAGGGAAGTTGGTTGTTGGCTTCTATTTCCATAGTGAATTGTATTTTGGGGTGTAAGTTGTTGAGATGTGTGAGGAAGCTATCCAGTTTTTCCTTCCCGTGTGGCCAAATTACAAAGGTGTCGTCAACATATCTGAGCCAAAGTTTGGGTTTGTGTTCTGACTTGTCTAAAGCATTGGTTTCAAAGTGTTCCATGTACAGGTTTGCGATGACCGGTGAGAGGGGTGATCCCATAGGTGCTCCTTCTATCTGTTTGTATCTTTGTCCATTGTGGATGAAGTACGTGTTGGTTAGGCAGTGGTTGGTCAGGTCCAAGATGTATTCGGGGGGATTGTATTTGTTTTGAATAGCTGTCAAGGCTTCATTAATGGGCACTTGTGTGAAGAGAGATACAACATCGAAGCTCACAAGTAGGTCATTAGGATGTAGGTTTTGCTTCTTTATTGTTTCTATGAACTGGAAGGAGTTTGGTACGTGTGAAGAGATGGATTCTGCATAGGGCTGAAGTTGCTTGGCGTCCCTTCCTTGACGTCCTAATCTACAAAAAACCTGATGGCTCCCTAGGAAAAACTGGATAGCTTCCTCACACATCTCAACAACTTACACCCCAAAACCGCTACTTACATGCACAATCACACCACCACCCTGCACAAATAAACTCCGTAGCCAAGACTCTCATCTCCAGAACCAAACGCCTGGCTGACAAAGACCACTTGACAACTGAGTTACAGAATCTCTCAAACGTGTTAATTGCCAATGGATACCAGCAAAACAGGATTACGAAGCTAATCCAAAAGGAAACACCCCCCAAAAACCAAGACACAGAAGAAAACAATGGCATGGCCCTCCTTCCTTATATCAAGGGCACTACAGATAAAATTAGCAAAATCCTCCATAAACACAATATCAAAACAGCCTTTTGCACCAACCAAAAAATAGCCAATATCCTCAGAAACCCCAAGGATAAAATCCAGTTGGAAAACCAAGGGATCTATGAAATACCCTGCAAAGTCTGCCCAGCCACGTACATTGGACAAACAAACAGACGAATAAATGCACGTATCGCAGAACACAAGAATGCCGTCAAAAAAGAAGAAAAAACTTCCTCTCTTTTCCAACACATGAAAGAAACAGGACACGAAATTAATTTTGCAGATTCCAAATTGCTCTTTAACACGGAACATCACCACAAGAGAATAATCATGGAAGCCATCGAGATAGAGAAACACCCTCACAACATGAACAAGCGTGACGACACATCCCGCTTGCCAGACATCTGGAAATTAGCCCTCCCCACAAAAACTGACACCAGATCCAGAGGCACACAGAACGCCAACACCAATCAACCACACCAGACCCAAACCCAGACCCTCTCCACAGATGAATTACAGACACCATCCAGTAGCCAATCCATGGTGGCACCTCCGGATGCTGCACCCCCCTGCAATCCCTACACAGATCTGGCTGACACAAGCCACAAAACCACAGCTCGCCCCTATACACGAAGCCAAGCCAGAGCACAACTAAGTACAGTACAGCCATCTTCTCAGGAAAACTCTTCACAAAGTTCAAGAGGTCAAGACACAAAGACTTTAACAACTAATCCACACCTAATGACCCACCTAAGTGGTACTCAGGATATCACTCAAGAAATCACTCAGGATATCTCTCAAGTAATTAAGGAACAAAAGAAGAAAAGGCACACTAGCCTGGGAACTTCCTCTCTGCCCAGAACATTGGAGGCTATACACCACACCCCCTCTACAGTATTTATAGGAACTCAAACACTGAGATCCTGCTCTGTTCCAGTAACAAGAAGCCGAAAGCACCAGCCTGAAGATGACGAGTGAGACCTCGTCGAAACGTCGCCTAGACACCCCAACTTTTACACGGGAAGACACCCGAGGACACCAAAACCTGCGCATATATATATATATATATATATATATATATATATATATATATATGTATATATATATGAATGAAATATGGTTGCTGTTGCATACACAATATAATAGCTGAATATCAAAAATCAATTATTATACAATTTTTGTTGAGGGGTTCCATATTATTCTCTATCAGAGTTGGTTAGGATGGGAAAAACATTTGGTAACTAGGAGCATTAGACTGTAAGGTTCGGAGAGGAGTTTGAGGAGTTCTCCTAATGTTACCCATCTTGTCCCCAGAGAAGTTTGCAGTTTTGAGAACATTGCCCCTGGAACATCCTTAAAGAACATTGGAAGATGCTTGCTTGACAGCTTGAACTTACTGATCCATTTCAGCCTTCTGATATGCTTAATTCACTGTGCTTTAAAGACCTTTTAATCTCAAATGGATTTGCTTCTGCCCCCCGGCCCCCAGTCCTGAAACCGCTTGCTATAGAGTAGTCCGAAAGAAGCCTACAGATAAGCAGGCAAAGAGTTATTCTGTGTTTTAGAATTAGCACAGCCATTTTGCTAGATAAGAGGCGGCAGAATGAAAAGTTGCTTAATTTTGTGTACAGGTGCTATCTTGCAAGACTCTAAAGCAGGGATGGCCTCCAACTATAGATTTGCTGGCCTCTTAACTTCCCAGCCAGAATGCCCAATTAGTCACGGATGATAATAGTTGCAGTTAAGTGACACCTAGAAAACCAAAGAATGAATCCTCGCTCTTGATCTATTCTAAAAAGCTCTAGTACTGTGCTATATGGATCACAATGGAAGTGGAATCTTTCTGTGTGAATATATTTCTGTGTGAATATATTTGTTATGTACAGAGCTTGGATCCTAGAACAATAGGCAGGTAGGATCCTAGAATGGAACAACCTGATTGGCCTGCAGGAGCAGCCCAATCAGGCTCCAGGAGGGAAGCAGAATCAGCCAATCACACGGGACCTATTGTGTAAATAATGTATATAAAGGCAGAGGGTTGGGGAAAAATTCATTCACTGTCTTTATGAGCTTCAATAAAGAGCTATGCGACTCTGAGTATATTTCAATATTCTTTTCCCAACTTTGAACTGAATACTGAATCGCCTCTAGGGAGTTCCATATGCATATTGGACTACCCCAATGTTTTTCCCAAATTGAGGCAAGTGGCAACAAGTTGTTGAGTTAGCTTGCACATGAGCAAGTGATAGTGTATGCATCTTTGTTAGATCATTCTTTTTCCAGGTTGAATTAAAAAAAAAAGACTGACTTTTCTGGCAGCTATAGATTGTGGGTGATTACCCTTTGACTAACGGTGGGTATCACCCATTGAAAGAATGGGCTCAAGGAAGCTACTATGATTTCAGTGGGTCTACGGACTCAGTCTGATTTCATCCTGTCTGTAGGAAATAGTATGCGATAGATAAACATCAACAAATTGCAGTATTGTTAAATAGCATTTTGTCTCCAGATTTTCTTGCTTAAATTATAAAATGCAAGCAATGCTGATTAGCACAACTCCCCCCCCCCCCCGACATATTCAATATAAATTGCATTGAATTATCTTTAATGTTGTAGAATATCTAGTTTCTTGGATACATTCCAGGACAGCCAAACTGCATTAAGAGATATAATATACAGCATGGTTTTGAATGTCATTATTTAATTGGCAAATAGATTTTTCTCTCGCCATCAATGGCAAAAGAAGACATTTGATACCAGGGGCTGGATTAAATGTTTTATCAATTTCTCGTGTTTAGGGATCTTTATGGAACAACAAGTTTGTCCCTTGGGCGAGCCCTTGTCAACTGCAATAAAGAGATCCACACAAGTGAGCGAGATGCATTTTTGCAGGATTTACTGTGAGACTGAGATTCTCTGCATTGGCTGGGTGCTTTCAGCAGCTGCTCTCTTTGGTGTTTTGCATCCAAAGGATTTTGTCAAAATATAATTTTCTTGCCACCGTGGATTTACAAGCATCTTTTCTTTTCATGGAAGGAGGTGAGTATCTGATGAATACAGACGCTATAGTAGTGACATAGGGTTTTTATTTTACAATAAATACTCTGCAGCCTTGAACTCATAATCAAGTACTTCCTAGTTTGATTCAAGATGCAGTCTCCGCTGTAGCGTAGAGAAAATGTAATGCTTACAGATTGCAAGACTGCTCGACTTTATTTAGCTCACTTTCTGTATTCCCTGTGCACCCAACAGGAATCAGGGCATGCAGTTAAATCCTACTGAGGTGTTTTTCTTAAGGAGTTTATCTGTTGCATCTTTAAGAAGGCCAGGTGAATTTAGTTAGGATGTGTAGTATTAGATTAAGGTGCATAGGAAGGTTCTTATTGGTAGATAACTTTGATTGGTATTATTATTAGTTTTAAGTCTGTCTTTTCTTAAATAGTCTTCCTCCTCTAGTTGTATGTATGGAATTAATCACATTCAGAGGTCATTAAACTGGTGTATTTCATGAGCTGGGATTACAATTGGGTATTATACCAGAAATATATGCTTTTGAGTTTAAAGGAAATATATTAGGAACTGGGAGCATTATTGAAGCTTATAAAAAGAGGCATACTTGGCATGTGGAATTCACTGCCACAATATGTGCTTATGACCACTGATAGGTTTAAAAGGAGAAAATTCATGGAGGGTAGGTCTATCATTTGCTGTTAGCTATTAAAACTGTTTGTATCCTCTGTTGCCAAAGGCAATGCATCTTTTTGAACATGAGGACAAATAGCTGTCAATGTGCTGTCAGCGGCTCTCGGCTGGTTGCCCAGGAAATTATAAAGCCAAGGAAAAGTTTCTCGCTGTCCTTTTTTATTTTGATCTTTACAGAGAGAGGCTATAGACTCCAGCCTCTTGGATAATGGCGTTGTCCCGAGTGAATCTCCACCACCCCTGCCTCTCCCACTTCTTCATTCTATGGGTGCTGCTATGAGCCCTCTGTCTTCGAGCTCTTTTCTCTCCTACTTTTAATGCTCGCCGGGTTCTGGGAGATGGTGGGTCTGGAGTGCTTTCTAGTGACAATGTGTCCAGCTCTGCTCGCTCTGCCTCTCCCATGATCTCCCAACTTTCCTCCTCATCTACCTCTGAGCTGTGACCTCCCGCAAACCACTGTTGTAAATCTTCCTTTTCCTCTTGCCCAGCCCCTGACAGTAGCGGAGGCAGGAAAGGCTTCAAAGCTTCAAAGGAACCAATTCCTAGGTTCCTTTGGCCCTCCCAATAAAATATTTGAGGGAGCCTCTCCCCAAAAGTTGATGGGCGTTGCTAGTGCATTGGCTGCCCTTTGTGGAATGCCCTCCCATCAGGTGTCAAAGACATAAACAACTTTTTGACTTTTAGAAGACATCTGAAGACAGTTGTGTTCAGGGAAGTTTTTAATTGTTTGTTTTATTGTGTTTTTAATATTTTGTTGGGATCCACTCAGCCCAGGGTGGCTGGGGCTACCCAGTCAGATAGGTGGCATATAAATATATTATTATTATTATTATTATTATTATTATTATTATTATTACTACTACTATTATTATTATTAGGATGGTGTGTGTGTGTGTGGGTGTGTGTGTGGGTGTGTGTGTGCGCAACACCTTGTGATCGATTATGCAGGGTGCAGCTTTTGCTAGACGTGTTTTTGTCACCATTAGCATATTTGCAATAACTTATACAGAGACCTAAGTATTTTCAGCGACCCGAGAATTGTATTTTAGGTTCTAAAAGCACCAAGTATCCTATCCTTTCACAAATTAATTTTCAGATTGTACAGCACAAAGCGTGGATGAGCAGGAATTCCTGAAATATGTATATAAAGTGTGGGCCCCCCCTCTTTTTCTGGGCCTTAGAACTCTTCCTCGGCTAGACCCCTCACCAGCTCAGCTTGGCCTCCTAAGTGTTTTTGTCTGGCTGGAATGTATGCTTGAACTCTGATAATTCTTCTTGCTTGTATGGATGGGAAGATAGAGAGGGATGTGAGGAGAAGGTAAAGCTAAAGCTAAAGGACCCCTGACAGTTAAGTCCAGTCATGAAGAACTCTGGGGTTGCAGCGCTCATCTCGCTTTACTGGCTGAGGGAGCCGGTGTTTGTCCGCAGTTTTTCAGGGTCATGTGGCCAGCATGGCTAAACCGCTTCTTTCAAACCAGAGCAGTGCACGGAAACACCGTTTACCTTCCTACCAGAGCGGTACCTATTTATCTACTTGCACTGGTGTGTTTTCGAACTGCTAGGTTGGCAGGAGATGGGACCGAACAACGGGAGCTCACCCCGTCGTGGGGATTCGAACAGCCGACCTACTGATCGGCAAGTCCTAGGCTCAGTGTTTTAGACCACAGTTTCTCTGAGGAGAAACTAGCCCGCTGCAAAAAGTACATTTGACATTTGTTTTTGACCCATTTTGCCTCTGGCCCCACCTGCCCCTGGTGTGTGGCCCGTGGAAAGTTGCCAAGAAGGGGAAGGGTTGCCTTTGGCTGGAAAATGCCCACCCATAGTATAAAAACTATTCTGCAAGCTGGGCATCTCCTTATGCTCTTCTTTTAAAGATGTGACCCTAAATTCTTGACAATAGGGCATTCAGTCATGAGCACATATATGCCTGTATGCCGTGTGTGTTCCTAGAATAGAATCATAGAATCATAAAGTTGGAAGAGACCACAAGGGCCATCGAGTCCAACCCCCTGCCAAGCAGGAAACATTAAAGTGTTCCCTTTAATGTGTGAGAACTATTTTTGAACATGTTTGTGCATAAACCCCCACAGCGTGTTCACTCAGTATTCCTTTTGTATAACAAAAAGTTTTTGACAGTGTATTGAAGCATCTGTAAAGAAGGGGGCTAATAACTAAAAGGCCCCGCTAAACTTTATCTTCATCATAATTCAGATGGTGATATCTCACTTTAAAAAACTGAGATAAGAACAAGCATGATTGCCAGTCCCAATTGTTTTGCTTCTCCCTTCACCTGAGCCAGCATACAAATCAGGAAGTTTTTCATTAACTTTGGTTTCCTGTTTCATCCAAATTGAGAAACTATGGTTATGAACTTTGGAACAAACCACTATATATAATAAACCAACTTCAAACGATGGCTTAATATCCTGCTTTCTTCCGTAGTTTCCCTGTACAGACAACATAGGCAACTATAGTTTAATGGAAGACTTCTGGTTCAATCACTTGTTTGCATGAAGGAAAGATCAAACTGGCTGTGAGGCTTATTAACTTTTTGCCTTATTTAGCTGAAATATAATTGTCTGAACACTACCAGTCACACTCGAGTTCCCTAGGACTACTGTAGAGATTTTTAAAAAACGACTTTTTGTAATATTTCTTCATAAAACTGGATAGTTGGAACTCATTATTCTAGTAGGCATTCCCTGGGGAGGGGGAAGCGAAATAGCATAATAGAATCTTAAGAGTTGGAAGGGACCCAAGAGTCATCTAGACCAACCCCCTGCAATGCAGGAATCTCAGCTATAGCATCCATGACAGATGGCCATCCAACCTCTGCTTAAAAACTTCCACCACCTCTTGTGGGAGTCTGTTCCACTGCTGAACAGCTCTTACTGTCAGAAAGTTTTTCCTGAATGTTTAGTCAGAATCTACTTTCTTGTGACTTGAAGCCCTTGGAGAGCCAGTGTGGTGTAGTGGTTAAGAGCGGTAGACTCGTAATCTGGGGAACCAGGTTTGCGTCTCCGCTCCTCCACATGCAGCTGCTGGGTGACCTTGGGCCAGTCACACTTCTTTGAAGTCTCTCAGCCCCACTCACCTCACAGAGTGTTTGTTGTGGGGCAGGAAGGGAAAGGAGAATGTTAGCTGCTTTGAGACTCCTTAAAGGGAGTGAAAAGCGGGATATCAAATCCAAACTCTCTCTTCTCTCTCTCTTGGTTCGAATCCTGCCCTACAGAGCAGGAGAAAACAAGTGTGTTCCCTCTTCCATGTGACAGCCCTTAAGATATTGTGAGACTGCAGTCAAGTGCAGGGTTACTGGAGTTTGAGGATGGAAATTATTGGGTGTTGGAGAAGTGTTCTGTAAGTTCAGGGAAGGGGTACTGGGATTTGTATGAGAACCAAGCTGGTAAGAAGTAGCGTGGGCGAAGATGGATTGATGAACGGAACAGAAGTGCAGGGCAAGGCTGTTTTATCGAAAGGTTATCACTGCCACGTTAGCGAGTGGATGGATATGAATTTCGCTTATATTGTTAACCACCCACACAGTACAGTTCAATATCCCTCTCTGTTCCTGTTAGCATTTGCTGGGGTCACCGCTGAACACACTTTTGAGCAGTTCCTCCTCTGTGCGAGCTGGAAACATATTTCTTTTCAGGGTTATTCAAGCATGCATCCTTTTATTCTTTCCCGTGAACATATTTATTGTGACTACTGAAAAGTTATCGTTCTCTAAAATGTGTTAAGCCTTCCCCGCTGCCTCTCTCAGGGACATACAGGTATAGAAACTGTTGCTTCAAAAAGACATTGCTTGGAAATATGGTTGCTGTTGCTTTTTTCTCTCCCTGGAAACCTTGTACTGTTCTCATTCTTTCCAAACATTTCGTCCCGTCCCCCCCTTCTTTTTTGAAGATTCGACATTGCAACTTTTGTCCTTGGCGAGGCCGAAAAAACAAAACAAATGGTGGAGGGCCTTGAAATGTTTACCCTCGTTGCTTTTAAAACGTTTTTTAAAAAAATCAAATATAAACAACAAATTATAAACTGCGTTGTTTTTGTACACCTGTGGAGATTTTTGTTTTAAAAATGAGTTCCTTCCTACACAAACGATGGTGTGCCCATTTTCCACACCAGTGCTTTAATCATTTTTTGAGTATTGTAAGATGGCATGGGCAAGAAAATGCAAATAGGCTGTAGAAATGGAAAACGACAACAGCCCTGTGATCTTAAATAGCAAATTTGTGCTATTAGTAGTAATTAGTATTACAACCAATTGATTCTATATTCTTATTAATTAAGTTGAACAACACTTTATATTCATTTACAAATTACGTTCATGCAATACAGGGTGTATTGTTGTTATTATTGAGGTCAGGTCACCTGAATTTAGCGCAGTTAAAATATCACTAGCTCTTTGAATTAGTTTTATATCCAGGTGCTTTAGTACTGCCTGATTCTTTGATTCAGTAAATCGCTGTGAATAAACAATCATTTGTTAATGTGAGAACATAAAAAAATACTTCTCATCATAATGGGCCCTCAGTTCTGTTTATTATTGTAGAATTCTGTTTTGTTTCTTTTCTTGTTAAAGGCGAATGGCTCTGTCCAGAATTTCCATGTTGTAGAATATCCCTATGGAGATGGTGTACAGCATGTGTCTCATTTTATATATATATATATATACAGCTAATAAGATCCTAAATGTGCATTCTGGCTTCTTGGAGACATATTGTAAAAATAAACTATCCAAATGACTGCTTTGCCGAGTGCTTGTGTAGAAGTGTGGAAACAAAGTAATAAATTCCCTTTCCACACCTGAAAATTAATATTGACAGATAGCATTACAAAGGTAAATGGCAAATATCAAAACAAACAAACAATTGCATAGCAGGATTGGTATTTCTTTCCTTTTGCTGTTCAGTATACCATTTCCTTGCAAATTACACTAAAGCTGAACATTTGCAAAATCACCTTGGTACAGGATTTGTCCTTTCAACCTATTCCCATAGCTGCACCTTCCAGCCCCAATTGCTGTCTTGCTTCTTAGTTCTTGCTGTCTTTTTATACTTTCTTTGGTATATTTGGTTCATAAAATCACAGCCAGAAGTGCAAGCGTTATTATAATAAAACAAGTCATGCCTACCTTACATTTTGTGTCATCACCTAGGATATTGTGTGCTCAGTATTATCACTTGTACCATAAGAAGGAAATTAGAGCATGTATTTTCCACATGGAGAAATCAAATGTAATCTAAATGCAAACCACGAGTTTTATTGCATGGCAGCCTTTGATAGCAGCACTGCTATTACTAATTCCACTATGACAAGAGTACATTGTAGTCCAGAAGTTTCCAACACTGTTTTTTGTTTTTGTTTTTTTATTGCTTGGTTTTGGTGGTTTTTGTGTGTGTGGTTTTTTTGCCTTTTAGCTTTGCAAAATCAACAGAATTTGGTCCTAATAAGTCAAAGAGTGTTTGGCAATCATTTGCTCAAAAAGCGTCAGCATTGTAGCCCAATGCTGTGAAAAGTAGGCAAGACGACTAAATTATTTGGTACCATAGTAGCTGACCAAAAGGCATGAGAGCTTTTATGTCAATTAAGGTCTGGTGTCCTGCCAACATGAGATGATATTCTTAAGTAGATTACTTACTTCATTTCCAAGTTTTCCTCCATACTGTGGCTCAATTAAACTAAATATATCAGTGTGGCGTAATGACCAATTAATGTATTGTCATGTGTTTGTGAGATACACACAGAGAAAGACAGAGAAAGAGCTATTATGGATGTCTTCTTTTATGCAAAAACAGAAGATAATTGTTGTTGTAAATTACTGCTGAATAATTAACATAAGAGGTCTCTGGTATTGCTTCCCCTGTCCTGTTTTAGAAGAGGTAGCTAATCAATGTTAGTGTATTTCATAAGGTTGTACAATTTTTGGTGAGCATTATCTCAAAATACAAAACACCTGTAGACTCTACCTCTTGACAAATTCATTAGTCCGACGCAATTCATTGGTATAGTTTTTTTTTCTGCAGATGTTTGATTTTATTTACTTATTCATAAAAGTCTTTATAGGCTTCCTTTTTCGGGCATGGCTGGCTCACCAAAGTGTCTTGCACATTATAGAAACACAGTGCAGATTAAAATGACCAAGTTAGTAGTATTAACAATAATTTAAAAACATTGTTAAATAGATAAGACAATATAAATCTCAGCAGTTTAAAAAAAAAATCACCAAAGAAGGAAATAAATCATGTCACAAATGAGGCTGGTTTGGGTGGGAGTATTGCTCACAGGCAGTAGCCTCTGATCCTGGGACAACAGGACCCAGAAAGAATGGATCTCCAAGAATTTCGGACCATCATTCTTTTCTCTTTGCTTCTTTCCCATCCTCCCTCTGTGACTGGCAGTTTCTTTCTTTCTTTTTTTCCTTCTTTTTTTTAAAAAAAATAATCTTTATTACTTTTCAAACTTATGGCAGACAAGAAAAAAGAACAAAAGAAGAAACAATACAAAACACAACCTTAACACTAAATTAAACAAAACAAAACAACAACAATTTAAAAAACATATAGCATACCATTTCATTAGTCTATCTTTCATTCTCTTATTTCATCGACTTCCTCTCACCTCCCTTTTTGTATTCCACTTCTGTTACTTGTTTCAGCAAATCCTTTCCATCTTTCTCTATTTTTATCATTATGAATGTCTTAACATATTTTTAACCTTATTTTCCATTAATACTAAAATACTTATTTATACTTAACTCCTTATAGCATTTCTGCTAAAGCCATAAAGTTTCATTCCAACAATTTTCAAACACTCATTAATTTTACAATATTTCTATGTTCAAACTTTAGACTTTCCCAATCTTCTACCGCCATCTCTTCTCCTTGGTCTCGGATTCTGCCAATCATTTCTGTCCATTCCATATAGTTCATCAACCTGGAGATCTTCTGTGACTGGCAGTTTCAGTCCACCTCTCTTTTTAGCTTTGCAGATTCCACTGACTCCACTGCAGCTATTTCATGCACAAAAGGGAACAAAAATTCTCCAAATAATTAGGGCCTTCCTTCAGTTCAGATCCAGCATCAGCACCTATTGTCTTGTGGAAGATTCTGGAGCCTCAGGGCTCAAGAAAGGTCCATAGCTTACTACTGCTCTGGCAATTTCTGGTTGCCATCTTGGTTTTCCTTCCCTTTTTTTAATGACAATTTTTTAATTTTTCAAAAAAATAACATAAAAATAAACAATAAAACAACAATATATAAAGAAAAATAAAAAGAGAAAAAAGATTTTAAAAAAGAAAAGAAAAGAAAAAACCATCATAATCAAAGATTTTAAACCATAATTTTTGCTTGACTTCCCTCCCCTCCCCCTCTTGGTTTCATTGTTTAATTTTTTGTTCACACACGTCCTTATAACCTTAATAATCAATTTTTTTAGACCCTGTTCATCTTAATACAAGTGAGTTTTTAAAAGTTATACTGACATAAAAGTCTATACACAAAGCTTAAAAAATGGGCATTAAACCTTTACCCCTTTTTTATTATTCAAAGTCCTCTTTCTGTCTTGGGTACTACGTTAACTAGTTTATCCTGTATATTTCAATAGTTTAGTTTGCCAGCCATCTTGGTTTTCCTTCCAGTGGTCTAGAAGTTTAGTTGTTCCAAAGCCCTATTCGTACTTACTGGCATACCCTCTTTCATTGCGCTTTGGGAGAAAATTGTTAGGCCCAGTTTTGGCAGAAAAACTGCTTTGGTCACCTTGTATGATGACCTCTGTCAGACCCACAAGCCCTGAAGCTGGCCTCATTTAAACATATATATAACATTATTACCTGGGCTGCCAAGTGAAGTGTCATGTCAGGTGATTGTCACCACTATCATCCTTCTAAGTGCTTCTGAACTCTGCCCCTGTGGTACACTACATCACTGGGTGGGAGCCAGAGGCGACTGGGATAATGAATATGGCGACTGAAGCTGCTAGGCCTAGTGGGTTTTTTCACCATTCAAGTGAAGGGTCATGCCACCAGCTTTGCTTGCAAAAGGTTCCAGGCTCAATCGCTAATATCTCAGGTAGGGCTGGGAGAGACTTGGTGTTTAAAACCCTACATAATAAGAACATAAGATTACCCATCAGATAAGATCAATGGCCCAATTAGTCTAGCATCCTGCTCTCACAGTAGCCACCCAGAGGCTTGTGGGAAACTCTTAGGCAGGACCCAAGCACAAGAGGACTCTCCCCCTCCTGTGGTCTCTAGCAACTGGTGTTCAGAAACATTGCAATAAACCTTGGAGAGTTGCTGCTCATCAATGTGGATAATGTTGAGATAAGTGGGTCAGTGGTTGGATTCAGTATAAGACAGCTTCCTGTGTTCCTGCTCCCCATGCCCTTTAACCTCTTGGGGCCCAGTACAATGTGCCCCTGAGTACAGTGGTACCTCGGGTTAAGTACTTAATTCGTTCCGGAGGTCCGTACTTAACCTGAAACTGTTCTTAACCTGAAGCACCACTTTAGCTAATGGGGCCTCCTGCTGCAGCTGCGCCGCAGCTGCACGATTTCTGTTCTCACCCTGAAGCAAAGTTCTTAACCTGAAGCACTATTTCTGGGTTAGTGGAGTGTGTAACCTGAAGCGTATGTAACCTGAAGCGTATGTAACCCGAGGTACCACTGTAGTTGTAATGCAGTTGGCTTCTTCTCATGCAGAATACACATGTTCCATGGGGCCTCTTTTAAAAGACTCACCCTGTATATTTACAGTGGTACCTCCGGTTAGGAACTTAATTCGTTCTGGAGGTCCGTTCTTAAGCTGAACCTGTTCTTAACATGAGGCGTGCTTTCACTAATGGGGCTTCCCGCTGCTGCTGCGCTGCCAGCACACGACTTCCACTCGCATCCCTGGGCAAAGTTTGCAACAAGGGGCATCTACTTGCGGGTTAGTGGAGCTCGTTACCCGAAGCATTCGCAAGGAGGACGGTACGTAACCCGAGGTTCCACTTTATGTAGGGTTGGCTTTTATGAAATTGAAAGCACTGTTATAAATATCTCAAATCTTAATCATAAATTAGATCAGTTGCCAAGGCTATCTAAATAATAGGCCATTGAAAATATCACACTGTTTGCTTACTCTTGCATTTTACAAATTGAAGCATATGGAGCCATTTTCATGCAAACAAATGTGTGTTGCATCTTGATTGCCATAGAGATAATGGATTGACTCCCCCACCCCACGACGATCTAAGAATCAATGCAATTATATTTAGCCAACTTATTGGTTTATTTGTACATGTTTATACTGCTTAATATAATAAATATATATCTAAGGAGTTAGGATAAAAGCGTTAATATTTATCGTACAAAAAAATCCTTAAAAATGAGATAAAGCCACAACAAAACTGTGTTTCAGAAATAAAACTGAGCAGTGTGCAAAACAAAATGAAAGATTAAGGGAAGCCTGGATAAACATACAGTGGTTTTGTTTTGTTTTTTAAAATAGAAATTTAAAGGTCATTACTGTCTCCGTGAATTATCTGAGAGAGGGCATTCCAGAGGGTGGGTGCTTTTCGTTGAGAAGGCATACTTCCACATGATCACCAAGTGACAATTAATCCACACTGGTCATGTAAAATTTTAATAAGTGAATGGTCAGCAGAGTCTCCTCAGAAGACCTTGAAGATGGGCTGGGTCCATACCACAAGGGAGGCAGACTCCTAGGTTATCCTGATCCCCACATGGTTTACAGCTTCAAATGCCAATAAAACCTTCAACTTGGCTCTTTAGTAATAGGCAGTCAGGAATGGGGAAATATGTGTAAAGCATGGATAGCCCCACATACAGTGAATTACAGTAGTCTACTTTCTTCAACGGAAAAGTTAGAGGAACCAGCTAAACACCCAAGCAAAAGCAATTTCCGTCTCTGTGACTGTGATTGTACATTTTCCATTATTTTGGGGAAAGAATTCAAGCCAGACCAGTAATTGGTTGCTATTTACATAAGTGTTGATGTGGAAACATACAAATCTTTCCCACACTACCTCCTTTCATGCATTTATGTCTTGGCTCCCTGAAGTATGGGTTTCTGTCATATTCAATATTTGTTTTTGGTTCTATTTTTTTCTTAGCTATTGTTTTAAAAATGTATAGAGGGCTTCTGAAGAAAGCCAGAACTTCAAATTATATATGTATATAAAACAAATTCCCATGTACTTTTATTAGAATCATAGAGTTGGAAGGGACCTTGAGTGTAATCTAGTCCAACCTCTGCAATGCAGGACTATGCAACTGTCCCTTATGGCAATCAAATCTGTAACCTTGGTGGTATCAGCACCACGTTCTAGCCAACTGAGCGGTCGTAATTTCTTCAGTACTTGCTGGTCCAACATGTTGGAGTTGCTCAGGCTGAAATCTAATATACTCATAAACTAGGCTGACAGCCTTCAAAGAATGTATTTCTAATTATAGGCAAGGCCAATGTGGTGCATTCCAGATGTTTTGAACTGCAACTCCATGAGCCCCATTTGGCTTTGTCAGGAACACTGGGAATTGTACTCCAAAACAACTAGAGGGCACCATGCTTGCTACCCGTGTGTGTGTGTGTGTGTGTGTGTGTGTGTGTGTGTGTGTGTGAGAGAGAGAGAGAGAGAGAGAGAGAGAGTGTTTTACAGGTTTAAATGAGTCCTCACCCCTTTCTAGGATTGGTTGAATTTCCTCACTTCCATTTTGTGAGTTCTGTTGATTTGTTGGAGGTTTCAGCGCTTCCTGTCTTCCGATGGTTCATAGAAAATTCCCCTGTTCACGGCATTAGTGTGTTCACAGTTCGATTTGCAGGTTTTTCCACATGTTGTTTATCTTTCCCCTTTCAGATAAGCCACATGCACAAACCATTGTGCACAGTAAAGTATCCAACATTTTGTTGTTCTCGATCACATCATCGTTCTTTTAATAGCAGCTTCTGTTTCTTCCCTAGTACTCATCTAGCTCCCCATTGAAAAATATTTCTGACTTGTCACCATTGCCATATTTTAGCAAACATTAAAACATGACACATTTTTTCCACTTTGGGTCATGCAATTGCACTTCCTTTACAGGTTCTCTTTCAATTGATTAACTTGCAGGTATTCCTTTAGGTAGTTGCCTTTTCATGGACCCTTTCCTCGGTGATGCCAGGTGACGACAGCAGCCCTCCACGTAGTGCCAGGATGCTGGGCATAGCTTGCCATTCTAATTTCCTATAATGCTGATGTAGCATTTTCTTCAACTGTTTCGGCAAATAAAATGGCAGCTGGACTTAGCTTACTAGAGGCACTTGGAGCATGAGGCCATGTCTAGAGTGGTGAAGCCTTAGCAGATTCCCAGATCTGCCAGGTGCTGTTGATCCCAGCCATTATCTAGATGACATTTAGGCCTGCTTAATACATCATGTTGTAGAAACTTGTGCTTAGTGCATTTTTTTGTTTATAGCCAAACTGATAGGATTTTGAAATGGTTGCAGATGATTCAGAACTACTACATTTTTCTAGTGTATTATTTGCATGTTGCAATTGTTTTATTGGCTCCCTGTTAGGCAAATTATTGATTGTTAAATGGCTGTTTTACTTGCCATAATTTTCTCTCCTTGCAGTTAATGGTTGTTCTCTCCTAACATTACTTCCTTATTGCTCCTTCAACGAGAAACAAGAGAGGTGTGTGTATGGAGAGAGAGAACAGGTTTTATAATAAATTCTCATACTCACTACTAACCCACTGATATCTTCAGCTCACCCTGCAGAATTATTACATTGATGGAAATGCCCAAGAGCAAATAAATGAAGGTCCAGGAACTGGAAATTGAAAAATGTATAGGATTGCACAGTTAATTTTTAATAAATATGATAAATACATTAGAATATATTAAGGATGAAAACAACTGTCTACTCAAGTTTTTGTTACAAAATATTTTTCTATAAATAAAAACTGGAAATATTAAAATAACTGCTGGGGGAGGTGAGATGACGGCTAATGCTAAAAAGTAACCTAGGAGATGGACAAGAAGGTAGGGTAGAAAAAATGAAAACAAGAGGAAAATGGGAACATTTGGACCCTTCGCTATTGGCTAAACTCTGCCCCTTGACCTTAAATTCAGGGTTCAGATCTTATCAGATAGTCAATAACATATTTTGAATTTGGTTTCTCAGCCTTTTATTACATAGATAAGGTAATTTCTGCCTTTGAGGGGAGCTATGAACTGAGCCGAGCCACTGTGTCTAATGGGAAATATTATTTTGGTACTCTAACCACACAGTTAACTGGATTTTAGAGTTTACACATACATGGAATTCATCTGTAAATTCCACTTACGATCCACACATTTTGTGATGATCTTTGCTCCATGTTGCACAGGAGTAATGAGTAGTTGGACAATGATGCAATGCATTGGTGTGGCACAGGACAAGGAACCTGCTATGGGGCAACCTGCTTGCATGCCTGGGCAACCTTCAGAGATCTGCTTGGCATTTAGATCTATTGTGCTCCTGTGGACTCCACTAGCAGACTGAGTATGTGGCTGGGGCTAAACCACACCCTTAGAATCCTTTATGAGCCTTCTCCCTAAGTAGGCTATGGAGCCTGCCAAATATTTTCCTTCCAAACTTAATATAGCTGCAACTAATTCAGCCAACTAGATGTAGTCTGGCTATAAGAGGTAGACTCCATCTGCTTGAATGTTGGTGACAGATTGCCATCACCTCCAGGAAGCATTATACAACTGTATTCACTTTCTGCCTGGCTACATCCACCTTAGCTGGGTCAATTGCCCATACCCATTCTCTCCATTCCAGGAGACTAGACCACCAGACACTCATCTCTAGAAAGGGTTTCAATAGGCGATCTAGGCTTGACAGCACTGTGCTTTGAGGTTTAGACCTTTTTTCTCTCCCAGATTGTCCTTGCCTCGTTTTTGTGTGAGTGGCACCCCCCAGCAGATAGCAGAAAAGAATGGGACCCATGCTCATTAGGGATTAAACCAAAACTTTGAGAGATACCTACAAAGAACCCTGGAGAACCACCTAAATGTATAATATAAAGGCACAGGTAGATGGTCCATGTAGGCCTCTAGGTCTTTTAAGGGACAAGACTGCCACACTGGCTCCACCCTGGGGCATACCTCTTCCTTGCTTGTCTGTCTTTGAGCACTTGATGCACAAGGATATTCCTACCTAGATGGCTACATCTCACCCATCAATTCTGTCTGTTTTAATAAACCAAGTTTTCTGCTCAATTTTACAGAGCCCACTCTCACTCCCAAGATGTAATGTGTGAGCTCTGTCAATCCTGATCCTCCTCTATAGCCTACTATTGGATATACATAACTATTAGCAGTTATATGTGCTCTTACTGGACAGCCAACCTTTCCTAGCAAACCAAAGCCAATTTGCACAACCGATTGGACACATTAAGCACATGGGATTAGCGGATATGTGCAAAGACCTGCATATGGTTTCATTTACTATGCACTCGGCTCACAACTTGGCCCTGATTTTGTGTACCAGTGCGGTGAAGAGGAAAGTGTTTTTCAGAACATTGCTTTCCTAGCATAGCTTATGTTTTGGGATGATGGGAATTATAGTTCAACAACTTCTGGGGGACTTCAGGTTCTCCACTCCTGGAGCAATGTAATTCAGAAAACAGGATTGACTTGTCTGTGTGTATTACAGTTTACTTAATTGCAGCCATACAGTAAAATCACAGTCTTGTATGTTAGAAGGAGATAGCCTGGTCTCTGCTGAGGTAATTATAGTGCATTCCCTCGCAGGGTGTTTTTGGGAAGTGACTGCACAGGAAATCCACCACTTATCCGTTACGTAAACACAATCTAGCTCTGCTGTATCTGACTTCTTGGGGCTCTGCAAACAGTAAAATTGTTAACCCATCGCTTGACCTGTACATTTATCTTTTCTTTCCAGACTATGCTGGGCCATGGATGACTAATCCAAGAAATATGGAATGCAAACAGAAAGAGCTAGGGGCAGTGTAAGATGCACAGACATTTCTTAGTAGATAGTGATTGCATAGTAGAGTTTCCCTTGCAAAGCAAAGGACGAAATACTTCCCATAAAAGTATTTTATGAAGTTCTTAATGTGGGAAAGTTTATTGTTTCCTTTAAGTAGGATGCAAAATGTCCAGGATGGCTTTGTTTTGTTTTAATCCAATTAAATGTGGTGAAGTCTCCAGTCTGGTGCATCCTGCAAACATGGCTAGGGCTTGAAGTACTCACATGACTTTCTTGCAGGCTTTGCGTACTATAGGAAAGCAATTCATCTCTCCCCTTCTGTGGCAATGCAGTAAAGGGGCAGGGCTGGCACCAGCTGTTGACATGGTGAGGTGCCTGCTGGAATGAGGAAGGAGAGTTAGGTGAACTGTAGTAAGCCTTGCAAAGAAATCCACAACAGTTACCAGCATGCACAATTATATGCTAGCCTTGTAGGAAGGTGGTCCAACATTCCTTGGATGAAAATAGGGACATTCTCACTCCCCCCAACTGACCTCCCCAGCCCCGTTTTTTGTTTCCCCTTCCCCCCTCCACAGAGCTTTTCCTATTAGAAGATGGGCGAGTGCCACCAACACTTCACCAACGGGACACAGCACACAAATCCTGTCCTGAGAAAAACCCTTAATCCTGGTGCTATGCTGCGCTATGCTATGCTATGCTATGCTATGCTATGCTATGCTATGCTATGGTAGATCTACAAAAAGAAAAACACACCAATAAATAAATTTTAGAAAGGGGCAAGATTAGATACGAACAGACACAGAAAGCTTTATCTTAAACAGAAAGACAGACGGTCAGACAGACAGACAGACCCCTTGTATTCTGCTGCCCCTTTCTTCCCACCCAAAGCAGCCCTGTTCTCTGCCTGCCCTTCAGAGCTGGTGTATTACATGGAGCTTGGCCATGGCGGTGGCAGCCTCTCCTCCTCCTTGCCCTCTCTCCAGCAGCTGCAATGAGGAGGCCAGCAGCAGTGGCCATGGAAAGGCAATGGGATGCTCCCTTTGCAGCCACAGCCATCATTGCTGCTAGTCAGGACAAGCACTGGCTCATCCTCCTCCTTGAGCTGGCAAGGGAAATAGGGACCTCCCAGGATAAAATCAGAAACCAGGACTGGAAAATGGAGATGCTTGGAGGGTATGCCACCACCAACTGGCAGGAGCAGTGCTTGGCACAACCATGACACATTTCTCGGTCAGTTGCAAAGGTCCATACCGTCCCCACACCCCTGAATACCTGCCATATATGCCCCATTTGAAAGAAGGCTGGGGGGGGGGAGTGAGTAAGCATCTACTGAAGCTCCTTCTGCTTGTCTGCTGCCTAAGGAAAGAGGCAGGTTAGAGGAAAAGCTGCCATCATATGGCCTGAGGGAGACCCACTAGGGACTCTTTCCCTGGAGACTCCCCAAACCCACAAGCCAGCATTATGATGGGGAGATGTGCAAGTTCTCAACTTTCTCATCTCTCCTTTCATTGCTCACAAAATGGGGGGGGGGGATGCACAAGCTTCTTGTGCATCTGTTTGGTGTGTGTGCGCGCTTCCTGCAAAGTTACTTACCAAAAGACTGTTGAATGGAAAAGCATTTTGTCTTTAATACACACTTATTACAATTTCAAAGCAACGCATATACAAAAGCAAATTTGAGCTAGGGAGCTTCAAGACCCAACCCCCTTGCCTTCAGTTTTGCTTGCACGCTTCACTCTTCTGCCGCCTGTGCAATGAGAAAAAGCTTACTTTGGGGGGTAGGATGGGGTATACAGGGCTGCTCTTTAGAACGAATTCCTCTCCTTTTCCCTCAAGAATTTGTAATGTGACAAAGATGTAGCAAGACAGGCAGCTTCTTTTTCTGCAGGGTATAAAGGGGATTAAGCTTCAAATTTCTGCTGGGCTTCATGGCGGTTGTGGTTCAGTCTGGCAGGAAAAGATGCTCACAATATCAGTATGCTGGTGGTGCCTTCTTCAGTTTACAGTCATAGGGGAAGTAAAAGATGCCTGGTGGTCCTCTCCCATCTTTGAAGAAGGTTCTGTCTGCTCCTCCACCTGGCCTCTGAGGAAACTGAGTCCTTTTCATGCTTCTTGAGGGTTTATGAAAAGTAAAACAGAATACTTGATTGGTTGGGGGGCAAGCAGAGGGTTGCTCCTACCTCCCCAGTACTTCTATAAGCACATAAATACTTTGATTTTTAATTTTTAGATCTATTTCTGATTCTTGTCTATTGGCGTCTGAAAGATTGCTGAAATATAGATTCAGTAAAGGTAAAGGACACCTGGACGGTTACATCCAGTCAAAGGTGACTATGGGGTTGCGGTGCTCATCTTGCTTTCAGGCCTTGGGAACCGGCATTTGTCCACAGACAGTCTAGGTCATGTGGCCAGCATGACTAAACCGCTTCTGGCGCAACGAGACACCATGACGGAAACCAGAGCGTATGAAAATGCTGTTTATCTTTCCGCCATAGCGATGCCTATTTACTTGCACTTGTGTGCTTTCGAACTGCTAGGTTGGCAGGAGCTGGGACAGAGCAACGGGAGCTCACTCCGTCACGGGGATTCGAACCGCCAACCTTCTGATCAGCAAGTCCAAGGGGCTCAGTGGTTTAGACCACAGCACCACCTGCATCCCATTTCAGCAAGTAGTTTTGCTTGAGCTAGGGAACTTCTCCTATCCTATCTTACCCTGTCTTCATGTGCCCCACCTCCCCAAAATCTGCTTTGGGGGAGTTGGGGGAACTCCAGAGCAGTTTTGGGTGTTGGGGAAGAGGCAGAGGGAAAGTTCTATTGCATAAGTAGAAGCCCTTGCATAAATGGGACAACTTCATTGGATAAAACCATCAGACTCATTGTGCTGTTTGTGGAATGGTGTATGTGGACAATTATTGATTACATTACGTCTTAGTTTTATCATGTACAGTGGTACCGTGATACTTGAATGGCTTGGCTCCCGAACAAATCGGCTCCCGAATGCCACAAACCCAGAAGTGAGTGTTCCGGTTTGCAGACCTTTTTCAGAAGCTGAATGTCCGTGACTTCCGATTGAATGCAGGAAGCTCCTGCAGCCAATTGGAGGCCGCACCTTGGTTTTCGAATGGTTTTGGGAGTCCAACGGACTCCTGGAATAGATTAAGTTTGAGAACCACTTTATGAGATTTAGCACATCTTTACATCTCAGTCTTCTGTCTTTTCAAATTATTTTAAAATACAAATTAAATCTATGTATAAAAACCGTTTTGATTAGCAGTCATTAAATCCTTGATGAGCATCTGTGTGTGCCTTCATTGCATTTTTGCAGCTTAAGTATAGCCTCATGTTTTGTGTCTGGATGTCACATGGTTAAGTATGTATTTTTCTGGCACAGCATATCTTAGGGCTAAGGAGCAAACTCAGATAAATTAGTGTCATTTTGCCTGTCATTTTTCATGTTAGGTTTGCTGATTTTTTAGTATGCCGTTTTCTGTGATGCAATCCATTTGAAGCATAAGCACTTTGGAAAGATTTTAATCTTAGGCAAGCAATTTTTTTAAAAAAACCCACCCACCTTAGCAAGTGTCAATAATTTTGACAAAAAATAAATTTCTTAGTATTTGCAAAGATGCTTCATGGTTCACAAATGCCAAACTGCTGTAACCATGTCAGAGTGCCAGAATCAGAACTGCTGGCCCAACCATCAGGTAGAGTGGAGCAGCTGCCTAGTGCAGCTGGGTTTGGTTGTCATGAATGGGAAGCAAAGGGTTGTTTATTATTGTTGTTACTGTTATTGCTACTCTTATATTTTTGTGAAGCAGTTATTAGAGTTTCTGTCCTGCCTTGAGATTGGGACAGAATTTGCTCTCGCGCCTTACGCAGCAGAATGTATTGGATCAGTCCTGATTATATAAAGGTACTTAAAATATTTAGCACATGCTCGTATGCTTTGGTAATTTATCCATTTGGAGTCTATGTGAACTGCAGACTTGCCTTCTGTAAAATAATTCATGGTGTTGCCTCCCTTTTAATTCATATAATCCAGGCACATCCAACAGGTAGATCGTGATTTACCGATAGATCCCTGGAAATCTGTGGTAGATCACCGGTAGATCACCAGGTCCCCTCAAAGAAGCCCAACAACTTTGGCTCCTCTAAAAAAAAGCTCAGCACTTTTGCCCTGCACACCCCCAAAAGGGGGTAGATGACTGCCAGTTTTTAACTTTTCGAGTAGATCGCAGTCTCTTGAGAGTTGGCCACCCCTGTTGCATTAGGGTGGGGAAGGGAGGTTTTTAGCATATTTAAAGCCAGCTATTGCTCTGATTTGTAATAGGGCTTTATTAAAAATGATTTTGACATCTTAAAAAAATGAAACCATCAGTTTTCTTATTTAAAAAAACGTTAAGTCCTTGTATAAGTACTAACTTTCAGGCTAGTTAGTACATATTTGATCCTTGTAGTCTTAGTTCAAATGCACATTCTCTCCTTTTAGCCTGAGATTTTGTTTTGGTTATTTATAGTAGCTTTTATTTGAGAATGAGAAAAATACCCACTTCTTATTTTTTCTTCAAGAAGCACATATCTCCTTCCAGATGCCTGCATCTCTTTGAGACAAAAGGGTATGTTAAGTTCCATCTATAAACAGAATCTGCTAATTAAGAGTTATTACTTAGGAGATTGGTACAGACCTTTCAGAATTAGATGTGTGTTCCTCTCAGATATCCATTAGCCGCTAATAAGATAATGCAGATGGACCATTCAGTTTCCTGTTTCCTTCTATTGTACCTTTTGAGCCATATATGGACCAATGGGATGGGCTGAACAATAACTGGATGTCCTTCTGCTCCCTTAACAGCCCTCAAAGAATGTTTGTTATTAGATTGCTCTTTCTGTTTAGTTTCATTGAGCTATGCTAATAAAGGAAACATAACACTCTGAAGGACAATATCCAACCCCCGTTCCTTTTTTTACCCTTTCCCACCATAATTAGCTTATCCAGTTACTTCATTTTGAACAATAAAAACAGTATGCAATCTCACAGAATCAAATATGATTTGTGGAGAAACTGACAACATAATTTCTTCATCACATGGAACATTAAATACAGTGTAAATATTGTTTGGTTTATTGTTTATCCACAAAAGGCACATCTGTTTCAATAAAGTTGATTGTGAACTATCATAACCATGGTTGTTGGGGATAAATTGTGGCCACTGGAGAAAAAGTGATAAGCTCTACACCGAGAATGAGGGAAGCTTTTTTTACCTTCAGGATCTGTCTTGTGGACCAAATTTGACAGGAGAGCAGGGGCACCCATTTGTCAAAATCCCTTGCACTCTATTCTCTGAAGCTTAAAGGGGAAGCAGGAGGAGACTTGCAAAATCTTTCCCAAGTCTTCCGGCACTTCCCTTTTAAGTCTTCAAGTCTGGGGACTTAAAGGTGGAGGGTGGACGGACTGTCAAGGCATTGCGAGTCTTCCCCCATTCCCTTTGAGTCTTCAATCTTGAAGACTTAAAAGTGATGTGGGAGGAGACTTGCAAAGCCTTTTCTGAGTCTCCCTACGCTTCTCTTTTAATTCTTAAAAGGGACTTAAAGGAGGAGGGGGAAGACTTGCCCCCACTCTCCCATTTGAGCAAGCAGCACTGGAGGTGCCTTAAAGCATTTCCAAAAGCCTCTTTGAAGTGATTCTCTTGCATGTGAGCTGCTTCAAATAGCACTTTTGCACAGGGATGGAGATGATGAATGGATTAAATCCTGCTGCCTTGGCTGTGTGGTCTTATTCCCTACTGGGAACAGGATCACACAGCCAATCCAAGATTAATCACTGCCCTCTTGTCCATCAGCTGACATCATCAGAGCCATCAGCTGATGGGCCAGTTTGGGGGAAATGGCCCTCTGGTGGCCCAGGTTGGTCCATGGGACAGAGGTTCTCTATCCCTGCTCTACATTATCTTTCTTTCATGGTATCTGAAGAAGTGTGCATGCACACGAAAGCTCATACCAGTAACAAACTTAGTTGGTCTCTAAGGTGGAAGGAATTTTTAAATATTGTCTTTCTAGTTAGGGCTTCAAATTACTCGTGTGAGAACAGTCCTGCAAGGGGTGGTTCATCGCCATTCTCCTATTTATAGCTTTCTGTGTGAAAAGATCTGAAATGTAGAGACTATTTTTGAGTACCAGGTAGCAAGGTCAATGGTCCAGTTAAGCCACAGGATACCAACTAGGAATGCAATGTCTTCTGCACTAACTGACTTGCACCAGTTGACATAGCACCAACCTTCTGCAGAAGCCCAGGCTGTATTCAAGTCTCATTTTCCTCACAGATGCCATACCTTCTTTTCCTTTCACTGTCTGTACTTACTTTCCATTGAATCAGCCTCTTGCAGTGAGACACTGCATCAGAGAGAATGGGAATGAGGGAAGAGATTACCAGCTTCAGTACACGGTAGAAATATTTACCAGGTGAAATAGTGTATTGTATGCCCTTTGTCTATGTTTCCCTAGTTTTATGGAAATACTGAAGAAGAGTACTAATATTTTGCTGCTTTCTTGTTGGCAGAAATATATATACAAGTCACTAGTGTCGTCGTCCCCCCTTTTGCTTTTGGGTTTTTATTTCGTTGTTTCTCCGTTACTACACTTTTTTATAAATTATGCATAAAGTCTCTTGGAAAATAACATTACATTCAGAACCATCTTTGGTGCAGTGGTGTGGAAAAGAACAGCTCATTTGCTGCTGCTCAAGGAGTTTATTAATTTAATTTATAGTCATTTGCTGCCATCTATGCTGCTCGTCTTTATTTTCAGAGGTATCTGTGTAGGCATGGCATCATTTAAATTTAGCCCACATCCACCTACAATTCCCCAGAACTGGAATCTGTAACTCCCCAGGATCATAGCAGTACTGATGGAAGGGAACATTAGGCCGTTCCCCTTGCTCCAGAGAAGTGGGCTGTATACTTAACTTTATGGCAGACACTTAGCCATGCCTGTCATTTTAAACCTCCAGAGAAATAGACCTCACAGCTTCCATGAGTAATTTATGATCTTGAGCAATTGTTCTTACACTGCTATTACAATCCTTGTAAAAAGCCCCATTTAATTCAATATAATGTTCTTTGGCGGAAGTGTGCTTACAACTGTAGGAAGTTTATTCAGTTACGCAATCCACTTTTTATGTCCCCAAAGAGTAATCATCGCCTCTTGACCTAAATGAGATGTCACTTGCGACTTTGTCTTTTGACAGTGCTGAAGTAAGTCTAGTCCGAAACAACCCTTGAGAAGAACAAATAGAGCATCATGCCATACTGGACCAAAAAGCAGCAGATGTTAATAAGTAACCCAGGATCTATTAGTCATCAGAGTCTAGCAAGGTTGTAAAAGTGCTGACTCGGTGCTTGGATCTGGTTATAATAGGTTGGATGAGGGCCAATAAGCTTAAACCCATTTCACTAAAGTGAAGGTCCAATAGGTAGGATGGATGTCTGGTTGAGGGAGATGGTGTGGAGGAGTATAGAGAGAGGAGCTGTTCAGTCTTTCCCATAACTTGGGGCCAGTCAGGTCTGTGTCCCAAGGTTTCTGCATCATTATGGCATTCTGGATACTTTACTGTTCCCGCCCAAACACAATGATTCATGTCTTCAGAGATGCAAGTCGTCTTAAAACTGATCTGGTTTACCCTTTTTTTTTAATACCTTGCAGAGCAGGCTGAAGAATCGACTTGTTGGGTGGAGCAAGCCTCTTTTGAAATTTGAACCACTCAGACTCTGGAGATACTGGTGTCACCAGGTGAGAGGGGAAGACATTTGCTACTTAATTACTTCTTAAATAATTGGTTTTTCAATGATATGCATACTGTACAAAGTCACAAAATTGAAACTTAATATAACAAGACATACAGAAACGAACAGCCCTCTCCTTTATGCCAGAACCCTGGTAAGTAATCTTATGTATAGTCACAGTTGCCTCTTTCATTCTCACTTCCTTACTTATCACAGAATGAAATGTGTTAATTCTGAATTGAAGAGGTAGGCCTCTTCATTCTGCACCTAGAAAACAGAGCTACAAGTCAGTCTGCGAATGTTGCACTCCAGCATTTGTGATTAGTGTGGAAAGAGTTATAGAGAAGAGCTTGTACATTTGGTAGAAACTGGTTGCACCCAAAGTCAGCACCAGGTTTGAGGTGACCCTAAGAATGGTGACCCCTGGGACCACCCAGTCCCCTATTCCAGTAAGCTTAGGTAAAGGTAAAGGTACCCCTGACCATTAGGTCCAGTCGTGACCGACTCTGGGGTTGCGGCGCTCATCTTGCTCTATGGGCTGAGGGAGCCGGCGTTTGTCCGCAGTAAGCTTACCAGGTGCAATAAGCAGGAGTCCTTTCTTTTATATTTTTACTTGGGTGGTAGCTGACTGCCACCTTCTTTTCCCCAGAATGAATCTGGGTTCTGACGTAGCAGAATCCAGAGGCATTCTGGGGTGATGAAAATGGTGGGTAGCTGCAGCCACTGCCCTAGTAAAAAGTTAAAAAGAAAGAAAAGGGAATGTTGGTGTCTGATGTCATTCTCATTGGCCTTCCTGGGACCTGGGACCTGCTCATCCATGCTAGATCCTGAATCTAAGCCTTCTTGCACTTTCCATTTTCAAGACTGTAAGGGGAGGGGGTCCAGAAACATTCTCCTTAGTGTGGTTTTCTTCCACTTTAAGACTTGATTGTGTATCCAGTACTGACAAAGGGTAAGTACAAAAGTCTACTCATAGTCTGATTTCCATTTCCCTCATTCCACATAGCGCAGAAGTTGGAAGCAGTCGCATGCTGACTGCTGAACATAAGCAACTGCTGGGGCAGACTGCTGTTAATCATGCCGTGTTAGTGCTTGCTTTCAAGAGGGGTCCTCCAATTAGTTGTAAATGGGGTTGAGAAGCCTTTTTTGAATTATATCTTAACACAGGTAAGAATTTGAGATCATCTCTTTTGATCTCTTATTTGTGCTTTGACAGCACAAGTTTAAAACATGTTACCTTGGTGCTTTGTACTGAATGTGGAGAAAAGGAAAAAGAGACAATATTTTTAAAATTCAGATGTGCAGGAGGTGCTGCCTGCATAGATCATAACCCAGGGACATTTCTCCTCCCTCTGAAGTAGCTGAAAAAGCCACTGGCTATGCACATTTTGATAATTTGTGCTTAGCTCTGCATGTTTGTGGCTAACAGAAATGCAGTTGGAAATATGATTGTTTCACAAGCAGCATTTTTTATTTATTTCAGGACTTCTTGATCATTCAGAATAGGTGACCTTGATGTAAATTTCATTGATTAAATGCCACAAGCCACATTTCTTACTCGGGTAACTGCACTGAATGTAGAGATGACTTTGTTTGGTATTCTATCTTTCCACCACATACCTGCTTCGCTTTTTTGGTACCAAGGTGTGGTGAAATTATGGTTAGAGCATGGCCTTCTCCTATGCCAAGTTAGCAAGGATCATTTCATTTCTATTATCAAGTGAAATTGCTTTATATGTAGATTTCCCCCACTCTCTTCATTTGTTTTGAATGTGTGTAGGTTGTCATCTCAGTCTCATTGATTTAATGAGGCTACCAATCAACATTTTAAAATGTTAAGTCTCCTACTACTCTAGTTGCCAGGAAGATCCATCAATAGTTTTCCCATCTGCTCCTCAAAGGTAGACAACAAGCATCTTTTTAGAATTCTGTTGTTTAGCTGGACCTCTCCAGCCTTGTTTTAGTGAACAGGCTCAATTCCACGTGTTTTCACTGACCAGCTGCTAGGACTGCAGACCCTCCAATTGTCCCTATTTTCCAGGGACAATCCTGGATTTACAGAAGCTGTCCTGGTTTCTGATTTGATCCCAGAATGTCCTGCTTTTCCTTGTTGTTGTTTAGTTGTTTAGACGTGTCCGACTCTTCATGGCCCCGTGGACCAGACCATGCCAGGCACTCCTGTCTTCCACTGCCTCCCGCAGCTTGGTCAAACTCATGCTGGTAGCCTCGAGAACACCATTCAACCATCTCGTCCTCTGTCGTCCCCTTCTCCTTGTGCCCTCCATCTTTCCCAACATCAGGGTCTTTTCCAGGGAGTCTTCTCTTCTCATGAGGTGGCCAAAGTATTGGAGCCTCAGCTTCAGGATCTGTCCTTCCAGTGAGCACTCAGGGCCGATTTCCTTCAGAATGGATCGGTTTGATCTTTTTGCAGTCCACGGGACTCTCAAGAGTCTCCTCCAGCACCATAATTCAAAAGCTTTTCCTTAGGACGTCTCTATTTTCATCAGAGAAATGTTGGAGGGTATTGTTATGTGACACCACCCCCACCGAGCAAAGGAGATAAGTAACTATGCAACCTTTAGTAGACATCTGAAGGCAGTCCTATGTGGGGAAGTTTTTTAATTTTTTTTTATGTTTTCATATATGTTGGAATCTGCCCAGTGTGGCTGGGCAACCCAGTCAAATAGGCAAGGTATAAAAAATAAATTTATTCTTATTTTTGTGGAATAGGGCATCCCTATTTTCATTGGAGAAATTCTGGTGGGTATGGAACTGTTTAATATACATCCTAGGTAATCCAGGCATGCACCTGAAGTTCAAGTTCTTCAGGTAGCGGGTGCTGCTGGTTTAATTCTCCAGCTAATCTTTGGTTTGCGTTTCCTTCCGATTCCTCTTGGCACCTGGCCTGCTTGTCTTCCTAGAATCATGCCTGCTTACCTGGCTGATCAACCTGGTTAACCTGCCTATCTTTGCTCTCACATTGCTTGCTGTTTGGAAGTCTGGCTTGGAAGTCTGCTGGAGTCCCTGGGATCTCACCTCACATTCTGCCCCAGAGTGTGGACAATGGGGAGGCAGGGCTAGTGAAGACCCAACAGTGAGGCAAGGCCTCTCACTCTCTCTTCCCCTCATATTAGCATTAATTGTATGAGCAAGTAACAACTGAATAGGGCTAGTGAGTTTCCTTGAGCATCTGTTGTGCCTCCATTAATCCTAAAGATACGCCTGCATCATTACATGATTACTGGGCTCTAGAATCTGTAGAAGATAATTGTATACTTCAGCTGTATCTATAAATGTGAAGAGCTCCACAGACAGCATTACTGGACTTAATGCAGCTAATAACCTTTGGTACTTTTCCCGACTGAGGAACACTCTGCATCTATGTAACTTGGCAGGCAGGGAGGCAGATTCACATTAATTTGTTATTACTGCTCATTTGAGTTCCTGTTGCTATCTAATCTATTTCTCATTTCCAGGGTGGTCCTTGCTGATGCTTTAGAGGGGGGGACAAATTGACAATCTTAGGAGAAAAAATTAGGTTTCGATCCTAACAGGCCCCTCTTTTTAAGCACCATAGATTAAAAACACACACAGTACATTCATCGCACTTCAGTTTGATGAAAAGGAAAAGTTAAACAAAATACAGAATTTTTACATTTGCATGTTTGGCCATCGTCACCTAATTTCTCATTTGGTTTTATTGTTGCAGAGCTGATTTGCTGCTGTTTTTGTTTCACTGAAACTTCTATCCCTGTGAATATTTCAGATAGACCTCATCTGCACCATACATTTAAAGTGATATCATAACTCTTTTAACCATCATGGCTCCCCTAATATTGGGAGGTATAGTTCCTTAAAGGTGCTGAGAGTTGTTAGGAGACCCCTGCTCCCCTCATAAAGCTACAATTATCAGAGATCCCTGGGAAAAGGGATTGGCTGTCAAATGACTCTGAGAATTGGTTCACAGCTTTCATGTTTGAAATAATATCCCAAGTGGGGTGTGATCAGTGCCTTATGTTATTGTATGCTCTTTTTGCTGATATTCAGAGATGAGTGTCATTGCTTATGTAGTCAAAATGGCACCAATGGGGAGGCATCAGCAGACTCAGGGGAACCCCAAGATTTGCAAGATAGTTTTGGTTTATCATTAGTCCAGCAAACCCTACAGGGTTTGTATAATTTATTTATTGACTCAGAATCAGACCAAGGAGGAATGACCATGCTTAGAAGCCATGGAATGCTACCTGACTGTTGTGTAGACAAGAACAAAAAAACAACAACAACAAAAACAAACAAAAAAAACAAAAAAACAGGGAGGGGAAACAGAATGAAGTATCATTGGTAATAGTGGTTGTTGATGATACAACTAACAATAACAACAACAACAACAATTATTATTATTTATACCCCACCCATCTGGCTGGGTTTCCCCAGTGACTCTGGTTGGATCCCAACAAAATATCAAAAATACAATAAAACATCAGACATTAAAAGCTTCCCTAAACAGGGCTGTCTTCTGATGTCCTCTAAAAGTCAAGAAGTTGTTTATTTTCTTGACATCTGAGGGGAGGGCGCCACTGCTGAGAAGGCCCTCTGCGTGGTTCCCGGTAACCTCATTTTTCTCAGTGAGAGAACCGCCAGATGGCCCTCGGAGCTGGACCTCAGTGTCCGGGCAGAACAATAGGGGTGGAGACCCTCCTTCAGGTGTACTGGGCTGAGGCCAGTATATGTGTGACCTCTTTGTGGGGTAGGATCTGCCTTTTATTTGTGCAGATTTTTTCTTTTATGTTTACATTGGTTCCACCATGCCAAGAGGAAAATATTACATAGTGGTGTTTTAGTGTGGTGTCTTTTTGGTAGAAATAGCAATACTTTTGAGGGTAGAATTCTAGAGGGGACTCCAACAGCCTAAGGAGAACTAGATATGCTCAGTGGTTATGAAACGCTTAGTGACTTGAGTAACATTTTACACATCTCAGTTCATAGAATCATGGAATCACCTGTGTGGATATTTTTTTCCCCTCCTTCCCTTTCACTCAAGGGTCTGCTGGATCCTGGCCTAATTCAGCAGCTCATGGAAACGGATTAATCAAGGGATTAATTTGCAAAGTTGCTAGGCTTCCTTATTTATTTCTGGTTGTTTCCTCCTTCCTCCTGCTGCAGGATACTTCAACAACCACCTGTAGAGTGAAACTTCCACTCCAGGAAGAAGAAAAAAGGGTGTGACACAGGAACTGAACAGTCTCCTATATGTGATCACATATATATTTATTTTTCAAAAAAAGAAGAAGCTCGAGAGAGATTTGCCATCACAGCAGGAATGTACCAGGAAGATGACTGGAAGAATTCAGCAGTGAGGAAAAAACGAGAATCATCTGATGAGTTACTTTCTCATGCTGCGTCGCTGGACTTGATACCCTCCTTCCTTTCTTCTGTGGAGTAATGGTCCTGAGCATTCCACTGTTTTGAGGCATCACCATGTCTACCAGCAGCCGTACGTGTCCTGTACCAACAGTCAATGGACATATGACTCATTACCCAGCTCCGCCGTACCCATTACTTTTCCCTCCTGTCATTGGTGGACTCTCCCTTTCGACTCTGCATGGCATTCAAGGCAACCCGCCAACCAGCGGCTGCAGCACCCCATCACCAGCAAGTAAGTTCTGATTCTTCTTTCATGCTTTCTGCATTGAAGGTCATGCAAGTTGGCTTGTTGTTAATCTTATTTTTTAAAAAAAACAATTTACAGAAAGCAGCCATGTGTATCTATTTGAAATTTTATGTTTCATTTCTCAAAACTCGTGCAATAGATGCTTTGGCCTAGGAATCCATCAAAAAGCAAAACAATAGGGTATGTTGTTCTGTAGGTGTGATGATGTCTGCTTATTCAGATAACCCTTGGCTTAGCCTGCAGATTTATTCTGATATATTTATTACTTTTCTGCTTGTTGGCCTTCCATGATAGCATGAAGTCCTTCTTATTTCCAAAACCACATTGAAGCTGTTTTTTTAAAAAAAAAAATTCTTGCCAGTCATAATCATGTGGCGCCCTTCTGAATTTTTTACGTTGCATTTTTATGATGTTCGGTGCCTCCGCAGCAGCTTTGAAATTGTTATTGCCAGCTTTAGTTGTTGTTTTTCTTGTTCCTTTAATATATTGCTGTTTTTATTTGTGCTGTTTTTTGTTTGTTTTTGTTTTTACTATTTCTGTAAGCCACCTGGAAACCATGAGGAAAGACGGGCTACAACTATTTAAAAATAAATAAATAATATGAACCTCACAACAAACCTGTGAGGCAAAGTAAACTGAAGGATACTGACTGGTCTTAAATACACTGAATGAAATTTATGGATGAATGGAGATCCGAACTGGGATCTCCTGGTCCTAGTCTAACATTCCCAACCACATTGGGCACAAAGCATCAAGTCCAGTAGTCCTAGTAGCATTAATTCTGTAAAAGTTAATTAATGCTGCTTTTCAAAAGAACGATCCCCCGTTTCCAGGAAATATATATAATCCAGTAGACCGAGACAGCACAGTATCATGACATTTTATATTGCTTGAAAGGAGGCTCCCTATTAGCTAGTTTTGGAGGGGATGGGCTTAAAGAAGAAGCTCTTACAAGGGCACCAGTGTTGTGCCCTACAAATGTTGCTGAACTGTTAACTCCCACCATTCCTGAACATCAGCCATGCTGGCTGGGCCTAATGTGAGGTGTAGTTCAACAATAGTGGGATGGCGCCAAATTACCTACCCCATAACGATATGCAGCAGTCCATTGCTTAGGCTTTGAGCAGCTCTGCCTGAAAAGCCATATCTTTGTTTATTAGTAAAAGTGACTCCAGGGCACTAGAATCTGAGCCTATAATATCCTTTTGTTAATCCTGAAGCAGTTTTGCTGGTAGAAATGATTTAGGGGAACAGGTTCTCCCCTTCGCCTCCTTCATTGCCTTGGCAAGTGCCAGAAGGGAAAATAAAGGCAGTGTGGCTCTGTCCGAGAGCACCTGCTTTGCATTCAGAAGATCCCGGGTTCCCTGGCATCTTCAGGTAGGGCTGAGTCTGAAATCCTGGAAAGCTACTGCCAGTCGGTGTTTACAATACTGAGCAGGATGATAAGGCAGCCTGCTGTGTTCCTAAATAACCAGATCAGAGGATTAGCATAAGTGAGTTTGAATGGGTTGTATGGTTGTCTACATTAATTGTGACCTTGTTATTCCTTGCCCCATGATATATTGTCTTTAGGGAAAGGTTATCAGGGCTTTGGTCTAAAGAAGGCTGACATGGTCCCACCATGATTTCTCCATGGTTATCTTAGACCATGATTTCTACACAAGCAGATACACCAGGCATAGGCAAACTCGGCCCTCCAGATGTTTTGGGACTACAACTCCCACCATCCCTGCCCACTGGTCTTGTTAGCTAGGGCTGATGGGAGTTGTAGTCCCAAAACATCTGGAGGGCCGAGTTTGCCTATGCCTGAGATATACAGTCGATTATGGGAGTACATTCATGTTACTAGTTTGTTCTCTTAATTAATTTCTATAAATTTATATGCCTGCTGTATAAGTTCAAAGTGAAGCTTCCTCTTTTTCTGATGCAATGTCTGGCTATAGAAAAGGCAGCCTGCTGATATCTCAGCCCATTGATCATTCAGACAAATAATAGAAGCCTTATCACAAGTCACCTCCAAGCGCTTTTGAGTAGATTAATTTTAGAAGCATAAGTGGCCTACAGAAACAGATCTGTGGTGGAGATTTAGTTCCACCGATTATACTAATGGGTTTGACTTCTTAACCTCAACCTTTATGACTTAACTTCTGTTTTTATCTCACGTTAACATTAGAAAAATACTTAATAATTATGAGGTTGGTCAAAATGTTATAAAGGTCGATAGGAGGAAAAATATTACCTTTTCATAAAGGTGAGCTATCAATTAATGTTAAAGTAATAAAAGAAACACTGTGGTCAGATTGAACATTAGTATTCCAGAATGATTAGTTGGCCAAGAAGAGTACTAACAAAGCAAAGGCTGGTATCTATCAACCTCCTGGTTTATTCAATAGTATGCATGATGGAACACTGTGCTTCTTTCAGAATAAAACTCTTTCTAACCAAAGCAGGTTTGAAAATAAGTACACAGGGGGCCTGGTTGCCCTCATCCTACCCCTCACATTTTTATAATCATATAAATCCATGTTTTGTTTAAAAAATTGAAATGGTAGTTTTCTGAGTAAGATGCAAGCAAAGAGGAAGATAATGTAGGAGAGGACTTGAAAAATTAGACCTCTTGTGATCAGTAGGACATTGGCTCAGTATGAAAATGGTGCTGCTGCTTAAAGAAAAATCATACTCTAGTCATATCTTATATCTGGGTCTGTTAGAATGGATGTGGAAAATTGAAAAACAGGCAGAGTTTATGCAAACACGGCATTTAGAAAATAAAAATAAGCCTGCATATGATAGCCAGTGATTTTGGAGGAGGTATTTGTTTGAATATGGCACCTAAAATCTTCACCTTGCCCACCGTCATTGAACTAATGTTGACTTCCTTTCCTTATCAACTGAACATCCTTTGGACTGAGTTTCAGGTAGGTTCAATATGTACATCTGAAGAAGGGTATACAACTGGGTCCTGGTGATAGTCTATCCCACTCGTCCCTCACTCACCTTGTGTGGTCCACTGACTCTCTAGGGATGCCACATTTTCTTCACAATGGGAACTTCCTTTTACGTTGGTTATTATTAAGACTGTTGAGGAAGGTCAGAGATTGTTGGATCGGTACTGTCTCATGAAATTGTGAACAATGGCTGAATAAAGCTAGGTTTTTCTTTTTCCTCTTTCCCCCGTATTGGACAGATCCATATTTATGATATGGGGATCTGTTGAGTGTTAATTTTTGTTTAAATGGTGATTTATGATGTGTTTTGAAGTTATTAATGCTTTCCTTATCGTATCTAGATTTGGTGATGTTTATTTCATGTAAGATATTAAAATTTTACCTTCTGTTTTAAAATTCTATATTCAAAAAACATATCCTTGCAATGATGGATACTTGCCCATCACTGCATCTCAGTGTTCATCTTGTAGGTATGAATGAAGCCACCCATACTCAGCAGACCATTAATGAACCCACCAATAGGCAGCCATCTGTTGTAGCTAAAAAATAGTCTCGGTACCTTTCCGCCCTTCAAATCCCCAGTCCAGTGATCTGTTTTGAGTCAGACTTTCATGGATGCTTGGTGGCCCTCATTTTAGAATGACTTTCTCATTCATTTTAATAGAAAGAGACGATTCACACAAACTTCGTAGTACATTCATTGGCTCCCTGTGTGTGTGACAGACCCATGCAAACATCTGAGCAATTACAAATCTCTCCACTGAAGTGTAGGCAATATTTCTTAATAGTTTGAACACAAAGCTCCCTTTTTGGGAGTGAAAGTGAATATTATAGGTTACACAGATCCCTTTGGGTAAAGGCTTTCGGTCATAATTAATTTTAATGATATGTTTTCATGTTGTATGTTCAGGTGTGCTTTACAGTGATAATTCAATGCGGCACTTTAAAGTGAAGTTTTACTTAAGATATGCCACGGGGAAAGGGGATGCCTGCCACCTGCTTTGTCTATCAATTATGTGTCCTTGTTGCATATTTTGGGGCATAACGAAAACTAGTCTTGAGTTGCATCCACTTATTTTCAACTGCTTATTAAGCACCTCAGACTGTAAAGGATGAGCCAGTTACACAGTCAGTTGAGCCCCGAAGACAAAGGGAAATCATTGTCATCCTCTTTGTCCTTGAGTCACTGTTTCTACACGCAGAATAGGCTTACATCGGTAATATTCATAAATGATTTACAAAAGTAATTCCTGTGTAATAGCTTAGGATTTCAAGTTTTTATGATGCTGCCAGATGTGCTATCAAACATAATTATCTGGTTCAAAAAACTTGTGATAAATCCTGTCACTGTAAACTCCCTGAAGCAAACACATGCTTCATTCCTCCCTATAGGAAAGTTGTATTATTACTGTGTGTGTGTGTGTGTGTGTAATCTTCTACCATTTACTTAAAATTAAATAACATTAGACCTTTAGGGTTATGCAAGCAAGGCAGGCAAAAGCAGCCAAAAGCTAGACCTTAGTCTAACATTAAAAAAATCCCACCACCTATTCCTACATGTACTGCTTGTCAACAAAATTAACATCACTGGGATTTGAAAGTGAATATAATGCAAATGGTTTGATAAGTGTTATGAATCCTATGGCTTCTTGTACTGAAGTCTAATGCCAGCAACTGAGTGCCAAAAACTAATGGAAAAAGAAAACACACACTACTTTTGATGTCAGAGTTAATAAGACCATTATTTTCTCCTATTATATGAATGGACGTTGTGGGAATTCCATAAATATCTCCCTGATTTCCATCCTACTATTAGGATGGATATATTGTGTAAGTGATTGTCACTGGGTGTTTCAGTGACTATGGTGCCTACAGACACAAATGAAAGCTGATTTTGCCCTTAAGGGGGCTCCTTTCAAATTTTTTTTAACACGTGCAACTGATATAAATAAGAGTTGTGCATACTTTGTAGTTCAGATCAGTCTAGTGAAGGACAAATGATTTATTCAGGGTCACTTACCACATTGCGATTTTTAGCCATGAGAGTGTTTCTGCAAATCACTCCTGTGAGGAAAATGGTTTTGCAAACGCTGCATACTTACTTCCACCACCAGCAGCACTCTTTAGCCCAGGCATAGGCAAACTCGGCCCTCCAGATGTTTTGGGACTACAACTCCCATCATTCCTAACGAACAGGACCAGTGGTCAGGGATGATGGGAGTTGTAGTCCCAAAACTTCTGGAGGGCCAAGTTTGCCTATGCTTGCTTTAGCCAGTCAAAGACTGCAACTCTATTGCAGCCCAACTGGGCATAGTGGCGTGCTGGATGAGGGCCAATAAGCTGAAGCTGAATTCTGCTAAGGCAGTATAAATTGCAGGAGAGTAAGGTGAGCCACTCATGAGTCACAGTGGCCAAGCTTTTGTTGTCTAGGAAAGGGCATGGTGGACTTACCTGCTGAGGTTGGTTGTAGGTACCCTTTGCCATGGAGACTACCTGGGACTCCACAAACAATGAAGAAGAAGAGTTTGGATTTGATATCCCGCCTTTCACGCCCTTTAAGGAGTCTCAAAGCGGCTAACATTCTCCTTTCCCTTCCTGCCCCACAACAAACACTCTGTGAGGTGAGTGGGGCTGAGAGACTTCACAGAAGTGTGACTAGCCCAAGGTCACCCAGCAGCTGCATGTGGAGGAGCGGAGACGCGAACCCGGTTCCCCAGATTACGAGACTACTGCTCTTAACCACTACACCAGTTCCAGGAGTGCTCCTAAGCTCTTGGGAGGGGAGTGCAACCTAATCCAGAACAGGAAAAGTTTCCCAATTGTTAGCCTGCTCTGAATCAGGCTGCGTGGGTGCAGAGCCCAGGAGACCCCTGGAGGGCAGCCCCTGCTGCTTCCTCCTTATTGGTGGGAGGAGATGAGCAGTGCCTTCTATTTGTTGAGAGCCCATTGTGGAAGCGGCACTGGGGAGTGACTGTCGAAGGGGCAGCGCATCCGGCCTCCAAGGAGTGCGCTGCAGCTGCCAATGTATTTCTTGGAGGCCAGATCTGCTGCCCCTGTGGATTCTGCCGCCCGAGGAGGTTACCTCACCTTGTCTCATGGGAAATCTGTACAATGTGTGTGTGTGTGTGTGTGTGTGTGTGTGTGTGTGTGTGTGTGTATCTTCAGCAAAGATTGTGACTTCTCACAAGTTAGGCTCACACTACACATCATGTTACATACCTAGTGTGTGCACCTCTATAGTTTTGTTTTTAACTCAAAACTAAGTACTGGGTGATCTGAATCAGGACCCTATAGTACACAAGGAGGAAAGTTTAATTATTCCCTCCCAAGCTGCAACTCCTCGAAAACTCCATGTGTGCTTTGGTCATGATCTGCATCTGCTCTCCTGCATTTAATTTTGAGTTACACACACACACACACACACACACACACACACACACACACACAGCTGCACACGGCATATTAAATACACACAAACAGATGTATCAAAATTCAAGGAATGTGTTTGAATCCAGAAACCTCGGGGTCAGGATTTGTTGCATGTAAAATTAAAGCATTTTGCTTGAATAGTCACTTATGTGGCATGAGTGCTATAATTGCCCGGTAAGCTATGCAAAAATATCAGTTCATCAAGGAAATATAAACGGTAATGCATTGTACATCTGTTACTCTATTCAAGACCATTAGCACGTGTGGTATCTGCAGACCAATTGACACAAACATCTGTTACAAGTACTTGAAAAGGCAACATGAGAGAGCTATATGCCTGTGCTAAACAGATTTTGTTGTGGTAGCATCATTGATTAAATTGTATATACTTACAAAATTTAATATGAATTCCTTTTCAAGGCACGGATGATTGTGTTGTTATTGGCTAAGTAGCCACAGTGCAAGAAACTGTGGAAAGAAAACATGAGGATTTCACATCCTTTGAGCCTTCATCTGTCTCTGTTGATCAAGTTCCATCTGTTCACTTCCACTAACACAGGAGCAATGGAAGCCCTATGCAAACTCAGACCAGTGGTCCATCTAGCCAGAGCTTTTTTCCTGGTGGTACGCAACGGTATGCAGTGCTGCCACCTTTTTCGGTGGGAGGTGGAAGAGCTCTTGGACCACGTCAGATCATCACGCCTCCTTCTCTAAGCTGAGCAAAGGCTTTCTGGGCTTGGGGAAGGAGGTGTGAGCCCGCGTCCTGGCAGAACATTGGATGGTATGACCCTATAGTGAAAACAGGCATGCACATGTCAGGTACTGAGAGTACAGAAAAAATGTATGGTGTTGCAAGCATGGTGTTATTCTCATGCATCATGGAATAACTATATACCAAGATTTTAATGAAGTTCCATGTAATCGTTTTTCCTGGCCCCGATGAAATTTTGCGCCCAGAGTACTGGCACCTTTTTTATTATCAACCAGCTCATTATTATCAACCAGCAATTGCTTCAAATGTCTTGTAAATACTTATCTTTTTGCCTAGGCTTTCACTGACCCATAGCATTGAACCCTGATTTATGTGTATGAATCGCCTGAATCTTTTAAAATTAATTTTTATATGTTTTTATGCTGTTTTATTGGTTTAAGGTTAGAATCATAGAATCTTAGAGTTGGAAGGGACCCAAGGGTCATCTAGTCCAACCCCCTGCAATGCAGGAATCTCGGCTAAATCTCAGCTTCTCAGGAATCTCAGTTGTATTTTTGTTTTAATGAATATCTACTGTGCATAGACATAGTGTACAACACTTTTAGGACGTTGAGCATTAAATACATTTTAAAAATAGAAAAAAATATATAGTGATACCTCGGGTTAAGTACTTAATTTGTTCCGGAGGTCCGTTCTTAACCTGAAACTGTTCTAAACCGGAGGTACCACTTTAGCTAACGGGGCCTCCTGCTGCCGCCGCACCGCCGGAGCATGATTTCTGTTCTCAACCTGAAGCAAAGTTCTTAACCTGAGGTACTATTTCTGGGTTAGCGGAGTCTGTAACCGGAGGCGTCTGTAACCCGAGGTACCACTGTACCATTTCTCTCTCTCTCTCTCTCTCTCTCTCTCTCTCTCTCTCTCTCTCCCTCCCTCTCTCTCTCTCTCTCTCTCTCTCACACACACACACACACTACAAAACAGTGCAGTTCTTGCTCTTGTCTTTTATATCTAGAAATAGATATCCAAAGATATTCATATCTAAGTGTGTTTGCACCATAGAGTTCTTTACTAGGAGGTACTGGAGGAGAAAAATAACCCATACCCTTTTATTTCTCCTTCTCCAGTAAAGTTCTACCATGTTTTGCAGGTCTGACTTACATTGGAGAAAGTTAAGGAAATGTATTATTATTTGGATGCGAAGTTCAGGTTTTGTTTCTTCCAACAGTCTTCTCCATTAGCTGTCTTATCGTAGAACCTACACACAGTAACTATGAAAATCTGGCTTGCTATATTTGTATTGCCTTGGGTCACTGTCTGAAAAAGGAGGTTGGTCACTTAGTCACACCAGACCATGGCTGGGTGACCTGTGGTTGTCTAGGTGTTTACGTCCATGAGCTCCAGTCTGAATGGCCAAGGGTTACAAATGATGTAGTCCTACGTCTTCAGGGTCACAGGTTCCCACTTCTGCCCATGATGATCGGATGCTAGAGTGTGACGATGACATGAAATCTTAACTTCTACGTTGACTTTTTCTGGACTTGACTGCCCTTCAACAGTACTGAATCCACTAATAAATTCCTATGAGAGTATGGGCACCTTAAATTAGTCAAATGCACTTCTCCTCGAAAGAACTTGGCATCGTGTAGGATTTGGCATCGCATGAGCTATTGCTCTAATAATGTTTCACCATAGTGCACCGCTGATGTGACATGCCATTCTAATGATACATTAGAGTAATGTATCATCCAGAAGCCAAACTAGTAATGCATTTCTCCATCTAATGAAGAAAGCTTCTAGCAATTGATGTGCTACACTTGAAGGATAACATCAGGCAGAGTACAAGATAATAGAAAAGATGGATACAGTTTGTCAGTTCCTTAAATGCACCCCTGAGTGCCACTCCACCCAGTGACTTTGCTCTTGCATTCCCCGAGATGTTCTGTTCTTTTCGAGGAAGTAAACAAAAATGCAGACAAAGATGTTTGGAGAAAGACTTTCTTCATCTATCCAAATGACGGAAAAAATAGGGCAAATGCAATGTCCCCTCCCACCTTTAGTGACGCTCTTTCTCACAAATTGTGGGGGTGGGAGAAGAATTTTGAGCACTTTGTGGATGGAATGCATCTCGCCTGCTTTTATGGTATGTGAATTCTACTTACAAGTACCAGGTAGAGTGGGCTCTGTTTTCCCCACCTCACTTTTAGACTTTTAAAAAGCCAAGGCAGAGCTTAGCTCTGCACCCGGTAGCCTGGCTTCCTCCCACCTTGTAAACCTAGTTGTGAATGCAACCGGGATTTCTGGGTCATTGTTAGGGATGGGGGAGCAATTCAGTCCAGTTTTCATTGAAAGGGGAGTCTACCTAGCACGTACTTTCTGAAGCAACGTGCAAAGTGAAACACAAGCATCCTTCAAATGTATTTTGAAGGCAGAGGGCCTTTTTGGTAGTGGCACTCTCCCATCAGATGTCAAGGAAGCAGACAACTATCTGACTTTTAGAAGACATCTGAAGGCAGCCCTGTTTAGGGAAGTTTTTAATGTTTGATGTTTTATTGTGTTTTTAATATTCTGTTGGTAACTGCCCAGAATGGCTGGGGAAATTATTATAATTTCTCTGAATTTTGCAGTGCAGTTCGCCATCTAAACACTGTGTACAAAAATGCATACAGTATACTAGTGTAAAGTGTGCATATAAATGTATATATTACAGAAAGTAACATACAAAATGCATAAAATTAGGGAAAATAGCTTTCTAATAATGCATGTATTAGGCAAAATTGCATACAGAAATGTCTGTTAGGAGAAATTTGTACCAAAATACTGTAGAATTTTAATTAGGACTTTAAAAAAATACAATCAAACTGATGTGGATAACTAAACACAAGAGTAGAAAAATAAGAAATTGAGAGATACCCATCCTTTGTCACCATGTCATCAGGCATTTGCAGCCATGTATGTAGCCAAGCTATTGTTTCACTTTCTAAATTTATTTTTTAAGAAGGGGGGCAGGGAGTCACCACCATCTCATAATTAAAAGTAAAACCCCCTTCCGAAAGTCACCTCCTGCTCATATGTTTGTGCTCCCCTCTTAGACTTCAAGGATATTTTCAAGCCCAAGCCCCCCCCCCCCAATAGCAAACGTGTTATGAGAATATGTTTACGAATAATCAGTTTGTGAAAACACATTCAGGTTTTTTCTGCAGGTTTTCTTATTTAAGTTTAGAAGTGGATTGATAGCCTGTCATACCAGCCTCTAAAACCTGAGGGCAATCCTAGGGAAGGCTATGTTGCCGTCGGTAACTGTGGTCACAGTTTGCAGCTCATAAAATGGTCCATGACTGGTCAATTCCCTCCCACCCACCACCCACCCAATAAAAGCATCTGCAAAAGTGCTACTGTTCTGTGTTTGGGCTCCCCCGCTGTTAGTAGACCCAGCCCTTCCACTGACACAGCAGCAGCTGATTTTGCAGTGATTTTGCTCTCAGCACTGCAGCCAAGGAGGCAGGACTTTCCTAGTGTCAGGATTAGTCCTTTTGTAAGTCTGTAACCGCCCATTAATAGGAAAGATGGCTAGAAAACACACCAGAGTTTCGTATGGCAGTGAGCAAGAGTATATTTGGTATATCCTGTTTACAAGAAATTGTAAACGTCTGCTTTTTGCTACGCTATAACTTAGTGTGGACTAGCTGGCTGGGAGGGAACAAGATTTGCGTTTGACTTTATGAAGATGGTAAATCACCGAGTGTAGCCCAGGTTTTCCAAATGCATGTTATATAAATAATGACATTGGTTTGTGGCAGGGAGTAATTATGCAGACTCCTGAGAACTGGAAGCTTGTGACAAGAAGTCTGGCACTTTGCCAAATCCTTTGATTCATATCTGTGTTCTGAGCTTGCCAATGACTTTGCCTGTGACTTTGAATCACAGCAGTTTTGGTGTATGCAAGGAATTGGTGTGTCTTTTGGGGTGCGTTTCCCCGGTTCATAACCTTGAGCAGCAGAATTTTGGTATTATCTGGATCACAGTATTAACCTGGATCAAACAGTACTACATGGATTTAAAGATATTATGTAAAATTTCATTCAGGCTGGAAGAAGGTCTCAAAAGAAGGTATTTCTGGATAATCAGTTTGCTTAAACATGTTCAAGTCCTTCTGTAGTTTTTCTAGCAGCAGATTGACCCAGTTCAGTTTAATTGCCTTTTACCCAAGCTGAACTAAGAACTGCTTTCTGTGTTACATTTTAGTTGCATTAGGAGTACTTATGCCTTTCACACCTCTGTATAAATTAAGTCTCATCATCTTATGTTGGCGGTTTCTATCCATGATGGCAATATTGAATTGCTGGGAATCGCAAGTGGGCAGACCACACTCAGATGCATCACAGATGCATCTAGCTGGCCACTGTGAGAACAAGAGACTGGACTACATGAGCCTTTGGCCTGAGGGGAGTTAGAAAGAGCAAGGCCTTCCATACATTGGCTCCCAGTACGTTTCTGAGCACAAATAAAAGTGTTGGTGCTGACCTTTAAAGCCCTAAACGGCCTCCGCCCAGTATACCTGAAGGAGCGTCTCCACCCCCATCGTTCAGCCCAGACACTGAGATCCAGCGCTGAGGGCCTTTTGGCGGTTCCCTTATTGCAAGAAGTGAAGTTAAAGGCAGAGGGCCTTCTCGGTAGTGGTGCCCACCCTGTGGAATGTCCTCCCATTAGATGCCAAAGTGATAAACAACTATCTGACTTTTAGAAGACACCTGAAGGCAACTCTGTATCAGGAAGTTTTTAATGTCTGATGTTTCACTGTGTTTTTATATTCTGTTGAAGCCGCCCAGAGTGGCTGGGGAAACCCAGTCAGATGGGAGGGGTACATGTAATAAATTACATTATTATTATTATTATTATTATTATTATTATTATTATTATTATTAGCTACTTAATTACACACACTACTGAATAGATATGAAGAGTGACACCTACTCCAATGCATCACCTGAATTTAATATAGAAAACAATCTTGTGATTGCTATTGATTTCTGTAGAACTGTGCCCACTTACATATATTTGGTTTGGTGAGAATCACGCACAGAATTAACAGCACTGAGTCTCACCATATTTAAGTGTCTTTTAGCCTATTTATCTCTAGTAAACAAAGCAGCCACAAAATGTTTTAGCACCGGGGAAAGCACAAACATGCAGGTAAACTACGCCATTTCAAAAGTTCAGATGCAGCTCTGCCAGCTCTGTAAATGTCTTGGGAACAAAGTGTGGGAATGTTCAGGGATGCAGGAGAGGATATATTGTGAGATTATATCCTTATCCAACTTGTGCTAACAAGTTCCCAAAATATCAGCAGGGTAGGACATTCCCCTTTTAAGTTTGCAACGGTAACGTGTGCTCAGGTTCGCTAGAACCTCTATAATAATCACTCTGGTAATTTCCCCTTTGTTCCCTCTTAAAATAGAAGACACGACACAGTCTTTTATAAAAGTATAAAAAGAGTTTACTCACGTTCTGTTCATGATAGGATCCCAGAAGGCAGACAGGCTTAAAAAGGTAAAATACATTTAGAATCTATCTTATAAGAAGATATTCCCTTTCTGCTCTCTTGTCTGGGAGCCAAGAGGGCATCTTTAGATGTTGCTTCTTTGAAGGAAGATGGCAGAGAGAGAGAGGCAAGAGAGAGATGGCTGCCCCTGCCCTGTGCTTTTATCATTACCTGCACAGGTGAGGCCACACCCACCTCTGGTCACATGCGGAGGAAGTCTGTCCCAAGAAGTTTACCTGCTGGCTGGACAGACATCCCTCCCCATGTCTTAACATGTACACTCTAGGAATATTGTAATTGACTGCTCCTGTGTTTTACATCCCACACAAAGCTTCTTTCTCAGAGGAGGAGCATACAGGCAGCTGAGCAGCTCATTGATTAAATGATATGTTCTGCATGCTATGGGATGTGATCATTTTATCTTGGCAACAACCCCTATGAGGTAGCTTAGTCTGGGAGATGCTGACTGGTTCCATGAAACCTTCATATTTGCATTGGAATTTCAACCTTCATTTTCCTGGTTGGAGTCTAATTTGAGTTCACTACATCACATTAGCTCTACCACCCAGGTAGACACATAGACACAGTTAGGGAAGGAAATAATGGCATGATAGACATGAAAAGTGCAAATGAGAAAATATCACAGTCAACCATGAACTACGTTGCGTTATGCTGTCATCAACAGAAGAGAGGCAAGCGTTTCATACTGGCTAGGGCTGTCAGAGGAAAACTTGGAGTAACCCCTTATATTTTTAGTTTACAAGTTGTGATCTTGGGATATAAGGATGGGAGAGAAATTTGGATTAGCTTGCATTTTAATGCAAGTGTACCCAATTTGCACTTCCGGAAACAATGTGCAAGCCAAAATGCACCTATCCTTTGAAATTCACACTTCTCTGATTTTTGCAATGCTGTTCTCCAACCCAAAAATGCGTATATTAGAGGAAAGTGTGCGAAATGAGGCATATATTAGTTAAAGTAATATAAAAAAATATATGTGTATGGGGAAATTGCTTGCAAAAATGTGGATATTAGGTAAATGTGTACAAAAATGCTGATGAATTTTTGTGAGGACTTTAGAAAAAAATGCAATTGATGCGAAAATGTGGGGATGGGGAGAAACAGAGAAGCCAAATTGACAGATTTGTCCGTAGCTAACTGGCTGTATCACATGGAAGCTTATTATGGTTACACATTTAGAAGCTCAGGAAGGACAGACAAGTTTGCCTGAAAAACAACTTGAAGCCTACTACCAAACTTTTTCTGAAGTGCAGAGCGCAAGAGAATGTGAAATATGTTTTAGGGTGGGCTCTCTCAGTGCATTCAAAGGAACAAGAAGTTCCAATAGGCCTGGCCAGATGATTTTTGTTTTCTAAGAGCCATTCCCATTTGCATATTTCTGGAAAGGTACTAATTGCTTCTACATAGCGTTTTCACAACAAGGTCAACATCTTCCAACAAGAAGAGCCATCAGTGTAGAAGGGTGTGGCGATCACACAGGGTCCCCGGACGTTTGACGGTCTATTGATCCCTGTTCCACCACCGTGCTCGCTTCCCCGCTGCCACCAACCCGTTTCTCTCAGGTACACACTGAGTCCAGACAGTTGTTAACATTAAAATAAATAATCAAGTTTATTTTATAAGCATGAACAAGTTTATGGTTTCAGATAATATTTCTTGTAAGTTTCTTATCCTTAGTTTCTATACCGGCCTATACCTTCCTATTAACTTCTAACTGATTATCCCAACTGTTTATCTGACTCCTAACAGTTTCACTCACTCTCACATCAAAACTAGACCAACCCACAGACTTATCCTCCCTCTTTCTTCTCCAACTCCCAACTGACTTCCCAACAACTCCAACTCTAACTCTAACTCCTCCCCTTGGGTTCCCACTGGCCAATCACTTCACACTCATTTAACCCTTTCCTTATGACCTACCTAGGATGGCAAACGCCACATAGGGTTTTTGTGAAAGACATCCATAGTTTTTCTGGAGGACAAAAGAATATGAAAAAGTTTTCTTGAAGCTGGGAGGGGAAGGGACGCAAACACACACACACACACACACACACACACACACAACCCACTGAACTGTGTGAACATTCAAAAAATCTACTTATTATATTTTTATTTCAGAAGGATAAGCAATTGCTGACATCTTAGCAGGAGTCAATCAAAGCCAGTATCATCGTTTTTATCATATCCTCAATACACTCCTATGCCTTGTGCCCTTCTGCATCATGTTCCACTCTGACTCAGTCACAGCATGACTTGCTAGAAATGTAATTTGATGTGACATGTCCAATAACAGCGCTACTAAAAGCAGATAGTTTAAGGTTCTGCGAATAGCTTCCATTCACGGATAATTCACTCTCCATTCTTCTGTGCTTCGTATACGCATACACCCCTATGTGGCATAATCTTTATGTTGTTTCTATGCATTGTCTCAATTGCCTCTAATGATGTCTTCATTCAGTCTGGCTGGTGGTATTTGGAACTGGCAGATGATTAAAAAAGGGCAAGGTTATGTTTGTGTAGTTTTGTTTTTGCCAGTACTGTAGAAGCATGGCCTCTGGGGAAGGATGATATTTGGGCAGACATATTATTATGATTTTTATGTGCATGTGAATTAACGGAGTCGTTCTTAGTAGTGGCAAGAGTTGAAGAAAACACAGAGCCATCCTCGTTTTTAGGAGGTTCGTAAGCCAGAGCTTCGGAATGCAGGTGAAAATATACCAAGCAAATTAATTGGCATATATTGAAAATAGTTTTTTTTCCAATTCAAAAAACAGGGGTTGAGGACAAATCAATGCCTGTTTTGAATCTTTGAATAGCATGGAATCTGTGTACATTCACAATCACTTTCTGATGTATGTTTGCTCTTGACAGAAAATAGATCTTTATCAAAATGGCTAAAAATTATAAAACTTTTTGATAATCGAACCAAGAGCAGAATTCCGGTGTGTGTGTGTGTGTGTGTGTGTGTGTGTGTGTGTACACGCCTGCTGGTCTACAGAGTCATTTTAAAAGGTTAAGTGAAGTCTATCTAATTGTTATTAGCTCTTTGGTTGTGCAAAAAAATCAGCTTCCATTCATTTTTCTATTTTATGTGATGAGAGAGAAAGAGAGAGAGAGAGAGAGAGAGAGAGAGAGAGAGAGAGAGAGAGAGAGAGAAGAGAGGGACGGACACACACACACACACACACACACACACACACACACCGTGCTTCCAGTTCTGACTACAGGAAGGAGGCCACCAGGGAGCCAAGCATGTTCAATATGCAAAGAGAGGCCCTGTTGGTAGAATTTGGACATATCAAGTTTATTCCTTTCCTGTCTCCAAATTTTCTCTTCTCTGGCTGAATTCTGGCACCTATTCCATTTTTTCTGTGTTGGGAATATGGAAAGTAATAGAAAAAGCCAATTTCTGACTTTTTGAAAATTCTGTTGTATTTAGAAATTGGAAGGGTAAATGTAATAGATGTGTGAGTTGAGAAGCTCAATTTCATATCATTTCCTCTTGCTGAAATTCTTCCCTGTGTCCAGACGTCCTGCCTTTGGGGTTGGTGGGTTGGAGAAGCCAATGGAAGTTCAAGGGCCTGGATGGAACAAGGCTTTGACTTTGGCAAGCCTGTTGCTTTTTTGAAGTCTCCAATTAAAAGCTTGGATGGAGGTAGTTTAAAACTTATATCTAGGTTGGTTTGCTACCTTATTTTTGAAATCACCATGGCTTAGGGGCCCATTGGGGAATGAAGTCTGGCCACTATACTAAACTGACAATATCAGGGCAGATTAAGAGATACATCAGTTAACTTCTATTTCCCTGGTTTGTATGGCTTGTTCTCATAAAACCTAAATACAGGGGTAAACAGTGTGTTGCCCTCTAGTATGGTGTTAACCTAGAGCATATGGTTTCCTGTTTGCAACCCCATTAACCTGGAAAATTGTGGGAGTTCTATGCTGTGATCTCCCCAACATTCTGATAGCTCATACTGTGCGATGAAATTTGGGATGGTATTCCAGCATACAGTTCTTCCTCACCATTTTCATGGGGGAATTATAAGGGGAAAGAAGCACACATGTGCACAGAATGGGCCGACTTGCCAGATGAAGCCCACTGTTGTGCCACACCATGCCCACTTGTGTGGATGAAATTTAGCACATGGTGGCGCATTGATGAAAAAGCCATAGTTCCATAATGCAACAGGTAATGTGGTGTAAAAAGAAAGTAAGAAACTAGGACAGAAGCACTAGCATTATAACCAAGAAAACTAATGCAATAATCCCCATGCCTAAGTGCACCCAAAGTTGTGGAAATAAATAGTGATAATAATTTATAATAATATTATTATTTATACCCTACCCATCTAGCTGGTTTTTTAATACACAGGCAGGCCAACCCAAATATGCATTTTTGCATTAAATACTTAATATACAAACTATATGATCATGGCAGCAGCTCCGCTTCATCCTTTTTTTTTTTTTACATACAATGAAGAAAAAACCCCATTCTGTAATTATCTTATGTGCATTAGTAAATATGTATTACTTTCTATTGGCAAAATATTCACAGAATATGTGAACTGTTCCTTCAACACAGAATTAACTAAAAATGAGCTGCCGTTGTCTTAGATTTATTTCCAGTTGTTTCTTTTTTATGGTGTGCAAATATAACGCCTGTTATATCCCCTGAATGGCTGGAATTCTATGTTTTTGACACACACACACACCCAATCTATTTGGGGAAAAATTGGGTGGAAAAAGAAGTTGGCTGCCCAAATCTCCATCATTCAAAAGCTTTCTGTTTCAACTACTGCTCCCTGCAACTGACTGTCTTCTACAGTGGGTCTTTGTTCAAACCATTAAATGGGAAGTTTAAGATTAATTCCCTAGGAGGTCAAGAGGAGAAGGATAAATAACCAGCCCTGCTCAGTGTTCTTTCTTAATGGCTTCAGCACAGTGTGAAAGAGTAAACAGTTTTGACAAAAGATGTAACTGATTGCTTAGGTGTGAATGATCAGTCAAAAATGTAGCTGATCCTCTTCACTCAGAAGATGCTCCTTAATGAAGTGAGCTATGGTTTGTTAGACAAAGAGAAAACAGCTTGCTAATAGAGAGCTAAGGCAACAGTTTTCTAGGGAAGAAGCTGAGGCTGATGGTATTTACAAATGCGAGAGAGAAAGTAACAACTCCATGCAAAAATTTGAGAGGGTGTTTTTGCTCCCTCCCCTTTCAGCTTTAAAGGCTTCCCAGCATGTTAAGTAAGAGAACTTCAATGGTAAATTAAACAACATGTTGAACTTGGGTTATGAAGCTCTGATTTCAATCCTTGCTCCATCACAAAGCTTAACGAGTAACCTAGGGTCCAATTACTATATCTCTAATATACCATATTTTTTGCTCTATAAGACTCACATGCAGTGAGCTTTTGACATCAGGAGAACATCTGAACATGAAGTTTCTCATCTGCATGCTCTAGTTGTATGGTATTGGGAGGAGCTAACAACCAAATTTCTTCCTGTGTTGATCACACGAGAGCTGTCTCACATGTGAGGAAGAAATCCAAAGTCCTGTTTTTATGTATTCCCTTTGTTTAATCATGTAAGATCATCCATCATTTTAGAAAAGATTTCCGATACACACACTGCATTTATGTATTCGGTTTGTGCCATGTTATCCATGTAGTAGCACCATTGCTTTTAGCATTTTCATTGCTTTCCGTATCATTTTTCATAGACTTGCAAACATCCGCTACCAAACCAACAGGAGCTGAAGATGCAAAGAAAGATTTTGGAGGAAAATATGGCTTAATCTTTACATAATACATAAGCGCAGAAAAAAGAAAGCTAAGGGTAATGTTTTATCCCTAGCTGATTGTGTTGCGTAAGTGTGCTGAATTCTCTGTGGGATGGTGGCCATTATGTGTTAAATTGAATTTTATAATGTACTAAACTGAAGGCTAGTTTGGATTGCGAGTTGTTCTACTTGTCCCTGCTCCTGGAAGGGCAGCTTCATTTGCAGACATTAGTCATCAGTATTGCTTATTTCCTTGCTAATGTTTACAGATTACGTTCCTGTAAAAAAGCACGAGCACATCAGAGTTTCCCCCCGATGACTGTAGCCATTTCTTGTATCTCACACAAATATTAACACACAAGGGAAAGACCATAACTCAGTGGTCTTTGTTAGGACATACAGGTCCTAACAAAGCCAGGAAACTCTTGGATCGGGCTGTGACACGGAAGGTGTTGGCACTGGGTGGCCAGGTGATTTGCCACCCAGGAACATCTTACAGCAGTGGGCCCCTTTTCTGTGCGGATGGCATTCATCTGTCCGACAAGGGAAATGATGTTTGGTTGGCCGATATTATTAAAGACATAAGAGCTTGGTTGCAGGTTGTGAGGGTATTGGCAGCGAGCTTTGGGCTCGTGTGGTGGTTAGGCATTGGAATAGTGATGTGTGGGAGAGCGGAGGTGCGGCCATCACCTGCCCCTCCATGATGAAAGGTATTCCTTTAAAGGAATCTGGAGGTGTGGATCTCGTCCGAAGCCCGGGGAGGGGCTAGGGTAGGCTTCCTCAACCTCAGCCCTCCAAATGTTTTTGGCCTACAACTCCCATGATCCCTAGCTAGCAGGACCAGTGGTCAGGGGTGCTGGGAATTGTAGTCTCAAAACATCTGGAGGGCCGAGGTTGAAGAAGCCTGAGCTAGTGCCATGCCACAACCCCGGGGGGGGGGGCTCGAGTCGATCCGTATCAGCGGGGCTCCCCCTGCAGGAGGTTTACCCTTACCAGACTCCCTGTAAAGCGGGCAGGAGTCAGATATAGTCTGTTGATGCCAGTGCCTAAGCCAATACCGCTCACATTCTGTAACGTAACCAATAAAGTTGTGGCCTAAATTTCGCCCATTAACATTAACCTAAAATTCCATGTCCTTGTGTCTTTATTCTCCTGGGGTGGCTTGGGGATCTTGGCAAGCAACCCAAGAGTCACTGCCAGGGATAGGCATCCTGCACCCCTCTAGATGTTGCAGGACTCCCATTCAGGCCAGGATAGCCAGTGGTCACAGACAGTGAGAGTTGTAGTTCAACAACGTCTGGTTTCCCATCTCTACTGGTCTGGCAGTTACAGGGTAATAATTTGTAATATTTGTAATAATTTGTAATCCTGGTAATAATTTGTGTAAGAACATTATAATATCTTTACCTGGTCTAACTCTAGATGAAGACAACATGACCTTTGGACTAGTTTTTGGTCGTCTTTTTTTCATTTTTCATTTTGTCTTGCAAAGAGATATATGGCCAGTGGTCCTCATGCAGCGAAAATGCTGAGATTTAAGTTGGCTAGTGAGCATTCTTCATTTTCAGATGGGCAGCCCTCTGAATGATGCTTTAGCCGATAGATTTGTCAGAGCCACTGAATGCGCCTCTGATATTTTCCTTTGTTCAAAACTCACCACAACATTTATCCTTCAAGAAATATCCTGGGATTTGTTTGTTTTTGTGGAGTTGTGTAAGTTTGCTTCCAAATCTCTCCTAATCTGATCTTATTCTCTTGGCATGGTTGGCATCCTCGTACGAAGGAGAAAGCAGTGAGAGAGATCTGCAAAACCCTTGTCTGTCAGTCTCAAGAGATTACTGATCTCTTCTTCCCAGTCAATAGTTTACCTTTTCACTGCAGTTTTGATGGGAGAGCCTTTTCATTTTGTATTGACATTTTCCTTTGCATATGCTGTAGCATTTAAAGAGAAGCTGTCATAGGAATACGATACTAAAAGCTTGTCTTTTCTCCCCTCACCCTTGCACGAATTCATAGATGTCTGGGATTTTCTGTGCAACAAAGAGAAGCAGTGTCCCAAGTGAAATCCTTCCACAAGTTTTCCTTATTTCAGTAAACTTCTACCCAAAATACGCATGGTCGGATCAGGTCCTATTGGAGACAATGAGGATGACTGGGTGCTGATGATGGTTCAGTAACATCTATATTAAAACATAATACTGAACACCAGTGCCGTGCACTAAATTTTTTCACAGAGGAACAGTTAGGGTCAGAGGCTCCAGCTTGTAATGGGGGGCAGGCATTTCACACGTGTGACGTCATGATGTCCTGACAGCATATGCATGATCAATCTGTCTCCCTCCCTAAGCCAGGCAGAAGCTTCCTAGGCTTTGGGAAGGAGACACCAGGGGAACATTTAGGGGACTAGCCTAGTCCCCCTAGTCTACTGACAGCACACCACTGCTGAACACCCTGAACTCAGAGCAGTAAATGACAGTGACTCGTGGTGACTCCTGTAACTAATTTGGCTCTTGCAGTGAGTTGGACTGGGGGATTTTAGCATTATGTCTAAAAAACCACAAACTTGCCATGCAGCTTTCTTGCCACTTGTGTGCTTTTGGTTCAAGTTTTAAAAGGAAACCACCAATGAACTTTCTAGGCTTTGATGGGAATGGGGTAGGTATATCTGTGATGGGTTAACATCTTCAAGGAGAACATGTTCCAAGTCCAAGGTTCATATCTCCTACTCTTAAGCTTCTGCCTGACATATTTTCAGTTGCCATTAGCTAACCTGGCTTGTCTTTTAGCTGCACTAGTTTTGTGTTTTTTTTAAAGGGCCAAGACAGTGGTGATGGGAGTTGAAATGGCTTGGGGTGGGGGGAGGAACCTGCTATGTTTGCATTTTAGATACCTTTTTATCCTCAATCTGAATCTTAAATTGGTCTGTTGTTTTCCCCCTCGCATGAAGGATTTTAGAGCTCATGTGCCAGAGAATGGCATTAAAGCTTAGAAAGGGGAAGCATGGATGCAATTGTGCATTCCAATCCCAGCTTCCTGTTTTCATGTTGGACTTCCCCCTGCTTGCTACTGGCTAGATAAAGGTAAAGGGGCCCCTGACCCTTAGGTCCAGTTGTGACTGACTCTGGGGTTGCGGCGCTCATCTCACTTTATTGGCTGAGGGAGCCAGCGTACAGCTTCCGGGTCATGTGGTCCGCATGACTAAGCCGCTTCTGGCGAACCAGAGCAGCACACGAAAACGCCGTTTACCTTCGCGCCGGAGCGGTACCTATTTATCTACTTGCACTTTGACATGCTTTTGAACTGCTAGGTTGGCCAGGAGCAGGGACCGAGCAACGGGAGCTCACCCCGTCGCGGGGATTCGAACTGCCGACCTTCTGATCAGCAAGTCCTAGGCTCAGTGGTTTAACCCACAGCGCCACCTGCTTCCTTTACTGGCTAGATAGCTGTGCACATATATATATGAGATGCATGAGTTCAGAGGCGCCGAGTTCAGCCTGACATGGGCTTGTTGCATGTGTGTGACGTCACACTCACAAACATTGGGAGAAGGCCACATGGCCCGCTGCTGCAGCAGGGAGACCTGATGACACCTTCTGCTGCAGGGAGGCCCAGCGGGGCCTGGCCTCTCAAGATTGGGAGGGCTCAGCCCCATCCGCACATATTTCAGAGTGGGCTGGGGTATTTTCAGCCCCATAGAGTTGGTGCTGAAAGAATCAGAGTCTCCCACCCTGTTTTCCTACCCCATGCACTCTTTGCCTCACTTGCACAAGTGGGAGACACAAGTGATGCGGTCAGCATGGCAAATGAGAGAAGGCTTGGAGGTATCTGTATTCTTCAGGAATGTTGTTGATTGACGTGACATGGGTCAGGCCAAATCTCACCTGGTAAACCAACAAGCTGGTGCTTACTTTCTGCAACTCTCCTGACACGTTGGCAAGAACCACAAACAAAAAGAAAGGTTGGCCAACTCTCCTCCCATTATGTGTAGAGAGGCAATCAGTAATAGCAAACATGGCTGGGGGTTTTCTTACTAAGCAAATAAATCGAGTAGTGACTGATATGCAGTCTGTGATATCTTGGATGTGGTCTAACAAACTGAAATTTTATCCAGACAAAGCAGAGGTGATGTTGGTCAGCAGATCTGGTTAACTAGGGTCAGCTTGCTGTGGATTAGGTTGCATCCCCTCCCTTAAATTTTCATCTTGGGGGTGTTCCTGGATCTAGCATATCTCCTGGAGGACTAAGTAGTCACTGTGGCCAAGAACTTCTTTTGTCTAGGTTAGGCTAGTGCAGTGGCATAGCGTGGGTTGTCAGCACCCGGGGCAAGGCAAGTAATTTGCGCCCCCTAACCCGTGGATTTGCGCCCCCTAACCCTAACCCTACCCCTAACCCTAACCCCCAGATGTTGCGCCCGGTGCGGCCGCCCCCCCCTGCACCCCCCACGCTACGCCACTGGGCTAGTGCACCAGCTGCACTCATTCCTGGAGAAGATGGGTCCAGCCATATTGACACAGGCCTTAGTCACATGCCCCGATTAAATAACTGCAGTGTGTTCTGAAAAGTATTTGGGAGGTTCTCTTGGTTCAGAAAACAGCAGGTAGAGTCTTGACAGGACCTCTTTTCTTAGATTGTGCCATCATCCCTGCTTGTTTCTGAGTCTAAATCATAGTCCCAGTTTTGACCTTTAAAGCCTGAAATAATATGGTTTGAGACCAGTAGATCTAAAGAACTTTTCCCACATGAAACTACCGACAAGTCGAGATCCGTGGGTGACGTTTGGTAATACATTGCTTGGGAGGAGATCATGCGTTAATTAAGAGTTGTGAGACACAGTTTAGCTTTATCATAAGGGCTTTTGTTATGAACAAGATACAATATCTGCTGGTCTATGACCAGAATAAACTGACTAACTGATCTTATAATTCTAGTAATCTTTACAACCGGCCTTTTAAGGCAGGAGTGGGAAACCCCCTTTTCAGCACTTACATAAAATTTGAAGGAACTATCCATGTATCTTAGATGGATGGCTGAGACTAAGCATGAGCACACTTACTGAGGAGTGACTCCCTTCTTAAGTAAACACACTGCATGAGACAATGGATGGCCCAAGGCTAGTGAGAAAATCTGTTGCCGAACTGACATTTGAACAGGATACACCGCTTGTTTCTTCGGGAGTTGTTTAGATTGCGCCGTCTCCCCATTAGATGTTAGGTTCGATATTCTGGCAGTTCTGATGTGCTAATTTCATAATGATGCTTTTATTGATGGCTGCTTTATTGAAGTTAATGAAAAATCTATATAAGGTGCTGCAGAGTGCTTTGTTTGTTAGTTAAACAATAAAGAGTAATCTATGGCTCGTGAAGTTTTTATTTCAAGGTAGATGGGAGCAGTAATGCAGGTGAGTGCATTCATCTCCATAACTATTAAGAAATGAAGAATTGGACACATTAGCCTATGATGTATATTCTTCTTTAAAGGTTTCTCCTACATAAGAAATGCTACTAAAATTAAAATATAGGCACTTTTAACCCTAGTTTAGAAGAGTCTGTGCCACTGCTGTCAGCAGCTAGAATATGAACAGCAAAACCCAACAAATGTACAGTGGTACCTCAGGTTAAGTACTTAATTCATTCCGGAGGTCCGTACTTAACCTGAAACTGTTCTTAACCAGAAGCACCACTTTAGCCAATGGGGCCTCCTGCTGCTGCCGCGCCGCTGGAGCACGATTTCTGTTCTCATCCTGAAGCAAAGTTCTTAACCTGAAGCACTATTTCTGGGTTAGCGGAGTCTGTAACCTGAAGCGTATGTAACCCGAGGTACCACTGTATTGCCAATGCTGTTTCCTACTGTGTGTGTCCAGTCATTAGAATATACAGTATCTGATGTATAAAAATATAAAAAGGAGCTTACAGGGGCGTCAGAGATCTAAAAGCAAACTGTGAGTTGAAGGAAAATGTAAAGATTTTCCTGATAGCTAAACAGGATGAAGGAGACACAATTCTTGTAAGTAAAAGCACCGCTGAAACTAATATGCAACAGCAATGAGTAATGCTTCAAATATATTTAATTATTTTGGAGGAATTAGATTGTTTCTTTCCTGTGATTTGCCAAGGATTCCTGAGTTTGTTCTTACTATGGAAATTGCTAGGGGCATTTTATAGCCTAGCTGAGCAAAGTCGTGTGACGATTTTGTGTGCCTCACATTTTGAGCAGTATTCTGCAGACAAAGAATATTAGCCATTGACAGAATTTGGGTCACATGTCACTAACCAACCAAGCAAATAAACTGGAGCTACAAGTCAGTCGATCTCTTGATTATGCAACATATTATGGACAGGAAATGTGCTTCTTCTGAATTCCTGTTGCTCCTTCTTTGTAATCCAACCTTTGTAGGCTTGGTTTGCTGCTCTTTTGAGTGACATAGATAGGAGGTCCTCTTGCCCCTGATATACCCCAGTCATATGATTAACTGCATAAAGTGTACACCATAAGGTGCTACAAATACCCTTTGTTGGTTTTGCTGTGGCAGGCTAACACAGCTACCCCTCTGGAATGTACCAAAACTGTTCTTCCATGGCACCGTCATCACATCAGAGACAGGGAGGAAATTTTTGTGGTTGTTCCTGTTGAGGACTGTATTCCCTTGTGGTAATCTGTCAGAGTCAGATGCCGGGGTAAGCGGAGTCAAAGGACAGAGTGTCCTGAATTAAATAAATCTGGATTCAAGACCACCCCACTTCAATTTTTACCACGGGTTCCTCAGATTAGAATTCCAAATCCTATACAGGTTTGCTCATAAGTAAGCCTCACTGGGTTTGATGGAATTACCCTCAAATAAGTATAAAGGTAAAGGTTTTTTTTATTTGGTACAACAGAACAATACAGCTAGTGGTCTACAAAGCAAGGGAAAGTCATTCCTTTTTTACTTTAGTGTGCCATACACGCATGATCCAAACAGTCAAGAAAGAAAGGAATGAATGAATGGGGGAATTCCGATAGGATGCAAGAATGGGACAGTTTCAGAGCCATCCAGAACTACCTAAAATTAGGTTGGAATCTGCAGGTTGCCCACCTGTGTCTTACCAGTATCTGATTTTAGGTATGACCCCAGAATGATTTTTCATTTGGCATGGTTTAGGAATACAAATGAATTTGTGTTTGTTTTTAATGTGAACTACAGTATTCTTTCTTCAAAGGTCATACCAAAGTGATGTCTAATGAGAATTGTAATATGGGATGAGGGGGTTCATGACACTTAAGCATAATGTTTTATTTAATATTTTAATTGAATTCATACTGAGGATTTAGAATGTTCTTAGCTGTTGTTTTCTTTCACTAGAGAATAGAATTCTCCCCTTGAGCATCTTTGGATAGCTTATGGTTGGGTTGCAAATGGTCTCTTCTAGTTAAACGTTGCTGAGTTTACTGGCGTATACGTATATATTTAAACAGAAGGCTCAAGAAGGGACAAGTCTTTCTGGCTAATGTAGCAGGATACCAAAGTAGCATTAAGTACCGTTACTGGATTATGTTTCAATAGTGAAACTCTTCACTGTGTAGCTTCACCTATGAGTCAGCTGGCAAGGATACTGGAAAAATTAACACAGCTGACATCTTGCCTATTACCTGTAACTGAATATTTTCACCTCTGCAGCACACTTTGACTGATACCAAGGGACAAATAGCAGTAGCTTCAGAGTCTCTCTAATGTCTGTGTTTATGCACAGGAAGCCCAGGCCTAATCCAATCCTTTTTGAACTCAGTAAATTATCTCCAGTGATTCTGTTGGGCTGCCATTTATCCTGGACATTTCACAGAGATTTTCTTTCTTTCTTTCTTTCTTTCTTTCTTTCTTTCTTTCTTTCTTTGCTGGCAGCAACCTCCATGCATCACACATTATCCTCCCTATACCTCACTCTAATCTTCCTTTATTCACACATTTCAAACAACATGAGAATTATTAATCCACAGAATATGTATGCATTTATTTTTATTTATCAAATTTATATGCCAGCATTCAAAGCAAAATGTCTTCCTCATGCAACATAATTTATAATGGTTTTATTTTATTTAAGATACTGTAATAAAAGCAGTGATAAAATATTAAATATTTTAGATTCAGTTCAATCAGCCAACCCTTATCGGAAAACAGAGGCACTACTCATTATACCCTGTCACTAAATACATAAATGTTTAGGGCCCACCTGAATAATACCAGGGAGAAAACCAATTATATTTCTCAAGAAAAAGAGTTCTGCAGCTTTGGAAGATCCAGCACTGTTGAGGTTTCACCATATACTATTCGTTATCAGAGATTCTCAAAGTTTGTCTATTGATTACTGATAGTCTGCAAACGTTATTCAGGGTAATCTGTGGAAAGAGTAAAAATATATATGTACTTGGCCCAGCAAGGCTTTTCTGATGACAAAGATTTCTACTGTTTTGACCAGGGCTTGATTATCAAACAGCCCAAGGACCTATGGTTATCATTTTACGGCACTGGTGTAGTCTGCTATTTCCCCCCTCAAAATTTATCAGTTAAAGAGGCCTTTCTACGTAGGTTGGCTTTGGGACCACGATTCATACTAAGTTTCTGATTTATGGTGCTGGCACTGAAGAAAATTGTTAATGTTAAATGTTATTTTGAAAGCAAGTCTGTGGCTTTTAAAAAGCATTAGTTATATATTAGATCAGCAGAACAAATAAAAACAGTTTATTAAGTGGTTTCCTGAGCTCCCAAAAATTGTGTTTTGTGTGAGCGGGGACCAGAAAAAGGGGAGAGTTCCTGCCCACAGGCTGTTTAAATAGAGCATGCCACGATTTGAACAAATAACTTGCTGAGATATTTAATGAAATGGGAAGGTGGTTGGGGGGGGTGGGGGGAAGTCACGGAAAGAGGGTAATGATTGTAAGGGTATGAAACTACAGATATTCTGTTTTGTGTTTTGTGTTTATGATATATGTCTGTGTTTGTTTAAAAAAAATTTTTTTGAAAATCCAATAAAAATATTTTTTTAAAAAAATAAATAGAGCATGCCACACCCCCTGGCCTACCGGATTGGTCAGCCTGTGGCGTGATGCGGAGGGGACTCCCTATGAGGTGGGGGCTAACCACACCCCCGGGCATGGGGCGGGCTTGTGTCCAGCCCGCAGCTCCATTTCCCTGGGGAAGGGAAATGGCTTTCCACAAAAAAGAAAGGGTTGAGAACTGCTGTGTTAGCTTACAGCAAATTCTACCTCCTTTTTGATGTTTTGAGTTTTTCCTAGGAGGGGCTAATTGACTGTTGTTGTTTAATTACTTATACCCCACCCATCTGACTGCAATGAGGCATACCGTGCTTTGGCACACATGGGCTCAAAAATAATATTAAATCCACAATTTTAAAGCTGGACATGTATGCACATTGCAGCAGAGAGATTGAGTTCAGGCAGTGTCCACTGAAGTTAATTTTTAAGTGCTGAAGCAGCAGCAGAGCAAGGGAACAATAGCCATAAACAGGCAAAAAAGAAATCGACAAACTGTGAAAGCTAAAGCGTTTTGTGACTGTTTTTTCACCTTTCAAAACTGCAGATTTTGCATCTTGAAAATCCAGTGTAGCAATACTTTCAACCACATTATTGAACTTAACAATCCAATTTATTTTTCCACCACCGTTAATGCATGTTAACGGACAAAGTTGGAACTCTAATCTGCATTAGTTATTATGAGTACAAAACCATTAGTTTTTTTCCTGCAAATAACAAAAGGGTGCGTGTAACTCTTAAAAATGCAGTATAAGATTTTCACTGTCTAAGCATTCATGATAGAAGATTCCTAAAGTTGTTGGAATAAATAAATCTGAGTAATTTTCCATGTGGAGGGGATAATTTTGCAGGAAAGTAGTAATATTGTTTAAATATAAATTGAAGACTGAAATAGAAAAACCAGGCATGAATTCTAACTGTTCACAGTTTGGTGAGCAGGTGTTCCTTCCGACTTCAGATCCCCTTGTATTTTCAGTTATTTTTTTCCCCATTTCCAATTATTAACATGTTGAATATGTTTGAGTACACGGTGTCTGACAGTTGTTAGTGCCAGCCCATCTTTTGTCAACAGAGAGTTGGCAGAAAGAGCAGCTGCTGGTTAGTTTTGCAAATACTCTGTCATATGCATTTGCCTGCTAAAAATAGACATCTTTGCACAGGTGGCAGCCTTGTCTGGGATTGTGATTTGGCTCAGTTTGCAGTGTTTTCCAAAGTTTGTGAACCTAAATCAGAGATATTTGGCAAGGTAGGTCACAGGGCGTCACATACTCTGGTCCTCCAAAGCATTGTTTGAAAGGTCACGAGTGAGCCATGTATTGTCACATGTTTGCTGTGATATCTGCATCGGCAAACTGGCTTGAGGAATACCACAAAACCAGGACTGCAGATCACAGTTTGATCTTGGTTTTCAATCCTGGTTTGGATGATCAGAGGACATAATACAATGATAAAATCTGAATTGAAATTTAACCACAGCAACGATAGCAATAATGGTAAGGGGCTATGATGCTTAGGTAGGGACGCGGGTGGCGCTGTGGTCTAAATCACTGAGCCTAGGGCTTGCCGATTGGAAGGTCAGCGGTTCGAATCCCCACGCCGGGGTGAGCTCCCGTTGCTCTGTCCCAGCTCCTGCTAACCTAGCAGTTCGAAAGCACGTCAAAGTGCTAGTAGATAAACAGGTACCGCTGTGGCGGGAAGATAAACGGCATTTCTGTGCACTGGTCTGGTATTGCCAGAAGCGGCTTAGTCATGCTGGCCACATCACCCAGAAAAACTGTCTGTGGACAAACGCTGGCTCCCTCAGCCAGTAAAGCGAGATGAGCGCTGCAACCCCAGAGTCGTTCGCAACTGGACTTAACTGTCAGGGGTCCTTTAGCTTTTTTATGAGGCTTAGAGGCCTTCTGAAATACCATATTCCCTCAAGTGAACCTGCCAGGGTTTTGAGATCTTTGGGGCAGGCTTGGTGGGGACGCAAAAGAGGGCCTTCTTGGTGGCTGCTCCCAGACTTTGCAATGCGCTCCCTTGAGAAGCTAGACTAGCTCTCTCTTTGCTGTCCTTCCTCTTTGCTGTCCTTCCAACAGGCTTTTGGGAACTAACTGCTTCTAATTAAAGGACTGGTGCAGTGCTGTTTTTATTGTAATTATTGGTACATTTTAAGTGTGTGTGTGTGTTTAATTGTATTTTAATGACTGGATTTTCTATGTTTTTATTTGTTCTTGTTTTTATCTTGTAATGCCATCTTGAGTCCCATCAGATGAAAAGGTGGGAAATAAATAAGGGACAGTCCCTCTGTGACATGAGGACAAAGCAAAGGTATTGATCATTCTAATACTGTTCTAACTACTTCATTGCTGTGTTTCTCGACTCTGGGTGAATATACCGTATTTTTTGCTCTATAAGACTCACTTTTTCCCTCCTAAAAAGTAAGGGGAAATGTGTGTGCGTCTTATGGAGTGAATGCAGGCTGCACAGCTATCCCAGAAGCCAGAACAGCAAGAGGGATTGCTGCTTTCACTGCGCAGCGATCCCTCTTGCTGTTCTGGCTTCTGAGATTCAGAATATTTTTTTCTCTTGTTTTCCTCCTCCAAAAACTAGGTGCGTCTTGTGGTCTGGTGTGTCTTATAGAGCGAAAAATACGGTAGTTAGTCCTGTATACATTCATTACTTTCATCAGCTGGAATAGCTAAGCCCAGTTCCTTATTCTTGTGGGAATGTTAAGGAACGTAGGAGAGGATATATTGTTTTGATATTATCCCTCCTCACTCACACTAGTGATTAAACAGCAGAGCACATTCCCTTTGCAACTTATTGGAAGCAAGTTGGTGATTCGTTGGAATCCTTTCATTAAGCAATCCAGTCTGGCTTGTCCAGTCTGGATTGTTCTTGTTAAGTTTCCCCTTTTATTTCCCTCTTAAAATAATAATAACACAACACAGTCTTCTTTAAAGGTAAGAATAAAGTTTTACTCACATTCAGTTCACAGCAATAATCTGAAGACAGGCTTTATCTTGTGGTTACAGTGAAAAGAAGTCTGAGCTACATCTCAGACTTTCTGCTTGTGGGCTCCATCCTACATGGGCTCCATCCTCCTGGCTAAGAGCCAGAAGAATGAGAGTCCAAGAGTTAGAGTAAGGGAGTAAGAGTCCAAGGGAGAGATGGTTGCATGGCCAGCCCTTTTATCTGGTCAGCTAGGGTCATGGCCATCTACCTGGTCTCACACAGAGGGAGGAAGCTCCAGAACAGGTATGACAGGAAGTTCCTCCCTGTCTGGAGCCACATTCCCCTGTGTGCCCATTTTGGGCAACAGGAAAATGTTGTACTTGACTGCTCTAGTAGTAATACATCCCACAATTCTCTGCTTTAAAAAAATGCTCTCTGATAAATTACAATGTATCACTAAAGGTTATTGAGAAGAATTAATAATTTAGAGTCCAATAGGTTAGAGAGGTAGCATGCCCAGCATATGTAAAAGCTGAAAGTAAACAGCTGAAATGCAATTCCCTACATAAACTTTGCCTCTCTTTTTTTTTTTTTTTTAAAAAACTGGAAATTCAACTAACTCACTCACATTTCACCTAAAATCATATTTGTTTTCTTTCTGTCAAATGAAAAAGTAAGTACTATTATTGTAAATAATTGCTGAGATAATAAATTTGAGGAGGCACCGTACCCCAGTGGTAGATCACATTATCTGTGCCCCAAACCCTGCAGAACCTCTGCCAGTCAGAATATTCTGCCAGTACTGGAATTGGAGGGACAAATATTCTGATGTGGCATATTGATGTTCACTAAGGCTAAATGAAACTAGCACAGGATTTGTGTTCTGCACTGAAGATAGTATGTTGAATTCATTTGAATTTGATTAACCATCCAAGATGCAATACACATTTTAAAAACCCTTGTGTTGAATGTAATGGTTGATTCCAGGTGGTCTCCTCCTTCCTTATGGTTGGAATACCATTATTAAAAAATACCACCCAGCTGTTGTATCTATTAAATATTCAGTTACTGGTTCTTTTGCTGAACAATTTGTATTTAGTTATCTTTTCCCACTAGAGATTTACTACTGAATAACTATTGATGTCATTTTCAGTGTTTTGGTGCAGAGTTCATAGAAACAAAATTTCCTTTGAGGTTGCACTTGTTAAAATAACACACATCGTACTGTTTGTTTGGCACTTCATACACCTGCTTGGAGAGTTATTTGCCATTATCGGGTTCTACATTGATTGAGTTGTTCCTATCAGGTTTAATTGACCTAACGATGAGGGCACCCATATGGCATATGCCAGTGCATTATAATTACCCAAGTCAGCTGATACCTTATTCTATTAGCACTTGTTCAGTAGTTATGTCACCAGAAATGTATTTACAGTATCATATCAACTGCACTGTGGAATGGTTTTCTCAAATGCATACTGTAGAGAGTTTAGATACAACCAAATAGATATTTGACAGCTTCCATTAAACAAGTTTCTTTTAGCTATGATAATCTGTCAGTATTGTCAGTGCTACTAGATAACTTAAACACAAACTGAACACACACTGATTGAGCCTGTGGCCGAATTCAGATACAGTGGTTACGTACTTAATTCGTTCCGGAGGTCCGTTCTTAACCTGAAACTGTTTTTAACCTGAAGACCACTTTAGCTAATGGGGCCTCCCGCTGCTGCCATGCCGCCGCTGCGCGATTTCTGTTCTCATCCTGAAGCAAAGTTCTTAACCTGAGGTACTATTTCTGGGTTAGCGGAGTCTGTAACCTGAAGCGTATGTAACCCGAGGTGCCACTGTACTTCTTGGCCTTCACAAATCTCCCACAATAGCATGTGGAGTTGCCGAAAGGTTTGTGATGCAACCAAGTTCACATGGAGACATCCCCTGTAGTTACCAGTTGGAAGAGCCACAACACAATAAGAAACAACATCCAAGGCTTGGACAATACCTTGAATTTCTTTTTTTTGTATTAAAACATAAGGAGTGTAATACAAATAATGCAGTAGAGTCAGAATAGAACAAGACAGGTAAACCTCAAACCAATTTAATGGAGATAACCAGAGGGAACAGGGAATGCAGAAAGAAAAACCATGAGTCAATTTCATACTTGACAAGAACCCTAAAGTAAAGTTGGGGGGAAAGGAGATCAGGAGGAGGATCATGCATCAGTTCGAGTTTAGATGATGGAAGTAGTCCCACTACGGAGTCATTGCTGAAGGAGAAGCAAGGTATAGCAAAAGCATATGGTTTGCAACAGTCCAGGGGAAGCCATAGGGTGTGGATCAGCTTCTCAGACAAACCTATGCACCAAATATACCAGCCTATACCAGCCCTCAGGGATAAAGTCTGGGGACATTTTCCATCCTCCTATACAGACTCCCCACAAGGAGAAATGCCGTCGGATCCTTATGGAGCGCCTTAAGTCCAGGAAAGAATGATAACAACAAGTAAGGGACAGTTTGCTTAGCTATCAACAATCACTGATTAAATATCTTATCCCAAAAGAGCTCAGCATAGGGGCAAAGGCACCCATAAGCAGGTAAGAGCCTCGGCCCTGGCACCCCTTCAAAACTTCATGAACACTGAAGGATTCATATAGCTTCATTTCAGTGATGAGAAGCACCAGGGGTGAGTTAGCTTAAGAGAAGTGTCTCTTATTGCTCCAGGAATAGTCCTAAAAGGGGTGTGAACAACAAGGCTTACTTAGGAGGCCTCAGGGCTTTCGTTCGCTGATGTCATTTTCCCGAACCAGTAGAAAACCATTATGGTTCCCAAACAGAGAATCAAGCAAAAGGACCATAAAGAGCTGGAATGAGACCCACTTTGCAGACAGAATACTGTGAGCATTTGTTCTCTAAGGGATTCAGGGAAATGGGAGCATCAGGGACTTTGGAAGAGCAGAAGTCAGACAAGCCATGTGCATCATCATCAGCAGCAACTTCTAAGGCTTGCAGAGTGACATTCCCCGTGATTTCTATCAATTTGCTCCCCACACCCAGGACAGTAATAGACAGATTCAGAAGAAAAGACATTGCCTTTTGTGACATAACAGGTAATTTTGCAACAGTTGAATGTAATGTCTAATTAGGAATGCAGAATTCCAGAGTACATGAGAAGGTCTGTCAGTTGTTCAAAACTAGCCTTTTGTAATCACTAAAAGATAGAAACTTTTGCTCTAAAAATAGGGAAGGCCTGGGTGTGATACCACGAAAAATCTCTTCGTTTCTTCTGAGAAAGCCGAAACAATTTCCTCTGTTTCCTGCTGTCTCCCCCCTCTGTATGAGCCCACGGCCTTGTTTATTTCTTCTTTTTCCTCCTCAATGCTTCACAAATAATTTTTTAAAAAAAATAATTTTTATTAACCGGCCAATCAAATCAAATCAAATTAAATCACATTACATAAATTCCGAATTACAAAGCTGAATTTTAAATTTTGTTGGGGGGACCCATATTTCAAGATCCGAAGGGGGATTCTGATCATCTTCTTGCTACTGCGTTAATGTCCAAATCAATCCAAATCAGTCCAAACAGAGTTCATAATTCTATCCAGTCTTGTCTTGCTGTTTCCACATCACATCTTGTTCATATATTTTCTCTTTTTTCTTTATGATCTCTTCTGATAGTCTCCTTAAGCCGATAAACACCAATAATAATCCTGTGTGAATTTTTCCGTTCTTCCAATCCTCAAATCGGGATGGTTTCCATATATCATCACCTTCATAGATAACATCGCTCTTTCCATCATGCAAAACTGTCGCTCTTAAGTCCCTCTGAGGAGTTTCACCCACAATGTATAAACAGCTCTATTTCTCTCTTTCTCCTCCCAGACTCAAGACCTCCGACAGAACTTCCCAATATGGCGACGGCATTTTTAACTGTGTCATTCCAAAGCTCTTATACATTCCACGCTCTTCATAAAACATGCTTTGGTTCGAAAGTTTATCTCCACACAGCCTTAAATCCACAGCTTAAGTCCTTAAAACGACATTTCTGACTCGTGAGGGGAGGGGATTCTTGTTTAATCACATAAGAAAAGAAAGGAAAGTTTTCCCCCCTCCCCCATCAGTCATTTACCATACTGTATCTTGGCGTATCTTCTCATGTTTTATTCTTGTCTTGTTTTATCAGAGATCTCTTCCGTTAGCAGTCTTTACTCCCCCTCCTTCCTTGAGATATGTGCATTCCTTCATCCAAATTGTTTCTTTTGAAGTTCTTGCAGCTAGTGGCGCGGATCAGGGATGGCGTCCAGGAGTGCCGGAATCCCACAGGAGGGCTTTGTGCCTAGTGCCCCCATCCCCACAAATTCGGGGGTGGTATAGGGCACAGCAGGCAAGGGCAGTCCCCCCCCCACCATCCGGGGGGGGGGTAGGGAGGCTAATTACTCCCATCATAGCCTCCAAATTACCTCGTGTGGGTCGGAGAGATGTTATTGTCAGCCATCTTCCGATGCGCCCCCTAGTGGCCCCCCAATGCTTCACAAATAATTGGGCCTGGCATTGTTCTTGCTGCAAAAATAAAATGAACACCTATGCAAAATGTTTGAAGCTAGCCTGATTCATATACTCACTTTGTTTTACATACATACATACATAGGTAATTTTATTTGTATGCCACGTTTCCACAGTTCAAACCATGATTAATATGAGAGTTATGTATTCACATAACTACAACATAACGAAAGTCATAATTAACAATAAATACATCATTTTTAAAAATGCACAACCAAACTAAATAATTGCCACATAAATCACAAGATATAAAGTGAAGATATAAAAAATCTGACAGCAACAAACACTGCCCTGCCTCCCAAAAACCACAACACCCCAACTCCAGAGTATTTTGCAGATTGTTTGTGTTTTGGCTTTCATGGTTGCAGAATCTGAGATTATAATTATTATTACTATTTAGCACCAAATTGAAAGGGCCTGGCATTAGCACATTGCTCTAGTGTGACTTAGGATATACTTTGCCTTGTTTCTTCTCTATGATTTTGTTGACTCGGGTTCCTCTTTGCCAGAGTCCTGCCAAAATGCATCTTTCTACATCATTTTGAGATGGAAGGTACCCCAGGCGACAAGCGCTCTGAATCAGCACACCTGCCTGCCACACAAGAACTGTTGCAAACTGTATGCAGATTGGTGCTAATCCAAACAGACTAGTAGTATTCGTGCAAAAGGCATGTGGGTTTGTGCTGAATATGCTAGACATGCTTCCATCTACCAGGAAAGAGGCAACAGGCAATGTTAACTTAATTTAAAAGCTTGGTGTGCAAAACAAAAAAAACTGGTCAAAGGCATATATGTCAAAGTTTGAGATACCCCATCTCCCTGCAACTACAAGGAACAATGCCTGGCCAGGACCTTGACAGTGTGATTTTAGTTCAGAAGACTACACTAAGATCAGCATATGCTTAATCAATTGATGTTACAGGACTAACCTCTCTCTGGCCATGTGCTGACAGCCTGTTTCAAGATTAAAAGGTGTTTAAAAGAAGGAAGTTTGAGGAACTGATCACCTTGATAGCTGGGGGAAAGTATATAAGAGCATGGGTGGAAGACAACATATTTTGCGCAAGAATTCTGTGTCTATCTCAAACAGCGTAGCACATCTGATGTTGCATCCTCATTCTGTCCTCTTGCTTCTCCTCATTGTGAACTTCTAGACTGGTCATCTAGCAGTGAGGGCACCTATTCCTGGTAACTTTGTCCCTGCAAAGGGTGTGTGTGCATATGTGTGGGTAATCCTCTTCAAGGACATATTTGTTTGACTGACTTTTCCTCCAAGAAGTTCAAAGTAACAAACATGATTTCCCCCTTCCCATTTTATCCTAACAACCCTGTGAGGTAGGTTAGGCTAAGGGACTGGCCCAAGGTCACCCAATGAGCTTCATGGCCAAGTGAAGATTTGAACCCCGGTCACCCACGTCCTGTTCCAACATTGTAACCACTACATTACACTGGCAGGGATCAGTGGAGCCGCAGAGTCCTTTCCCTCACCCCTGGTGTTCTGCAAAGATGCCTCTGATCTTCTTGGGAAGCAGATCAATGATGGTGTCTCAATCCTTCAGGAAGCACAAAAGGGCAAGCCCCCCTCTTGTCTTCAACCGAATCCAAACATTGACGCTCCTAGCCACTGAGGTCACCTGAGCTTCAAGTGACTGTGATGATTCTCCAAACTACAAACATGCTCTTTCAATGGGATTGCAACCACATCCAGAATATGGCGTTCCACCAAATTGTGGACCTGGGAATCACCTGTCCACAGTAACTCCATATTGCCTTGATTCAATTTCAGTTTATTAGTCCACACCCACCCACTACCTCGTCTGGGTACCAATTCTGGACCTGCAGTGCTTCTCCTGATAGAACAGAAATATAGGAACCTGGGTGTCAGCAGCATATTGCTCCAAATTCCCTGGTGACTGCTCCCACAGTTTAATATACATATTAAATATTATTGGCTTCAAAATTACTTCCAGCGGGATGCCACAAAACAACTGCCGTGGGGCCAAAATCATCCAGTGCTACTTCTGGGGACCACCCTTGGAAATATGAGTGGAATATGCCTCCCAACTCCTGAATCCCAAGGGCAGTTCAGAAGGATACAGTGATCGGTGGTATCAAAGCTGCTGAGAGGTTAAAGAGAATCCACAGGGTTCAACATCCCCTATCTCCCCCCCCCCAACAAATCAGGGTAGCCAAGGCAGTTTTGGCCCCCAAACCATGCCTGAAGCTGGTATGAAATGGGCCACTTTCATCCAAGCACACCTGAAGCTGTTCCACCACTACTCTCTCAAGCACCTTGAGAGAGCAGCCAGGCAATAGCTGTCAAGTACTTTTGGGTCCAGGGATGTTCTCTTAAGGAGGGACTGTGTTGCCACCTCCTTCAACAGCAGCAGCAGCATGGTAACAAAGTAAGAAAGAAGTCCATGTTTGCTTATTTGGGCCAGAGGTGGATTCTGGTACTGCCCTAGATGCTGCTGTCTCTTCCTGCTGTTTTTTCCTTTGTTTCTCGGGTCCCTTTGCACTCTTGTCATTGAAGGGAAATGACCCCTGGTCTTAATGCAGCTCACATTCTTAAATCCGCTGCCTGACTGATCAGCCAAGGACAGACACGGCCAAAACACTAGTCATGTAGCTCTTTTGGCAGCCGACTTACTCCGGAACACTTTAGGGAAAGGGGAGGGAGGGGAGAAGGACGACAAAGCTTGTTTACTGTCAACGTTTCCACTCCGTCAGCAAAAGCTGTAGTGACTCTGAACCCAAATTTGCATTTATAGTACAAATATGAAAAATGAAGCCTACCCTGAGCATGTCCTCAAAGAGATTATAAATCTGCTTGCTCGACTTGAGCTCCGCAATGGTTTTTGATTGCTCTGCCCAGATACAAGGGTGTTAACTTTGGGAAGCCAGGTATGTTACTTGGTTGGGCTGGTGCCAGTTGTGACAACCCTCTGGGGCGGGAATATCTCCGCAATAGCCAGGTCTGTAATAAGGACATGCCCGGTTGCATTGATTATCCCCTGTGTATTAAGTTTGGCACTCGGTGGGTTAATACTTAGATACTCTTTTGTGTATGGTTCAAGTGAAGGCCACTAGCAATGACTTCACTTTGGCTGGGGTTTCCCTGTAATCCATTTAGCAAATTAAAGAGATTACTTTGATTGCTGCCATTATCTCCTATTCTCTTGCGGTTGAACCACTTAACCTGTGCTTAATTGAAAGAGATAGAAAGGGTACAGTAACAAATACAATCAAATGAAAGGGGCAATAGGATCCGTAGGCCAAACAAATGATCAGCACTGGGCTAACAATAGCAGATTAGAGGTGAGATCAATTAATTAGAAGCTATTGTAGGCGTTGGGTGGCTGCCAAGCTTTCTAAAAGCCGAAGCCATCACGCTGCTCTGTTTAGGAAGGTTTTAATGACTGGGAGTTGATGTGGTTATTTCAATAATTAGTAATTTTAATAATTAGTTCATTGGAATATGAAATGCATTGTTCAGCAGGTTCTCTGAGGAGAATGTATTTCCCCCACAGCACACCTGAAGTAGAAGATTCTGGAGGCCTCTGGAAGAAACAATCTGTGATCAGGCAGTTTTTAATATTAAATAGTTCAGTATCTCCATAATAATTTATGTTTCTCCCTAAGGACCTGTATATTTAGGTAAAAATAAGCATTCTCCGTGTCTAAGGGAAGTCCTCTCTTTTTTCATATGACTAAGTAATCATTTGATGTGGCGAGTCCTTATGATCATCCCCCCACACCAAAAAGCAAGAGGTCGAACTCTTTCTGTGTATGAAGTTTGCTTATCATGCCATATTCAATTCCCATGAAAATCCGAGCTACATATTTATAACTGCATAAAACAGTTTAGCTGTAAAGTAAATGGTTCTTGGCTCCAAGCTACTCAGTGTTGCTGGAGACAACCCAGCCAGGAATGTCTCTTGTAGTTCCCTAGGGCACATCCCAGCCATGCCAGCAGATCTCCTGCAAGAGAAGCTCCTGGTGAATTATGCCCCTCGCCTTTCATCCCTGACGGACTCCTGATACTCGACAACTTGCAGGGCTCATTGAAAGCTGGCCATTGAAAACAGCTTTGTTTTATGGAAGCAGAGGCTGCGATAGAGAGGCTTTGGCAGAAGTTACTGCAGCAAGTCGGTGTGAGCGCTGAATTTTTGCAATAACTTTACTGTTAACCTTGTAAAATTGTTCTAAGTCTTGTTAGGTGTAACGAGAAAGCACAGACTCTCTCTTTTGCCACCACATGTTTGGCATCTGTAGCTAGTAAAAAAGGTGATCATTTTAAAGTTTGCTCTTTGTGTTTTAAATATCTTTTGGCTGCCTTGAACTATGCACCCTGTGTGCTTTCAAACGTTCTTCCACAACCATGAGGGCTAGAAACACTGGACACAATCCAGGGTGCTGCTGATTCCTGTGAAGCACTCCGCTTCTCCCTCCTGCCAACTTCCCTCTGCTCACAGTCTCCGTTTCTGCACATCAAGAATTGCACACATTGAAGAGCAGTGCTGGCTAGTGGCATTTGTAGATCATGGACTGGATCACACCCTTCATGTTGTATATAGGTGAAACCTTCATTTTCTTAGGAATAAAGAAGCTGGTTTATAAATATATATATTTAATGACTCATGTTTAAAAACATAATTCCGGGCAACACAGCCTCTGGTGCTTAAATACCTTCCCCTTTACTCTTATGTTCCCTCTGGGCGCAATTTGGCAAGTAGTACTACTACTATGGGGCTTCCAATTTGGGTTTGAATAGAGCTGCTGTCAAAAGGATAAAATAATAAGCTGTGCTTGGTGGATTGCGTCCTAAAAAGGGGAGGAATGTCCATATGGAATCTTTCACTGCTCCCCGTTCTGTGCCTTTGCACACAATCAGAGATGCAGGGAACAGTACCAGGATGACATTGCGGTTCTAGAATTAGCTTTTCCTCTTACATGTGGGTCACTCAGTATTGGGTGAGACTGAGTGCACTGCTTGTTTACAGACTGAGTGCACTGCTTGTTTACAGAATCCCACATAGATGCAGTACATTAAAACTAAGGGGAAAGAGAAATACCATTTAAACATTCCCACCCTCTTCTACAAGGACACAGATAGTTGAGGGCCAAAGGCCTGGTTATAGGAGGAAAGTTTTTGCCTGGTGCTTAAGACATATAGCAAGAGCGCCGTATGTGCCTCCCTGGGGAGAGAATTCAACAAGCTTCTCCCTGTAACCAGGAGATCTAGGAACAATCCAGTACTCTGATGATTCCTATGACACTATGCACTCCCCTTCTGCTTTCAGAATCTGGGAATAATTTTGAATAAATAATGCAGTCGGCATGCTGTGGGTTATAGATCTGGGTGGAAATTAACATCAGTTTGATATTGTTCATAGTTTGATCACCTGTGATTTAAATGAACACCAAGTGAGCAAGAAACTGTGCCTACTTTTATTGCTATTACGTCTAAGGCTAGAATGTATTCCACCCCCCACAAAAATTACTAGGCACCAGTGCAAACTTAGTTTAGTGATCACACAACCCTCCTTCCAGTCCCTGTCTCAGAGCCTGCACACACACACACACACACACACACACACACACACACACACACACACAAATGTCCCCTGCCTTTTTTATGAGTTCTCTTTTCAGAGGGCAAAGCCTCATTCAGCAGAGTTTCTGTGTCTATGTTTAGGTTTTCTTTTGGAGAAGAGGCAAGAGATCTGGCAATTTCTTCGAAAGGCGTCCCCAGGTTGAACTAGCATCAAAGTTAAATATCCGCTGACTCCAAGGGATACTAGTCCCTCCAGGCCTGGATGGAGGTCATAAGCAGGTCAGCCTAGGAAAGCATGTACTGCTGCTGCCTCCATCCCTCCTGGCCTGAAGATAAACATAAGACTTCAGTTTCTATTGTTACCAGACCAGTAACCTTCACAAGCGGTAATAGCTGTTTAACGAATGTCAGAAATATTATTTTTCTTCCAAGTTGAAAAGCTTTGACTCTTCGCTCCCTTCTCCAGCCCTTCCCCGCCAGTTATATTGCATTTTTACTAATATTTTTTCATGGTTTTCTAAGTCAGGAAGAAACCAATGAAAGGATATTGACCCAGTTGAATTAGTACACGTCTGATAGCTATATCACACCTATTGTGATGTGTGTTATGTTTAGAATGTTGTGTATTTGGACATATAGTACATGCTGCTGTGGGATATTAGAAAAAGCTTGTGTGTGTGTGTGTTTTAATTATAATGTGACTATGGCACCCTACTAATGGGAAGGTAATATAACAGCACCAAATGGCTGTTAATAACATTACTGTTCCACAGGTGTAGCAAAAGATATTCAGCAACATTTTGAAGTTTTAACAATACAGTGGAATAGTACCTCTTTGCATCCATTTGCTGGGAAGCTGGGTTACCTTGAGTTTTACTGCTCTGTGGGCAGTGCGAGGAATAACATAGTTTTTGGTGGAAGATGAACTGCAGCAGAACAGAAACAGGGCTGCATGTGACAGATGCAGACTGGAATGGAAGACTATGCCTTCTTATATCCTTAACAACTAAAAGTTTCAACCCTGGGAGAAATAAACGCTGACTGCCTTTGAGTCATGACCTAAAAACCTAGAATTTATGTTCAGTGTCCCATGCAAAACATGTTATTTCCATGTAACACTTCTTCTGTACACTTGAGCAAAGTCCTACTTGACTGCTATAGGCTTGTGTTAAAGGGTGGCAGTATCCTTTGTCATCACAGTGGTACCTTGGTTCTCGAGTGGCTTAGTTGTCAAACAAATCGGCTCCCGAATGCCGCAAACCCTGAAGTAAGTGTTCCGGTTTGCAACAGTTTTCGGAAGCTGAACATCTGACGTGTCTTCCACTTGAGTGGGGGAGCTCCTGTAGCCAATCGGAAGCTGTGCCTTGGTTTTTGAATGGTTTCGGGAATTGAATGGACTCCCAGAACGGATTAAGTTTGAGAACCAAGGTACCAGTGTATAGCAAAGTATACCAGGAAAACTGCTCTTGAGAAAACTTTTTGTTCATCAGAGTTTTTCTCTATTAATGGGATATGAGCTATGGCTGTATGTGGTGTCTTAATATTTTTGATTTTGGCTCCTAGCATTTCTATTTTCTATTTTCTTTTTGAAATTTACATGTATGTCCTCTGCGTTGGCTTCAAGAGCCATTCTATTGAGACTTGACTGCTCAAATTACTTTTCCAGCCTTCCTGAAGTATAGTGCTGATGTGGTAGGCTCATGAACTTTGAGTTCAACACCTAGAGGGAGAAAATACCTTTTTGAGCTAGGCTGATGCAGAGGCTCTAAAGCTCCAAAATGTCATTAGGAAGCAGTGACAGTCTTTCTCATCTGTGATCTGTAGCTGTCAGGGGAGCAGGTTCATCAACAGTTCAGAAGGGAGACTTGGGGACTTGAAGTAAAGTCAGCTTTTTTAGTTAGGAAATTAGTATACAACAGAGATCACCCTGCCATGGCTGCCTCTGTGAAGATGTTGCCAAGACGTTGGCTTTTGGCACCTCCTCTTCCTCCTAACCCTCCTCTTCCTGTCTTCTTCCAAGCAGACACAAATTCCAGTGAGCTGGGGAGAATGTACCTTAGGCTTTTCTAGCTTTCTGTTCAGCTACATGTACAGCTGTGTGTGACCTTGGAACCACAGCGGGAGGAGAGCTCAGAGAAGAGGGACCAGGGGACTTAAGAATGATGCTGTTGCTGCATCTGGCCCTTCCCTGTCCTCTCCTTCAGATCCTGAGCTCGAAGTATGTCCCTTTGCATCCATCCTGTCCTTGGAGGACTCCCTGCCTCTAGTTCTTCTTGTTCACTCAAGCCTCCTGTGTCCTCCACCTCCCAGCTTCCTCTCTCCTGGGATCTGTCTTCTGTGTCCCACCACCACTCCCCTGGGTCTGAGCCTTCTTCCTCTGTGGCTTTCCTAGGAGGTTCTTCAACTGGAGCCTTCCACCACTCTTCATCATCCAGCCAGTCTCTAGCAATATTCTGGTCTGCTTTGGCCGCCTTAGGGCTAATTCCCTGGGGTTCAAGGGTGGGCATACCTCCTCTACTAGACAATTTAATCTACTGTTTAAGTCATTCTTCTCCAAATTGGTCCTATCTTGGACTGCAGCTGCTGTCAGCCTTAGCCAACATGACCAATGGTCAGAGATGATGGGGGTATGCAGTTCAACAAATCTGGAGGGACACCAGGCTGCTTTAAGTCATGGTCTTATACACAGCTATGAGGATGTCAGTTTAGCAAAGCAGACCCGCTCTCATGCTCAGCATTATATTTTTTATATACCAAATCACTACCTGCACCCATTGAACTGAAGGCTAATGTTGACATGCTGAAGTATAATAAAGCTGTTACTGGTTGTGCATTGGTCTTCCTGTCTGTTTCATTGATATATTGAAGCTGCACAGAAGGTTAGGATCCTCAAATTAGGCCTAGAGGGATGAGCCAGAGTAATAGGCAGCGGTTATGAAAAATGATCAGGCATTCTTAATCAATCATTTAGTGCATGAAATACCATTATTTTCTACAGGATGATCACTACCCCATTATGCTTATGTGTTTACTTACCACACATACACGCCGTGGTTTCAGCTAGAAAACATTGCTGCCGTGGTATATGCAAAGCAGGAGAAAGACAGTTGCTGTCCTTCAACTTATTAGCTGTACTTCTCCATGTGTACACATTTCTTAATGTAGTACAGAAGCACAAAGCAATCTTTCCATAGTCTGTGGAAGTAGCTCACCTTTCTGCTGATCTGGGAAGAAAACGGAAATAAATCTGCATTTTTTCTACACTTACTTTGTGATGGAAGCTTTTGTTGGCTCATGCATGGATGGATAGGGGCTGCTTGGGTACAGTAATGTTTACTGAAGTGATGGTGGCTACAACAGCACCACACCTTTACAGCACATCCCCATAAATAATCATGGGAATGAAATTTTATCCCTCATCAATCCACAATCCCCAGCACCGTGTGTGTGTGTGTGTGTGTGTGTGTGTTTGTTTTAAACAAATGGTGAGTACTCAGCCAGCATCTCATGCTTTAGACTTGTACCACATTTACTGCAAGCATCAATTTGGACATTTGCAGCCTCGTATTTGAACACTCCCAGTGGATGATAAGGAACTGCATGCAAGCAAGTGAGCATGCTGGCAGAGAAGGGATGGAGTTGCCTCCCCTGCAATCCACTATAGAAACCTGCCCAGGAACCTCACCAAAATGCTGGAGAGAATGCACCTCCACAGGCACATACCTCCACATGTGGTGGGGATGTCCCCAAATCCAACTCTACTGGACACAATCATACAAGAAATATGCAAAATAACTAAACAAGTATTAGAAGTCACCCCAGAACTAAATATCTTCCAAGATAATGATGCTTACTCACACCCTAGCCAGCTACTCTTAAGCAGCCAGAAACATCATAGCCAGACACTGGAGAGACCTGTCAGGAGTAAGCATGGACCAATAGTATGGGAAATAACCTTATTATTGAGGTTGAATCCTGATTGATTGAGGTTGAATCCTGACAAGACAGAAGTACTGTTTTTGGGGGACAGGAGGCGGGCAGGTGTGGAGGATTCCCTGGTCCTGAATGGGGTAACTGTGCCCCTGAAGGACCAGGTGCGCAGCCTGGGAGTCATTTTGGACTCACAGCTGTCCATGGAGGCACAGGTCAATTCTGTGTCCAGGGCAGCTGTTTACTAGCTCCTTCTGGTACGTAGGCTGAGACCCTATCTGCCTGCGGACTGCTTCGCCAGAGTGGTGCATGCTCTAGTTATCTCCCGCTTGGACTACTGCAATGCGCTCTACGTGGGGCTACCTTTGAAGGTGACCTGGAAACTACAACTAATCTAGAACGCGGCAGCTAGACTGGTGACTGGGAGCGGCCGCCAAGACCATATAACACTGGTCCTGAAAGACCTACATTGGCTCCCAATACGTTTCCAAGCACAATTCAAAGTGTTGGTGCTGACCTTTAAAGCCCTAAACGGCCTCGGTCCAGTATATCTGAAGGAGCGTCCCCACCCCCATTGTTCTACCCGGACACTGAGGTCCAGCACCAAGGGCCTTCTGGTGGTTCCCTCACTGCGAGAAGCCAAGTTACAGGGAACCAGGCAGAGGGCCTTCTCGGTAGTGGCGCCCTCCCTGTGGAATGCCCTCCCACCAGATGTCAAAAAGAAAAACAACTACCAGACTTTTAGAAGACATCTGAAGGCGGCCCTGTTTAGGGAGGCTTTTAATGTTTGATGTAGTACAGTATTTTTTAAAAAAATTTGGAAGCCGCCCAGAGTGGCTGGGGAAGCCCAGCCAGATGGGCGGGGTATAAATAATAAATTATTATTATTATTATTATTATTATTATTATTATTATTAGAAAAACTAACCAATAAACTGAAACTGACATGGGGACAAATAGAAGAAGATGCCTTCACCCTAGTATGGTTCCCCTTTATCACGTACACAGCCCAACAGGATAGCAACAGGAATCCGCCGACAGCATACAAATCAATCTGGCTAACCTGATTCAAAAATACACACTCACACCCTGCTCACACACAAAAACAAATCTCACTACAGCCAGCCAAAGACAACCAACCACACCCTAAGCCACCCCCAACCTCTCTCACCACCAAGGAAATGCAACAAGTGAATAGCAAGAGAACCCATACAAGTAACACTGACACAACCCACCTCCCTAAGTAGAATAATAGCATAATCACCCAACCCCACCCCATCTGCCATTTTCCCTCCCCTCTTCCCCCTTTTTCTTATCCTCCTTCTTCTTCCTAATTGTTTAAACCAATTCATGAAATAAGAACTTTATACATTGACTACTAATAATGAAACATATGTTGTAGATATTTTTCCACACTTAGTATGCTATTTTTGTGATATACAAATGACATGAGAAAACGCGGTATACTTATTTGTATAACATTATTCTTGTTTATAAAACTCAATAAAATAAAGAAAGAAACCCAGCAGGCTGCCAGAAGAGAGGAGCTCTCTCTTTCACACTAGAAGTCAACTCCAGAAATGCTACAACAAATCAGCAGTATGCAGACTATGTTTTCATTTATTAAAGAGTGACCACATATATTAAGGTCATTTCCAAACTTAGTTTTCTCTGGTTGTGTTCTAAAACACATGTGCAGAGGCAGCCAGAAACGATTGCAGGCCTGTTTCTTTGTCACATTTAAATAGGAGGCCTCTGAATGCCCTTGTACTTAACATCTATCCATTCAAGAGAAGAGCATTTGTATTCATGGATCCATTGCTAACCCGTATGAGTATTCTCATAAATGCAAACCAATTAGTTTTAAGTTACTCAGTGATTCTGCATTAATCCTTTTTATGGCTATTACTGCCCACACTACTACTGCTATGTATTATTTGTATTTTATTTTATTTTTAAAAAAGGGATATACACCACTGCTCAGAACAATAGTCTCACAAAGCCGTTTACAGTGACTTAAATATATCAGTAACAATCAATAAAATAGAACAATAAAACCCCATTGCAATCAGACAAATAAACACGAGCAAGACTTTTTCCTCTTTCACTTCTGATGGCAGTTGCCTTTTTGCTGTCTTGCTTTTGTTGCCTGTTCATTTATTTGCAGACTAACCTATACCAAAGCATTCTTCAGTGGCTAGCTTTACCGCAGCCTGTCTTCATGCTGACAATCATAGGAGCCAACTCCTGGGGGCTGAGGTGCCTTCGCCCCCACCCCAACATTTTTTTCAAGTTGGCACCTGTGCTGACAATGAAGGGACAATAAATTACACCAACTGTTCCCTCCTTTGGGTTCATTATTTGTCTTTGATGTTCTGTATTCCAACCCCTCAGTACCAAATATACATATTTGCTTGCCCCACTTCCGTCCACCCCCCCAAAAAAACCACTGACAATTCCTTTATAATAAATTCTTTTTCAGTGGTACCTTGGGTTACATATGCTTCAGGTTACAGACTCCGCTAACCCAGAAATGGTACCTCAGGTTAAGAACTTTGCTTCAGGATGAGAACAGAAATTGTTCAGCGGCGGCGCAGTGGCAGCAAGAGGCCCCATTAGCTAAAGTGGTGCTTCAGGTTAAGAACAGTTTCAGGTTAAGAACAGACCACCGGAACGAATTAAGTTCTTAACCCAAGGTACCACCGTATAAGAAATTTCATATTCATCCCTCAGTGGAAAATGCACGTATGTGGGAAATGGTATGTATGTATTTCATTTCTATCCTCTTTGGGGAATCTTTGGCTGTGGGAAATGGTTATGCTAGCATTCCTATTGATGTCCCTGGGGTAGAAGAGGGCATCCCATCCCATGACAGAGGCATACAGAGTGCACTGTATGACATATCGCATGTTGGATGCCGAGGGATGTCCCTAGTTATATTAGACTTGGACTACAGCAACACACTCTACATAGGGCTACCTTTGAAGGTGACCTGGAAACTAATAAATTAATAATAATAAATTTTATTTATATCCCGCCCTCCCCAGCCGAAGCTGTAATCCAGAATGCAGCAGGTAAACTGGTGACTGGGAGTGGCCACTGAGACCACATAACACCGGTCTTGAAAGACCTACATTGGCTCCCAGTACGTTTTCAAGCACAATTCAGTGTGTTGGTGCTGACCTAAACGGCCTCAGTCCAGTATACCTGAAGGAGCGTCTCCACCCCCATCGTTCAGCCTGGACACTGAGGTCCAGCTCTGAGGGCCTTCTGGTGGTTCCCTCACTGCGAGAAGTGAGGTTACAGGGAGCCAGCAGGAGGGCCTTCTCGGTAGTGGCACCCACCCTGTGCTACTCCCATTAGATGTCAAAGAAATAAACAACTATCTGACGTTTAGAAGATAGATGGCAGCCCTGTTTAGAGAAGTTTTTAATGATTGATGTTTTAATGCATTTTTATTTTTTTGTTGGAAGCCGCCCAGAGGGGCTGTGGAAACCCAGCCAGATGGGCGGAGTATAAATAATTTGTTGTTGTTGTTGTTGTTGTTAACTACTCACTTGCATGCTTCAAGGGCTATGAATGCAGAGACAGTGTGATAGCAACATCACTCTGTCGCAGCATGGCAAGAATGGGAAGTTGCCACAATCTGGTCAGACCTGATTCCTTTTTAGAAATGCTTCAGCCCCACCCAGCACATGAGGTTCTCTCCCAGAATCAGATGGGGACAGAAATCAATGAAATACTTAACTCTGCTCATGAAGAAAGCATTACTCTTCCCCAGGGTTCTTTCATTATAGAAGCCCTCTCTCCACACCCATCCTTCTCATAAATGATCGGCATTTTGCTAGTATGAAGTAATTGAACAAATACATAATCATGCTACTTTGTCACATTAATATTTAATTGATCAAACTTCTAACAAACGGTCGCTGCTAATGATGACAATTAGAGTTAATGAGAAAATTTCGAGACATGTTTTTGTGCAAGTTGATACACAGCTTTCCCCATGCATTAGTGACCTTTTGGAAATTAGAATACAGTGAAAAATCCACCTGCCTAAATTCTTGGGTTGGCACATGTGGCTTGGATCTTAAAGTCCTGGCTTCAAATGTTGGCTTTTGCAGGAAGCCTCACTGGATTGCATGGGCAAATCATTGCCTCATTTCTTTATTGCTAGCATTGGTATAATAGTAGCCTTCATTGCAGCAAAAGAAAGTTTAAACTGTAAAAGTACTATAGAAATAATAATAATAATAATAATAATAATAATAATAATAATGATGATGATGATGATGTCACTAATACAAGTCTACGATTGGTCAGCTATGCTATTTTGATAGCATTATATTAACATTGGGCTATAGAAGGGGGCAAAATTAAAGGTCGTGTTAATATAGGATAACTTATCCCAAAATTTATCAGAGCTAACCGTTCTGGTGTTCTTTTGCTCGCTTGCATTCTTCTTGAATAAGTCAGAAGGTGTGATTACATCTTTAAAGCATACATATGTTCATTTGGTAGGTTAAATATGAACATTCTAATATAATATGTAAAAAACACCTGCCATGACTATATGTGGTGACTTGTCGATTCCTGCCACTGTCTTGTTTTGGTTTTGCCAAATTTCCTTTAGAGGTGCACAGCCCACAGCACACTTTCAACTCTGGTATTCTGTCTTCTAGTCATATGCTTTCAGTCAGGCTTGCGGTGCACTGTGAGAACCTACAACTGTGATGAGGAACCTATGGCCCTCCATGGGTAGCGGGTGATAACTGCCTTCATCCCTGGCTCTCTTGGCTATGTTGGCTGGGTGCTGATGATGGAAGATGGAGTCTAACAACCTCTGGAAGGTTACAGGCCTACAACAACTCCCAAGCTGTCTCCAGCTTTTGCAACCCTCATCCTCAGGCTACATAACCTCTAGAAAATTCATAACTGAAGATACCATTTGGTGCTGTTTGTTGCCCAATAGTGAAGATTAAACATACGTTCTTGCAGATAGGTGGAAGATAAAAAGAGTAACAGACCCCAAACTCTTTCCTGTGATTTTGTTGCTAAGTGTGGCAAAGGCTGGGAGTACAAAGACCTGAATTAATTCCACTTTATTCACAGCAAATTCTCAGGAGTGATTAAAGCTGAACTGGGATTCCTGATAGACGTGGCATGTTTGTGGAGCGAATTTTACCTACTGTAGCTGCATGTCCTCCAAACGCAGGCGGGTGAAAGCCTGTGGGACTGTTAAGTGGAAGCTTCACCTGCCTGTCTGTATTGCAAGATCGCTATAGCAACCAGAGATAAATCAAGAAAATAGCCTCTTTTGTAAGTTGGTTAATAGGCACAACATGCTTCTTTAGAAAATCCAACTATTCTTTCAATAGACTTTGATTGAAAGTCAGCCTTTTCTACAGACACATTCACATTCACATCTAGTAGCAGCTTGTATGGCTGTCCAAGGCCTAATTTATTACCCTTTAAAGATCGCGCAAAGAAAAAATGGTTCTCAGAAAATGTTTACATTCAGAGCTATAAGCCCAGTGCCACAATAGAACATCCTTTTGTTCTCTATGCAGAATATTAATCTTTGAGCTGCTGCTCATTTCATCCACTCCCATCCTCCCCATCTCTCCTTTTATTTGGCTAGCTATATTCCTGCCTTGTTGTTGAATTCTTGGCCATTCTAAGAGTTTGTTAGTGATGACAGGCAAGCAGATTTCTCTTGTATTGGATTTTCCCACTTCTCAGAAAGCTTGGCAAGTTGATTCAGTTCTTGAGCTTTTAAAACTTTATTTGAGGTAAGGGTCGCCTGGCATTCCATTGGTGTGGGGTTTTGCTTAGGTGCAAACCAGAGGTGTTGGCAGCAGGTCAGTGAATTTACACATTTGCGGTTGGGATTTATCTCTGGGTGCTTTCCTATAAAACAAGTGTACTCATGGCATCAGATACAGATAGGTAGCCGTGTTGGTCTGCCATAGTCAAAACAAAACAAATTCCTTCCAGTAGCACCTTAAAGACCAACTAAGTCAGTTCTTGGTATGCGCTTTCGTGTGCATGCACACTTCTTCAGATACCATGGCATCAGAGTTTGACTTGGGAGATAGCTGCCTTTGTGGGACAGGGGTGGGAATAGACTGTGGGGGAGGGGTCTGAATGGACCCTTTTTGCTGTTCAAAACAGCTCCCCGTCCCCATCTTTCTGAGACTGGGGTGGATTGGTGCTTAAACACCCATAACTGTTGCCATCAAACCCAGCTTATGGCACCCGCAGACCGTGAGCATTTTAGGGGAATGATTTAAGGGCATAAAGGAAATTTAGTCTTGTGCCATTAAAGTGCTGTGCTGCCCCAGCGCAACAAATCTACTTTAAAAAGGAAGCAGACTTTTTGCAGTTAGAAAAGCTGCAGGTAAATGCATTGTAAAATATGGAATGAACTAACGATTAAGGGGAAGACATAGTCATTGTCATATAATCTCCCTGCAAAAAATTCAGAATGAATGCTCCAACAAAGACCAGATATAATTCATTAGTACTTTTTTTTAATCAGAAAATTCATTTTTTTTAAAAAAGCACCCCACCTTACAACTTCTTTCAGTTACAGTCAAGAGCAAGGATATTTGTGATTGACATGCAATTTTCAGTTCTTTTCAAACCTCCAATGGGGGAACAGGTTCCTTCATTTTATCGAATCATCAAAAAAGCCAGAATTTGAAGGGAGTGAGGGGGTGCTCGCGCGTAGGAATGTAATGAAGGCAGCCCCAGGCCCTTTGATGTAAGGATGAGAGTTAGAGATCATTGATTGAAAGAGAAGATTTCCCTCAAAGGCACTGGGAAACAGTCAGCATCTCTGTTGCTTTCTCACATGGGACAAAGGTGAGGTCAAAAAAGAAGAAAAGAAAAAATATTGAACGTTTGTTATTACAACAATTATCGACCTTTGCTGGTTGAGATCAGAAGTTAAAGTAAAGTAGAAACTGTATTACTACAGAGAAAGCATACAGCAAACTGCAGGAAAAAAATATTTAAGTTCTGCCCAGATAAGAAGACCATTTGCACAGGAGGCCATAAAGAGCCCATCTACTCCATCACCCTCTTTCAAAGAGTAGTAAGTCGTATGCTTCTGGGAAGCCCACAAGCAGGGCATGGGAAAGGATTGTAGCTTAGTGGCAGCTGTTGGTGACTTGTGCAAGTTGGTGGCTCATCACAACTCGACTAGTGATGTATCTGCAGAGTATGAGGAGCTGCAGTAGAGTCTTCAGATATTTCCTGCTCCTAGCACAACACCTTCTTCCAGAATCCCCAGTTAAGGGGAAAACTCTTCCCCCACACAGTTCAAAGTAACAAAGTGCTTATTGTCTCCAAAGCTAAACACTACTATCTATACAGTTATTTGGGTCTCAGAAGCAAAGATACATATGCAAAGAGAGATTCGTTAGCACTATCACCATGCTAGCTAACACTGCTGTGTTAAACCCACAGCCTCTTCCCTTGGCTCTCACAGAATCAGAATCAGGCCCTGACAGCAAACAGGGCAGCATCAGGACATAGACATGAACATAATGCTATACCCGTCTCGACATGTAGGCATATCTCCCGAACCAATAGAATAGGGAATGACTTACCCCAGTGCACCTGGTACCCTTATCTCAGAACATCCAGGCTTGGGGGGGGGTGCTCCTCAAGACATGTGACCGAGCACTGTGGAATTTGACCCATTGTTCCCATTACACCAACAGTAAGCACCTGCCAGGTTCCACCCCCAGCATCGCTAGGTAGGTCCTGGGGGGGGGGGTGACTCCTGTCTGAAACCCTGGAGAGCCGCTGCCAGCTACAATATTGAGCCAGATGGACCAGTTGTCTGACTTGGTATATAAGGTAGCTTCCTGGGTTCCTAGTTTCTCCACTGTTCGTCCAACAGGCATTCAGAGTATGGCAAGTTGAATCAGTCTCTTTTTGTTCCCTGCTGGTTTCACATATCTTCAATCATAAGTCTGCTTTCCCCCATTTTGTTGGGGGTGGGCATGGAGACAGCAGAAAAAACAATATTTAAATTGTGTGCATTTCTCTCTAAAGTATGCGTTTTCATGATAGATAGATGCACTCTGATCTGTGCATTAGTTGGTAACGGGCAAATCTGGTTGATTCTCTTAAACGTGAGGATTGAACCCTTATATCGAAGAAACACTCTCACACAAATCTTCACGAAATACCAGTTTTATTACAAAGAAAAGCACATAGAGACTGCATGCACATTAACTAATGTGAATTTAACCGTATAGGAGATATTAGAATCATAGAGTTGTAGAGCTGGAAGGGATCATGAGGATCATCTAGTCCAACCACTTGCAGTGCAGGAATCTTTTTGCCCAATGTGGGGCTCGAACCTATAACCCTGAGATTAAGAGTCTCGTGCTCTACCGACTGAGCTATCCCATATGCGGGGTTGCACTTAGAGCTAATGCATTCACATACACTTGACTCTTAGAGAAGGCGAAGCCCTACTCTACAAGCAGATAGAATGTGGTTTGAGCATAATCTTTTGCCACAAAAACCCAGTAAGAGACCGGTAGGAGCAAAGTTTTACCTGTCTTAACTCTTGATGGAAGACAAATACAGGACTGGTCTTTGACAGTAATGTGGGGGGGGGGGCAAGAAAATTGTTGGGTGGGGGATTGTGGGAGAGTATAACTCCGTTTGCGGCCCCCCCCCGCACTTTTACTGCTGAACAAACCGTTGCTAGCTGGAGTGAACATCACACATGCAACGAGAAAGAGATCTTAAGGCACCTCTTTTTCATTTGTACATTTATTGCATCAAAAGAGTGATTCTCGCTACTCCCCCGCCCCCTTATCCATTCTGGTCTCACATATGGGATTAATTATACAAGACAAATGGTTCCATGAAAATTCGCTTCTTTCTGTGAGATTGTTTTCTTATTATTTCCACTTTTCAGTTGCTTGTTTGAATGACTGATGAACTTGATTGCTTCCAATGTTTGATAGGCAAATAATCCACTCGGGTCTGTGTGTGTGTGTGTGTGTGCGCGCGCGCATCTATGTGTGTGAGAGAGGAACATTCATTTTTAATTTACTCTGTTTACTTTGAGAGATTGCCAAGAAGTGATTCACATATTCCAGTACAGAGGGTTTTACTTTTGTGCTGTGGGACAAAAGATTGTTGCACATATACTGTTACCTAAAAGGAAGCTGAATGTTATTTATTTGTGGTGATACAAGAACACTATCCATGTTGTATAACCACTTGTGTTCTACTTTAAAGATCTGCCACATCTTTTATTCTCTAGTTACCTAAGAGCAAGCTGAATATTGCTTATTTGTGTGGATAGAAGAACACTATCATTGTTATGCAACCAACTTTGTTCTGTTCTACCAAATTGTTCTTGGATAGCTTGCGAAGAGGGGGGCAAACGTTTTGCTATTTAATGGCAATGAATCATCGCACAGCATCCTTATGCCACTTCCATGTATCCATTGTTCAGCATTGTATAATATAGTTTTAATCTATCTTCTGCTGGTGACATTTTTCCTTTTAGATAAATAATTTCCTCAGGGACAGATACATGAAACCTTCTTATGTGGCCCCACTCAGTCTCAGAGGCACTTGTAGCTTGATCCATAACCTAATTAAACTCAAATAATTGGAGGCAAACTTTTCTAGTGGGAACATGCCAGGGCTCATGTATACTTTGTGCTACGGAATAAGTAAATGCATAAATAAATACAAATCCTATAGCCCCATATTCTGTGCTGAGCAAGGCTGAATTCTGCAATACGTTGTGTTTATATATTGGCTTATTGTGTATAATTATTATTTTGCTTTAGCTAGTTTTGGAGAAGCGCAAAGGGGCATCAAACAAAACTCAGCCTTTTGACAGCTGGAATCTTGTTCAGCTCCAGCTTTGGTTTCTCTGATTCAGGTATAGCCCACACACTGATTGCATTTAGATATAATGATAAACTCTGTTTTATCACTGGAGACAGAAATGCTTCCAGTTGCTGGAAATCATTGGAAGAAACTGACCTCTGTTGCTCACATCCTGCTTGCAGGTTTCCCACAGGTATCTGGTTGGCCACAGTGAGAACATGGTTCTGTACTAAATGGACCATTGCTTTTGTTTTAACCACAGTTTAGCATTATGCCCAAATCCCCATTGATGCCTAATCTTAACTGTGGTTTATTGAAACAAGCCAATTTCATACAACATAGTTTAACGTTGGCTTTTTTCCAGCAAGGCACAGTTTGTCTGGGGTTAGGCATAACACTAAATTGTGGTTTGTTACAAACAGAAGCAAAAACTCATAATCTCCTTCTTGCGGCCACATCAGAGTACAGGGTGGGGTGCATGCATGAGCTTGAGGTTTGCCCATTAACATAACATTAATAGCGCAAAAAATTTCAAGGAGCATATTGCTGATAACAAGGGAGTCAGATATGTTGCAAAGGAGGAAAAGGTGATTGCAGAAAAGCTGATTGAATTGTTTGCATCTGTCTTATAATGCCAGAAGATGTTGGGCAGTTCCCTAAATTAGCTTTCTCAGGAAGGGGGAGCCAAGGTAAGAGATGAAGTCTTAGGCCTTATTAACAAATTAAAATGAACAAATCACTAGGTCCAGATGGCATCCCTCCAAGTGTTCTTACAGAAGGCAAATGTGAAAGTGCTTATCTTTTAACAAAAAAATTGAGATCAGCCCCAATACATGAGGACCTATTTCCAAAAATAGGTATCTAGAGGTATCTGGGAAATGACAGGCCATTTAGTTTAACATCTGTTGCAGGAAAACTGGCACAAACATTATTAAATGTAGACTTACCAAGCATATAGAAGAACTTACCATATCAAAGAGCAAGTCGTGGTGAAACAGAACAGGTGTGGCTTCCAGTAGCATTAGTCCTGTCCACTAGCCTTTTAGAGTTCTGTGATAGTGTCAACCAGGAAAAGGACACATGTGGTCCAGTTAACACGTATAGGTTTGCACTGTAGATGAGCACTGAAATAACAGGCTTCAGATATCATTATATTCTGCTTTTGAGGTAAGGTTCTTGTAGGTCAGGGGTTGGGAACCTGTGGCCCTCCAGATGTTGCTGAACCCTAACTCTCACTATCCTGGTCACGCCGCTTAGGACTAATGGGAGTTCAACAACATCTGGAAGGCCACAGTTCCCCACCCACTGCTGTTCGTTATTCCTCCAGACAAATCCATATTCTGTACTTTGTGATTTCAATATTTCAGTTGCTCCAGGACTCCCTCCCTCACGATAATGTTGTAGCTTCTTGTCAAATAATTATCGTAGTCATATATTTAGATTAGAAGAAAATGTAAGGTAAAGGTACCCCTGCCCGCACGGGCCAGTCGTGTCCGACTCTAGGGTTGTGCACCCATCTCACTTAAGAGACCGGGGGCCAGCGCTGTCCGGAGACACTTCCGGGTCATGTGGCCAGCGTGACGAAGCTGCTCTGGCGAGCCAGCACCAGCGCAGCACACGGAAACACCGTTTACCTTCCCGCTATAAAGGGATACCTATTTATCTACTTGCACTTAAGGGTGCTTTCGAACTGCTGGGTGGGTAGGAGCTGGGACTGAAAGACGGGAGCTCACCCCGCCGCGGGGATTCAAACCGCCGACCATGCGATCGGCAAGCCCTAGGCACTGAGGTTTTACCCACAGCGCCACCCGCGTCCCAAGAAGAAAATTTAAACATGTATTATTCTTACGAACAAATGTGTGAAAACTGGGACATTGCTTATTTTAGCTGAATTACGTCAAATGCTTTGTGTTGGGTTGGATAGGTAGGTTTGTTATCCCCGCTCCCCAATACCTACATAAGACAGCTGGAGCCATTCAAAATGTTTGTACTTGGGAAGTGGACCAATTTGTGATTAATGTAATCCTGTTTATTTGACTGATATTGTGTATATTTAATGAAGTATTGTTGCCGTTTCTTGAACATTTTGAAAACAAGTAAGTCTAGGAAATATGAGAAGTAGAAATTTTTTTTTCTAATATATTCATTTAAATAAAGTGACTACAGTTGAGTGTAAGACCAGGTAGTGCCCTCCAGATGTTTTGTATTAGAACTTCTATCATATCTGATAATTGACCATGATGACAATTGAAGTCTAAAATATCTGAAGAACCCTACATCAGCTACCCTTGCAATGGAAAATGGAAACTAGAGGTTGTAGCCAATGAAACCCTACTTAGAGTAGACCCATTGAAATATATGGGCCTAACTGAACCATGCCCATTAATTTCAGTGGGTCGAGAACTAGCATTAGGTAGGAATAGCTCTGTGTAAAATATTTGTTAGCAATGTATTAAGTCCATGTATTTTAATTTATTGCCATATACAATCGTACCTTGGAAGTCGAACGGAATCCGTTCTGGAAGTCCGTTTGACTTCCAAAAGTTTGGAAACCAAAGCACGGCTTCTGATTGGCTGCAGGAAGCTCCTGCAGCTAATCAGAAGCCGTGGAAGCCCTGTTGGACGTTTGACTTCCAAAAATAGTTCGCAAACTGGAACAGTCAATTCTGGGTTTGTGGCATTCAGAAGCCAAAATGTTCAAGAACTAAGCTGTTCGAAAACCAAGGTACAGCTGTATATCTCTATCTATATTGATATATCTTTCTTTGAATTACCCCAGACATGATAGCAGAGGTGTTGAATTTTATCCATCAAGAAATTTAAGAAATCTGCGTAGCTTGGGCATTAAGACCCTTTGGTAACCCTAGTCATAAAGACTTCACTTTGGATCCTTGCGCACATCTGGTGGCCAAGCTGTTTGGCTGCTTTGCATTAACACCCTGGGCAAAGCAGTTAGGAAGAGTGAATCTGTGCTCTCCGTGCCCTCATGTCACACTTAAACAGCATTTCACTTCGAAAATAAACCTCCCACCCGCCCAAGTGTTGTGCGAGTAGTTTATGTTAGAAAAAGGAATGCTAACTGGCCCAAGAGGCCAGAATAGAGGAATCTAAGCAACAACCTGACAGCTAAGCAGCCTTGCAGGACAGGATCCCTGGAGCTTGGGCTGCAGGACTCATGTTTCCACTGTTGTCTTAGTGTCTGGATTTGCCCTGGGTGAGAAACGGGCTTGTTGACTCTGCAGCATGGGAAAGCGCCTATCACAGATTGACTGCAGAGATGGCTTAGCCAGCCGTTCCCCGTCTCCAGCCTTCCCAAGTGTTATGAAAAGAGTTGTTTTAAAATGTTTGGCTTGGCCCCTCTGCCACACAATAAATTGTTATCTGAAACAATAGAGAACAAAGGAGGGGGGGGGAAAGTCATAAATACATATCAGGAAATGCAAAGCCCCATTTTGGTGCGTGGAGCCGCAAGGGCATTGGGTTTCATTGACTCGAGTCTCTGTGGAAAGCAGTCTGCCCCACAGGAAGGCCCTGCATTCCTGTCCTTTCCGTGAACTTGCCTGAAAGGAATACAGGAGTTATTGGGTAATCAAGGCTTGTCAGCACCTTGGTTATGCAGCATGGTTCAATCCGATAATGTGAATGGAACCAGTAATAGCGCTGATGAAAAGCACGCTGGTTTGAAAAGGGCCTTGAATGATTTTTTTGTTCATTTTCTGTTTACATGTAATGTGTTATTGATGTCATTACCTTTATAACACAGCTGCTTGTTTCATAGAAAAACTGGGAATTAGTCACTATTTTTTTAAAAAGAGAGAGGGAGAGGAAAGAGAGAGAGAGAGGGAATGAGAAGCGGGATGGGGCGGGGGTGGGAGAAAGAAAGAAAGAACGAACGAAAGAAAGAAACCCTGTTACGTGAAGAAAATTGCATTCGAATGCCGCAACTGAAACATATTGATTTTCTGGCACAGACTTTTTAGATTAAAAATGCCAATGCTAAATCCTTTCATGACCTATGGTTCATATGAAGTTCACGTGTCATTTACTATTATTCTGGAAAAAAGCAGAATCTTTAATGAAAACATGGTTGGGAGGAAAGTCTTGACTTGCTGGCATTTGCATGCCATTGTCATAATGCAGGGCTGAGGGCTGAATGAGCTGCTGCTGCTGCATCTCAAAATACTTTGTTTTAAAATGCAGCCCATTCGTCTTTTTTTTAATTGCTTGTGTGTCTTTCTTTTATTTCCCGCTTGATCTTTAGACCTCTTAATTTTTCTCACTTCATTCAGCTCTTGTTCATTGATTGCATTAAACAGGGAGGAACACACTGCCCCCCTTTGCTTACACCAAGTTGGTAACTCTTGATTTCATTTTATGTATAATTTTGATCTGTGGCACAGAAGAAGATCTCACATTTGTAGAGATGCTTGGTGTCGTATCAGACACTCTATCATTATTTTCGGCAACTTACATACCAGTTTGTTGTTTCTTTTTAAAGCCCACTAGAATGTTTGGTGTGTATGTGTGAGAGAGCAAATCCTGTTCTTGTAAAGGCCTAGGAAAGCCAATTGGATGTTTACTATGTTCAGGTGGTCCATATGTGTGTGTGTGTGCACACATAGGTCTTCAACTCATATGAAAAGCGCCCTGTAGTCCTGGGGTATTCCAGTATGCATAAAGATCTCTGTACAAGCAAATACAGTGGTACATTGGTTCTCAAACCCCTTGGTATTCAAACAACTTGGAACCCAAACACTGCAAACCCAGAAGTAAGTGTTCCGGTTTGTGAACTTTTTTCGGAAGCTGAACGTGCTCCGTTTTGAGTGCCACACTTCTGTTTTGAGTGTTACGCTAACAATTTGAGTGTTATGCTTCCAATTTGAGTGACACACTTCCGTTTTGAGTGTTGCACCGAAGTCTGTCTGTTTTTGCTATTTATTTTGCGTTTTTGTTTTTGCGGCTCTGGTTTTGTGGTTGTGTGGAACCCAGTTCAGCTACTGATTGATTGATTGATTGATTGATTGTGTGACTGCAGCACATGGTTTATTGCTTTCCTTTTATGGATCAATGGTCTCATTAGATAGCAAAATTCATGTTAAATTGCTGTTTTAGGGGCTGTTTTTAAAAGTCTGGAACGGATTAATCTATTTTGCATTACTTTCTATGGGAAAGTGCTCCTTGGTTTTGGAATGCTTTGGTTTTGGAATGGACTTCCAGAACAGATTAAGTTTGAGAACCAAGGTACCACTGTACGCATATATTCTATCTTCTATGATTAGGTGATCCCCTGCATGTGTGCATTGGGACCCTCATCTGCACACTCATTATGGAAGTTTGTATTCAGTTAAAGCTTTAGTGGCTAAGATCAACTGCTTGCTTCATATTATGTCTCCAGGAGTGACCTGTATCAGATTTTGCTGTGTTATCATAGTCATATGCAGTGACTCTGAAATCAGTTATCTAAAAGTTGGTTATCCAAATGTCCAGATTAGCCTAATTAACAGCGTATGTAATTACATGGCTTCAGAAGAGAGTAACACTTCTGAAAACAGTAATGCTCAAGTATCTGAAATTTTGCTTATGCAAATAAAACATAAAATTGCCTTCTAGCTTTGGATTACAGCTATCAGAAAATTTTGTAAGTGTTTGGACCATTTTAGCTAAAAGTTGTTGATATTCCTGATTTCCACGTTTCATATCTCTGGGTTTAAACTGGTTTCGGGTACTTTATTTTTTTAAAAAAAAGAAATGCCTTAAGTATAGGATAATTTGTCTATTTCTAATATTTTTGCATATTTTTACCCAAAATTCTGTTCCGTTTCCACATTAATCTGCATTAAAAAAAATATTTAACATGAATGTACTTAAATCTGTTTTTCTCTAAAAATGGATACTGTATTTAAATGTAGGTTTTGTCCCAGAGCACGTACTTTAAAGAGACATAGTTTGATACATATATCCAAACTGTCTAGAACTGTTATACCAAATATTTTCATGAGCAGTCAACTAGTTTGCAAGGGGTTATTATTTTGTTGTTGTTTCAACATTCTAAACATTTTTCCTCTTTTGACAGGGGTTTTATGAATGCTCTTGCCCTCCAGTCAAATATTGGTTTCTGAGCATTCTTCCAGTGCTCACATTTCTGAAGTTAAGCCTAGGAATTCTATATTGATAAGACTGCAGCCTGGAGTCGATAAAATGAATGGGATGTCAAATATGCTACATTATCTTCCCAATATAAGTGGGTAATGTGCCAATAAGGAAAGATAGGATGATGAGGCAATGCCTTTTTAAACTGAGAAAGGAAAATTTCTAGCATAATCCTTTTACTTTCTTTTAAGTCGGATCAATTTTCACTTTGCTCAGATTGCTAATTGCTCTTTAAACCAAATGGATGACGTTTTACTCAATTACCATAAAATAAATATGGAGATCTTCCAAACTGAATTTAATTTGTTATTTTACCTTCACCCTGGCCCGATGCTGAAAAGTCACTGACAATACTCCCATAGGATATAGGCCAGGGACAAGTAAAATGAGTCAGAAGGTCAAATAAATACTTGTAAATATGGATGGAGACTGTTTTCAGAAAGTCTCTGAAATATACTCAGAGTCGAGAGTGGATTTCATGCTCTTTATTCAGCTCATAGTGGTGAGGAGGAATAAAAGTCCCCTCAAAGTATCTGCTTTATATACATTATTTACACAATGGGCTGCACGTGATTGGCTGATTCCGGAATTCTCCTGCAGGCCAATCAGGTTGTGGATTCACTTCCATCTGGAGCCGGATTGGGTGGCTCCTGCAGACTAATCAGACTGCTGCATTGTTCTAGGACCAATCAGACTGCTGCATTCTGGATCCTATTGTTCTAGGACCAATCAGACTGCTGCATTTTGGATCCTATTCAACTCAGTACATAACAGTCTCTTATCCACCTCACACGCTGTTTACTTCAACATCGTACGTCCTATTGAAACGTAGACAGGAGAATTGACGTGGAGGATACTCCTGAGTGATACTGACCAATGATCAATGGCCTGTGTCAGCAGTTTTCGTTGTTGAGAGATCTCCTTGCTTCCCACCCACCTGTTCTCTCGTTCCACAACAGAGAGACAGCATGGCACACTAAGCAAAAACAACCAAAGCCAGAATATGGAAGCAGAGGGCGGGATTTAATAGAGACCTCCCAAAACCTGGAACAGGCACTGGCCAATGGTTCTCAAAGTGTGAAACAGGTTTCCCTAAAGCAGTGTGAGCAGTTGTTAGGACAGCCCAAGTTCCTTTCCAAGCTCCATTCCATGGACAGGTTTTGATGCAGCTTGAATGTACTTATTTGCATTATTTTAGATCAGGAGATAGGTGCAGACTACTGGTTTGCTGAGCCCAGCATTGCTTACTCTGACCTGGCAGCAGCTATCCAGGATTTTTCCTTTCATCTGTTTCCAAAGGATTGAACCTGCTCCCCACTATGGAACCTTTATCCACTCCATTAACTATAGGCTATTGTTTTGACTGACAGCAATGAGACCAAGAATCTTATTCAGGCGTTGTTCTTCTCCTTAGTGGTTACATGAACAAGGTTGCAAATCACTTGGGGAACCTCAGCTAGCACACCAGGTTCCCTTCATTTGCCCTTCAGTGCATGGAGGGTGGCAGGCAGGGCGACTGGGATAATAACAATCATCATCATCACCATCATCATATTCATATGCCCCCTATATGACTGGGTTGCCCCAGCCCCTCTGGGCTGCTTCCAACAAATTAAAAAACAGTAAGATGCCAGATATCAAGAACTTCCTTATACAGGGCTGACTTCAAGTATCTTCTAAAGGTTATATACGGTAGTTACTCATCTACTTGACATCTGATGGGAGGGCATTCCACAGGGCGGGTGCCACTACCGAAAAGGCCCTCTGCCTGGTTTCCTATAGCTTTACTTCTCGTAGTGAGGAAACCTCCAGAAGGCCCTCAGAGCTGGATCTCAGTGTCCAGGCTGAACAGTGGGAATGGAGATGCTCTTTCAGGTATGCTGGGCCAAAGCCGTTTAGGGCTCTAAAGGTGAGTACAAAGATTTGAATTATGCTCGGAAACATACTGGGAACCAGTATAGATCCTTTAGGGCCAGTGTTATATTGTCCCAGCGGCCGCTCCCAGGATGCAATGGAGTAGACCTAAATAGTGTATCCCTGCTCTCCCCATGCTTTTCTAATTGTGTGATGAAAAGAATGCCTGAATAGATACAATGGTTAGTGAAATCTCCTGCATTTTGCCTCTTTTAAACATTATTGGCAGCCTTTTCTTTTCAGTCCAGTCCATGCATATCAAAGTTTCCCATTTTTGCTTTGCCTTTCTTACCATGGGAAAGTTCAAGCAGTTTTGTTTTTTCGATAATTTTATCCATTTCAGAAGTGTGTAAGTGTGTGTGTGTGTGTGTGTGTGAGAGAGAGAGAGAGAGAGAGAGAGAGAGAGAAAGAAAGAAAGAAAGAGAGAGAGATAAATATAGCAAATCCTTCTTAGGACACTTCTGTGAAATTGATAAATTGCAGATGTGTTGGTAGTAGAAGAGAATAAGCTAACTTCATAGGGATTAAAATGGTCTCATTGTGGAAAATAAAACATTAGCAACACATCACTTGGTTGTGTTCCAATAGAAAATTTCTTCTGAAATGTTTGGGTTTAACACTAACTAGGAGTCCCTCCCCTTCTTTCCATCTAGCTGTGTTTAAGTCTAACTGTTGAGGATATTGGACACAGGAGAGATAAATATTACAAGTTTGTTTCCCTGTAAATCTCTGCTATGATTTCAAACTTTTGTACTGTATGATTTGACAAGGCAAGAGGAAGAAACTATATTCCTTTGGGAAGGAGCGTTTCTGCATTTTCAGCTAAACTAAAGCTTGCCTTTCTCACCTGGAAATGCGATTGAATTTGAATTGAGAGCAGCTGGTTCCAGGTCATGAGTCAGAGCAAACATGATCAGGAAGGACCTAGATTTGGAGAAAGCACCAACTGCTTAGAAGTTTGGATGGTGATTTGTTTATGTAGAAGAAATAGGTTGATGGTCAGAGTGCAGGGCAAGGTGTTCCACCACGCATGAGGGAATAAATTTGTCATGTGGTTCTACGGTTCACAACACAGGACAAAATACAGAAGCTCTTGTGGAGTCAAGAAGGGAGGACGGAATTTTCACCATTTTAGCTCTCGGTTGGGCATTCTACACCCTTGTGCAAATTAATTGAAACAAACAATGTAGTTTATTGTACAAAACTCACATATACATGAACAAAACTCACATAAACGTACATTAGTAATGGATATGACCTCCGCTATTTTTAAGCAGCATTTGAACACGGTTTGGCATGGAGTCTACTGGTTTCGAACAGTCACTGTTGATTTTCGGATCCCTGTACCACACTTGAATCAGCGCCTGAATGACCTTCTCCATAGTCGTACACTCTACAGCACAGAGGCGACTTTTACATATAGTCCACAAATTCTCAATGGGATTTACATCTGGGGAATTCCCTGGCCAATCAAATACCTGTATTTGCTGCTCTGTCATGAATTTCTTCACCACTTTAGGCAGGGGGCTAGGTCCTGCTGCAATATCCCAGTAGTGTCAGGATACCTCTTTTCCAGCTCTGGAATAAACTCTCTTTCGTAGAACCTCAGTATATTGTGGTGAGCACATCGTTCCTTCTGTCGGCTGCAGGCTTCCGACACCATAATGATCAACTGACTTTTCCTGTTTGTTTTGAGTACAGGATTACAAGTAAGATAGAAAACATGCTTTGTTTCAATTAATTTGCTGAAGGGTGTAGATTTAGCCTGTGGTTTTCTTATCAGTGTATGTGTGTCAGAATGTTTTTTAGGAAAGAAAAGGTAAAATGCGACCTAGGTACTGGTTTAAATATCCAGCAGAAATTTGGCAGGCATCCTTGCTTTTGACTTTCAGGCATCTCTTGGAAGACCTTTTTATGCTGAGGGGCCTTTGCAGCTGTTTTAATAGCCAGCCACTTTTAGGATTATTAGCATTGTTTTTAATGGTGTTTTATAGTCATACACCATTCTGATATTTTATGATACGATGGTACAGAAATACTTTTATAAACAAACAAACTCTGAAGAAGAGTTTGATCAACACCAGGAGGCGAAGATTGCATTTGGTTAAGTTTTTCTTGAAAACCTGGCAATGATGTGCAGTTTTTCTTTCAAGGATACCTCCATTATAACTAGTCAGTTTCTTGCACGGTGCTCATCCAACTAGCAACCAGTTGTTGTTGCTTTGTAAAAACTTTTTATTATTAAATCATATTATAATGTATACAAAACAGAGCGAACAATTATAACAGATAAAAATTTAAAGATTTTTTTAAAAAACCTATAAAACAGGCATGTAGAGTTAAAATAACAAAGTCCAAGTAAACACTCAACAATATCAGATTATTAAGTATAGTTGGAGATTTGCCAGGGTTGTAACGAAGGTTGTCTTGAAAAGGATGGTTCCACTGCATATGTCATAAAAGGTAAAGAACCCCATGGCAGTTAAGTCCAGTCAAAGGCGACTATGGGCTCATCTTGCTTTTAGGCAGAGGGAGCCAGTGTTTGTCCACAGACAGCTTTCCGGGTCATGTGGCCAGCATGACTAAACCACTTCTGGGGTAATGGAACACTGTGACGGAAACCAGAGCATACAGAAATGCTGTTTACCTTCCTGCCACAGCAGTACCTATTTATCTACTTGCAATGGAGTGCTTTCAAATTGCTAGGTTGGCAGGAGCTGGGACAGAGCAACGGGAGCTCACCCCGTTGCGGGGATTCGAACCACCGAGCTTCTGATCGGCAAGCCCAGGAGGCTCAGTGGTTTAGACCACAGCCCCACCCTCTGTATATGTCATAAAAGAATGCCAGATCATATAAAAAGTGTCTGGATGTTCTAGTCCTTCGCGTAATCTCAAAATGTGCATAATTTTATCCCTTATAACTATATTCCAGCGTGTGGAACCAAGCGTCCAGTGTTAGATTTTGGGCTGTTTTCCATTGAGTTGCAATTACTGGTTGTGCTGCTAAGATCATTTATAAGACCAATTCTTTTGATAATATATTATCAGCATCATAAAAAATATCCAGTGACATTAATTTTGGACAAAGTAGCACCCAGTTAAATTCCATAGAGGTTGTTAAAATTTCCTGGTGCCTGAGCAGCAACATGAAAAATCTCTCATTGCTAGGGTGGCCATGTGTCCTATTTTGTAGAGGACAGTTCTCCAGTGAATGAGGTCATCTGTTTGAAGGGCTGTCTGTCCAATCCTGGTTTAAAAATGAAGAACCAAAAGAAGAGAGATTAAGGGCTGGGAAGTTGATAGTCAACAGTGAGCAACATGAAAGCGACTGAGAGTCTTCTTCACCACAATGGTGAGATGTATTGTATTTCTACTCAAAGTAAAGCAATTCTTTAAAAATTTGCAGCTAGGCATGTAAATTGGCATCTACACATTTTTGTGAGTCAGTTCTCTGTTGCCCTTTTTTGGGGGTGATGCATAGGCAGCAACCCTACTTGTAGCTGCAACAGAGAATATGGCAGCGAGAGGAAATGCTGTATCCTCTCTGCGAATAACAAAACCTACCTAATTTGTATTTAAGGTCTTGAGGGAAATGATCTAATAAACTTAACCTATCGGTTGCAGTTGCTATTTGAAGACTCATCAAGAGCAAGAGGATTGATAGTAATGAAAAGTGGTACTTCCTGTGTCTCCAAAAAGGAAATGAGCAATTCTGGCAATTGCCAGTCAGCCCTAAGTCTAATATCCGTGACTTGCAAAATAATGAGACTTGTAGGGAGAGAAGAATAGGCTAATGGCCCCATAACTTATGTTCAGCGTGGCTTTGCAGCAAACAAATCACGCTAGATAAACTTGATTGTTTGGATTATCTAATTAGTGGTGATGGACAAAATGGTGGAAATACTGCATCTGGACTGTTAAGAAACCATTTGTGATAGTGGTTCGTAAGGAGAGGAAACATAAACGAAAGATCGTCTTTTAAGGGTAGGCAAGTAAGGTTTGTGCTATTTAATTTATTTGATGCTTTAAAAGTGAAAGCCCTAGGATGTTGGGTGGAGATTTCTATCCATATTTCACAGATCAGCTGGTTTGTGTCCAGGATAGGACCACAATAATATAGATCTCTGACAAATTGACTGATCAGGGCTTACAAAAGCAAGTACTGTTTTCATCTGCATTCACTCAGCAGCTGGTTCCATTGTCCCGACATTTCCCTAACTGTTCATTTCTGCATTATATTTAACCATTCACATGACGTAAAATTCACTTCCAGGAATATAGCGCAAGTTTAGCATGCATTTCTGTGTTACTTGCAAACAGAATATTTTCCTGGAAGCAAATAACATGGAAATGAGCACTAAAGTTGCCACATATTCTGCTATTTTTCTGTGAGTGGCTTTTACATTATGTGAAAGCTCAAATAGAATGTCTTTCTGCAAGGATCCACAGTTCCAGACTTTGGTGCAGAAGAAAAAAAAAATCATTGGCTTAAGACTGTTGTGTTGCTTTGTCTGATGTGATATTTATATGGTATTGTGGTTCACCAGGACCCAGGCTATAAGATGTAATTGGAATAAGAATCAGTTGGCACTCACTGATGACTTATTTCTGCATTGGTGGTATACCAGGCTCACACAGAGTGGCATAAAGTATGTGTTTTTTATGGGCACACTTTACAATACATTTATCGCAAAGTTTGCTGTTGACTACAAGATCTTCCTTTTACAAATATCATGTACATGGCAAACTGAATCAAGACCCTGGTGTGGTGGTTAAGGATGCTGTAATTTGTAGTCCTCGCTGTGGTCTCAGTTCTGTTCATGGCAGGGTGTGACTACTATTTGCATAAGAGGAAAGCTCTTCTGGGCTTTTCAACAATACAAATTGAGGGGCGGACTCCCTTTCCAGATCAAAACTATTCCAAGGAGCAAAGGGTTAACTCCCCTGTCCGCCACGTATCAGGGTCCCGATTTGGGGCCACCACCAAACTGGTTACTGGTGGAAAGAGAAATCCTGTACTTAAAGGCAAACCGTGAGATGAACTTAATGTGTTATTTTGGCCCCATGGAGCACTTTGGGAATGATATTTTGAAACACCAAGAAGTTGAGATAAGAGGAAATTATGTTCTTCCTTTCTGTCTGTTCCCTTCACTCATCAGCTTCCTGTTTTCTGAATGCAGAGGTACTGGATCATGGCCAAAAGGTGCAATCCGGCTCCATTAAAGCCAGCTGGGACTTTGCCACCAAGCACATGGATTTTAAAAAATGGTTAAAAATAAAAGGTAAGCTGCTAGGAAGAGCAAATGTGCAGCTTGAAGAAACTAGAGCTTCTGTAAGATAACCAGTGTATATACAAAGCAGAAGGAAATAGTAAATCCAGAGCAGAAGGGGTATTTGGTGATTGTTCTTCAAAGATGTTTTTAATCACAGTTTCCTTTTTATTTATTTCCTATTTTATTTCATTTATGTCTACATGCATTAAATAGCTCTTGCAAAATCTAAGTGAATAATTTAGATATATTTTAAGCAAATTTCCTAGGAATTGCACTGCTTCTCTGCTGCTTGTTTATTGGATTCAGATTATAACACATTTTGAATTTCATTTTAAAATTCACCACTGTCCATTCTGCCAGTGCAATTTTAGGTTAACTATATTTTATCCGCAGTTGCTATATTTGGTTCTCGAGTTATTATTGCAGTTCCTTGGGGTATATTTAAATCCACCTTATTGTAATAGATTATGGAATAGAGTGTCTAATATGTCTAATGTAGAATAAATGACTATAATGATTTATGATGCAGCACTTCACTTTTATTGAACATAAGGATCATTGTACTAAAATGGATGGTGTATTGCTGCTTTAGCATAAAATACTGAATAACATATTCAAGAAAATGAATGGATTGGCCAGTTCATAATACTCTGCCCCTTCAGCTGAGAGGTCTTTAATAAGCAAGAGTGTCATTACACTTGAAAATGTATGTGTCGGTGATTCATAATCTAGAACAATGACAGTGATCGGCTGAAGCACATATTAAAGTCTGGGCTTAAAAGGAAATGCACTGTGCTTTGATCTCTGCGCAATGGCTGCTTTTGTTCCGCTTTACAATTTTGCGTCAGTAGCTGTAGCAGGAATAAGTATGTTGGAATTTGGAAATATATACGTATCTTTAGATTGTCTCTTGGTGATAAGGCTTTTGAAGATGGAGATAATTTTTCTTTCTGCTAAGACTTTGCATATGATGATACTGAAGTGCGTTCTCCTTACAGACTTTCATTACCCTGTACATGCACCTTTGATGGAAACGTATTTGCACCTCATTTTTAAATCAGTGGAAGCTCTGTCAGAGCACATTCTTGCTCCTGTTCATTTCCAGGCTTGGCTTCTGGAGATTGTTGAGAGGTGCAGAGTAATTATTTTTTGGGGGGTCTTTTCGTTTACAAATGGATTCTTTGTTTACTTATTTAAAAGGCTTGCATTTTGCATTATATCCCACTTGGGGGCTCTTAAAGTGGCTTGCGAAAGTTGCACTGCACCATGCAGTGTCAAATTTACGTACAGTGGTACCTCAGGTTAAGTACTTAATTCGTTCCGGAGGCCCGTACTTAACCTGAAACTGTTCTTAACCTGAAGCACCACTTTAGCTAATGGGACCTCCTGCTGCTGCCGCGCCGCCGGAGCATGATTTCTGTTCTCATCCTGAAGCAAAGTTCTTAACCTGAAGCATTATTTCTGGGTTAGCAGAGTGTGTAACTGAAGCGTATGTAACCTGAAGCGTATGTAACCTGAGGTACCACTGTATAAGCTAATCAAGCTACAGCTTAGGGCCCCCCTCTCTTGGGGGCCCCCCAAAAAATTAAAGGAAAAAAACTGGATGTACATTTCCAAAATATAAGATGAAAAACAAATAAAATAAAACCTACTTACAGCAACAGTGTTTTGGGTTGTGTAGGCTCCTATGATGTAAGCAATGGGCTAGCTTACATCTAGCTAGCCTGCTAGCCTGCTCCCTAAAATATCACTGGTTTGCTCATTTCTATATATATAGGGTGTCTACATCCTGCATATGCAAATGGCTTTAGATAACTATTAGGTCCATAAATGACCATATAGCATATATTCAACACAAGAAAACAGCGACAATTTGTTGTTGACAAAGGACAGCTGGACGTATAAAGGACCCTATTACCTTCAGGAGCTTAGGGCCTCATCAGACCTAAATCGAGCCCTGACCATGCAATCACATTCAAAAAGATTTGTGCATATTAATCGGGAGTGATATGGTTCTAGGTTTATCCAGGCAACTTTCTTCTTCTTCTTCTTCTTCTTCTTTTTCTACCTTGGTGCCCCCCACTGAGGAACACTGGAGCTAGTGGGGCTTAGCAGCTGAATCCCATGATGGAACTATGGCCATGCCATACAGTTAAAGCACTCTTATACAACTTGAACAGTCATGGCTTTGTGACAAAAAGCATCCTGGGAGATGTAGTTTGTTTTGAGTGCCAGGAACTGTAGCTATGTGAGGGGTGTCCCAATAACTCTGTAGTTCTCAGGATTCTTTCAGGGAAGTTCATTCTGTTCTGCTTCCAGAATATAGTGCAAGTTTAGCACCATGATATTTGCTTCCAGGAAAAAAAATCTGTTTGCAAGTACCACAGAAATCAATGCTAAGTTGCACAATATTCCTCTATATTCCTGGAAGTGAATTTTACATCATGTGAAAATTCCCATATCAACCTGAAATTTAAAACACACACACACACACACACACACACACACACACACACACACACACACACTATTTCAACACATTTTATCACAAATTTTACTTACTTTTAAGTTTTACTCTAAAATACACATTTTTTAGCATGCATTTTTGTTTGAAATACACATCGTGGTGCATTTCCGTGCCAAGAATTGTACAGTAGACGCTCCCACATGGATCACGTTCACAATCCGCAGCGCTGTGTCTGCGCACGTGCGGGTCAAGATTCAGCGCTTCTGCGCAAAGCGTGATTTAGTGCTTCTGCACATGCGTGAGCACCGAAACCCAGAAGTAACCCGTTCTGGTACTTCCGGGTTCGGCGCAGTGCACAACCCGAAAACACTCAACCTGAAGTGTCTGTAACCCAAGGTATGACTGTATTATGGAATTCAGAGAAGTGTGGAAACTGAGGATCAGCTGTGTCTTTAGAGCCATGTCAAGCCATTTCACTTAAATGCGGACTGAATGCCTTGAGCATCACTGCCTGCCAGTCAGAGTAGACAATGCTGAGTGAGATGGACCAAGGCAGCTTTGCATGTTCCATATATGGCTATAGCAGGAAGGAAAGCTAATTGCTTTGTCCTGTAAAGTCTGATTTAGGAAAGCTGCAATTATGAGAAAAAGGAAGGCCGTGTACATACCATTTGTCTTTCCAGTCATGGATTTCATTAGGTCCAGCAGTCCAGACCTATTAATACGTTATATATATAATCTAGGCAAACTAATGCCATTACTATCCTTCAATGACAGAGATCCTCTGCTTTTTCTCAACTGGGTTGCTTTGATCACACACAAGAGGGCCTTAAAAACTTTCTGCTCCAGCCATGATACTAAGTTTCTTGGATGCCTGGGGCATAGTTTTATTCTTTCCCAACAAATTACCTCTCTGGATGGTAGCGTAGCATTGCAGCACCTGTTGCCGGATTTCTTTTGTTTGCTTTTCGACTTCAGCACCTCATCTCTTTTTCTGCCCGTCATCTATTCGCTTACTCTTTTGATTGTCAACCAATCTCAGCAAAACAAATTAGATTATCTTAATGACTGCAGTTTGGCTGTATCTGATTAGGTTTCAATGTCAGCCGAATTTAATCCTGGTGAATTTAATTTTGATGTTTGATTAGCCTCATCCTGAAGCTCATCCTTGTTTTGAAAACATGTAATGTGCTTTAAGAGTCGAGCTGTTTCAGAGATAGTTTCCTGCATTACTTCTGATCCTCTGGCATACTGGAGATGTTTGCGTCCACCCCCCCCCCTTTTTTTTTTACTTTCCTAGTCTTATCACTTCTCTGGTCATTGTAGACATAGTGCACCAACATTAAGGCCTTTTAAATTTAGGGCACAGTGAAACACATACTTAATCTCTTGCTCTTAAATAAACAGGACTTGATTCTGCTTAATTTTGCACCATGTCTTTTTATATTCACATTTTGTTGATTGCATTTAGTAAATTTGAAAAGTTTGGTGTGCATATTTCTCTCTGAGAAATAGAGGGATATTATTAATTATTAAATAATTAAATAATTAAATAATATTAAATAAATAGAGGGAACCTTTGGCTTAGGGACCTATCAATTTTGCAAAAGTTGTGCCTTCTTCGTGGCCTTTTTGGTGCAAAAAAAAGTCGTTTTTATTCAACCAGGCTTTTAAAATCCATGATCTTGAAACCGTTTCATGTTTTTAGTTACATTTGGGTTTAGATTACTCTGTTGGAAATTTTTAATGCTGCAGCTGTTTTTTTATGTTATTTTAAATATTGTATTTTTTTATCTGTGAGCCAACCAGGAAATTACATTATTGGGGGACAATTTATAAATGCTCTAGTCTAGATAAATAAAATATGAGGTGGCTACAGCTGAGTGTTTAACCAATGGTTGTTTCAGTGCTCATGAAACAACACAAAGAAGCTGGCCATCTGCTGTGACTGTCCACGCAATGAGAAATTTTTTACCACCCTTCTGCCTCCCTGCACTGCTGATTTGTTGCAGGGGCGTGGTATATTTTTTCCTCAATATATGGCTGGATGTCACAGAGCACTGGCTTCCCGTGTGGTTACCTGCACGCTGTCTTTAACAAGCGTAGGTTACGTGGTAATCCTAAGCCACCCACCGTCTCCTTCAAATCTGTGCCAAGGCCACAAGCCAAATCTTTGGGGCATTTTGTGTGACATCCATAACATGCTCTAAAAATTGCCCCAGTCATGAAATTATCCAGACGATTTTGCATAGTAATTACTGAATTGAAAGCAAGTAATAGATATAAAAAAACCCAAAACAAGCAAATAAACAAACCAAAGTTGCAGTCATGTGTAATGCCTACACTTTACTGCGTTTCAGTTATTCCATAATCCAACGTCTGTCATTTCCCCCAATTATCTTCATTTCACAGTTTCTGTAATGCAGCATTGAGAAGACAATTGAGCAGACAATTGAGAAGACCAGCGCTTCTAAAAGCATGTTTAGCTTTGTGGGTAATGTTGTTGTGAAAATGGCTTTTCCTTTTAATTATACATTTTGCCATCTGAGTTGGCTCATTGGGACCATGTTTGTACACGGAAGAAGTTTTATTAATAATATTGTTACAGCGGTTTTCATGCTTGGTTGCAATATTTGGTTTCATTAACCTTTTTTCTTTTTCTTTTTTCTTTTTTTCTTTTGTTAAATACTTTGGAGTGTTTGTAGATAACTTAATTTCTGTCCTGGCCTACTGATGCAAGGAGGCTTCCATTGCTGGAACTTCTGGTCTCCCTGCAGTTCATTCTTTAACTGAATTCCACCTGACATTCCTTATACTGCCTGTTTGAGATGATCTGTGGATCCTGAATTCATGTCCTGAAATCTGAGCTTGTGGCTTAGTGGTTATGCACCATACCCTGGGGCTTACTCTGGAAATCTGTCTACAGGGCCCTAAGCAAGCATAGCTTTCACCTAATCCAGAGTGAGTCCACATTTATTACAGGAGCAACTCTAAAAATAGTGTCATCTGAATATCCACATAGTCCTTTGCAAAGTACCATTTTAGCTGATAGTCAATTGAACTTTTGGTTTCCTGGATTAAATTGTCAACACAACACATTTTTTATTTGGCGGCTAATTATCAGATATTGGTGTTCTCATGCTGAATATCTTCCAATTCAGCAAGTTGAGTTTGAAATTTCAATACTTGAGCCCTATTCAGGTATAATAGTACCTTGGTTCTCAAACGCCTTGGTACTCAAACAACTTGGAACCCAAACACTTCAAACCCCGAAGTAAGTGTCCCGGTTTGCGAACTTCTTTCGGAAGCTGAACGTGCTCTGTTTTGAGTGTTACGCTTCTAATTTGAATGCCACACTTCCATTTTGAGTGTTACACTGAGGTCTGTCTGTTTTTGCTATTTATTTTGCGTTTTTGTTTTTGTGGCTCTCTTTTTTTGTGGCTGTGTGGAACTCAGTTCAGCTACTGATTGATTGATTGATTGATTGTGTGTGTGACTGCAGTACATTGTTTATTGCTTTCATTTTACGGATCAATGGTCTCTTTAGATAGTAAAATTCACGTTAAATTGCTGTTTTAGGGGTTGTTTTTAAAAGTATGGAACAGATTAATTCATTTTGCATTACTTTCTATGGGAAAATGTGCCTTGGTTTTGGAATGCTTTGGTTTTGGAACGGACTTCCAGAACGGATTAAATTTGAGAACCAAGGTATCACTGTATTCAAAAGAATCCCTTTTAGCTTAAACTGGCGAGAGGGTACCCATGTGCTGGGCATACCCACCAAACCACAAACTTTCCATATTAACCAGAGAGATGGGAAAGATTCCCAGTGTTGCACCACAGAAGAATCCAACACAGCAGTTGAGCCAGCAGAAACTTGTTGTGTTGTGCAACAGAATGCACAATCTATTGTGCAACCAAGTTGCCAGCAACCTGCTTCTGCATTCTCTTTCACAACAACATTTCCCGGGCATGAAACATTTTGCCAGTGGTACAAGTATACAGTGGTACCTCGGGTTAAGTACTTCATTCGTTCCAGAGGTCCGTTCTTAACCTGAAACTGTTCTTAACCTGAAGCACCACTTTAGCTAATGGGTGCCTCCCACTGCTGCTGCGCCGCCGGAGCACAATTTCTGTTCTCATCCTGAAGCATAGTTCTTAACCCGAGGTACTATTTCTGGGTTAGCGGAGTCTGTAACCTGAAGCGTATGTAACCCGAGGTACCACTGTACTGTTAAGTGACTTTAATTTAGCGCTTCGTTGGCTACGAGCCAAAGTGCATTATTTAAAACTTCTGATTTATTGGAGTATGGTTTTGTTGAATTTCACAATAAAGCACTTGCACGTATTCATTGCTTTTTTAAAATTAAAAATGGGGGTTTAGTAGACTTGCATTCCATAGGATCTTGGAACACTTAGAAGGTAACAAATGTAAAATGTTTACCCTGTTTCAGTTGTGCAGTGTGCTAAATGACCTCAGGACCTGTTCAGATACAACTAGTGCCATGTCCTCTGACAAATGGCCTATCTGCACTATGTAGCAGTATCATTCCACTTTAAACAGTCATGGCTTCCCTTAAAGAATCCTGGGAACTGTAATTTGTTAAGGGAGCTGAGAATTGCTAGGAGACCCCCTGTTTCCCTTGCTGAGCTATAATTCACAGATTGTTTTAAGAATTAATCCCTCTTCCCAGAGAGCTCCAGGAATTGTAGCTGTGTGGGGGGAATAGGGCTTGCCAAACAACTCTCAGCACCCCTAATCACGACTCTTTAAAGTGGTATGGTACTACTTTAAACATATAGTGCAGATGAAACCTTACATGCTTCCACCTTGCCTCCCCTCGCCTTTATTTGTAAAAGGCAACTTCTGGGCCAGGAAATTCCAAAATGGCACTGTTACTTGAATGCAGGATTCTCCTTATCCCAACTATTTAATCCACAAGAGACAGTGTGTTCAGTACTCGGCATAAAGAAGGTTCCATATTCAAATAACCATGGGATCTCCTAGGTCAGATATTGCTACTGTTGTTTAGGAGAGCAAGGAGGAATTGTGCAAAAGCCCAGTTTCGTTGCCTCTATCAACATACCAGGAGAATAATACCGAGATAGGCTCCCAAATGCTGCTAATGCTTTTTTTCAGGTGCAAGAATAACTTTTTTGAAAATAAGGTTTTGCTGATTGTAAGTACCGTCTATTGAAAGTTGATAAATCAGAGCAGTTACTGTCATGGCTCTTCGTTTTAATACCTTCTTCTTTTCCCTTTTATCCACCTTGACAGTTTCCTTTGATGGTAGTTCTATTTTCTCAGTTTCCAAAGCTCATAATCTCCCAGTCTTCTTTGAGTCTGAGCCTCCTTTAGAAACCTATGTTAATCAGATTATTTATGAAACAGTCTTAGTATCATCTTGGTAATCTTGCCTGGTTTTATGTGACCTATTCTATCATGTTAGGAAGCTGGTGGGGTGTGTGTGTGTGTGTGTGTGTGTGTGTGTGTGTGTGTGTGTAGCTAGACAAATAGATAAAACACATCACATATATTCTGGTAACCATAACTTATAGCTCATATCTTATCTATAGTTTATATTTGACTTTTCTTGCCTGAATGCTCCTCATAACCAGAACCTCTAAACACCTTTGCTCCTATGCTGAGAGAATTCAGTGGTGTGAAATAAGAGATTTTCAGAACCTGTCACATTCGACTTTCATCCTTTCATTAGAATGACACTCAGGATTATAGCTTCAGTCCAAAGAACCACATATTCTGCTGAATCCCATTGTTGACTGTGGAAAGCAAAGATGCTCCCCGCCCTCCCAAAAAACCCCAGCCTATTCCAATAAGAAAGTCCTGGGGGCTGACTTTGTGATACCCATTCTGTAGATATTGGCTTATGCAAAAAAGAAAGGAAGAAAAAGCTTCGCTTTCCACCCAGAGACGATGACAAACAGGCCCCTGCTTGATAGATGGATTCGTTATCACCTCCTAATTACAAGCAGATTTCCAGGTGTGCTCTCTACATTATAAATGAAAGCTGCCTAGTGTTATACAATACTGGCCTGAGGGTCAACCATAAGGGATCTGTTCCTTCTCTTCTGTCATTGGACCATATTATTCAGCTGAGGTTTCAACAGATAACCTTTGAAGGCCTGCCTGACTAATCGCCTGGTAAATGCTGCCTGTTATGAGTTTTTTTTTGTCTCCTAATAAAGAAAGGAACTTGGGGGGGGGGACGACCCGCAGTGTGTTAGGCACTTCACTGTCGGATTTTTCAGAATACCTAGCTCCTTCCTTCAGAAGGGAAAAACCAGCTTTATGGAGGTCAGCTATACTGCTGCAGCCTGCAGACCGTTTTTGCCGAAAATCATTCATGTGCACAACCCCTGATATAAACTAAAAGAGCTCTTATGTCATACATCCTAGAAGACAACCGTGTTGTATCGCAGACCACTTTTCTGGTTTGAAACCCGGAAAACCCTGTTGGGTCATGCCAGTAGCTCATTTAGTCTAGCAACCTTTTCTCAAAGTGGCCAATCCGATGCCCATGGAAGGCTGCAAACAAGACCCGAGTGCAACAGTATATTCTCCCTTCCTGTGGTTTCCAGCATCTGCTATTTGAGGCATACTGCTTTCGATCCATGGAGGCAGAGCTTTTAAGGTTTGTTGTGAAGATGTCGGCTGCCAAAACATGTGCTTTTATGGACTGGTCCAGGCTGGGGGTATATGGAGATGTCCAGGGTGCTATTGAAGCTTTGCCTATCACCTCTGTACGGCTGAGGCCGTTGCTCAAACCAGAACACCTAGACGCTGTTTTGGAAGGGATGAGGGCAAGTAAATTTTCTATTATTATTATTATTATTATTATTATTATTATTATTAGAATTCATATACCGCCAGACCATAGCACCAACTATATGGGGCTGAGGACACCTCAGCCCCAGCCTGGAAGTATGTGAGGACAGGGCTGAACCCCCACTCCCAATTTTGAAGGGCCAGGCCCCACTGGGCCTCCCTGCGGTGACGACAGGCCTCTTATGGCCTCACAGCCTCTTCCGAATGCATGTGACGTCACATGTTTGTGTCGGACGTGTGATGTCAGAAACATGCGACGAGCCCTCCCCCCCCCCCAATGTCGGGCGAAACTTGGCATCTCTGGCCCATGCTACCTAAAGAGCCATCTTCATCCACATTATTCTGCTCACATTGTGAGATCACCATTGGAGGCCCTTCTCTCCTGCTGGCCTCCTGAGAACAATCAGATTGATGGGCACCTTTTCTGCAACACCCCTCCATCCCAGGATTGCACTCAAACTTGGGATCTGTTGGCCCTTGTCTTTACAGGACTTTAGGAAACCATTAAATCCCCTGTTTGTCTCTTTAACTTTATTTTCAGCTGTTGTTCTTGTGGTTTTTTTAATGGCTTGTGACTTCTAGCTGTATTTTTGTATTGGATTTTAGTATTTATAGGCTGGATGGTTGTTTTATTGAAATCATCAGCTTTCATTCATCAGTTGGGTTGTTTTTTTGTATGTTACTTTTACTCTGTTACCTGCCTCGATGCTATCCTTAAAGGCAGCCTGAAATAATAATGCTTAAATATTTAAAATTCCCTGTCCATTTCTAGAGAGGAGTTGCAATGTGGCTAGTCGTGTGTCCTCTTGAGTATACAGCTATGTATATTGAAATTACTGAAATAAGCCGGTCTTAACTTCAGTGAACCAGATAGGATCCCACGCACCCCCTCAGTAGTTTAATATTACAGAGATTCATGTTAATTATTCCTCGTTTTCTTTTATAACCTGCTATGGCAGTTATTTACTTTATGTCACAGAGGAAGTTGCAAGCAGGTGATTAATAACCTGCCTAAGTATTACCTTTCCTCTTGCTGCCTTGTCAAGAAATAATGTGACCTGCAGATGTTTAGAGAAACCCATACATTTTATTAATGACAGCTGCTGTTGCAACATGCTCAATGAAAGCCAGCTTATCAACCATTGCAGAAACAAGAACATTTTGTGGTTTTGTTTTGCTTTTGTATTTGGGTGCTTGTCTTTGTTTTGAGTCAAGTGTACTGAAAGCTCCAGAGGAGCAGCAATAGTGCAGATGCTTTTTAGAGAGCCTGGAAGGCAAGTGAAGAATCAGGTTTGATGAAGTAAGAAACTAAGAACACAAAAGTTGAACTTTGATTTGGCTTTACATATACAGAATAGTTTGGCCGTGTTCACATGTCACACTAAGCTAAACCATGGTTTAGTGCAAAAGTGCTAGTTTTGCAACAGATTTGCTCTTCCCTAGACTTGTTTTAAGGACACAGGTGGCGCTGTGGTCTAAACCACTGAGCCCCTTGGGCTTGCCGATCAGAAGGTTGGCGGTTCGAATCCCCGCGACGGGGTGAGCTCCTGCTCCTCGGTCCCTGCTCCTGCCCACCTAGCAGTTTGAAAGCACGTCAAAGTGCAAGTAGATAAATACCTTCCAGCTGGAAGGTCAACGGCGTTTCCGTGCGCTGCTCTGGTTCGCCAGAAGCAGCTTAGTCATGCTGGCCACATGACCCAGAAGCTGTCTGCAGACAAACGCCAGCTCCCTCGGCCAGTAAAGCGAGATGAGTGCCGCAACCCCAGAGTCGTCCGTGACTGGACAATGGTCAGGGGTCCCCTTACCTTAGACTTGTTTTAGGTCACTGCACAAAGTCCAAGCCCACGATTATGGCTAAGGTATTTTCTCCTTAACCCCAGTCTGTAGCCAAGATTTGTCTTATACTTACAGGTTTGTGGTTAAGGAGGAGAGACTTTAACCATGACCCCAGGTTTCGGTGACACCCTAAACCAAACTTTGACTTAGCTGCCATCCCACCCACTGATTTTAAAAGCCCAGGAAGGAGGCTGCAGCTTTCTCTCTGGTAGCTAGCAGGTTCACACGGTTGCTGCAAACCATACTCTGGGTTACCACGACATGCAAACCAAGCCATTGTATCAGCATGCATACCATCTCTTATTTCTGCTTTTAAAATATATACCGTAGATGCTGCCGCACATATAGTGGTTGTATACAGTGGCCTGCAGTCAGTGGACTAAGGGGAAGGAGGGCAGGAGGGGTCCAGCATCCTGTCAGAGCCCGGGCGCCTCCTTCTGGCTTAGGAAGTGATGTGTGATACTCACAAGTGTGACATCAGGATGTTGTGATGTCATGCATGTGACATCACCCCAGAGGTGCAAGCTGGCCTTAACTTTTCCCTTACGAAAAGATTCATGCCACACTGCCGGGTATATATGTACATTTTAGCCCTGGGGTTTTTATAAGAGTTCTTTTTTTTAGCTGAATGGTGATGTAGAAATCAATCAATCAAATAGAAATGGATATTGTTGAAGGGAAAAATATGGCTGCCCTCTTGTCCCTAACTCCACTCAATCTAAGCCTGTTTTCAAGTCTGATTGCAGTGGGAAGGGGAGATTTGAGGGTGGGGGGTTTTCACAGCTGGGGAGAGAAGGTCTGTCTCACCAGTTGTGACCCCCGCACACACATTGGTCCTCACCTGTTGTATTTTAGGCTTGGGGGAAATCCTTCGATTAACTACAAGGAAAAGCTTCTTTCAAACCTAATTGCAGTCTGGGGCATTTTGTGGAAGAGTTCAAAGGTGGGAACACTGCAGTCGTCTCCACACCATAATTAGACTTCTTCCAAACCTCTTAAATAAGTCTATTGGCTACAACAGAAAGCTTCTTCCAAACCTATTTTTTTGTGGGGGAGGCAGATCTAGGGCCGTGCATGCGACACAGGAACCTTCTGCATCTGTTTGTGCACCTGTAGCTATTGCACTGGCAGCCCACAATTGAATGCATGGCACAATATGGTCTAAATGCTGCTTTACACAAATAATCCATCTACCGGCCTACCCTTTGTGCCACGTGCTAGTGCTGTTTCGTGACTTTCAATGGAATCCAAAGATACATACAGTGGTACCTCGGGTTAAGTACTTAATTCATTCTGGAGGTCCGTTCTTAACCTGAAACTGTTCTTAACCTAAAGCACCACTTTAGCTAATGGGGCCTCCTGCTGCCGCCACGCCGCCAGAGCACAATTTCTGTTCTCATCCTGAAGCAAAGTTCTTAACCTGAAGCACTATTTCTGGGTTAGCGGAGTCTATAACCTGAAGCGTATGTAACCTGAAACGTATGTAACCAGAGGTACCACTGTATCTGTGTTGTGTTCCAGTGCAGCTGTAGACACAAGCTATCATGGGACAAGCAACATGGTTTGTGTGTCCCGCCAATGAAACAGCCACCAAGGGGCCAGAACTTCCATGCTGTGTCCAGCTTCCCCTGCTTGTGTGTCTTGTGTGCAAAATTGCAACCCTCCACCCAGCTGCAGGCACACTGTAAAGTTTCCCACCTGTGGTGCTCAGTTTCAGAGCTGCGCAAAAGCGCTTTCCTTGCCTCCCCTTTAGTCACTCCTGAGCTAGCCAGCTACACTGTCCAAATACATCTTTATTTGTACTAACAAGAAATACCCATGAACAATGGCTGGAAGCAAGAGACAAGATGTTTTGTAAAGGCCTTTTAAAAACATACTGATGAGAGGTTTCTCTCTGGTGTGCGTGTGATTGAAACGGTGACGGCGGAAAGGGAACTCAAGGGCTCTTTGCTGGAAATTGCAAATGCGCGTCATGGTATTGGCTGCCCAAGGATTCGCAGCTGAAGAGCCGCTTCGGATGGTTTGCACTGGCATGGTTTATGCAGATGCTTTGGGAACAGATGGCATCGTGGATCCCCATGGCAAATGTGAATTTATACACACACATGTGCATGCACACACACTGTACTAAAGTATTTTGCTTGTAGGCACAAAGCAACAAAATTATTTGGGAACTCTACTCCATAAATCAGCCAGGCTACTACTGCTATGCCACATGGAAATGAAATAAGATTGATTTCAGCATTCACTCTCCTATTTGCATCTTTGTGGGTTCAGGTTATCTCTTAGCGTTTGCTGGTAGAGCTACATATTCTTGTATAATTAACAGTCTGGTATGACAAGGAAAGGTCAGAAGGTTAAGAGATCAGCCAACCTTTATCCCGAAAGTCCTAACGTTGACGTAAAATTGGAAGTGGCTCGTTTGAAAATTTCTATGCATATTTATATATTTCCCAGTGGCATTTGATTTATCCTGTGTATTGGGGAGTTGCAGATATCTCTGAAGAAGCTAACATATAATACCTTATATTCAGAATGGGGTTATTCTGCCTGTATTTTTATATCTTGATGGGTTGTGGGTTTTTTGCCAGTGTATTAATCAGCTTATTAAGCAATGGTGGCTACTTACTTAGCCAAAACTAAAAACTAATACGTAGCCTATGAAGGCATAATTTCTCATTATTAATAGATAGGGACACACAATACAGAAATTTTGGTGAATTAGTTTATGACAAGCTATTAGATTGAACTCTAAATATGATTATTATCATCGAGGGGTGCTCCTAATTATTTAGGTGCTTGTAAAAATTGATTTTGTGTATGTTCTAAAGCTGCCAGCCCTTTGCAGTGAACAGAGGTTGCATAAAATTTATTGACCTGTCGTTCACATGTGTTACTTTACTAGCACTTAATGGCCTGTTTAGATAGTCTTGGTGGGTATGAACTCCCAGTGCACTACTCCAGCTACCATACGTTGACAGGTAGCTGCCATGTAGATAAAACAGGGGAAACAGAAACGGAACTGTTAGAACCCAATACTAAGAATTTATCAAGAATGTATCTGTTGCTGAGGTGGAATACAATAGATGAGACAGTCAAGTCAGCTATGATTAAATGGGCACAGGATATAGGCCATGACATTATGTTCGCTGACTGGGAACAGTTATGGACCACCGGTATTAAATTTACGGCATGTAATGCCCTAAGAGAAAATATTATGAAAATGATTTACAGGTGGTACATGACCCCAGTCAAGCTTGCGAAGATTTATCATCTGCCCAATAATAAATGTTGGAAATGTAATGAGACTGAAGGCACCTTCTTTCACCTTTGGTGGACCTGCCCAAAGATTAAAGCCTTTTGGGAAATGATCTATAATGAAATTAAGAAGGTACTTAAATGTACTTTTCATAAGAAACCAGAGGCATTTCTCTTGGGCATGGTCGGCCAATTGGTGTCAAGGAAGGACAAGACCTTTTTTATGTACGCCACTACAGCAGCAAGGATTCTTCTAGCAAAGTATTGGAAGACACAAGAATTACCCACACTGGAAGAATGGCAGACAAAAGTGATCGACTTTATGGGATTGGCAGAAATGACTGGCAGAATCCGTGACCAAGAGAAAGAGACGGTGGAGGAAGACTGGAAGAAGTTTAAAGTATATCTTAAGAACTGTTATAAAATTGAGGAGTGCTAAAATGTTAAGGGGAAGGAAGATGCAGAATTACAGCTGAAATTGTTTGATGATTCAAGGTGAAATGAGAAAGACAATAAGTTTAAATTTAATTGGCAAAAAGGGTTGCTGAAAAACTGTAAAATAAGGATGCAAAAAGGGTGAGGTATGGGGAAGTCCGAGAAAGGAGGTTTATGAAAATGAGGTTAAGAAACTATATTTGTGTGTTTGTTTGTATTTGTTGATGTTTGTATGTTGTTGTTGTCTTGTCTTAAAATTGGAAAATTAATAAAAATTATTATATATATATAAAAAAGATAAAACAGGGGAGGGGGACTCCAAATCATACTGGGATGCGCAATCATTACTTATTTTCTAATCTGAAGCAAGGATTTCTTGGTCAGTGGAAGGAAGATGAAGGAAATGGTTTTTTTGCATTGCTTTGTCTCTACTCTACTCTGCTTTGCTCAGTCAACAGTGCAGTAGATGTAACAGTTCTGAATTTGGGGTGCGTGGTCTTGAGCAGGAGTTATAGCAGAGCCTGAACAGTTGAGAAGTGTTTCGTAGAGATGAAAAATGCACTTTTAATAGGCCCCTTTATATTTCCATCTCGTGTGTGTGTATATAATTATTAAATTTTCTGTTTTGCAATTTAAAATACTCATTTATACATCCTTAAGATATCAATGACTCCCCTTCTTCTCTTTCCATGGTTCATTTATATATCATAAATCCCTTCATATTTTACAAAAACTAAACCATTCAGTATTCCATTATTTCACTCATCAAAACTTGTTTACACTTTTGAGTTTATCTTCATGTTGCCAACGTTTTCAGGTGTACACAATTTTTTCCCATATATTCAATAAACGTTTCCAATCTTCCCTAAACTTCTCTATGTTCTTTTTGTTCTCTTATTCTATATGTTAAATCTGCAAGCTGTGCATATTGTGTCAGCTTAAGTTGCCATTCTTCTTTAGTTGGGACCTCACTCGTTTTCCATTTTTGGGCCAACAGAACACGGGCCACAGTAGTGGCATACATAAATAACCTTTTTTGACACCTGGGAATTTCACTCTGAAACCCCAACAAAAAGGACTCGGGGTTTTTTGTTTTGTTTTTTGAAAAGTACTTTTAAACATTTTTTTTCAATTCATTATGGATTATTTCCCAATACTCTTTTACCCCTTTACAAGTCCACCACATGTGAAAGAAAGTTCCCTCAAAGTTCCTTCATCTTTCCATCTCACTTTGCATGATAGTGTCCCCACAACCTTAGATAATGGAAGAGTTGGTGTGGAGGAGTGGTTAGAGTGTTGGACTAGGACCTGGGAGGGCAGGGTTTGAATCCCCACTCAGCCATGAAATCCACTGGGTGAGCTTGGGCCAGTTGCCAACTCTTAGCCTAACCTACCTCACAGGGTTGTTGTCAGGATTGAATGGGGAAGAGGAGAACTATGTATACACCACTTTGAGATCCTTGGGAGATAAAGGTGGAAAATAAATGAAATAAGTAAGTGATAGATTTGCTTTCTACTACCATATTATTAGCTCTTAGAACATGGGTAGGCAAACTAAGGGCCGGATCTGGCCCAGTTGCCTTCTAAATCCAGCCCAGGATGGTCCGTAAATCAGCATGTTTTTACATGAGTAGAATGTGTCCTTTTATTTAAGATGCATCTCTGGGTTATTTGTGGGGGCCTGCCTGTTGTTTTTACATGACTAGAATGTGTATTTTTTATTGAAAATGCATCTCTGGGTTATTTGTGGGGCACAGGAATTCATTCATTTTTTTCTTTTCAAAATATAGTCCAGCCCCTCACAAGGTCTGAGGGACAGTGGACCGGCCCCCTGGTGAAAAAGTTGGCTGACCCCTGTCTTAGAAGGTGATAACTTGGAAACCTGGGTAACAGAGTACAGGTAAATTGCAGGTGTGTGCCTAGCAAGGGAAGACAGCTTCATACATGGATGGAAGATACAGATGTGCTCTCCATCAATGACTAGTCCACCACAGTGGCTGAGGGCCCGATAGGGAGAGGGAAAATAAGATGATGCCAGCTGCTTCCTGTGCATGGATCTATCTCCATAATGAGAAACAAAAAGGAGGAGAATGGCTGACAAGAATAAGGAAATAACAAGAACTGGACAGAAATGGGAAAGGGGATATTTGGGATATCCAGATTTGACAAGCTTATGGATTTAAAATTGGAGTTTCTACTCCTGGATATAAAAATCTGGATAGAAGAAATGGACCCTCTTCTCGTTAGACTTCTTTTAGGTTTGGACATTCGTAATTTAATGATTGGACATTCGCAATTAATAAGACTGGCAAAGAATCAGAGGGATGTGGGTTTAACGCAATGTGGGAACTCCAGGAAGATATTAGAGATGGAGGGCGAGGAGGAACGTAACAGGGAAAAAGGGGAGGGAAAGTTGGAATCCAAAGGTTGTAAAATTATTATTTAATTCTATGTTGTTGTTTTGTTTTTTTTTGTATTATGTTTGAAAGGGGGAAACTCGTGGAAGGGAATAGATCGATCCTAGGGGGATGGGAATTACGCTAAACTGGGTAATGGAGGATGATTGCAATTTGGGGATAAGAATTTGTTGAACCTAATTGTTTATTTGGAAGATTTGGAATACATGAGGGGGTGGGGAGGGGAAGTCCTAGTTATTGGAAAAAGTTTATAAATTGGATTTAATTTGTTTTAATTTGGAAAACCTTAATAAAAATTATTTTTAAAAAAAAACATAATGAGATGTGTCATGCCCCAACAAATTTACAGTGGTACCTTGGTTCTTGAACTTAATCCGTCCCAGGAGTCCGTTCAACTCCCAAAACCATTCAAAAACCAAGGCACAGCTTCTGATTGGCTGCAGGAGCTTCCTGCACTCAAGCGGAAGCCGTGGAAGCTGTGTCAGGTGTTTGGCTTCCGAAAAACATTTGCAAACCGGAACACTTACTTCCAGGTTTGCGGTGTTCGGGAGCCGATTTGTTTGACAGCCACACCATTTGAGAACCAAGGTACCATTGTATAGGCATGAGTCTTTGTAGGCGAGCACTTCAATGCAAGTTCTGAATGTTACTGACATTATTGCTCAATCAACTCACTTAATGTACAGGTCTGCAAAATTATCTAACTATCCTATAGGGCACAGCCAGGGTGAAAGACTATGTGGACTTGCATAACAGCTGCAGCACATCATTTGCAATATATATGGGTGTGTACTTATTCAGAAATCTGACATGGTTACATGCCAGGAGAATTCTGGACGTGATTAATTGTAGTTAGGTTTATCTGGTGCCCTGTGTCAGGAGGACATAGGGTCAAGATTTCCCTTGCTACTCCAGTAGTAATCCATTGTCTTCAGTGGATTTATACCTCTGCAATTTGCATCCAAGTCTTTGGCAGGAATGGGAAAAATCTGCTTCGTAGTTCAGCTCTTCTGGCAGTAAAACTCTCACTCGCTCTACTGATAGCATAGACGGTCAAAAATACAGGATCTCAAACTTGTCTGGAAATTCTAAAGTTATTAAATCATTCAATGTTTGTCCTGCAATGCACTCAGCTTTTGCAGTGTGCCTCGGCATAACGTACAAAAACTACTCATTTTAGTTTAACTGGGAGCAGATGTGGGGGCGACATTCCCAGGAAACTAGGATGTTAAATCACATATATAAACTAGCAGCGGTTCAGTTTGCAATTGAAGTTAGCAATAATCATCCCACCAACAACACAATATAGTGCTTCAAACAACCAGGAGCTTTTCCTTTCAGTTGTTATCCTTCATTTTCAAATGCTTTAAAATGCCAAGAGAGGTTGCCAACAATATAACATATCATCATGTATTAGAAATGGTGCAGTTTGTGGAGGAGCACTGTTTTTGCATTACAAGTACCCATGGTGCTTGCAATACAATGTGGGCTCTCTAAAGAGGTACAGGTTTATCCCTAAGGCAATTGGACCAGGATATGGAAATGATTAATTTTCATGCTTCCCAGAATGGTCACTGTGATTGGTGCAAAAGTGCATTCCAGTTCAGTCCATCCATTCAATAAACCATGGGTAAACCTGAAATTCAGGTGATTGAGCCATTCAGTCTCCTATAGTTGTATAAATTTAGCCCTGCAGTTTTCATGCCATTACTTAATACCATCCAGTAGTTGCTCATTTTAAATAGTGCAGTGCTTAGTTTTCATGATGTGTTTTTGATGCGCAAACCCCTCTTTCAACAGGGCTCAATATTTATCTATACTGAATGACCAGTGTTCCTTTCTGAATATTCTTATTTTCTTGTTCCAAATTATGGGTGGCTGTTGTTGATTTTTGCTTTACATTTTACACAATATTTTAGGTTCTTCAGAAGCATCTCGGTGTCTTCTGCTTTCACAAAATTGCTTTCTAAATATATGCTTGATTTAATCTTCACAACACACCCAACCACTTCAGAAGAGAGTCTGTCTTCGATCTTCGCACTAGTGTTTTGGGGAAATGTTGTTGCTTCAAGGTCCCAGTGGCTACTAATGTCATGTGATATTAATCAGTCAGTATGGTTTTGTATTAGAAATATGGTTGAGGATGTGTCATTGGCATGTGGAAAACAAAGGCTTTTGGGTTAGCACAGTGAACGCACATGTGATGTGATTATGGGTTGTAGCCAATGCTGATCCTACACAGAGTAGACCCATTGGCAAAATTAAGTTAAGTTCATTAATTTCAGTGGGTGTATTCTGAGTAGAACTTAATTGGGCATAACCTTTTGCCATTATGATCCCCATACTTTTATAGCTGGGTTTTATGTAACAATTGCAAACAAAAAAACCCCCTGATGTTTCAAGACAGAACATGTCATGATTTTTTTGCAAATACAGTGGTACCTTGGTCCTCGAACTTAATCCGTTCCAGGAGCCCGTTCAACTCCCAAAACTGTTCGAAAACCAAGGTGCGGCTTCTGATTGGCTGCAGGAGCTTTCTGCACTCAAGTGAAAGCCGCGTCGGACGTTTGGCTTCTGAAAAACATTCGAAAACCACAACACTTACTCCCGGGTTTGCGGCGTTTGGGAGTCAAGCCGTTTGAGTACCAAGGTACCACTGTAGTGGAGACAAACTCACCCCCACCCCAGCTGTAGGACACAGATGTGTAGAACACATCAGCCCAAAGGCTATACTATATGGTCCAATGACAGGATTATGTAATATGTACTATTATGATGAAATTACCCAGTCTGTAGCAGCAGAAATGGTTATCGATATCGATATCAATATATTTGTGGCCGCCCATTACTAAACTTGCTGCAGTTTTAAGTTTTTATTAAGAAAATACATCCCACAAAGTAGGTCTCCCCCTGCCCCATTGCTAGGCACCACCTTATTAGTCGTATTTGTCATCAATAGCATATAACCGATAAACCCCCAATGGATAATTCCAGAGATCACGCCTTCATTTTCCAAAGGGGAAAAGTGTCAAGTAGGCAGTCAAGAGAATGATTTCTTAGATCATCCACTTTTGCCGCCGTTATTGCACTAAGGACTGAGGTAGGGATGGGGAGTTAGCAAAGAATATTATTTTCCATGCAGTTCCTTTCATAGTAAATTAAAATACATGGGATTGCATAGCTTGGAGGATTATTTGTAATTAAGACTTCCATCTCTGAGTGACCTGTTTGAAACTATCCCAGATCAGTAATGGACATTAATCCCACTTTGGGACAGTCTACTTACAGGGTGGCAAAGTCTTTCTTGATGTCATTTGTAATTATACAGCTGATTTTTTAAATAGCCTCATGATTGGGGTGGATGTCTAAATAGTCATAGTTTTGAGTAATTACCAATGCTTTTTAAACTGAAGCTTTTTCCAGAAGCTATTGCTGCTTCTCCATAAATTCAGTTAACTTAACCAGGGAGTGGGGGAAGAGAAGGTCTCCGCCCCCAATCTCCATGTATTAATTGAATGAGTGCATAATGCACAGGGTCTATTTGGGCATTGAATGAGCTTGTGGAGATCAGAGGTGGAGCCAGCTGGGCCCCCAGTGTGTGTTCATTGAATGCCCAGAAAAGCAGTATCAATAATGTCTGAGAGGGGTTGTTTGTTAACTCCTAAATAGAAAGTATTTGTTGTATATTATGTACAGTAACAATTAGATAACTAAGTATGCTTTTTCTAACAGAATCATAATGATCAAGCTCTTGATTACAAGTTGAATATTACTATATTTAGGATAGTAAAAATTAAATGAATGTTAAATGGTTTGGGCAGCAGTTGCTGCCAGAGAAGTGAAATTGTGTATGGCAAAGTCCTCTAATTTTAAGACTGCATTTGGTGTTTGCGCAGAACAGCAGACCTTGAAGTAAAGTGACATAGCCATTTTATATGGTAGATTCCAGAGGCAGCCGTTTTCCTGCCTATGAGCTCTGTTTTTGTGATTGTTATCAGCCAGTTAGGATCAGTTTGACTTCTGCTTTAGGGGCAAACATTTTTTAGATTGGCACAGGATGTCTTGCTTTCGCCCAAGTAGACTTCCTCAGGTAGTAAACCTGTGGATGCTCAGTCCTTGTTCTAGGAAACTTGCAGTGAACCTGTGCCTGGACCACACTATTTCAGAATAGAGGTGAATTTTCTTTCTGAAACATTCACTCCACATAGAAACAAAGTATACTGGGGAGAATGTCATGTTTCTAGTCTAGCCTTCTCCCTGACAGGCTTCTCTTCTTTGTGGAGGGTTTTGGTTTTGCAAGGAGAAACCCCTACCTAAAGTTTGAAGACACAAACTAGGTAAGAAGATACCATGTGCCTAAGTGTCCAAATATCAACTTCATCATACCATCTCACCATTAGTGATACATATTGCATTGCATTCCAATTTGGAGGTGTGTGGAAATGGCCATCCAGTTGAGACATTTGGGGCTGGAAATAATTTATTTTTATTTTTATGTGGAATATCTGCATCCCACCCAACTTTCAAGATGGTGAACAACCGAATAGAATTTAAGCATTCCGTTGCTAACAATAACTTAAAATCAGTTTCTGATAATAAAAGCTCTAGCATAATACAGCAATGATAGAAATAAGGATGGGAAAAATACAACATCTATTAAATATGTAGGAGACTAAAATGTTCATTCCTTCCTTCATCAGCTACATCAGTCTTGAAAATTGTCCCCCTGGTGTGTCTACACAAGTTAGTAGCAAATAAACAGAATGTTCCCATTGGCACCAGTGGTAACTTCTTACTAACCTTTGTGGCCAACCCAGGAGTATGTGGGTATTTTGGAGGGGAGTCACATTTGGAGCTGGAAGTGATAAACCTCTGCTCCTTATGCACTGCAGTTCCTATCACAATGGGGAGGGCTGCCTGAAATAAAGTAGAAAAAAGCAAGTGTACTGCATTGAGCACAACTTGTAGTTTGGCCATTCCATATGAGCAATTCCTCCAGATGAGCAGCCACACAGAATTTCTCTCCTTCCTTATTTACTTGAGTCAGACCTAACTACCACACAGAGCATCCTCCGGGTCGGATCCTTTAGACTTTGGTCTAGCTGCACCAGAACTGGACCTCCCGACTACAGCCTGACTCAGAACTTGGAGAAGGCACAACACCATTCTCTGTGGCAAAATAATAGTTAAAGGAAAACACACACACACACACACACACACACACACACTTTTGGGTTTTTGCGATGTGAGCAATGAAAGCGAAACAAAACACTTCTCAAAATGGGGGACTGAAGAAGCAAATATGATTTTAGCAAACGTTACAAAACAGAGGAGGGTGGGGTAATAAAAAGGAGAATTGCACAGCCCTAGTTTGATACTCTCAGTCGCAGCAAGAACTTCTTTGGGGTTCATCTTTGGTAAGGAGGTTGCACCTATATTCTACCAACACACACATGGTTCATGGAGACTACATAAGCCATCCTGCTGCAATGCTAAATAAGGCACAGGAGATTTTTAGTTGCCAGGAATAGCTCTGTAATGAGGCAGGGAGTGCATCAGCTCATACTTCAAATTTCTCCGCACCCTTGCTGTTGTGTAATAATAGAGCTGTAAGTGGTAGAGATTCTTTCTGCTCTGTGAATGTGGCTTGCTTTGTGAGGTTTGGCACCATAACAGTAGGTGGGTTGATATACTGTACATTCAACATTGTAGAGGCACAGTCATTGTCGTCATGTAGATGCTGCTTAGCAAGGAATAATTGTTGGAAATAATGCTGTTTCCTGCCATAAAGGCAGAGTGCACAGTATAGCGGGAAACAGTGGCATAAGTATTGCTGGAAGATACAGGGATATACTCAGACTTATGAAGGAAACAATATTCATACAGAAGTAAGATACACTCTCTTGAATTAAACTGAACAGCAACAGCAACAATGGTGGTTGTATATTCATGCAAATTGGCCGTAAATAAGATAAATAAGATGGGACGCGGGTGGCGCTGTGGTCTAAACCACTGAGCTTAGGGCTTGCCGATCGGAAGGTCAGCAGTTTGAATCCCCGCAACGGGGTGAGCTCCCATTGCTCGGTCCCTGCTCCTGCCAACCTAGCAGTTCAAAAGCACATCAAAGTGCAAGTAGATAAATAGGTACCACTCCAGCGGGAAGGTAAATGGGGTTTCCGTGCACTGCTCTGGTTTGCCAGAAGTGGCTTAGTCATGCTGGCCACATGACCTGGAAGCTGTACGCCAGCTCCCTCGGCCAGTAAAGCGAGATGAGCGCCGCAACCCCAGAGTCGTCTGGGACTGGACTTTCAGGGGTCCCTTTACCTTTACCTTTAAGCTTTTAATCCCTGTTACTTTGTCCTTGTTCTCTATTTGTGTTTCTTTTGATTTCAAGGACTGACTCAGTACTGCGTGCGCACTTCTCCTAAAGTGCATATATCTTTCTCTTTCTCTTTTTAGTTCTGCTTTTATATGTAAGTGCAGGATTACTTTCTCCGAGATGGCAGAGCATAAGCTATTCAGGACTGTTTTATTGAGGCTTTTTGCTTCATGCTTACTGAGAGCATTCTAGATGTAATGGCAGCAACTGCATTCATTGTTTATGCCTCTCCTGCATCCAGGTATGAATTGGGGCTCCTGGTTCTAAGTTTAACATCAAAAATGGGAAGAGAAGTTGAATACCTCCCTGCAGTCTATCGCTTGAAATGGCAGCAATATGAGACGTGACCCATGTTGGGAGAATAGGCCTGGGGCAAAAGGTTGTGGGGACCTGCTAAGCTCCCCTTATCTGCACACTTCTTTTGATCTTAACATTAGACTTCCAACTCCAGCTTTATATATGATTGGGGCAGGCATGTGAACAAAGTTGAAATTCCTCCATCAAGCCTTTTTGGAGATCGAGGTCCTGTTTCTATGCCATGGGAGCTGGGCATAAGGATGAAGAAATCTGTCAATATCAGATTCTCTCAGCTACTCACTTTTCCTGTCTTCCGTTTCCTCACATTTCCACATCAGTTTGATATTTTTAAAAGAGTCCTCGTTAAAATTCACCAGCTTTTTAGTGTGAATTTCCTTAAATATACACATTTCTGTATGTAATTTTGCCCACTGTACACATTTTTGCAAAGCTGTTTTCCTTGATGCAATGCATAATGCTATTTTGTCTGATTTTTTTCAGTAAGAGTTGCATCTATATGCACATGTCACCTCAGTACATGTACATGTACACATTACTTGGCCGGAAAACTGAATTGCAAAATTCAGAGAAGCGTGAATTTCAGAGGGTGGCTGTGTTTTGGTTTGCATATTGCTTTGGAAAGTGCAAATTCACCTTTTACATGTCAACTGAATCAAATTCATCCCCCATCCCTGGGAGTGGATGGAATGAGTGGGCAGTAAGTCAAATATCAAATACTTACAGAAAAGGCAAATTTGAAATCCAGCTAGAAACATTGGTTATCACGTGAAGAGGCTTTAAGTAACTTTACAATGCTTTACAATGGTCTTGTTTTGGACCCCTCCCCTTTACGGTGATAGGGAAATTGCTGTGTTTTACATAATGTAGTTTCAGAAATACCTCCTGCATCAGAAATAATTAATTTTGTATCATCTGAGCCAACAGTCAAAGGAACTTAAGCTCTGTTTTAAGGAAGCTCAGATCATTTTGAGCTGCCATAATTCCTTTACACCAGATTCTGCTGGGACTTTTTTTTTTAGCTGGAACTTACCAGAACTCAGTTCCGGCACGTCTCGGGAGGCCTCCATTGTGCATTCATGGCACCCCTTTTTCTAGAAAAATAGCACTGAGTTTATCCTTAGTCTTAACATCATACATTGAACTTTTTAAAAAAATCATTTGTTGTATACCTTTATGTAGCCTGGCTGGAGCTAAAGCTGGACTGCAAAGGGGGTGTGGAAATGTTCTTTTGCAGAAGTAGCTTTCATTAAAGTTGTCCCTGCAAAGGATGGAAAAAATTGGGAGTGTAGTTTTGAGTGCACTTGATTCTTTCCTTTGAAGCTGGGTCAAAGTGTCCCACAGGTGGTGAGGGAGATTAGGATCTGACCCAAAGGAGGTGGACGAGCCCTAGGTTAGGCCATCCGGCCAGATCCTGTTCCCCACCCAGCCTATAATGATTGTAAACTTCTTCATTATTTTCCGTCTTGAGAAACGTAGCGGCATGGTTCAACCCAAGCACTTTTAAGTCCTATGGATTTTAATGGGAGGTTGAACACTGTTGAAATCAATGAGACCTGAATCAAAGTAGCTGGATAGCATCTTTAGTTGATTTTTAAAGGATATTAAAATGCCTTTAATCAGAATGCATCAAATTAGAACTGTGGGAATGGCTGTTGGGCAGAAGATGGGTTCTAAACATTGGGATAAAGTGAACGAATTACTGTCACCCACAGATTCGGAATTAAACTTCTGTTATCAGGCAAGTTAATACCACTGGCTTCAAGGCAGTTTCTGAGAGCAAATGGTGTTAAGATTCTCTATAAAGAGAAGCACTGGGATCCAATAAATTACACTCATATTGAAACTATGCTTTCATATAAACGTAGTGCGTACTTAGAAGATCCTTCCATCATGCATTATACCGCAGCTTCCAGGCATAATGCAGAAACAGCTAAAAATGTAAGTGTATTGTAACGTTCTGGAATTAAGGTAGACATACCAAAATAAATGTGTAACTGTATCATTTTGTAGGTCTTCAGTATTACTGCATCAGTACTATAACTGTAATTAGCTAGCTATAGGTCAAACTATTAATAAATCTCCTGAAATTAAATGTGCAATTTGTCAAAAACCTTTGCAAATTGATTAGTCAGAATTTAGAAGCTTTTTAATTAAGTAGAAATTTATGCAATGCTGTATGTTATAATTACGAATGAGCTCTTCTATAGTATTTTTGAGCATCAGCAAAAATTAAAATATTGGAAAACATTATTGGGTCACATTAATATGTCAGTGTCAAAATCAACACATGAGTTAAAAGATATCTTACATCTTATATAGTGTTATGATCTCAGAGCTGGAATCATTAGCCAAATACAAAATCAATGAGCAAAAAGACCTAATTAAAACATTTTTGGAGTACACATTCTCTGATTTATATCTCGGTAAAACTTTTGCCTTTTTTTCTGTAGTTTCTACAGCAAGGTCAATGCTGTGGCTTGAATGTTACACTGTAACTGCTCTTTCAAAGTGATCTGTTATATATTTATTTAAAATTCTACCTATGCTTTGCCTCAAAGTCTCAAAGGACCAAAAACAAGAAGTTAGGATATAATATGACTTTAATGAAAGCTACTTCTGCAAAAGAACATTTCCACCCACACACCCTTTGCAGTCCAGCTTTAGCTCTAGCCAGGCTACAAAGGAAGATTCCTGCCAAAAGCCAAGGCATCCAGCGCCATCTTCAAGCCCAACTTGTAGCATTTGGGATCAGATGCACTTGGAAAATCCAGACCGAGGTACTTCAAAGTGCATCCGATCCCATTGGGGCTTGCAAATGGTGCCCAATTTAAAAGGTGCCAGATGCGAGCCCTGTTTGCAAAGGAACAAGCAGGAGTATAGTTCATTTGCAGCTGCATCTTTACCCGCCCCAAAGCTGATGTTCCTGTGATGTCAGTTGTTGGGCAGGTAGGTATGGCTTGGTGGTGGTGGGGAAGCCTTGTGAACCAAATTAGAACTGTAGCTGCACCACCTAATGTGATCCACAAGCCTAATTTGTTCCCTGTGCCTGTTTTAGCTGGTGTAATCCAGGGGGCAGCAAACTTTCCACAGGGGGCCGGTCCACTGTCCTTCAGACCTTGTGGTGGGCTGTACTATTTTTTTAAAAAATGAATTCCTGTGCACACTGTGAGGGGGGCAAGTAGTCCTCCTCCCCACCCCCAGCCCCAGCTGCCTTCTCGGTTTGCTGCCTGCCTCATTTGCCAAAGGGCTGGCGGCAGTGGTGCGAAAGGGCTTCCTCCCCACCTAGAGAAAGAAGGTGCTGTGCTTCCCTTCCCAGGGGCTGCCGCCACTGCCGCTTCTGCTTCTTGTGAAGTGGGTAGGCAGAGCGAGCTCGTCCGCTCCGCTCTCTGGCCCACAGGAGCACCAGGGCGGCGGGGGCGGGAGGAAGAGGCCAAGCTGCGGCAGCTCGGCCAATCAAACGCCATGCCTGGTTTACCTCAGTGGCGTTTGATTGGCAGAGACGTCCCCGTGCCGTGCTGAGGTAAACCAGGCGTTTGGTTGGCAGAGCTGCCACTGCTTGACCTCGTCCTCCCTTTGCCATAGGCGGGAGTCTTGCTTTGTGGCAGGTTCCGCCTTCGCGGTGCGTGCCGGATTTAGGACCCAGGTGGGCCTGATCCAGCCTGGGGGCCTTAGTTTGCTGACCCCTGGTGTAATCCCTGTATACCCTTGGTCTTTTCTGTTGAGTGCATTCCTAATGTTGATAGGTTATACAGAACTTAAGCCGGACTGATTATTCTGAATATAGTTGTTAATGTTCCATGAGATCACAGGACTTTAGCTAATAGCTAGAGGTGCAGATGGGGTATTGGATAGAAGTTGTCTGTCCTCACCACAATCCCTGGCTGTACTTTTGCTGACAGACTACTTTGTGTTACAGATTTCTGGAGTATATCACTGCATCATAAGATCAGTGAAGCTGTGCTGACATGTGCTTTTACATCAGGTTTCACAGGATCAACATATGCCAAAGGATTAGCTATACACTATTGGTTCACTACTGAAATTGTACAAAGCCATCACCAGCAAGAAGCCTCTGTTATGGAAGACTATTTGAAGGGCTGCTGTAGCCCAGACAAACACAAAAGGACAACCTAAACAGCTCATTCCAAACAGGTTTTGGATTTGGAGAATCGGACAGAGGCAATGCTACTACAGGAAATAGCGTTGTATAAAAAACATGATGGACTCTTATGAATTAACTTTGCATTATAATTCTGTTATGCTAATTGAAACTTTAAAAATGGTATCTCAGACAACTTGGCAGGGGTATGCATCGATTCCACTTAAGCAAAATAAAACGATAAATCTGTACCACATTCTGTATGGCGGGGATAGTCAACATGGGGATCTCCACGTGTTTATAAACTACCAGTCTCATCATAGGTATAGGTAAAAAGGTAAAGGACCCCTGGACTGTTAAGTCCAGTCAAAGGCGACTATGGGTTCATCTTGCTTTCAGGCCGATACACTGAAACAGAAGTCACCAGACCCTTATATATAGTGGAAGGTGGGGTGGTTTTTTTCCAGAAGGGTAGTTGGAGATGAGTGGTTGACTCAATAGGTATGGTAAACCTGTTGATGACTGTTAACGACTGCAATTAGTCCTACAGGAAAAAGCAAGGGATAGTATGCAGACGACCAAAAATAGCTTTAGTATGTATAATGAGACAAGAATCCAATATCTCTATTCAGACCAGGTCTCTCTATAGTTTTAAGTTTAGTAATAAGTTGTAATTCAGCAACTTCTCTTTCAAGTCTATTTCTGGAATTCTTTTGTAAAGACAGCTGCTTTGAGATCCTGTATTGAATGTCCTGGGCGATTGAAGTGTTTTCCTACTGGCTTCTCTGTCTTGTGATTTCTGATGTCAGATTTATGTCCATTTATCCTTTGGCATGAGGATGCAGGTGGCGCTATGGGTTAAACCACAGAGCCTAGGACTTGCTGATCAGAAGGTTGGCGGTTCGAATCCCCGCGACGGGGTGAGCTTCCATTGCTCGGTCCCTGCTCCTGCCAACCTAGCAGTTCGAAAGCACGCCAGTGCAAGTAGATAAATAGGAACCGCTCTGGTTTGCCAGAAGCGGCTTAGTCGTGCTGGCCACATGACCCGGAAGCTGTCTGCGGACAAACGCCGGCTCCCTCAGCCCATAGAGCGAGATGAGTGCCGCAACCCCAGAGTCGGTCACGACTGGACCTAATGGTCAGGGGTACCTTTACCTTTACCTATCAGAACAGCCAACTTGATATGGCAATGAGACACAGAGAAAGGCTTCAGGTGATGACCACAAAACCTGGGCATGTTTATGTGGTTGAAGGTGGTCCTTTAGGTATTCTGGAACCATTCAAGGTTTTGTAGGTGATCACTAGCGCTTTGAATTGTGCCAGGAAATGGATTGGCAGCCAGTGTAGTTGTTTTACAATAAGGGAGAGATCCATATGTTTTCATTATCCATATGTTTTCATTTAGGCAGCTTAGAAAATAATAGGAAATGTGATTTGGTGTTCTGTCTCTGGGAGGTTTGCTATAAGGTCTGCAGACTCCTGTTCTTTTGCATAAGGCGGTCAGGACAAGTATATTTTATTCGCAGCATGATTCATGGTCCTCAATGGCCATTGCTGAACAAAAACCAGAAATACAGATATAGAACGAAAACTTTGGTTGCAAATTGTTGTTTTATGAACATGGACTTCAAAAGTACTGTGTCACCCAGAGAAATAACATATAGTAATACCAGAGGAAATAGAATTTTGATCATTGCTTTAGCTTTTATTACATTTATGGCTAAGAATATGTTTATTGTACAGTTTTTGCCAGTGAAGATTGAAAGGAAACAGATCGCATAGGCGACACAAAATAAGAAAATTCTTTTCATATGGGCTTCATTTCATAGCATTTTCCTGCCACCCCTTTACCATCTTTCAAGAACTACGGATAAGAGTGTAAAATATTCACACCTCATTACGTTTAAATTAACTAAGGAATTAATTACTGCTTCAGTGTATATTCTTGCTAATTATAATGAATAGTAAGCTGTATCTTTTAAATGACTATTAGTTTCATTTGAAAAATTTTCCCATTTTCCCAAGAATGTAAGGTTTACACACACACACACACAAACCCAAATATAATTTTAAAAGCTAATGTGAGCTAATTAATTTATTACAAAAATGGGAAGAAATAGTAAGAATAGGCATCTAGATAATCCAAAGAATTAATGTTACTTAATTACACAGGGACTCGATAATAACCAAGCATTACCATAGGCATAATTCATTATGAAACATCCAGAACTACCCAGCTAATTTAGATATATTATGAAAAAAGCTATCTTAATTCAATTCCGAGGCAATTTGGCATAAATTACTAAATTTATTTTTATAAAACATAAAAATCTGTGTGACTTTTAAAATACATCACATAAGCATGTTAATCCTTTAGGGACAAAATACGAAATAAGCATACTGATATTTGTTTTCAGCCTTATTTTATCTCCTCTATTATTACCCTCAGGAAGAAATCATCTCCCAATTTTTCATTGCTTCCATCCGGTGGATCAAAGAATATGGCCTGTAGCTAGGGATGGAGTAGAAATTCATTTGGTTTGCATTTTAAAGCCAGTTGGCTTACTTTGCCAATCCCAAACTTACATGCAGATTCGAATTCAGTCAGCAATGTGGCTTGTATACTTTGAATTTTCAAGTGCAGTTTAAGCTTTAAAAATGCACAGAGAATGTGTATGTCCCTGGAAAATGTATACAAAAATGTGTTGCATTAGGAGGAATTGCATTGAAAAGCATACAAAAGTCGCATTGTAGGAGAATGTATATAAAATGCCTGTCCAATGCGCGTCAAATGTGTACAATTGAAATGCAGGGGTTTTTGTTGCATTTTTATAAACTACAAAAAAATGTAAGGATAAAATTGGGTGGGAGCAAGGACCATGTGTACAATTGAGTTCCTTGGAGTAAAACATGGAACTATAAGTAGGTGTGTGTTTCTGGACATACCGTATTTTTCGTCCCATAGGATGCTCCGTCCCATAGTACGCACCTAGTTTTTTTGGGGGGGAATAAAGGGGGAGGGAAATCCTTTATTTTCCCCCCAAAACCTGGTCGGGGAACAGCGGGATGGCGACGCTGTGCCTCCCCGCTGTCCCCCGAGCTTGTGGGGCTGGCCGGTGTCTGGCCGGCGCGTGGGGCGCTCTGCTTCAGGGCGCTCCGCGCGCATGGCAGCAGACTGCTATCCGCAGTGTGGGGAGCCCTGCGGGAACTCCAGCGGGCTCCCCAGGCTTGCTGATAGCTTCCTGAAGCCTGGAGAGCGAGAGGTTGGTGTGCACTGACCCCTCTCGCTCTCCAAGCTTCAGCGAAAGCCTATATTTGCCCCATAGGACGCACACAGATTTCCCCTTCATTTTTGGAGGGGAAAAAGTGCGTCCTATAGGGCGAAAAATACGGTAATTAAAGCTGCTGGTATTTACCTGTAATGGCCAAAACAATTAGGCACCAGGATATTATGAAAGACCACTGCCTCCTGTGTCAGCCTGCCTGAAATTTGCAATATTCATGAGAGACTGTGTGGCAGAGAGGGGGCTGATGTCGCGTCTGTGACATCACACGTGTGGCATTGCATCACATTTTGGGAGGAGCCAGTGGGTGGAGCCAAACATGGTGGCCGGTGGCTTCTCTCTCATGTTTGGCCTACTTCCCTATCAGGAGGAGGAGAAGCTCTGTCCCTTGGAGTTGGCGCCCCTGCTGAGTGTGATCTTCCACCACCAAGAGAGCCTAGTTTGGTGAGTAGTGGGTATAGGCCCTTGTCTATAACTGTATCCTGATTCTCAAACCCCCTCCTTAGGGAAGTCAGGCTAGATCCATGTTTGCTTAGCTTTAAATGAACTGTAATAAGGGTTTGTTTTGCCTGGCTTTTGGTGCGTTTTCAATTCTACTCCCTGGTTTTGTTTTCATTATGGGTTTTTGGGTTTACTTGGACAGTGGCCGGAGCAAGGGCACACATCACTTGGTCTCAGTCTCCCCCCTTAAAGGTGAGATGTTTTTTGTTTCTACTTAATTATTTCAAAACGTGCATCTCAGCTGTCTTTATGTTTCAGTTACAGTGGTACCTCGGGTTAAGAACTTAATTTGTTCCAGAGGTCCATCCTTAACCTGAAACTGTTCTTAACCTGAGGTACCACTTTAGCTAAAGGGGCTTCCCGCTGCCACCGTGCCGCAGCCACACGATTTCTGTTCTGAAGCAAAGTTCTTAACCCGAGGTACTATTTCTGGGTTAGCGGAGTCTGTAACCTGAAGCGTCTGTAACCTGAAGCGTCTGTAATCTGAGGTACCACTGTAAGTGCTATTGCGACTTCAGAATGGGGTCTCGCAGCCTCCTTTGAAACTGTTTAAATTGGCCAAGTTATACACAGAATGGTCTTAAGATAGCAAACTATAAGAAGCAAAAGTTTTATCTAGTCTAGCATATCCTTTCTATGACTATACATTATAAGGTAAAAGGGTAAGAGACCCCTGGACAGTTAAGTCCAGTCAAAGACGACTATGGGGTTGCGGTGTTCATCTCGCTTTCAGGTCGAGAGAGCCGGCGTTTGTCCACAGACAGCTTTCTGGGTCATGTGGCCAGCATGACTAAACGGGACACCATGACGAAAACCAGAGCACATGCAAACACAATTTACCTTCTCACTGCAGCAGTACCTATTTATCTACTTGCACTGCTAGGTTGGCAGAAGCTGGCACAGAGCAAGGGGAGCTCACCCCGTCGTGGGGATTCAAACCACCGACCTTCTGATTGGCAAGCCCAAAAGGCTCAGTAGTTTAGACCACAGTGCCACCCACTCCTTGAATCGTTATACCATTGGTCCATATATTATACTATTGGTCAGCTTGCTCAGCAATGTCTGCAGCAGGATTCAGAAACCTGTGGTCTTCAAAATGCTGCTAGACTACAGCTCCCAAAATCCCCTTCCAAAGTTCTTTCAGCCGCCAGCTAATCCAGTTTTATACAATCCCCATGTCAACAGCGCCCTGGGATCTTGGTTGCGGATCTGTCGCAAAGAAAATCTGTCACCATGAATCCTCTTGGCCCCGATAAATATTAATTATAGGCTGAGTTACACAAGGACAGTAATGTTAATATGAGTTGAATTCTTTAGAATTTTTGTGAGTTCTCATACTGGCCTTTGAATATTTGTTGTTTAGTCATGTCTGACTCTTCGTGACTCTATGGACCAGAGCACGCCAGGCACTCCTGTCTTCCACTGCCTCCCGCAGTTTGGCCAAACTCATGTTGGTAGCTTCGAGAACACTGTCCAACCATCTCGTCCTCTGTCGTCCCCTTCTCCTTGTGCCCTCAACCTCTCCCAACATCAGGGTCTTTTCCAGGGAATCTTCTCTTCTCATGAGGTGGCCAAAGTATTGGAGCCTCAGCTTCAGGATCTGTCCTTCCAGTGAGCACTTAGGGCTGATTTCCTTAAGAATGGATAGGTTTGATCTTCTTGCAGTCCATAGGACTCTCAAGAGTCTCCTCCAGCACCATAATTCAAAAGCATCAATTCTTCAGCGATCAGCCTTCTTTATGGTCCAGCTCTCACTTTGAATATTAGTTTATATCAAATGCTGCTTTCCTCTCTGTTAAGATGAAAGCAAAACTTTTCCTGCACAGTGGCTATTTCAGCTCAAAGAGTTGAATATTCTCACATGAACACATGGTTCCATCTCCCACCGCCTAAGAGGCCTGCTATTCATTAAAAGCTCAGTGACACTGCTTGCTGACTGGGTTAACAAAACTTGAATATGAGAAGATTCAAAGAACACATATAAAAAACGTTCTTTTGAAATTGATATATCTAAATTGAAAACAAACCGTATTCAACACACACACACAAACACAATACACACACAAACCAGATGTAATCTGAAAGGGCATAAAACAATCTAAAGAAGTCTTATTATTCTACTTGCAAGTGGTCTCAGAAAGATTGGTATCCTTAAACGTAGGATTTTTTTTTTTAAAAAAGAGTAGAATGAATGAATGGTTTCCTAGCCAATTAAATTGAGCCTCCATATCTAAAAGCAGCATACTGCTGAGAAAACAGGTGATGGGTGCCAACAGAAACGGAACACCCATTCTATTTATGCTCTGTTTGTTAACCTTCTAGAAGAATCTGGCTAAGTAATTGCAGGAAAAGCCAGTAGCTCAGAGCCGGAGTATATGCTTTGTATACAAAAGGTTCCAGGTTCAATGACCCAACAGTTCCAGGTAGGGCTGTAGAGACCCCTGTGTGAAATCCTGGCAACCTGATGCCAGTCGCTGTAAACCAAGTGTGTAGAACCCGTGGTCCTTCCTAATGTTGTTGGACTCTCAGCTCCCATTGACCTCGGCCAACATAGCCAATGGTTCATAGAATCCTAGAATTGCAGAGTTGGAAGGGACCACAAGGGTCATCTAGTCCACCCCCACCCCCACCCGACTATTCCAAGAATCGTTCACCCAACAAGGGGCTCGAATAATCCATCAACCTCTGGATTGATCACAGGTTCTCCATCCCTGTCATAGACAGGGATCTGTGTGAACAGATAAAAAGCAGGTGGAGTGTTGCTTTAGAATTATTATAAGCTGCATTTGGCTTCTGTGCTTTCATTGTCGTCAATAGCTTTGCACTATCACAGTTACGGGGGGGGGGGGCACGTCATTTTGAAAGCAGGGACAGAGCGATTTTGCTGTGCACTGGACTTAAAAAAAATACTGGCAACTGAACCGCTGAAGGATTTGAGGGCTGTTTCACACATGATTCCCACCCACCCCCATATGTTGAGATACAATAACTTTTATGAAGGGGGGAAAGCATGCACTTATGCATGCAAAAATTGTGCTAGTGTGTACTTTGCTATGTGCTGCAGCTTCTGAGCGCAACCTAACCATGGCAGTGAATATGGGGGAACTGGAAGCATAGAGGTAGAACCCTGTCCAAGGCATGAGGGAATTCCACTCTCTCTCTCTCTCTCTATGTGTGTGTTTGTGTATATGTATCCTGTCTAGGGCTCTAACGCTGGTCTGGCAAATCATTGTGAGCTGTATGTATAAGACTGTCCCCCATTAAGTCTGTTTTCATATATAATAGAGTGAATGCAATATGTCACCCTTGTCTTTCCTGAAAGATGCCAGGAGAGAATTGGGACGTGTTTATGCGTAGAATCGAGCGTGTATGTTTGCTTCACTCGAAGGAAGGAAGGAAATCGTTGTAGAAAAGAAGCTTTGGAGAAGAATTAAACAGCGGAGGGAGGATAATGAGAGAGATTTTGTAAACTTTAAGGCACGTCTGTGTGTGTGTGTGTGTGTGTGTGTGTTTGTGTTTGTGTGTGTGCAGCACTGCTGCTTAGAATCCTGAGGCAACTCTTATTTCTATTTTATATCTTTTTTAAAAAGTGTTTGTCTTCCTTTCTAAAGGGACGTTATTATAGGAACGGCAGCTACTGGCTGCCTGCTTCTGTGCTTGCCTGCATTATTTTGCAAGGCTGCCGGGAGTTTTTAAGCTGTGTGAGAATCCTGGGAGTTGGTGATGTCAGACTGGTTGGGTCATTTGAAGGTTAGCAGCCTGGGAAGGGTTCATGGAAAGTTCACTCGCATATATTAAGCAATTCAATCTTTCATTCTGTGTGACACAAGTAGTAGGAAGTGAGCTGTTCGCAGGCAGAAGGATCTATTCGCCGGCAAAGGGGGATCCAGAGCTCACACCGATGCCTGTTTTCTCTGCAAAACTTGGACGCTGCACAGGATATTTTTTAAAACACCTATTCGGTGGAAGCCTGAGAAGCAAGAAGGCTCCTTTGAGGTTTTGAGGAAGAGATGGAGGAAAACTGAAAGTTGGAAAGCTCCCTGCTTCCCCCCTCCTATTCTGCCGGATTGGCTGAACAGGCTGGAAAATGGTAAATGATCATTTGGATCAATTACAGGCTTTTAGCTGTGTTGTCTGTCATAATTCATGATTCTGGTCTGGGAAAAAGACCAACAGCCTACGTGCCAAAAAGGGGGCAGAGTTTGATGGAGTTGGAGGTACTTTCCTATGCCATTTTCCTCCACACCTAACGGAAGGCACTTTTCCAGACCTACTGTGGAGGGGGAATCATGTTTGACTGCATGGATGTCCTAGCAGTAAGCCCTGGTCAAATGCTGGATTTCTACACTGCAAGTCCGTCTTCCTGCATGCTCCAGGAGAAGGCTCTCAAAGCATGCTTCAGTGGATTGGCACAAACAGAGTGGCGGCACCGGCACAGTGCGCAATGTAGGTCCCGCGGTTATTTTGATCCACTTTCCCCCCTCTGCTTTATTTATTTGCATGATGTAGTAGTAATAATAATAATAATAATAATGGCCGCTACACACACAAACAGGTGAAAGAGGCATCCTTTCCAAACCACAGCTATTCAGATATGTGGTTGTGCATACAAATTCTTCAAACATTTTGAAAGAACACCAGCCTAGGTGTGCTTTGCTTTTCCCGCTTGTAGTGTTGCTTCTCTAGTGAATTCTTTGCATCTTGTAAATACTTCATGGAGGAAATGGATTATTATTATTATTATTATTATTATTAATTTATCATTCAGTGTAGGTTGTGTGTAAATTTTCCTGATCTGTACAGGCTCTTTGCTCTTCCAATACCCTGTTTTGAATTTAGTCTATCCCTTTCCCCCCAGGTGCCTTTTAACACCTAAGCAACCAGTTCATTTGGCAGTGTGCTGCCCTGTGACTTTAGCCTCAATAGGGTGGGCAGAATTGGGAGTTGTAAACTCCCATAAATGTTTTCCTTTTTTTTTTCTGGGCATGGGTGGGGAGAAGAGGCAATATTTCTTTGCATTGACCTTGCTGCCACCTTTCTCCTTTTTACTTTGTTGCTCTAAGAAGTCCCTGTTTTTGCTAGAAAACTAACTGTGAACACCCCTTGTGTTTCCCCATCAATTATCTCAGCGCTTTCCGAATCTGTTCAGAGCCTGGGACTTTCAAGAAAAGGGAGCTGCTTCTTCGCTGGCGCAGGTTGTTTTTTTTAAAAAAATTGCTGTTTGTTATCAGATCTTGACATAGTGCTGGGGAACATAGGTGGCAAACAGCGGCAATCCTTAATCTTACGTTTCGAGTCTGAGAAACAGCAAGAAATAGCAAAGTCCCAGCACCACTTTCTCTGCATTAAAAGAAAAAAAAAAACACCCTTGAAGGATGCTTCATTGCTCTGACACTGATTTAGATAAATGATGGCTATCTATCATTTTTTTTAACATACTCTTTGACACCTCAATGAGGCATTGACTATAGAAGTATGTTTGATATCATTGTGATTCCTAGGTATCCCAGTTGCATTGAAATAGGTGGAGCTTTTTTTAAAATTCAGAGTGTTTAATCCACAAGGGAAGAAAAAGAAATGGGAATTTTGTTCAGATGTCTGGTACGAGCATGAGAGCTAATGCTACAGTCAACATATTTTCATCACAATTCGGTCTCCGTTAGCATTGGACATGCAGACAAAACTTAGAAGCTAGTCCCTGAAGAATTTAACATTTTCGCCTCTTTAGGAAAGTAGAGGCAAAGTCAAAAACAAACCCAAAACAAGCAGATCAGAAAATGTAGCCCAAATATTTTCTAGGCGTTTCCACGTTTGCAGGTTGAAAGACTGTGTTAATTCTGTATAGCTAACTGAGAAAGAACTTTGCTTAAGTTTGTAAGTATGTTCTGGAAAGTTTTGTTTTCTTAGCAAGTTTTCTATAATAGCATACTTTAGGTATTTAATTTTTTTGACAATATCAAACTTCTAGAAAAATAGTTTAGAGAATTTACTGCTGGCGATCTGTTTGAAGTCAAAACATTACAAGTCTTTCACAATGCCATTAATTAGAACCAGCTTTTAAAATATGTATATATGCTGCCTTTTCTCCTGAGCAAGTTAAATGGTTGTGTGTGTTTGTGTGTGTGTGTTTCACCATTAGCAGCAGGCAGCAAGTGTTAAATGTGTCATTTGCCTAGAGCTGCAGATAAGGAAAGAGGCTGGATTAGAAGAAGGGAAGCCAATCAAAGGAACTATTAACCAGAAGGGGGGGGGGGAGGTATAGCAAAGTGCTTTCAGGAATTCACAATTTTGTAAGGACCACAGCTTAAACTGCAATGTTGTTAAACTTTTAAACTTTCAGATTAGCATTTATCAAAGCAAGCCGGGAATGCAGGTGGTTACACATCATGCATAAAGTACTTTGGAACTCTTAAATTGTAAGCAGAGTTTTAAATACCTCGTCTTTCAAGTCCCCCCCTTCAAGTTTAGTGGTTAAATGTATTACTTGGAATTCTAAAAGTGTGAAGTCAACATAGTGTGTTCTGCAGCTGCAGGGAAAAATAACGTGTAGCTCCAACGACACGTATTTCCTTCTTGTGCTAAGTCCTCTGTTGTTAGTATGAACAGTCAGTTCATATGATAAGAGTGAGTCAAGCTTATTTGGGTTTGGCTGTATAAATGAGCCTTTCTGCTGTAGTTGATTTACACCTCGGTTGCCATGCATCTTCAATAGAGATGAAATTTTAGGATGCCAGGTAGAGCATAACAGCTGCATTAATCTCAGAAAAGAGCAGTAATAGCATCAACATTTCTCTCCAGAAGCAATTCAGTCAATAAAATGCTTCATCCAGAATATGTAATGCCTTAACTACATCCTCTTAACTCTTGTGTGTTTAAGGTTTTGTGATAGAAATTTTGTAATCATGTAATTTTCTCCCCTCCCCCCAATAGTGTGTGACTTAAAACTATGCGAAAGTCTTTGTCTAAAGAAAACAGTGTTCTTAAAGAAACAGAGCAGAACCGTGATTGATTGCCGTTTAAAGTATTACCAATAAGCTCTTCCCTTTAACGGTTAAGAAATCGGGGTCAGTGCACCATAATCAAAGGGATCGACTTGAATTAGTGAATTAAGTCTAAAGCTAAGATTACATAAATACTCTATTTTATCTTAAGGTAAAATATGGATTTCTGTTTCACTGGCAGCCAAGTGTGAAGGGGTTAACTTGGAACTTTGGAGAAATTTCAGATACTTGATTATTAAGATGAAGAGATGATTTTATTTCATGTTGCCTGATCAGAAATAAAGCAGTATGTATGCAACTAATGGACATGCTATTTCTGTCTTTTGATGGTCTTGTTAAGAAAGATGTAGTAGTTAATCTGATAAGAAGAAAAGCTTTTCTGCAGATATTACACATTTTAAAAATAAAGCACTTGAAGCAGTCAGTGGATGATAGCCAATATTAGTTTTTCTCAGAGCAGAACCACAAAAAGTTACCGGTAATTGACTTATTTTGGTGGTTCTCTTCCTAGTATGACTTCGTTAGATGTCACCCATTGCTGAGCTTTTTAAATACTGTTGATTTCAGTGAGAAAGTGAGGCACAATCCTATGCATGTCTATTCAGAAGTAGGTCCCACTGTGTTATTACCCAGTAAGCCCCATTCTGCAAGTGTGTTTAGTGTTACGGCCTGAATTGCTCCGTTGGAATGAATGGGACTTAATAGTGCTTAATTTAGAATAACAAAGCTTCCCAGTAAGATTTTATGTTAAATGAAGATGATAGACTGCAATTCTGTATAAAACCTGCTGTGAACAAAACCTGCAATCCATAAAAATTCATTGCTAAACTTCTGGCGGCTTGTATTGTTTAGGACTTTGTGAATTCTTATGCTATCCCGGTTATAAAAAAAAAAGCCCAGAAACATCTGTCCTAACATACAACTCAATGCTTTATTATCTTTCATATCTCCAGTCAGAATGTAAAAACAAACACATTGAAGTGCATGCCTGGAAATCTACATTCCTAAGTATTGAATTGCAGCAGGTGCTGTTGGCAAGTTCTGCATTTCAGCTGCAGAAGGCAAGGTTTATTTTTATGCACCTTTCCTTTATTTAAAGTTTCAATGCAAGCTCCTAATGCAGAGATTAAAAGGAAGCTTTTATTTGCTGCAAATTTTCTTAAAAGACACTTGATCCCTGGTACTTTAATTGGATCCAAACTAATTTAATGCACTTTTGAAAAGCAATGAAATCTGAGTGTCTTGAATTTCTCTCTATGTCACAGTATAACTTGTTTGTTTTCCTCCAGACTATCAAACTTTTTTCTGTTTAAAACACACACACATGCACACACACACACACACACATGCACACGCATGTGAAACTGATGCTGAAGTTAGCATTCCTTTACATTTTTAAAAAACTAACAGTTTATGTCAGCTTTTTCCTATAGTGTAACAAACAACATTTTCATCACAAACTGCTCCCCTCTTCCAACACACACAAATCTTACCCTTTCCCCGCATCTCCTTCTGTGCCCATTTGCAAAGCGGACATGTTACGGAATCACGTTACCTGCATCCATTGTACATATAAAATGTACAAAACAGGCCCATAGGACATATTAACATACCAAATCATGCAAATGAGCTAATAATACACTAATGGGGTGGGGGGGTGGGGAATGCCGCATTCTTTTCTTAACCCTGCACTGAGCTTAATTCTTAAACTCTAACGTTAGCTTGGCTGTGTGCAACCAACTTAAAACGCCTGCCAAATATCTTGAAAATTACCTCCTTTATGAAGTTTGGAATAGGACCACCCCCTATCTTGGTGTTTGATATGGCAGGCCCAATTCATTGTTCATTTTAAAACTGTGACCAAAGCAAAGCACCCTCTAGTTTTGTACAAGGCACTCCTGAATTTGAGCATCTTTTTATCTGACACACATAGCATAATGTTCACGCTAATAAAGCAAGGAAAAGTAGTGTACTCTTTACATACACCACCCAAGTGTGTGTTCCCCAAGCTGCTGCTCTACATATGACTTTGGTTGCCTGCTTACTCTAATCACAAAGTGCATCAGTGTTAGAATTCAACTGCTGTATCTCTCACGTTTCCCATGTTGCTGTTTTATACAGCAGGCAGATTGAGTTCGTGTTAATAACAGTGCATTTGAACCCGTGGCAAAATGTTTTGATGCCTATCTCTGAATTCCTAGCTAGGCAATGTGTCTTGTCCCCCAACAAGCTGGGCTCCAAAATCAATGTGGGGTTCGACAAGCGTAGTCAGTGAACAGGATACAGATTTGCGACTGCTAAATGGCAAAAAATAAAATAAAATAAAATCCAGCAAAGAGGAACTTTCCAGTGGCTTATGTAGGGATGTTCTCGTAGTGGGTGTGTCTATGGCAAACCTGTTCTGTGTCTGCCTTCCAGCATGGAAACTGCTTTAAAGCAGGCTGCAAGATACAGACCCGCACACAGATTGAGAAAAGCTACTAGGCAAAACATTTTTTAAATTTTATTTATTTATTGAATTTATATACCACCCTATACCCGGAGGTCTCAGGGCAGTTCACAGAAAAGATCACAATATATAAAATCAAAATAAGAATAACACCCCCCCAAAAAAGAGCCACATTTTAAAAGGGCATAGGATGTACATCAGGTCAACCAACATTTCCAACAGGAGTCCATTTAAATGTTATCTAAAAAGAATACTGCCAAGAGAAGTTGAAACCCAGTCAATTAGAATAAAATTAAAGCTTTCACATGCTGCTTTGTGCCTTTGCAGCCTCATTTTCCCAGTGCATCCTAAAGGCTACATAAAAGATGTGTCCAAGCTGAAAAGAAAGCTGTTTTCAAAGTGGACCTATTGTACACAGTTAGAATCATAGAATCATAGAGTTGGAAGAGACCACAAGGGCCATCGAGTCCAACCCCCTGCCAAGCAGGAAACACCATCAGAGCACTCCTGACATATGGTTGTCAAGCCTCTGCTTAAAGACCTCCAAAGAAGGAGACTCCACCACACTCCTTGGCAGCAAATTCCACTGTCGAACAGCTCTTACTGTCAGGAAGTTCTTCCTAATGTTTAGGTGGAATCTTCTTTCTTGTAGTTTGGATCCATTGCTCCGTGTCTGCTTCTCTGGAGCAGCAGAAAACAACCTTTTTCCCTCCTCTATGTGACATCCGTTTATATATTTGAACATGGCTATCATATCACCCCTTAACCTCCTCTTCTCCAGGCTAAACATGCCCAGCTCCCTTAGCCGTTCCTCATAAGGCATCATTTCCAGGCCTTTGACCATTTTGGTTGCCCTCCTCTGGACACGTTCCAGTTTGTCAGTGTCCTTCTTGAACTGTAGTGCCCAGAACTGGACACAGTACTCCAGGTGAGGTCTGCAAAGAAAGTTGTCTGCAAAGAAAGCCAAACCCACACAGCTGAACTCCATATGATCAGGGAGCCTGGCTGTGTGGGTGTCCTGCTTGCATATAGACTTGTGGAGTTGGAAGGGACCCCGAGAGTCATCTAGTCCAACCCTCTGCAATGCAGAAATCTCAGCTAAAGCATCCATGACACATGGCCATCCAGGCTCTGCTTAAAAACTTCCTATGAAGGAGAGTCCACAACCTCTGTTCCACTGTTAAACAGCTCTTACAATCGTAAATTTATTCCTCATGTTTAGTCGGACTCTCCTTTCTTGTAACTTGAAGCCATTGGTTCGAGTCCTACCGTCCAGAGCAGGAGAAAACAAGCTTGTTGCCTCTTCAATGTGACAGCCCTTGAGATATTTGAAGATGGCTCTCATACCTGCTCTCAGTCTCCTCTTTTCCAGACTAAACATAACCATCTTCTTTAACTGTTCCTTATAAGGCTTGGTTTCCAGACCTTTGATCATCTTGGTTACTCTGCACATGTCTCAGTTTGTCAACATCCTTCTTAAATTGTGGTGCCCAGAACTGGACACCCTATTCCAGGTGTAGTCTGACCAGGCAGAATAGAGTGGTCCTCTTCCTTCCCTTGAAGTCACTGTCGTGGAAAGAAAACACAACATCGGGGACAAGGCTAAAAGTTCTGCCCGCTCTACGCATAAGTAACATGTAAATAGGTCTGCAGATACTTCCTTTTGCCTTCGTTTTATTGTTCTGTGTGAATTTTGATGTTCAATGCTTGGGCTTTATCAATAAGTCAGTCTGCATCATTGTGGAATTTCCCTTCAGATTTCCCTTCAATAAAATACATCTATCTTGTTTCCTATCCTTTGTTAACAAATAAAGGGCTGTAGAGTAAAATCAAAGGACTCCAATCATATTGTTGCAACTCCAACATGCATAGCTTTAAGTGGCAGCTGAGTGCCCACTCTTAAGTATCTAGAACATAATATTTATTCATGAATATGGGTGATATTTTTAGACGGGAGCCTTTTTACAACCAGTGAATACACCCCTTTCCTTCAATCCCACACATCATAATAGACTTCAGAGCATAATTGCCTTTGAAGACAAGGATTTAACAGCCCAGACCTTTGTACGTTTACTTAGAACTAACTCTCCCTAAATCTCAAGAGAGCAGAGAAGACTGCAGTTGTGCAATTGAAGGCTCACAACACGGATTTTAAACAAAAAGTTGTGATCCACCTAAGATTGAAGACTTGCAAAGAGGTGGAATTCAAAGGTTTCTATTACATGTTTGGTTGGAGTCCTGGTATGCTGACTGTTTTTATGCAACAGAAATAGCTGTCTTTATGGATGCATAAGCTGCCTTGACTTTAGTGGTACTTGAGCTTGTGTAAATAAGCCCAGGATTACATCTGAGACGTGTCATTTCCCCAGAAATTCTGGAAGTATAATAGTGCAGGAAAATGTAAAGAAAGTGTGCTGTTTGTATCAGATGGGAGTTTAGTTTCTTCAGCTAAACAATGCTGAGTTACTGGATCAAAAATTCTTATTTGCAGCGGGGTGGGGGGGCATGGTTTTTTGTTACACAGAAAAATAGTTATTCCCGACGCATGGGGTGATGTAAGCAGCCAGGACTAAATGTTTGCCTGTAGACAAACATTTTTAGCTATGCTTTCAGTTTAGGACAGTTCAAGCTCTGGGAAGTGTAATGGACCCAACATAGCTTCACATAGCCTTCTGTTTCACAAAGTCAACTTCCTTTGGTTTCAAATACATTCTCAGGGAGATGAGATTAGTATTTGCTTTCATCGCCATTTCAGTAGCGTGTCTCGTTTGTTTTGGTCTTATTTCCGTTGTTTTTACTCAAGCTGTCAATTTAGCCTGTTTTCAAATATTTTAACAGATGCACCTCTTTAAAGCTGTCTTCATTTGTGACGGAATGCCAGCTCAGTTTTATTTCTGTAATCTTCGTTAGTGTGAGGAAAAGAAACGTTTCAGCCCATTTCATACAACAAACGTTTGATGGCCAAGAAGGAAACAGCAGCAGTGGTGTATTTGTTGCATCTTCAATAATTTCGCAATAATTTCAGCAATAATTTCAGCCTGTGTTGATAATTCTTTTTGAATTAAAAAGGAATTTAATTCTATTCCCAGAACTTAATTGATAATGGAAAGTGTGCTGTGCACACACACACTGGCGACACCTGAGATGGCTGCTGCTTTAACCACTGGTATTTGGGCATATAAAAGTTTAATTTGAGGGTTGGAAATGTTTGCATAACCTCCTTTATCCCAGATTAGACCAATTGTTCATTATCCCAGTTCTGACTGGCAGCAGGACTATAGTACTCCAGAGGGTGTGGACTCCGCATTAGCTATTCCTATTAATAAAAACTGGTGTGGCAGACAAATTCTGGCAGTAACAGAGTGATCTTCTTGTTTTGATCCATTTCCAAAACATAACTGTTGCCTTAAGATGAAGAATAACATTTGGATCTGTTTGAATGGGATTTCAACTGGCTGATAGAATCCTTATCGCTTGGCTTTGACTTGTTAATTTGCTAGGCATACTCAACACTACATTAGTTACAGGTGATTCATTTCCACACCATACTGTTGCATACACAGACTCAGGGTGCTAAATGAGTCAGCTTTTTCCCATTCTTGCAAAGCGTATCTGTGAATGGAGCATGACTCAATTGAGCTTCGTGATACAGAGCAGTAGTATTACTGGTGCAATTAATATATAGTAGATGAGAATATGTATTTAGATAGATAGATAGATAGATAGATAGATAGATAGATAGATAGATGATATATATAAGATATATAATATATAAGATAGATATATATATATAGCTTTACAAAACACTCCAAAATTTGCTTCTCCTCTCTACTTACTTGGGATGGGGCTTCCTCCCTGGGCATCATACCATTTTCAGATGGGCTGCTTGGGCCATATGTGCTGTGCATCACAACACAGAATAACAGAACTGTAGAGTTGGAAGGGAAACCTGAGGCTCATTTAGTCCGACACCCTGCAATGCAGGAATATTTTGCCCATTGTGGGGCTCAAACCCATGACCCTGAGATTAAGAGTCTCATGCACTACTGACTGAGCTATCCTATCAGTGTTTTAACACAACGTGCTTCTAGCTGGGAGGTTTAGTGCATGGATTTGGCTGGTTTGATTGCTAGCAGATTTTTAACAATCCTTCCATTACCTGACAAATGTCCTGCACCTTTCTGCTTTTTTTCTTCTAACTAGTGGAGCGGGGCAGGAATAGGGCAGACCACGTGCATGACTTGGGCTTCAGCCTTTCCCATTCCCTCAGAGACCATTCTCCTTGCACAAAAAGCGCAAGTTATTATAAATGGGGGAGAGGGGTGACATTCTCCTCATCCCTCCCTTCCCATCCTGCAACAAGAATGCCACAATTTCCAGAGTGAACATGCCTGAGCAGATAAGCCAAACACAGCATGTCTGGGGGGCAGCAGAGTATTCATGCGTTTATTGGATGCAGGTGGAGCTGTGGTCTAAACCACTCAGCCTCTTGGATTTGCCGATCAGAAGGTCAGCAGTTTGAATCCCTGTGACAGGGTGAGCTCTCGTTGCTCTGTCCCTGCTCCTGCCAACCTAGCCGTCAAAAGCACACCAGTGCAAGTAGATAAATAGGTACTGCTGTGGCGGGAAGGTAAACGGTGTTTCCATGCACTCTGGTTTCCGTCATCGTGTCCCGTTGTGCCAGAAGCAGTTTAGTCATGTTGGCCACATGACCCAGGAAACTGTCTGTGGACAAACGCCGGCTCCCTCAGCCTGAAAGCGAGATGAGCGCCACAACCCCATAGTCGCCTTTGACTGGACTTAACCGCCCTTTACCTTTACCTTTACCTTTACTCATGTGTTTGTGTTTGATATTTGAAACCTCAAACAATTTGCATCCGGAAAGTCACGCAATGGCTGCACTAACTGAGACTGAAAATGAATTTCCCTTTGTGGAAACTGAATACAATGATTGCTGAATTTGCATTAAAAATTCTAGAGCTGGAACTGCACTTTTCAGAGTACGTAGCTAAACACTCGACCCCCCTTTCAAGGGAACTGTGGGAATTGTAGCTCTGTGAGGGGAGTAGGGGTGTTCCAGCAGCTCTCAGCACCTTTAAAAAAAACCCTGCTACAGTTTCCCAGATTCTTTGAGGGAAGCCATGACTGGTTTTAAAGTGGCATGATGCTGCTTTGAATGTATAGTGCAGACAAGGGCTTCAAACAGAGGTATTTGCATGTCCAGGTGCCGTGATCCCCCACCCTGCAATATGTATTGAAGAGACAACTTTCTTTGGGGTTCCAAGTAGGTCATTGAGATACAACTCTTCCCTAATGCTATAACATTAGCCCAAGGCTCTGCAGCTTGGGCTCTGCCAATCCAAAGGCAGCCTACCCAACTACACAGTCAACTTCCTGATTTTCTTGTCCGCCTGGAGTGCATAAAGATGGAGCCTTTCAAGCATCTGTCATGTTGGCTGGTAGCCTACTATCAAACTGGGAGATATTGTAAGTTATGAAGGCCTGAACTGGTTCAAAATTGCTTCGTGGTGGCTGAAATAGTTACAAAACCTTTTTTGAAAAAAAAAATCTAACATCTTGAGCATAATTAAACTGAAGAGCTGAAAAGTATTCATGAACCCAAATTAGGTACTGAACCCATTTTTTAGTAGTTCTTCTGGGTAATTTGTTCGGGGGAATGCAGAAGTGGCAAATATAGATGGAGCCAGAATCACAACATGCACATTTTAACAACTATGCTTGAATACTTAAATAATTCCCTGAATTTTGCCCAACTTTCTTCCTGAATATATATTTTATTTCCTTGAAATATTTAGGCATCTGAGGCTGAATCGCCTTTGTTTTTTCATCAAAGCTCTTAACTATAAAAGTCTTTTTCTTTGGGCCATTTCAACTTCAAAAGATTTTTAGGGCCTAGTTTGTTGGAAAGCTTGGGGATATAATTAGCTCAAATGGAAATAGATGCAAGTGAAATTTAGTTCCTAATGTTTTAATTTAGTGCTGCATTGCTGTACATTATTGAAGAGGAGAATACTTGAAAGCAAATGTAATTATTTCATTATGGTCCTCAAAATGCTTCCATTGGCCTTAATGACGAGAAACTGCATATGGAATCATACATTTTAATCAGCCTTTCATATTGTTGCATCAGATAAATAACAAATAATTTATGAAAAAGAAATCTTTCTGAATGGTTTGTTTCATACAGAGCTCTTGTTGCAGTTTAATATTGTAATCACATTTTAATTATCTAGAATTATTACAGTAGCGAAACAGCTAGAATACCGCTGTTTTATTAAATTCGCATTATGTGCACCAGAACCAATGAAGAGTACTGGTTATAGATCAATATCTCACATACAGCAGCTCTGCTAGTCCCTTTAATTGGAATGGGTGTCCTTGTTAGAGGATGGATTTTTTCATTGCTGTATCAGTGGCAACATTCCCGTTCATTTTCAAAGGAGAAAAATTAACATTGCCCATACAGTGAATCCCTTGTTATTTCTGGCAAGAAAAAACGGCTTTCAGTGCGTGTCTCTAGTGGAGTGACAGTTTCATTTGCCAGAAGAGCGGAGAAAGGTACACGGCTGCCAGTATTAGCTGTAAAGAACTGGAGACCAGGACAAGCAACCCCTTACCAAACGCACTGTATCATGATGAGTCTAACCAAATAAACTTTCCACTTCCAGAACTGGAGGCAAACCATTGGGCATGTTTACTTTGGGTCAGTGCTGAATCAAAATTGGTTTAACAAGCTTTTGACTGGCAGGGTTGTATTAAAACACGTGGGAACGAACGAAGTTGCATTTGCACAGATCAAGGTGTACTAATTTGAAGGTAGATAATTGTGTCTCTAAATTCTTTATTGTTGGTTATAATTGCTTTGGCAAACTGGATTGTCTTCATACTTCTATCTCCCATACTGCTGCTGTTTCTTCTTCTCCTCCTCCTTCTTCAAAATGATGGTGTCATTGTCACTACTGTCATCTTGGTGCCTACATAACTCCCATGTTAGTCACATCCTGGCAAAGCTGTTTTCTTCTTAATTTGGTCTGATACGTTTTTGACTTTTTATCCATGCTGTACTAATATTCTTCCAGAAACTTGCCCTGCCCTTGTATGTTTAGGTGGTCGGTTGTGTCTGGTTTTTGCCCAAACCAAAGCATAACTTACCCTATTCCTTTCTTTTAAATGTGCAAGAACACTAATTATTATTGATTTTAAATCTCACTACAATTACAAGTAACTGTGATGAGTGGCAGATAAAAAGTAATAATCCATGGAGTTCTGGAAGTGTTTCATGTTTGTGTGTAGTGCTTTGCATGATCAATATTAACTGCCCCATTGAAACTAACTGCTGTATCAAATAACAGTAAATCAAATGAATGTGCTTACAGATTATTTATTGAAAGCTTTAATTGTTCACCGGGGTCCTGCTTATCTGAGGAAACAATAGAATGTAGTGATTGGACAAACTGGTTTGTAAATATTGAAACTGCCATAAAATACCCTGCTATCTCTAACCAGCTTAAGTGCTGGTTCACAGGCTTAGAAAGCAGAAGATCCTGGGTTCACTTGCCAGTGTCTCCAGGTAGAGCTGGAAATATACCTGTCTGAAACCCTGAACAGTTGCCATCTGTCCAGTGTAGACATTACTGAGCCACACAGGCCAATAATGCAAGGGAGCTTCAGATGGACTGTCCCAGTATAATGTAGCTTCATCTGTTTATGACCACTTAGTGAAACAAAACAACCAAATAAATCAACTTGGAAATCTAGGCTTGGTAGTGAGAATGACTCATTTCCAAATGAACTCTTTTTGTCCTTGGTAAGGCTATAAATTTTCTAAGCCACCTTATGAAATCTACATGGTTGTTCTTAGCCCTGTATCCTTATTGCTAAGAAGGACACGGGTGGCGCTGTGGTCTAAACCACTGAGTCTTTTGGGCATGCTGATCAGAAGGTCAGCGGTTCGAATCCGCACAACAGGGTGAGCTCCCGTTGCTCAGTCCCAGCTCCGGCCAACCTAGCAGTCAAAAGCACGCCAGTGCAAGTAGATAAATAGGTACCACTCCGGCGGGAAGGTAAACGGCATTTCCGTACACTCTGGTTTCCATCACGGTATTCTGTTGCGCCAAAAGCGGTTTAGACATGCTGACCACATGACCCGGAAAGCTGTCTGTGGACAACCGTTGGCTCCCTTGGCCTGAAAGTGAGATGAGCGTCGCAACCGCATAGTTGTCTTTGACTGGACCTAACTGTCCAGGGGTCCTTTACCTTTTTGCTAAGAGTAAAATCGAATAGAATCTTAGCTATAATTCTGTTCTTGTTCGCTAAGTATTTCACTCATCCGCACAATGGTACTCATTAGTTTGTCTGCTCTACCAGCTCAGAGGTTTCCCATAAGAGGAATTTTCTCTAGGGGTCAGGTTCCAGAACAGAAGAGAATAACCTGAGGGACCGGAGACACGTGATGTGGTCCCAACAGGTTCTGGTCAGGTTTTATAGGAGGCGGAAGTTGAGGTGGGTCTTCAAGGCAAGAGGAGCTGGAGACCTTGGCTAAAGTCTCTGCTGTGGTACCAACCACTGAAGATGCCTGGAATATGCCCACTACAGAACTGAACTGGCAACATTTTGTCACGATCATATGACTTTTTGCACTCTAAATGCTGGAGGAGACAAGTAAAACTTATTCATCACCCTCCCCTTCCTTCCTGACATATTGTAGCGAAATATTGATTATGAAAATTCTATTAAATCAATACAAGTGTAAATAAAGCATTTGGGAAGCACTCTGTGTCTGTTGCCTTTTAGTACTGATACTAGAGGTGACTGGCAATCAGATGAACATCCCATTTTAGTAGTCCAGCACTTCAGCCATAAAAACTATGAAAAACATAAAAATCAATATAATCAATTATTGGTATTCGATACCCTGATTGGCAAACACTGGCACCCAGGTTACCATTGACAGTGATGGTGGGGGGGGGGTCATTGCCTGATAAATTGGAGCACTAAGTTTAATTGAAACTCCCTCCCAATTGTAATTGATGAATCAAATTGACTAATCCATTAAAGTTGCGTGTCTGGTTTTGTTACCCATTGATTTTGAGAACAGCCCCCATGAGTAAGCTAAAAGGAATGGTTATTCTTTATTTATCACCCAATTTTGTCAAGCACATCAAGACTTTATATCTGCCCATGTTCTTATATGTCTGTAGTCAATACACATGGATAACTGTAGCCGGGCAGTGAGACATGAACAGCAAGGCAGACACAGCACACAAGACAGCAGGGATGGTGAATGCAGCACCACGGACAGTTCATAGTGAGCCACTTGCTTCCACAGGGCCTCTTCACCCAGCCCTTGCTCCGCCCTCTTGCCTGAAGAAAGTAGATCCTTAAAGGGCCAACTGCCTGGACTGGCGCTTCTCCTCTCTGGGGCATCCCACTTACTATCCTCTGGATAGGAGCAGTTGTACAGGAGTTCCAGGATCACAGAACTCCCAGCCACCAGCCTTAGGCTCTGTGTCAGGAGACTGGACCAGTTCACCAGTAAGCAGCATGGCAGCTTTAGACTGGCTCATCCTCTGACTCTGAGCTCAAGGCCATTGCCTTCAGAGATCTGGTTGTGTGCCTCTTTGCTGAATTTTAGTCATGGTTTGAAGACATGTCTTTGAGATAGAGTAAGCTGTTTATTTTTAATAGACAGTTGATTGTAGCCACTGTTTTATTGTAGTTATTGGTGGCGAATGTGGGGTTAATGTTTTTTTTAACGATGAACTTTGTAATTATGTAATGGATTTTTATTTATTGTTATTTATCACGATATTTAGCTGGTGGTATATCACGATGTATATATCGCCCAGCATTAGTGTAAACCCCCGCTTTACATTTTTAAAAAAAACCTGAATATGAACCTCCAGAGAATTTGTGGAGGGAGCAGCAGAAATTTTGATAAGGAACTGTTAAAAATAACTTTGTCCTGCTCCATACATCACCCTGTTCACCTGTACAAATTGGCTGACCCTAAGATGAGACATGACCAATTAGTTAAGCAATAGCCTAGTGCACTGATGATTTCTGGTTTGTTTTGTTTTGTTTTGAGTACTGACAAAACATAAATCCTGCAGAGAACAGCTCAGCAACTTGCTCCGAACAATGGGGCTATTACCTGCTTTGTGATGCCCTTTGCTTTGTAAACGGAAAATTATTTTTCGCTGAATACAGTCTGCTGAGTTAAAGCTCTTCACACCTTAGAGAAATGAGTAAATCAGAACTTAGAAATGGTTATAATACTACTAATAATTGTAATAGAAAGCAAAACATCTATGGAGGGAGAACACTTCTAAATGTGATATATCAATATAATTCAGCATTGTGAGTACACTGTTATGTGATTTAATCCAAGGAGAAAGATACAAACTGCCCCTTGTTTTTTTGAGCAATTGAAATATTACTCAGTTAAACATCTCTGCTGGGTTTTTAAATGACCCTTTCCAATGAACATGAAAAGGAAAGTATGTAGGAAATCAAAGTTTCACATCACTGCATCTGGCATCCCAATTAATTGGGATGATCTGTAATTTTCAAAGAATGTGGCACTAACCTTGAAATATCTCTGATCATTAAGTCAGTGCATTAATTTCGGGATTGAACTATGCTGTGGAGTTTTACATTTCTATAATTAAACAGTCACAGAAATTGAGAAGTGCAATGCCACATGAAATATCACTTGACAGGTGAGTTTTTCTGCATGTGATTAGAACACTGATATTTTTGTCTGTCTGTGTGATATTGGACAACTGAAAAATGTATTAAAGGTATTAAACCTCCCATATTTTCTCTGGCTCTAAACCAGGATGCAAAGTGTGATAAATAATGTTGTAGGAAGAGTTCCTCTGAAAGAATTTAAAACACATTTATGGCAAATGTGTTAGCAATCAAAACTAATAAAAAATTATGGACAGAGCTTCTTTAAAAGAGGAATATAATCTCTTTATATTGCTCTTTAGAGCAGCATGCTATGATTTTTTGGTTTGCCTCAAATGTGAGATATTCCCTCCTCAGGAAAAAGCCCCGAAGAGCCGCACACACGCTCTACGTGGCTCTTTAAAGGGAGCGCTGAGCAGAGCCTCCCGCCTGCATTTGCTCCATAAGACGCACACACATTTCCCCTTACTTTTTAGGAGGGGAAAAGTGCGTCTTATAGAGCGAAAAATACGGTAGAATCTTAGCTATAATTCTGTTCTTGTTCGCTAAGTATTTCACTCATCCGCACAATGATACCCATTAGTTTACCTGCTCTACCAGCTCAAAGGTTTCCCTATACCTAGGTAGGTCTTCCATCTTGATTCTGAATGGTGCTTGGCATCCAAACGCAGCCAAAGATTCCACTCTGCACCTTCAGAACCCTTGCACTGAGTTTAGTGACAATATCTCAGGAGGCGCCAAATTGGGGCAGGTTGGAAGTGTCCCACCAAATTGGGCAAAGGTTCAGAGGCCCATTATGCAAAAAGGGGGGGGGGCGAACCCACATTTCAGTTCACCAGCTTGATTCAAAATGGCACCAACAGAATCCGCCTCTTTCGCCTTGGGAGTCCTCACTCTGAGTTTGGCGACAATATTTCAAATGGTGTCCAAACCCATAGCGAACAAACATGAATCCCATTCCAAAATACGTAGCGGATTTCTTAAGAGCATGTCTCAACTATCAATTAACTACATTCAACAGTATTCCCCAGGGCATATGCAATTGTACACACGCTCATTAATAGCAAAAACGGGTTGACTGGAACTTTTTCTAGCATTGCATTCTGGCAAACAAGCCAAAAATTCTGATCAGGTCAGTAGTGTTCTAATTAGCGTGCAATCCTAAACCTGTGCTGCTTTTATGCTTGTGCCTGTTGCCTCTTCAGGTTTCCTTTCCGAACTTAGCATCCCAGCTATTACAGACTGCAGAAGAAACTGCACCATGCAGCTTAATTGGAGCAGAAGGAGCAGGATTTGCAGGATAGGAAGGACTCAGCGAGGTTGTGGGTAGCCCTGACTTCTGCAAATCTGGAAAGCAAAACTGCATTATGCTTTCATCTGTCATTGACATCAGATGAAAGCATAATGCAATTTTTAAAAAGTATGGCAAGGGCAAAGAAAGAAAAAAAGAAAATTATGCTGGGAAGCAGCATGCATGAGGATGAAGGGCTACATAACAGCCCCGAAATGGCAGATATATTAACTTGGCAAGCGGAGTAACTGCTTTGGAAGCAGAGACCAAAATTGGGGCATATACCGTGTGAGTCCCACTCGCAGGCCTCCTTGGATCTTTTTTTTTTTTTTTTTTTTGTCAACAAAGATATTTAAAATAAGCAAGTCAGCTGAAATGCATTGCTAAAGAATGCACAAGCCTTTAAATGCGGGAAGGTAAACAAATGTCAGGGTTTCGATGAGTTTGCATCCACATTTATTACAGGAAGCAGGCACACATCTCCAGCAGATCGGCATGTTGATAAGGCACTCCTCTTTATTTTCTGACTCAGAGAGGCTGATGCGGACCAGCATTACAAAAAGATATACTCCTTTCACAGGGCCAGGGTCAATATTCACATTAACTCCAGTAGCTGCTGATACATGATTCCAATGGTTAATGTTACGCTACTGCAATGGGAAAGTAGCAATTTCTAGATGAAAGGCATTAGGGAAGAGGATCTTACTCATACTCTTACAGCTTCCTAAGCTTTGCAGGAACAAATAGGGAATGGAGAGTACGGCACTAACGTAATTTTAAAGGGGTGCCGTGTCGATTGGAAAACGCAAGGGCACACATTTTGAGAAAGAAGCTCTTGTTTAAAGGTGTCATATGCTGCAATTGCACATAAGGAAGCAGCAAGTTGCAATTTTCACCCCTTGGTGTACTGTCTAGAGATGTCTGGACCCTTTTAAACTCCCCCCCCCCAAAATGAGGAAATTATTGGACTGTTTTAGAGGTCCCTTCTTCCCCATCCAGGAAACTTGTTGCTGGTAGCTTTGAGAACACTGTCCAACCATCTCGTCCTCTGTCGTCCCCTTCTCCTTATGCCCTCCATCTTTCCCAACATCAGGCTCTTTTCCAGGGAGTCTTCTCATGAGGTGGCCAAAGTATTGGAGCCTGAGCTTCAGGATCTGTCCTTCCAGTGAGCACTCAGGGCTGATTTCCTTAAGAATGGAGAGGTTTGATCTTCTCGCAGTCCATGGGACTCTCAAGAGTCTCCTCCCGCACTATAATTCAAAAGCATCAATTATTCGGTGATCAGCCTTCTCTGTGATCCAGCTCTCACTTCCATACATCACTACTGGGAAAACCATAGCTTTAGTTAAACAGACCTTTGTCCTGCAAACTAGGTTGCAGCAACAGAGGCGACCAAACGCAACCTCTCCACCCTGCAACTGAGGTTGCCCTGAAATCACATCTCTCCTTGCAGTTCATCTTGAAAGGAGCTAATCTATTCTAGCCAATAGGAGGCTTGTTTCAAACATAATTGTGGCGCAGGTGGATGTTTTCAGCCAGGAAAGTCACATCTGGGGATGGAAGGAGGTGGCTCAGTTGTCTCCAATATAAGGCTTTTTGCAAGCCTGGTTGTTGCAGGTGCTGGAGATTGCAGCCAGAGTGAGTATTAGCCATCCCCACCTCATCTGTACTCTTCAGGAAGTGCATTCACACACAACACTTTCTTCAAGCCTACTTGCTGGTAAGAGGGTGAGGAGAGTGTGTGTTATGTGTGGTTGCCAGGGTGTGTATAGCTGTTGTGCGAGTCCTGTTGTGTTTACGGTCCTCAAAGGGTCGGTGATACCAATGTAGCAGCATTTATTGCAGAGTGTTTAAAAATGCCTGAGCATTGTGATGTAGCATGAGAGAAAAATTGGTGTGTGTGTGTGTGTGTGTGTGTGTGTGTGTGTGTGTAATGTTAAACTGAAACAAACCCAATTGTTGGAGCCTGTTGTTAAGTAGTTAATGATGTGTTTATATTTGGTAATCTTGACAAGTACAGTACTTGGAAGCATATTGCAAGAACTCAGCATGCTATATAACAAATTCCAGAGGGATCGGCCATCTTAATCTGTGGCAGCAAAAACAACAGAGAGTCTTGTGACACTTTCAAGGCTAATAGTTTTACAGCACAATCCTATTCAGAAGTAAGTCTCTGTGCTATATTACATTGGTCTCAGGGATGGTGTTAAACCCCCCTCCCACTCCCCCCCACAGATAAAATGAAGAAGAAAATTGGATGAGCTTAACCAAAGAAAAATCAATGTAGTATTTAATTTTCCAGAGCTGGTTTTACAACTACAGTGTAAGTTGCCATTTTAGAAGTCAGACTACACACACATAGGCACATACTTTTTGGCTTTTGGCCCATCATATAACTATAGTATATAGAGCAATTAGCTGATTCTGATCTTTTTTAAAACACACACACACACACACACACACACACACACTAACACTAACACTAACCTGTCTGGAGGAACCAAACTGCAGCTTAAATCGATCCTCAGAAAATTATGAGCCAAAATTAAAATGATGTGTTTCACAGAATAATAGTTTTAGCGACAAAGATGAGTGTAATAGCTGAAAATGCATGAACCTATTACAGCTGACAAATGGGAGGTAATGAAGGGGTGTGTCCTTCCAACCTGCTGAGTTTTAATCGCCAGCCGTAGTCTAATTGCCATCACAGATACAGATACAGGAGCTCTCAGAACTTTAAATTGGGATGGGAGGGTAGTATAAATTAAGGAGCCGATATAAATTAAGAAGTTACGTACAAAACGCTGTTTTCTCTCTGATAGTTCACCCTGGTCCAAGCTTTGTGCCTGTGCAGAAGCTACACCGGGGATGGTAGAAACTATGGCCCTATAGATACTACAACTCCCATCATCCCTGACCATTGGTTATGCTGACTGGGGCTGATGGGAGATGGAATTCAGTAGCTTCTGGCAGTTCAAAGGTTCTAGCCTACACCGTTCAAGGCTTTTAGGGTGCATATCTTGGGTCATGCCGCACTGCAGAATGTCTTGTGTAAGCCTTATGCAGTCAAACCTTGGTTGTCGAATGCCTTGGTACTAGGACGTTTTGGCTCCCAAACTCCACAAACCTGGAAGTGCGTGTTCCAGTTTGTGAACATTTTTTGGAAGTCAGACGTGGCTTCTGCGGCTTCCGATTAAGTGCAGGAAGCTCCTGCAGCCAGTCGGAAGCTGCGCCTTGGTTTTCGAACCGTTTCGGGAGTCGAACGGAACCCGAAATGGATTAAGCTCAACAACCAAGGTACGACTGTATAGTTCTTGCACATTTGCAAATACTTTATGCTGAGATGCTAAGGATCAAGATAGAGGTTCCGGCTCTAGAATTCGTTCGTACAGTATTTTTTGCCGAAGAAGAAATCTTTTCCAAAAAAAGAGAAAAGGAATCAAAGCCTTTACCTGTCACGGCCTTTGTTTTGTTGTCACTGCTGGCTGCGATCTGCACCTGTTGTAGGTGGGTGGCAAGAATAGCAGGGAGTCACCATAGACCGGCAACAGGACTCAGCCAGAGCCCTTCTGTGACCGGGTCAAACACACACTCCATCCAGGGTCATGTCCAGGTTACCAAGTCAAGGCTGGCAATTCTCTGTGCTAGTGTTTTGTTTCTCCTCTATTCACCCCGCTTAAGTGGTTGCATTCCCAATGTCACCTTCACTCCAGAACAGCAGCATAAAATTAGCAGAAATATGCAAAACGTTTTATTTATTTTTGAAGCCGCAGAAGGGGAAAATCATATGTTGCTTTGGAACCTGCGTTTATATTAGAGTTTTGAAACGTGCATTTTTTTAAAAGTGCAATAAAATAAGTAAGCTCTGTGTTTCCGATGCATAGACTTTTCTTCTCCTCCTGGAAGATTATTAAAACAGATTTCTTTTCTCTTTTTTTGCTCCAGACTAGACATGAAAATTAAATGATATTGGGGTTTTTTTCTGTTTGGAGCTTATAAATAACTTCTACAATGAAGCACACATATAAGCTGCAAAGAATCTGGTTCTAATTACTTGTACTCTAGTTGAACTTTGGCGTTTCCTTTGACTTTCTGTCGAATGTATGTGAACCGTGTGCTTTGCACTTCTGGAGTGAATTTGTGTGCGCGCACACCACACACCCAGATCCAGACTGACTCTTTATTTGGTGCCAGTAAAAATGAGGGTTAACAGAATGTTTTGACCAAATGCAACACTTTGCCATTCACCCTAATTAGCTGAAATTGCTCTATCCCACCAGGGACTCGGAGCTGAATGTTCCAACTTCCCTTGGGGCTATCCAGGAAATGCCATTTGCTTTACAACTTCTTATTCTTTTAAGGCTCAGCTGTCTGAAGAGACCACATTAAAACCCGGCATTTAATAATCCACGTTTGTTGTAATATATATATATATATATATGAATGAGATTTCATAAATGCTTGCCCTGTTTTTAATCAGCCACAACGTTAAAACCCTTCTATCTGTCAGCAGGGTTTCACTAACAGTAAATTAGCTCTTGTAAAGCACACTTCACTTACTTAAAGATCTTATCTACAGCTTTAGCTAAACTTTATAAAAACAATCAAATGTGAAGACTTGTGACTTAAAGCTATTGTTTAAGGAATTCTTAAGTGGGTCTCAGGTGCCTCTTGGTGAGTTAAGGTTGTAGAGCACAGCAGCAACACAAACTTAATTTACTCATTTTTAGGAAATCTGTTTCTAGAATTGTATTATTTCTTTAGCTGGATGTTGTTTGGCAAACTTTCTTCATCTGTGCGCACGCCTAGAACTGCCTTCTTTTTTTCTTTCTGCTTTGTTCAGACTTGTACTTTGTTTCTGTACAAAGCACTGTTCTTTTGGATTTAAGCCTCTTACCCTGCAAGTAGGACCTGGTTTTATAATGTGTTAGTAATTGAATTCATTTGAACCAGTGTTGCTTATATTTGATACTTAGAAAATATTTTTTTACTGTGCAAAATGCTTTAATCATCTTTATTTCTTTTTCCTTCGGAGAAACGTTGTGAAGTAGGTAGGTCACGGTTCCCATTTTAGAGGCAGGGAATTGGAATGGCAACCTGTCAAATGAGTTAGACTCTATAGCGAAACCAGCCTCCTTTAAATAAGTTTTTATTTATACTTTTCAAGTTTATACATTTTATTAGTTTTACAATCAATTTAACATTTCAAAATTTGACTTCCTTTCCCATCTTTCTGTGATTCCTTAAATTTATTTTTTTTAATATCTTCTGCATATCCAAATTCATTTAATTATCTACTTTAAATATATACTCTTGTGAAACTGCAGGTTATTGAAATAATCCTCCTAAAGTTTTTATCTGTTTGCAATTTATCTGCAAATATTCCATAAACCATTTCCATTCTTTTATAAAAAGTTTGTTATCTTGATTTCTTATTCTTCTGGTAAGTTTCGCCATTTCTGCATATTCCACAAGTTTTTGTATCCATTTTTCCTTTGCTGGGACTTCTGCTTCTTTCCACTTTGGGGCAAATAGCATTCTTGCTGCTGTAGTAACATACATAAATAAATTTATGTACAGTTTAGGTAGTTCTGTCCCTATAATTCCCCAAAGAAAAGCTTCTGTGGTTTTTTTTTTTTTTTTAATAAAAGTTATTTTGAACATCCTTTTCAATTCATTGTATAGCATTTCCCATTTTACAGGCAGGGAACAGGACTGGCAACCTGTCAAATGAGTTTGACTCTATAGGGAAACCAGCCTCCTAGTCCTCCATTACTGCACATGGGTGTACTGGGATGCTCATCATAGACATTTTGCCGCCTGAGGCGGACTAGAGGACCGCCTCCCTCTATTCCATGTATATAAATTGAATGGGCTGGCCATTGACTCTTACTAAAGCACTTGCTATGGAAGGCAGCAGGCTAACCTAGAGGCATGCAGCAGACCATGTGCGACACACAACTCTCCGACAGAGAGCAATGGGGCTCAGGAAGAAAACTGCCACTCATCGTGAAGCGATTGCCTCACACTGCCTAACGGTAGGGACGGTCTTTTACTCAGCACCAGCCCTTTTATTCTCCTCTTAGCAATGGCTGTTCATGCAGTAATTCACTGGCGGACTACCAACTTCCACCACTCAATGGGGGAAGGGAGACAGCACCCTTGTCAGAGGTCCCACATGGATAGACAAACTAAGGCCCAGGGGCCGGATCCGGCCCAATCGCCTTCTAAATCCGTCCCACGGACAGTCTGGAAATCAGCGTGTTTTTACATGCGGAGAAGAAGAGAAGAGTTTGGATTTGATATCCCGCTTTATCACTACCCTAAGGAGTCTCAAAGCAATCTCCTTTCCCCTCCCTCCCCCACAACAAGCACTCTGTGAGGTGAGTGAGACTGAGAGACTTCAGAGTCCAAGGTCACCCAGCAGCTGCATGTGGAGGAGCAGGGACGTGAACCCGGTTCACCGGATTACGAGTCCGCCGCTCTTAACCACTACACCATGTGCCCTTTTATTTAAAATGCACCTCTGGGTTACTTGTGGGGCATAGGAATTCGTTCAATGAGCACCTTGGAGAAAGAGGTGGGATGTAAATGCGATGAATGAATGAACTGACACTGTCCACTAAGAGTGTCGGATCCTGTTGTTGAATGCCACTGAATGGGGAAGCTGAAGATGGTAGTCCACTTGCAAACTTCTGCTTGCCTGTAAGAATTAACATGCAAAGGAGAGAGAGAGAGAGAGAGAGAGAGAGAGAGAGAGAGAGAGAGAGAACCCTAAAACGTAACAATTACTTGCCACATCCTGCGCCCATTTGCTTACTTGACTGCTCAAAGCCACATCTTGCCCACCATTACCTATTTGTTTCTGCTTGATAGGAGTTGGCAAAAACTCAACATCTGCTTAGAAAGCTGGGTTACTTCACTGAGCACTACACCCAGATCGTTGCAACCCTTCCTGTGAGGTCAGGCTGCAAAACAGTATTTGTAGTCCATTCATAAGAAATCCATTGCAGAGCCAGGAATATTCCAGGCCCCTCTGGTTCAATAACTCTGGAGATAAGTGATGTGGATTTCTATTGGCAGCTGAAAATTTCTGGTTGTATAAATACTTCGCTGCGATGGATAGAACTCAGTAGCAGTTAATTATTTCCTGTGTAAAACCAATACTTGGATTACTGTTTTAGAGCTTTTAGATAGACATTTCCCCAGATTTATCAGCTTCAAGACTATTTTGCCAGAGAGCTCAGTGGTAGCTTTTTCTGCGTGTAGTTGGCTCTGAATTGTGCATCTGCAAAGCTGTCTTGATATCTTGAGTAACCCAAATTCCAATAGGTTGATTAGCATCAGCCTGAATTTTGTTTACGCATAGTCAGCAGTTTGACTACTGTAGGTGGTGGATGTTGGTCTTATTGTTTGCTCTGGGACCATAAAAACCAGGGAGCACAATTGTTTTTAATGTCCATGTATCCCAACTACCTCAAAGCCTAAAAAAAATCTTTGTAGCCTGATAGAGCTGAATGTTTTGAGTTTTATCACAGGGGTTTTATCCTCTCCTAGACTGTTTGGGAACTGCATGCTTGGAATAAGGAGAGCAGAATGTTTGAGACCTCTCAAGGGCATTTGATGAACCTAATTTTAATTTAAAAGGACTAATAGATTATTGATTTAAGCAGCAAGACTGTGCACCAATCGATTCCCAGAGCACTGTATGCCTATTCTAAATAGCAACAAAAATTATAATTGAGAAAATTCTGCTTCTGCCTTCCTTTAGAAACTATTTGAAAAGCTGGATCTGTACATGTTTGTTTTGAACTGGCTGGTTGGCACACACTTTTCTGTGTCCCACTTGGGAAGCCTTACAGAAATTAAGCAATCTGTTTCTCTGGGCTACACTGTCAGTGTGGAAAGAGTATTGCAGTTGTCTGGTCCCGGGGATATCTCCTCTGACTACACTCTTAGATAATCTTTTGATTTCTGTCATAGTAATAATCTATCTGTGAAGAAATCAATTTGGAGGACCTGGAAATAGTTCAAATTGGGACCTCACATTTTCCTTCGAAACGCTTTCTGAAATGGGGTGCGCTGAGATTCTGAGGGGTTTCTTCAGAATCTCAGGGCACCCCATTTCAGAAAGTGTTTTGAAGGAAAATGTGAGGGCCCAATTTGAACTAGCTCCAGGTCCTCCAAATTGATTTCTTCACAAATAGATTAACTGGCAAAGCGGAAGGAAGGACTTCATGGTATTTAAAGCTCCCTGCACTCGTGCTAACCAACACTTGAAGAGGTTGCTTCTGAGCATGGGCATAGCCAGGATTTTTGTTAGGCGAGGGGCAGGCCTTTTGTTGGGGGAGCAGAACATCAGTTTGCTATGTATTTTTCTCGATTTAGGGGGGCAGCTTCCCCTCTGCCCCCCCAGCTACATCCATGCTTCTTGAGATTTACAGATTGCTTATTGATGTGTCCATGTGTGAGTTAAAAAACCTCAAAGATATATGGAAGGGGGGATTTAGGAATTCAGATGGATTACCATGCCTGGGAAAACGTGTGGCCTCAATCCCTATTTATAACCACCTCAGATAAGATTTAGGAAGCAGGGCTCAAAAGTCTCTTGTGTTGGCACTGGACCCCCCAAGAGATGATCTCAAATCCACAAGTCCGCCTCATCTCCATGGTGGAGGGGTGTTTGTTTGTAAAGGGATTTTCTTACATAGGTGGTGGGGGTGCCCTAAACTCTTTTGTGACTGGGCAATTAAGGAGATAATCCATTACCTGCCAAACATTGACTTTAGACTAGGGAAACCACCTCCAGTCTGCTTTTGGTGCATGAAGAATGAATCTCCTTATTACTGGCAGCAGCTAGAATCTCTAGGTGCTGGAAATCAAGAAAGAAACCTCCTAAGGCGGGGTTAGCTGAATAGTGCATGGGGTATGAGCATCTTACACAGCACCATAAAGTGGCAGAGGGTAAATCAGAGTGGGACCAATTCAAAAATACTTGGGTTTCCACTTCTTAGTTTTATGCTGGCGTATCCACCAGCATCAACCTGTGTGTGGAGACGCTTTGTACTTACGGACTGAACTTTGCAACTGTTATACAGTTGTATTGTTTGTTGAAGTTTTTTTTAAAAAGAAAAAAAAAGCTGTAAAAAAAGAACTCCCTGACATTCTGGAATTCTAATCAACAGTAGCCAGTGATGAAACGTGGGGTCAATGAAAAGACAGAATTTAAGAAATGTGGCAGATATAATATACTGCAAATCTGAATTTGTTTTTCAATAGAAGAATGTCCCATGAGGCCAATACTTGAGTCTCTGTAGAGGTTTTGCTCTTGTCTTTTTGCTCAATAAAAAGCTTTGCCATTTCTCTGAATCATCAGACAAACCTAGCTATCTTGCCTAAGGTTGGGGTTTTTTTATGCTTAAAGTTTACATCTATTTATGCTTAATTCAGTTTATAGTGCGAATATAAAACACGTAGCAGCTGGAAGGCAAGTTGAGTTTTGTCTTCCACACTTAAATCATTCTCTTTTGGCAAAATAACTCCAGAGAGCCTCAGCACTACCTTTTAGTGTCAAAATGCCCCAAGAAACAGCAAAATAAGAACATATATTGCATATCCACAGGGAATTGAAATAATTATGGATTTTAGGCACCAAAATCCTAAATATGTGTATAGTTTTATGGTGCCCCTATAATATTACTGGCAGTATCATATAGTTTTCTGTGACATTTTTTATGGTTGGTGCAGATGTTGACACTTTGAATCATGAGAACGTATGCCATTCTTCAGCATGTTGTAGGAATGGAGTGCATTGATGTTTACATCCTGGAAAACCTTTTACGTAATTGTGAAGATAATAATTTGGTTTTCGGGAAGCAGGACCAAGACCCAGTTTACACAGACATACATGGTGGACAGGAAGAGACCATTGATATCTTCCCAGACCAAGAGATAGCCCAAATACTGCTTTCCATATGGTTTGCTCCACAACTCCCATAATCACTGATGGTTGACCATGCTGGATGGAGCTAGTGGGAGTTGTAGAAGGCACCACTTTGGCAATTTCTGCCTTAAAAGATAGTACCATGTTGTAGGTGGGTACAGAATAAAATGAGTCAGTGCCTTTTCTGCTCATAGAAAAGAAGATTAAATAATCCAGTCTAGTTTACTCATCCTTCGTTTTCTAAGTTTGGGAGGTGTTCTTTGCGTGTTCAGAGGATTGTTCAAATGTGCAACTCTTCCCACCTTCCACTGTGGTTTTAAGTGGTGCAACCCAGAAAAACATTATATAATACAGTACAGTGGTACCTCTGTTTTCGAACATCTCCATTGACGAACATTTCGGTTTTCAAACGCCATAAACCCGGAAGTAAATGCTTTGGTTTTCGAACACGCCTCAGAAGTCGAACATGCCACGTGTAGGCTTCCTCTGAGTGCAAGATCCTGAGGCCTAGCTGTCGGCTATTGAGTTTTCAGTTTTCTAACATTTCGGAACTTGAACAGTCTTCCGGAATGGATTACGTTCAAAAACTGAGGTACCACTGTGCTTCTAAATACATGAGAACCAGAGATACACTTCTTTCATAATACCATCAGCATTGTTGCAAATTTCTTACTGTTTGTTCATTTGCCATGAAACAAGTGCATCCCTTTTATCTGTATTGACCTGAGATGAGTGGGCAGGTTTTACACGACAGGGTTACAAAGTAGGGGGCTCTGTGAATGTTTTGCTATTACTGTATTTATTGGTTGTGCATAGTTCTCTGGTTTCTGTTGGCTCTAGCCCTCGGTAGCTTTGGCTCATTTAACCAAAGGTTTGCATGATGGGGAGCCTGTGGCCCTCCAGATGTTGTTAAACTCCAACTCATATCATCCCTAAGCACTGGTTGTGCTGGTTGGGGCTGATGGGTTTTGGAATCGAACAACATCTAGAAGGCCACAGGCTCCCTACCCCTCTTCTAGTCTGTTTGCTGCTGGAGTGGAGATAGGTGTGCGTGCATGCATGCCACCTTAAAATAAAATATATATTAAAATAACATATATAATGATATTAAGCAGAGCTTGCATGCAGTTTCCAATTTAGCCAGCCTATCAGAAAAAAATAGAAAGTATTGTATATATTGTGTTCCTTGATGTAGACTGTTGGCAGCGACGGATTTATGGCTGTGCAGGGCAGTTTTCCTGCACAGGGCGCCAAGCCGAGGGGCTGCAAAATTGAGAAGACCCATAATTGAAAAGATTGCAGTGGTTAGCCCAAGACTTTCCAGAGTAGACTTTGTGTAGGAGAAAGATTCAAATCATATTCTTTTTGTGGATGGGGATACATACACACACACACACACACACACACACACACACACACACGGACTCTTCATGGAAGGTGTCTTTAATGTCTTTTTTTTGTATTCTAATTTGTCATGTTAATTTCTCAATTTAGGCTCTAGACCATAAAGTGTTTAAGTTTTTGACTAATACGTGGGTTGCATTTTATTATCCCCTTGTTTACTGATATTGTTTATGCATTCTGAATATTTAATTGAATTAATGTGTTTTCAGTATTGATTTCAAAGTTCATTTGCAGCTTGGCTGTTGCATTTTTTAATCTGATATTTTGTTCACATTGATTGCCTTTTGAAATAATTATATTAATTACAGTATGATGTTGTTAGCCACCTTGGCCTATTTCTGGGGGGACAAACAGGGTGCAAATAAATTAAATGAATGAAGCACTTGCTGGTTTTTGCAACACTCTACAAAGCAGGTGTGCAAAGCTTACCCCACAGGCAGCTCAGGGGATTTACTATGCTCTGCACATTAATGCTTCCTGGAAGGACAGAGTGGGCACATTAATAGAGATGGTTTTGAATGTCTGAACTGGCCCAATGTAATTATCTGTCTTAAATGTTGCACCTCCCAGAAAAAGTTACATTTGAAATGGGAGATCTGTTGCGTGGATCAGCTGGTGGCATATGACAAAGCCAATATCTGAATGCACTAAAAACGTCCTCCTCTTGTTTTCTTTGTAGCAATTGAAACTCAGAGCACCAGTTCTGAAGAACTTGTTCCCAGCCCGCCTTCCCCGCTTCCTCCTCCTCGTGTTTACAAACCCTGCTTCGTTTGTCAGGACAAATCTTCTGGATATCACTATGGCGTCAGTGCTTGTGAGGGATGTAAGGTGAGTCTCCAGGCCTCCCTGATAAACTTTGCTGGTAAAGTGGGTTGAACAAATTGGGGGGAAAACCTGGATCAAGTGGTCTTTTCCATCCATGGCCTCTGTTGTCCTGTCTGAGGGCTATTTCATTGTCTCCCTTCCGTTTCTTTTGTATCGTTAGCAAAACTTCAGAAGGACTTATCTTCCCCCATCATTTTGTTCACACTAGCTCTCGTCTGTTTTCAACTTTTGCATCGTCCCTGAAGGCTTGGTACTTCCATGCTGCTTATTATGGATCACTTGGCTGAAGCCGTGTTGAATTGTTGCAGACCCAGGGTTGCCGTTATGTAAACTCACAGGCTCCTTTCAGTTGCTGCTGTTGTTGTTTTTTATATAATTTGCGCTACCCACAGACCTTGACATGGCGCATCGATAAAAGCACAACTTCAAGCATTGTGCCAGCAGGAGAAGAAACACTTAGATGCAATAATGGCAAACTCAGTGGCTTGACGCAGCTAAAGTAAAATTCTGTTCTGAAGGCCACATATCACAGTGGAAGCTAAACATTAAACCTTCGTAGGAAACAATGTTTGCCTTTTTGGTTTTCAAACTTGATTAAGGATACCACACTTTCATCTTTGGGTGTTGTCTGTAGGAAAACTGGGTTTTGACACTGCAGTCAATCCCATTCAACTCCATGGGACTTCCTTTGGAGTAGGCATGGATAGGATTGTGCTGTAAGGATCCGGTCTTCTAGCCAATGCTGCTGATTCCATATAGAAGCTGTGAGTGTTACATGGCATCAGAAGCATTAGCTAGAATATATTGCATGAGTGTGTCTGTCTGTGTGTGAATATGCATGAACCTTTTGAAGTTTACATTGATTTGCTGTTGTCCTTGATGCCCAGTTGGGCTGGGTTAAAAAGTCAATATCTTGCTGTCTCTTTGATCAACAGGTAGTTGTAATCTCACAGAGATCACTTGGGTGTGGGTAGGTGTCTAGGTAAATATATTTGGACTGAAGCAACCAATTTTTCATCAGTTTATGACACCTGATGTGTCCAACAGTACCATCCTATGCACTGTAAGCTTCATTGAGTTAAGTAGAATTCACTTCCAACTAAATAGGCAGAGGATAGCAGTCTGGAACATACAATCTTATAGCCTCAAAAAATAGCTTGTATTTTTTATCCTTTATCTTCCTGCCCACACATCCCAAATGCCTGCACCAACTGAACCTTGCAGAGATTCCTTTTACCTCTTGCCTGATGCATGTCCATTTTGCATAATTCTTCGTGTTCTTCTACCTATGATTTGCATCCATTTCTTGTTTTGCTCCTTCTTCGCCAACACTGTATGTAGATGGATGATTCTTGGAGCCTGCAGGTTGCTCTGCGCTTAGTGTATTCCTGCCATACCTCTTTCTTCCAAATTGAAGTTTATCAAATCCTATGCTTCTGTGATGCTTTTGCAGACCGTGAGCTGTAGTAATCCCATCTCCAGTCAAGTAAACTCCCTTAAAAGCTGAAAATGCAGAGACTCTTCCTTGGTTTTGATTTCCGCAAGCAGTTCTATTACCTCCTTGGCAGCCTTGCTGTTTCATTGACATGCACCTGTAATCATTCTCAGGAGCTAGTCCAACGCCTGGCGAAGTCAATTGAAACACTCTCATTGACTTCAGATAAGGATATGAGCAGCTTCTTCCGCTTTATCACGACCCAAATACTCCATAGCTCAGGCTCTCCACAAAAGCACTTGTCAGCAAATTGGTCTTCTCTCATCTTGATTAACTCAACCTCTTCTGTATCATTTTCCCCCACCCCCTCGCCCTGAGATCTTGTCGTAAGTCGCTTTGTCTTGCAGTAATCCCTCCGTACTGAGAATTTCCTTCTTTTGCTCCACCAAACACTTTTCCCTTTGGCCTTCCTTAACCCCATCTTCATCGACAATAATTCTTCTTCAGCTGTTCCCTACAGCCTATTCTCATCTGATTTTGTGCAACTCTATCTTCCGAGCATGGAATATTTTAAAACCTGCAATAAAACGCCATATGGTGTTAATGAGGCTGTGTGAATAATGGCTAGGAATAAATTGTATTATTTTTCAATCCCTGACATTAATATGCCCGCAGTTTACCAGGATATATTGAAAATGTGGGACACCAAATTGCTTAAATATCCAAATTAGATCATTGGGAAGAAGTGAATTGGTGAGTTATTAGTACATCTTCAAGGTTAAAAACTGTCTTTTAAGTTAGGATTCCCAAGAGCACAGCAGATTTTTGAAAACTGCAACTTCGTGTTCATTCCTAGGGAATCAGCAGAACTGTGCTTTCTTGTGGGCCCTGTTTATTTGGTATTTTTCTATTATGTTTATTTCCTGCCTTTCCTCCAAAGAGCTAAAGGTGGCACACATTATTCTCACAACAACCCTCTGAGGTAGTGTAAACCGAAGAACAAGTACTTCCTCAAGGTCATTGCTCCCCAAATAGCTTAATGCCTGAGTCAGAATTTGAACCCTGGTCTCCCAGATGCTAGCCCAACACTCTATCCACTACCTCACCCATTATCAGGGTTAGTACAGAAGGTAATTTGTAGGAAGGGCTGAAGGAATGTGCCTCTGAGAAAAGTCATTCGGAAAACAGGAAGTCAGAACATTGGTCCAACCAGCTCTCTAGGGTTTCAGGCAGGAAGCTGTCAACAGCCCTCACTGGAGATGCCAGAGATTGAACCTTGGGCATTCTGCATGCAAAGCAAATGCTCTACCACTGAGCTATGACATTTGCATTTAGGTCCATTGTTTGCATATGCATGTAAGGTAAAAGGTAAAGGACCCCTGGATGGCTAAGTCCAGTGAAAAGCAACTATGGGGTTGTGGCACTCATCTTGCTTTCAGGCAGAGGGAGCCGGTGTTTGTCCACAGACAGCTTTCCGGGTCATGTGGCCAGCATGACTAAACTGCTTCTGGCACAACAGGACACCGTGGTGGAAGCCAGAGCACACAGAAACGCCGTTTACCTTCCCGCCACAGCGGTACCTATTTATCTACTTGCACTGGCGTGCTTTCAAACTGCTAGCTTGTCAGGAGCTGGGACAGAGCATCGGGAGCTCACTCCGTCGTGGGGATTCGAACTGCCAACCTTCTGATTAGCAGGCCCAAGAGGCTCAGTGGTTTAGACCACAGCGCCACCCGCGTCCCTATATGCATGTAACATCGTTCATGAATCCCTACCATTCATGATCTGGGTGCTGATGCATGCAACCCAAGTGCTCCTGCTTTATTTATTTATTTAATTATATGCTGCCCATCCAACTGGGTTGCCCCAGCCACTCTGGGCAGCTCCTATTCTGTAAGCACAAGCATATCCATTTATCGTTGGAAAGAATATTACCATATTCTAATATGCTAAGGAGATTCTGAGTAAACATTAGGAAGAACTTTCAGATGGTAAGCACTGTTCGACAGTGGAGTGGACTTGGCTGCAGGTGGTGAACTCTCCTTCCTTAGTGGTTTTTAGGCAGAGGTTGGACGGCCGTCTCATGGATGCTTCAGTTGAGATTCCTGCATTGCAGGGGTTTGGACTAGATGCCCTTTAGGATCCCTTCCAACTCTGTGATTCTGTGTCAAGCTAATATCCTAGATAGAGACAGCGTGTTCCAGAGGCTGTTTTATTCTGGCCCGCTTTTTGACCTTCAGCTTGTAGGGGGGGGGGAATTAAAACGCTGGTCTCAGCAGTTGTAAAGCTCTTCCTGAAAGCCCCACTCTTTGCTAGTGACTTTACTCTTCATTGTAGCAGCCTGCAAAAGACCGGGGCAGGGGGTGGCTTTGGGTGTAGTGGGTCTGCTTTCCCAAATAATGCCAGCATTGTGCTGCTGAATAGGAGCAACCAATGCTCTGGCAGATTCAGCTGTCTGTTAGAGCCTTGTCCCTTGTTCTAAGCAGTTAGAAGGCGACATTCCTTTGGTCGAAACACACGGCCTGGATTTCTGGCACAAGCTGTGTATGTAGCAAAGTTGCCTAGAGCAATTTAAGACAAAAAAGGAGGGAGAAAACTGCAGGAAGCACAAAGGATGCTCACATTTTTGTAGTGGGAGCCGGCAAATTTGTTTTCACAGCAGAGGTGCCTCTCTGTCTCTTGTAGATGGTTAGGGGACAAAACGCCCATAAATTCAAAACACAGTTGTTTCCCACACCAGTGTCAATCTTAAACAAAAAAGCGGGATCCCCAATGAAATATTTTGTTAATAAAGCTTCACCTAGGACAGATGTCAAAAGCAACCATGTTGCCACATTCTGAGCGAAAGGGCTGTGCAAATTTACATGTCTGTCTGTGTTTGATGCCTCTCTATGCAGCCAAGTAAGTACTTTTTGTGTGTGTGTAAGTGTCTACTATATGGAAGGGATGCAGGTGGCGCTGTGGGTAAAACCACAGAGCCTAGAACTTGCCGATCAGAAGGTCGGCAGTTCGAATCCCTGCCACGGGGTGAGCTCCCGTTGCTCAGTCCCTGCTCCTGCCAACCTAGCAGTTTGCAAGCACATCAAAGTGCAAGTAGATAAATAGGTACCGCTCTGGTGGGAAGGTAAACGGCATTTCCGTGCGCTGCTCTGGTTTGCCAGAAGTGGCTTAGTCATGCTGGCCACATGACTCAGAAGCTGTACGCCGGCTCCCTCGGCCAATAAAGCGAGATGAGCGCTGCAACCCCAGAGTCGGCCATGACTGGACCTAATGGTCAGGGGTCCCTTTACCTTTACTATATGGAAATGATGGGAATTAAAAGTAATCAGAAGAGGACCGATTGGTTGGGTTACCTGATCATGCTGCAACCAGACACTGTCAGGGACTGGCTGGACAATGAGGTGCGGTAGGAGGCAGCAGCTGGGGAACCCCTAAGGGAAAGTCCAGAAGAGTAAGGCTCAGAGCCTGGGGATTGGTGGTGGGACATTGAGGAGAGGTCAGAGGGAGAAGATTGGGAGGAGGTGCTGAAGGGATAAGAGGGGTTAGTGAACAGGAGGAACCTGCGACAGGGAGCAGTCTCCCTCTCCTGCTGTGAGAAGCTCCCCTCCCCCCTGGTTTCGAAGAGCATGCAAGATTTGGAGAGCAGAACAGAGGTCAGAGGTCGGCAGATTGCCGAGAAAGCATCCAAGAGAGGAGGAGTCTTAGAAAGGGCTGAGGGCAGGACCTTCAGTCCTGGGAACTGCTCTATAGGGGCAGGACCTGATGGGAAGGTCTTCCTTATCTGTGAAGATGCTTTCCTAGAAGTCTAAAGTTTTGAACTCTAAACCATATTCTGTCCCATCAGCTCTCCCTCATCCATGCTAGGAAATTAAGAAAAATCAAAATTCTGAACTAGAATACCACCCAATGTCCTTGTCCTTGTCATGTCTACAGACCGGTCATTTTGCCTCTGGCCACGGTTCCCTTCCAAGCCAACAAAATTGAATTCCATATTGGACTACTAAATATTCCCAAGGGCATTCTCCCTGGCTTGAAATATGACCTCAGGCTTTCCGTTTGTAGGGAAGAGCCATCAGTTTCCATAAGCAGTCCTGACAGATTAGGAAAGGGTACAGCATAGAATGAGCATAATATTCTGTTGTTTGCCTTATCATTGCACATTTGGCTTGTATGTCCTGATATCACTGTTTAAGAATAGCTTTCACCCAACTTTGACAGCATTTGACCTGGTGTTTCATTCAGGCTGAAGCATTCTGTTTACAAATCAGCAAATAAATACTGCATGCTGTAATTCTTGGTGCAGTTCAAAGACAGTGGCAGGCTGTGTTGTTGTTGTTGTTGTTGTTTTATTTATATCCTGCCCGTCTGGCTGGGTTTCCTCAGCCACTCTGGGTGGCTCCCATCAGAATATTAAAAACATGATAAAGCATCAAACATTAAAAACTTCCCTAAACAGGGCTACCTTCAGATGTCTTCTAAAAGTCAGATAATTGTTTATTTCCTTGACATCTGATGGGAGGGCGTTCCACAGGGCAGGCGTCACTACCGAGAAGGCTCTCTGCCTGGTTCCCTGTAACCTCACTTCTCGCAGTAAGGGAACCGCCAGAAATCATCATAGTGCTTTAAAATCATCAGACCTGACTTTGTCTTCTTTGTTTCTAGAAATAGGTCTCATGGAGAAAATTTGCCATTGCTTTGAGAAAAGTTCTTCCATGTCAGGGCTGATGATACCTTGAAAAGAAAAGGGGAAAATGAAGTTTATGACATGTGTCTCTTGATGTCAGCTATAATTTACCCAGTCCTCTAAATAATAATAATAATAATAATAATAATAATAATAATAATAATAATAATAATTTATTTATACTCTACCCTCCCCAGCCAAGACCAATAATAAAAACATGTTAATTAAAATACAACATTAGAACATTAAAATGCAGCCTCATCATAGGAGGAGAAAAGAAAAAGAAAAAAGAAAGGGGGGGAATCAAAGTGGCTCCAAGCCAAAGGCCAGGCGAAACAACTCTGTCTTACAGGCCCTGCGGAAAGAAATCAGATCCTGCAGGGCCCTGGCCTGGTCTCATGAGACAGAGCGTTCCACCAGGCCGGAGCCAGTGTTGAAAAGGCCCTGGCTCTGGTTGAAGCTAATCTGACTTCCTTAGGGCCCGGGACCACTAGGGTGTTGCTATTTATGGACCTTGAGGCTCTCTGTGGGGCATACCGGGAGAGGCAGTCCCATAGGTACCTGTGTTCCCACTTGCTCCTTCATGATTACTTACTGACCAGAGGTCTGTCATTTCATTTTGCTCTTTACACATCTTTAAACAAATTCCTGCTCTCCTAAGAAAACCCTTGCTTATTTAAATCAGGGATGGAGAACATGGGTGTCTGCAAGAATTTCTCCAGAGAGGTGAGGATTTTTCCAAGGGTGGGTGGATGCAAAGTAAAAAAAAAATTGACTTAATTTCTTCCCTAAATAAGAAGGATCGTATCTGTACGTTTTGTCTCATGATCAGGTTCTACAGATACTAGAAACTTTTCAGAAATCCAATGTGTTCCACGTTTCACTGTGGGCCCAGGAGCTCAAGATTTGCAAAGCAACGTTCTTTGCTGCCGCATTTATTTTTTTCTTCTGACCATTAAAGATGGACTCCTTTGCCCCCTGAATCTAAATCATGTTGGGGCAGATGTACATTTACAGCTTACTTTCCCTGGCAGTGAAGAGGACCCTTAAAGTAGGAGTGGATGTCATTTGCTGTCATTTCCCACTGCCCGATTAGTTTAGAAAAAGCCATAGGCTGCAATTCTCAAGTCACTGTGATAGTGCAAGCCCCATTAGTTTTAATGGGGCTTGTGACAGAACAGCACTTTGAGGAGTGAGGCTGTTAACATAAATAGCTTCCCTCATGAACAGGCATGGCAAATTTGTTTGGGTTTGAAATCCATCTTAAATGGCCACAAATCTAAATGTGGGAAATGTATTTGGTAGCTTTCTCCTGAATAAATGAGACTGAATTTACATTAGGGAGTAAGTGACCATCATTGTGTATGCATCAGCTCACACTAAAATTTCCGCCTTAAAAAAGATATAAGTACCAGAGAAGCATAAGTGATAAAGCTGCTTTTGCTTCCATTTTCACACACTTGGATCCCATTCTACCTCCAGAGAAGCCTGAACACATGAGGCTCCTGTGTGGTCTCCCATTCTGGGACTACTGGGAAGACCCAAACCAGCAGAAGTGGAATTACCTATAAGTGCCTTTAGACCAGGGTTCCCTGAACTTGGGTCTCCAGGTGTTTTTGGACTGCAATTCCCATCATCCCTGACCACTGGTCCTGCTAGCTATGGATGATGGGAGTTGTAGTCTAGAACAGGCATAGGCAAACTTGCCCTCCAGATGTTTTGGGACTACAACTCCCATGATCCCTAGCTAACAGGACTAGTGGTCAGGGATGATGGGAGTTGTAGTCCCAAAACATCTGGAGGGCCGAGTTTGCCTATGCCTGGTCTAGAAACAGCTGGAGACCCAAGTTTGGGAAACCCTGCTTTAGACCATTTTCCCAGACTGCAGTCCTATGCACATTTACTTGAGTGAACTTGAGTCCGTATAATGGGACTTAAGAGTAAATATGCATCAGATAGCACTCTCAGTCCTTTATTCTAAGTAGTGAGAGAAGTAGCCAACAGTGCCATGGGCAGCCAACATAGTGCCGTCCAACTTTTGCTGGTTGGTTGTCCTGGTAGGATAAACAATAAACGGATTTGATTTGAACATACAGTCATTATTTTTGTTACATACAGTCATGGGGAAAATAATGTGCACTCTTTGAATTCAGTGGTTTTACATATGAAGACGTAATAAGAATCATCTGTTCCTTAGCAGATCTTAAAAAGAGGTAAATACAATCTCAGATGAACAACAGCACATGATATATTACACCATGTCATAATTTATTTAACAGAAATAAAGCCAAAATGGAGAAAACGTGTGGAAAACTAAGTACACGCTTACTGCTTCCATAGGAATTAAAGAGGGCAAGTAGCAGACTGGTGCTGCTAATCAAATGCGCTTGCTTAATTGATCATCAGTAAGTTTGCCGACCTCTATAAAAGCTGAAGTTTTAGCAGTTTGCTGGTCTGGAGCATTCAGGTGTGTTTTAACACAATGCCAACCAATTTTAAGTCTATCATTCCAAATGAGAAAGATTATTCAAAAGTGGAAAACATTTGAGACAGTTGCCAATCTTCCCAGGAGTGGACGTCTCAGCAAATTCATCCCAAGGACAGACCGTGCAACGCTCAGAGAAATTGCAAAAAACCCAAGAGCTCCATCTCAGGCCCTTTCAGGCTTCAGTTAGCATGTTAAATGTTAAAGTTCATGAAAATACAATTACAGTGGTACCTCAAGTTAAGTACTTTATTCGTTCCGGAGGTCTGTACTTAACCTGAAACTATTCTTAACCTGAAGCACCACTTTAGCTAATGGGGCCTCCTGCTGCTGCTGCGCCGCCGGAGCACGATTTCTGTTCTCATCCTGAAGCAAAGTTCTTAACCTGAAGCACTATTTCTGGGTTAGCGGAGTCTGTAACCTGAAGCGTATGTAACCTGAGGTACCACTGTAGAAATAGACGGAACACATATGGTTTGTTTCGAAGGCTTGCCAGGAGAAAGCCTCTTCTGTCTAAAAAGAACATGGCGGCAGCACGGATTAGGTTTGCAAAGTTGCATCTGAACAAACCACAAAATTTCTGGAGCAGTGTCCTTTGGACAGACAAGACCAAAGTGGAGATGTTTGGCCATAACGCACAGCACCACATTTGGCGAAAACCAAACACATCATATCAGCACAAGCACCTCATACCAACTGTCAAGCACGGTGGTGGAAGGGTGATGATTTGGGCTTGTTTTGCAGCTACATGACTTGGGAACCTTGCAATCATGAGCTCCTCTGTATACCAAAGTATTCTGCAGTCAAATGCGAGGCTGTCTGCCCCACAGCTGAAGTGGGCTGAAATTGGGTCATGCAACAGGATAAGGACCCAAGCTCACCAGCAAATCTACAACAGAATGGCTGAAAAAGAAAAGAATCAAGGTGTTGCAATGGCCCAGTCAAAGTCCAGACCTCAACTTAATTGAAATGCTGTGCTAGACCTTAAGAGAGCTGTGCATAAACAGATGTCAGCAAACCTCAATGAACGGAAGTAACAAGGGTGGGCCAAAATTCCTCCACAAGAGACTGTCCTACAGAAAACGATTACTTCAAGTTATTACTGCTTAAGGTGGTTCTGCAAGCAATTGAATTATAAGGTGTACTTAGTTTCTGACTTTTCCATTTTGGTTTTATTTTGGTTAAATAAATCATGACACGGTGTAATATGTCATGTGTTACTATTCATCTGAGGTTGTATTTACATAATTTTAATACCTGCTAAGGAACACATGGATGCGGGTGGGGCTGTGGGTTAAACCACAGAGCCTAGGACTTGCCGATCAGAAGGTCGGCGGTTCAAATCCCTGCCACAGGGTGAGCTCCCGTTGCTCGGTCCCAGCTCCTGCCATCCTAGCACTTCGAAAGCACATCAAAGTGCAAGTAGATAAATAGGTACCGCTCTGGCGGGAAGGTAAACGGCGTTTTTGTGCGCTGCTCTGGTTCACCAGAAGCGGCTTTGTCATGCTGGCCACATGACCCAGAAGCTGTATGCCGGCTCCCTCGGCCAATAAAGCGAGATGATTGCCGCAACTCCAGAGTCGGTTACGACTGGACCTAATGGTCAGGGGTCCCTTTACCTTTAAGGAATACATGGTTGTTTATTATATCTTCATATGTAAGACCACAGAATTCAAAGAGGGTGCACTTACTTTTTCCCATGACTTTATCTGTGCCTTTAAATGCAAGGTTGTTGGGTTTTGTTTGTTTGCACAAAATGCCAGTGTGGATTAGGACTCCAGGATGGGAGTAGGAGGATTTAACTCTTTACCTCCCGCTGTAGTCCTGGTCTAGTTTGGGCTACCCCACACTGCAATGGGCATTTTGTTTTGTTTTTGAGGGGGGCTTCAGTTGAAGTTTTCCCATCCCACACAAATTGCAGGAGTGGAGAGCCTGATGCAGATCAAACCCACAGCAAAGGTCACAAAGTTAGGATCCCAATTCAGGAGAGGCCCCCAGCATTGGAAATTTGTGTAAAAATTCCCTGCACTTTTTAAAGGCACAAATATGTAGGCAAACATGTAGTTTGGACCTGAGATCCTTAAGACACGTACAGTGTGGTGATTGTTTACACATGTAGCATACAGGAACACTTTAATTGTTTGATTACATTATTTTGAAGAAATCTTCTAACTTGCTTCTTTGCCTATTGATCTTGCATATATATCTCATTAGTTCCTTTACAATCGATGAGTGCTGCAGGCTCTGCATCGTGCATGACCAGAACATGAGTTTGCTTGGCTGGTAGTCTGTGTGTTGTGTGTGTAAATACTGACTGGTAAAAGGCAAGCACTTTCTGTTGCAAATTAAAAGGGTTTTTGAGGAAGCTTCCTAAAAAACATAGCAGCTAATGGGGTTGAAGCAGCTTCTTCATTAAATGGATCCCACAAACGACCCACGTTGCTGATTTGACTTCATAGCCTGTCTGTTGTCAGCCTATAGGGCACAGTTTACTGAACTAATACAGAAAATCTGTTATAAGCCATACTTCTGCAAAAGACAAGGCAGCCGTTGGTATGTTTATGTGATAATGAACAGCAGCACCTCTATGCCACAATAGCAGACCCTATTTTCCAGGGATAGTCTCAGATTTACAGAAGCTGTTCTGGTTTCTGATTTGATCCTGGAATGTCCCGCTTTTCCTCTGGACATCCCTATTTTCATTGGAGATATGTTGAGGGTAAGCTATCCACCCCACCATTTTATTACTTCTTTACTTCTTAAATAGTTCTAAAAAGAAAAAAATGTTGTGTGGCTTACAGAGGGGTAATGAACTTAAGCATTTTTATCCTTCTTTTCTATAAGAGCCCAGTAGTGCCAGTATAGTTTGATTAGAGTACAATGATTTATTTATTTTTCTGAAGAAGAAAGAATTCATCGCTGCATTTGGTACTGATGAGTATAAGGAAGTCAAAGCTTTTTTTAGATAAGTTGCTTCTTTACACTGCTTTTTGTTATAGGGTAAGATATTCTTTAGGGACGCGGGTGGCGCTGTGGGTAAAAGCCTCAGCGCCTAGGGCTTGCCGATCAAAAGGTCGGTGGTTTGAATCCCCGCGGCGGGGAGCGCTCCCACTGCTCGGTCCCAGCGCCTGCCAACCTAGCAGTTCGAAAGCACCCCCGGGTGCAAGTAGATAAATAGGGACCGCTTACTAGCGGGAAGGTAAACGGCGTTTCCGTGTGCGGCTCTGGCTTGCCAGAGCAGCGATGTCACGCTGGCCACGTGACCCGGAAGTGTCTCCGGACAGCGCTGGCCCCCGGCCTCTTGAGTGAGATGGGCGCACAACCCCAGAGTCTGTCAAGACTGGCCCGTACGGGCAGGGGTACCTTTACCTTTACCTTTAAGATATTCTTTGGGACAATGCTCTGAAGACTGAGGTTGTTCTGAGAATATTGGGCTGTTGCTTCATCATAATTTGTATTGCCTGCCCTGAGAAATAGTGAATAAAATTATATTGAAGTGAAGGTGGGAGATGTCCAAGTCTTTAACAAATACACACATTTAAATCTGTCTTTTCTCCCAGTACGTTTCCGAGCACAATTCAAAGTGTTGGTGCTGACCTTTAAAGCCCTAAACGGCCTCAGTCCTGTATACCTGAAGGAGCGTCTCCACCCCCATCGTTCCGCCCAGACGCTGAGGTCCAGTGCAGAGGGCCTTCTGGGGGTTCCCTCATTGCGAGAAGTGAGGCTACAGGGAACCAGACAGAGGGCCTTCTCGGTAATGGTGCCCGCCCTGTGGCATGCCCTCCCATCAGATGTCAACCTGACATTCAGAAGACAACTTAAGGCAGCCCTGTTCAGGGAAGTTTTTAATATGTAACGCTGTACTGTTTTTAACACTTGATTGGGAGCCGCCCATAGTGGCTGGGGAAACTCAGCTAGATGGGCGGGGTATAAATAAATTAATTATTATTATTATTATTATTATTATTATTATTATTATTATTATTTTCCTTAGCAGCCTTTAGCCTAAAATGATTGAAGGGGGGACGACGACACCAAAGACAGGTTTCAAAAAAGCAACAGAAGGCGTCACGAGTTTCAAATAACTCCACAAATGCTGAGTGGCTTGCGGGCTTAAACAAGTTACATTGAGAAAAGACCCTGTATCATAATGTAATTTGTTCATCTATACTTAAACATCTGCTTACCAAATTTTGCTTTACACTCCTTTAAAAAAAAACCAGGTGCTTTTGAAAGTATACTTAAATTCATTTTAAGTGTTCTTGAACCCAAAAGATGTAAAACTTTATAGTGTGCTGGGAAAATGTGCACCGAAGAAATGTTGCACTAGTTTGGAGATAATAATTTGGGAGTATGGAATGGGAATGCAATAATATCTGGGTGGGTGCGTGGGGGAGAGCAGCTACATAAATGGTTTGGGAAAGTGTCATTCTTTAGTAAGAAATACTGTGCTTAATTAATTCTTACTCCTGGGAGGTCAGCCTGGGGCACTCATTATTGTCTTAATTGGTGGTATAAATCCTGAGGCCCTGGAGGAAGAAAAACGAAGAGCAGTTAACAGTGGATAGTCTACAGGAAAAGTGCTAGCTAGTGGTTGGAGCACAATTGCAGATTGTGACAGTTTACGAGTTCAGTGGGTTAGAGGTCTAGCCCTACCTAAATTAGGTTAGAGTGTCTTGAATATATTTTTTTAAAAGAAAAGATGATTCATCGCTGTATTTGGCATGCAGAGGTCTAGGGGGTCTTCCTTCTTTCTTAGATCAGAGCTTCTTTCAGATCTCTCCTACTGATATTAAGTTAGTGAAGTTTCCCATCTGGTGTTTCCAAAGAGTTTCAAGTATTTTAGCAGATTTTGCAAAGAGAGAAGTGTGTTCTTCTTGTTGTTTTACTCTTTTTATCAATACTTATTTGAAAGTTTTTTTGAAAATTGAAGAACCAGTATGTTCATGAACTCATATTTTCTCCCCCCAAATATTCTTATTATTGTAGACAAGTGTCTCAAAATTCAGATGGATTTTGATTTAACTCAGAGTAGTTCACATCTAGGGGACGCGGGTGATGCTGTGGGTTAAACCACAGAGCCTAGGATTTGCCGATCAGAAGGTTGGCGGTTCGAATCCCCGCGACGGGGTGATCGCCCGTTGCTCGGTCCCTGCTCCTGCCAACCTAGTAGTTCGAAAGCATGTCAGAGTGCAAGTAGATAAATAGGTACCGCTCTGGCGGGAAGGTAAACGCCGTTTCCGTGCGCTGCTCTGGTTCTCCAGAAGCGGCTTAGTCATTCTGGCCATATGACCCGGAAGCTGTACGCCGGCTCCCTCAGCCAATAAAGCGAGATGAGCACCGCAACCCCAGAGTCGGTCACAACTGGACCTAATGGTCAGGGGTCCCTTTACCTTTACCTAGTTCACGTCTTACTCTTGGCAATTGTTTGCCACTGCATTTATGTTTGGTCCTTGTTAGACATAGCTGTGCTACAGCCGCACGATGCTCTCCTGCTATTGTGCATCGCAGGGGAAGAATGGTAATGTGGAGAAAATGACCTTTCTGTGGGAAGCGTCTGCCTTCCCTTTTAATCTCTGCACAGTGCTTAGAAAAGTGTAGGTGTTATAACTGATGATAAATTACTGTTACTCTGACTGTGGACTTAGAAGTGAGGTAGAAGTGGAATTGGCTTAAGGAGGGTGAAATATGCTTCGTTTGACCATAAAGTTGTGAATTTTATACTTTGGAGTGAGAGAAGATTTCTAGGTTGGCAGCACACTCCCATTTCTAGTCAGATTCAGATGGGGAATTTCATTTTACATTACGTGAGAGAGTAGTTCATTCATGCCCGCATAGCAGTCTTGTGAAATGAGCAAGTTTGGATGGCCCCTAAGGTTTAACTTTACAAATGTATATACAGTTGTACCTCAGAAATCGAACGAAATCTGTTCCAGAAATCCATTTGACTTCCAAAACGTTCAGAAACCAAGGTGCAGCTTCTGACTGGCTGCAGGAAGCTCCTGCAGCCAATCGGAAGCCGCATCGGACGTTTGTGTTCCAAAGAACGTTCGCAAACCGGAATACTCATTTCCAGGTTTGCGGCGTTCGGGAGCCAAAACGTTTAACTTGCAAGGCGTTCGGGATCCAAGGTACGACTGTACTTAGGGCTGCTGTAAATGTACCACTTTTGAAACTGGAGTAACTGTGCTCCTCCCTCCCCCTCTGGAGTGAAAATTCCTGCCACTTGTCTTGTGGTTACATACTGTGTTGTGTTGTGAGAAACACGTCATGTTGGCATTAAGGATCTGGTTAACCAGAATTTCAGATGAGGGGAAGAAACTCTGCTTACCTACTTTAACTATGGTTAGCATCGCTGGCTGCTTAGCCATCCATGGCAAACACCAGCAGGGAACAGGAAGGTTAAATCTGTGCTGCAGAAAGAAAGAGATGAGGGCAGGAAAGGAGAGTAGGATCCTGAGATCTGCTTCCTGTTGCTTAACTGTGGATTCTATATCTACCCAGCACCCAAGATACCACACGTTGCTTCACCTTTGGATGCCACAAATACACTTCTTTTTCAAGTGCTGTTAAATGTTGGATAGACGATTCTGGATTTTAAGTGAATTGCTACCTGGTTTTGATTTTAGAGGCTCTTGTGCACTATATATTATCATCAGCTGCCTTATCAGCCTATTATGGAATAGTTGACAAGGTAGAAATTTGCACTTAGGAGAAATCTAGCTCCTGAGTCACTTAATTTATCCTTTCGGTGTTATATATCCTTCCCTAGCAAGGAGGAGAAGGAGGCAGCAGTAGCACACTAGATTTAATGTGGTGCAATTTCAGTGCAGACTCAACACAGTGCATATATTCTTCCCATGTGACTGTTCCTGATCTGTACTGAACTTAACACCACTGCTTAAATTAAACACAGTCAGAAGGAATGCTATAGGCAAAGGCAATGTGCATTTCTCCGGAAGTTGTTTGCTACAAATATAGTATTGACAGTTCACAATAGAACCTTGTCGATGTCTATGATACAATTCAGTTTTATTCCCTGTTGCAGAGCTGGTTAATGCACTTGTAATTGTCTTTCTGCCAGCTGGCCAAGAGAGACACGGGAGCTTGTTTCTTGTATCATTTGTAAAAAGAAATAAAAATTCACTCATATTTGTTGTACGACTGTGTTGGAGCATTTCTCCTGCATCATACCAAATTAGGGGGTGAATGTTATTCCAAATGCCTTCTGAAGAATATGTTAGCAGTGCGTGGCCTCAGGCCTGGGAAGTCACAGCAAATAGAGTCAAAAGATGGGAACTGATTTCATTGGGACTGACTTCGGAGTACGTAATACTGCTTTGGAAAAGAGAGAGAAAAGCAGAATTTCTTGGTGCTTTAAAAAGGAGGAAGGAAAACTACCCAGTTATTTGTTCATAACAAAATGTTCTATGCCAGCGGTGGCCAACTCCCAAGAGACTGCGATCTACTCACAGAGTTAAAAACTGGCAGGGATCTACTCCCTTTTTGGGAGGTTCAGGTCAAAGTTGTTGAGCGTTTTTAGGGGGAAGGAAAGCCCTGTTTTTTAGGGGTTCAGGTCAAAGTTGTTGATTTTTTTTAGGGAGAAGGAAAACCCCATTTTTTTAGGGGTGATGGGGAAAGTTGCTGAGCTTTTTTTAGGGGAGCCAAAGTTGATGAGCTTCTTTGGTGGGAGCCAGTGATCTACTGGTGATCTACCACAGACATCCAGTGATCTACTGGTAGATCATGATCTACTTCTTGGACATGCCTGTTCTATGCTGTTTGTTGAGTGCCGCAGATAATAAGTGAAGCTTGTTCTTGTTTATATATATATATATATATATATATATATATATGTATGTATGTATGTATGTAAAAGAGTGATAGTGAAGGAAGGAAATGACTGAAGATTTTAAAACCATAGTTATACAATACCATGCACATTGAGTTACTACAGGGTTTTTTCTGGAAAAACACAACAGGAAGCAGGCTGTTGTATCTTTAGCAGCTGCACACAGGCCGAAGTTCCACAGATGTGGTTTCTCCCTGGCTTAGTGATGTAGTGAACATTAACGATTGACCTGTTTGGTTTTTTTAATGGTCTGCTCTCTTAAAAGGCCAAGAGAAAAGTGTGCACACACATCATTTTTAAAATTATTAATATCTGGTGATATTAATATGAATACCATAACATTAAAAGTCATAGTTTCTAAAGATAAATGTTTTAACCTTCCGCAAGGCTCTGTAAATGATTTTGGAGTGGCCATTCTGGGGCAAACATTCTGAATCATAACAATACCTCAAGAGGTTAAATGTATCACTGAATGGAGACTTTTAGCACATTGTATGCATTAAGTGGCTTTCCAATGCAGGGTGTCTGTGTTGTTAACAGCTGTTTTGTGATTTGCTGCTACAGTCAAACCTCGGTTTTCTATCATCTCCGTTGCTAAACATTTCAGCTTCCGAACATCGAAAACCCAGAAGTAAGTGTTCCAGTTTTTGAACGCTTTTCGGAAGCCGAACGTCTGATGCGGCAGACAAGCGGGTTCTGATTGGCTCTTCCGATGGCAAGAGCCAATCAGAAGCCGTGCCCCAGAAATCGAATGTTTCAGAAGTCGAAGGTCCTTCTGGAACAGATTACGTTCGACTTCTGAGGTACCACTATATTTTATTAATTACATGATCAGCAAAATTGTATTTTTTTGCATTGCATTTTCTTCTGGCCTTACTCTTCACAACCCCTCCACCCTCAAATCATCTGCCTATATTCCTGTAACTCAGGATAACACTTTGTACATCTAATGAAAAGGACTGTCGTCCACAAAAATGTATGCCATGATATTATTTAGTTATGTAGTTATTTATTAGGCTTATTTGTTGCTTGTTACCTGAAGGTCTCCAAGCAACTTACAATACATTTAAAAACACGATTATAAATACATCATGCCATAGAAGCAAAGCAAAACAGCCCTCATGACATCCACAGGAAGCTTTGGCAGCATGCTAGTGACAACACAGGGACATGGGTGGTGCTGTGGGTTAAACCACAGAGCCTAGGACGTGCCAATCAGAAGGTTGGTGGTTCGAATCCCCACGACGGGTGAGCTCCAGTTGCTCGGTCCCTGCTCTTGCCAACCTAGCAGTTCGAAAGCACCTCAAAGTGCAAGTAGATAAATAGGTACCGCTCCGGCGGGAAGGTAAACGACGTTTCCGTGCACTGCTCTGGTTCGCCAGAAGCGTCTTAGTCATGCTCGCCACATGACTCGGAAGCTGTACGCCGGCTTCCTCAGCCAATAAAGCGAGATGAACGCCGCAACCCCAGAGTCCGTCATGACTGGACCTAATGGTCAGGGGTCCCTTTACCTTTTTAGTGACAACACAACACTATCTCAGTCTTATCAAACGCCTGGAAAGAAAGGTCGGTGCTTACCTAGCACAGAAAAGATGTCATCAAAAGCTCTAAGCATTCCACGGACATGGAGCCACAACTGAAAAGACCCTGTCCCATATCACCGTCCTTTGATTCTCCCTCAGAGTGGGAACTTGGAGAAGGGCCTGCAGTGAAGATCTAAGGCTCTGGTGTGGTTTCTCCTAAGGTTTTAACCTTAGGATTTGTTTTGAAATCGTGGTCCTATAGCAACTTTTACGTAGTAAATGCCTTCATCGCGATTCACAGCGAGCACCATCAGGTTCGTAAAAGCATGTCTGATGTGGAAACATACCACCGTAACACACCCTGCAGTCTCCAATCCTTCCGCAGGTAAGTTGCGGTTTGTCTCGGCGGCCCTTCCCTGCATTCAAGTGTACTCTGAAAGACAACTTAGGGGACTTCCGCTGCTGCAATTCTCTCCCCACCCTTCCCCGAGCATAGAGTCAATCATTACATTAAAGGCAAAATTGAGTCAGTGAGGAGAGAGGCCACACCAAGAGGAATTCTGCTTTCTGTGCAACTCTCCAAGATACAGGGATCATTTCAAGATCCGGACCTGGCAGCCCTAATCTGTCTAAAGAGATGGATGGAGAATTTCCTTGAGCAAGTATTAACCGGTCTGAATTTAGACAAAGCTTTTTCCTAATCTCCCTTTTGGCTCAGATTGTGTAACTGTCCCATTGAGCAGGCAGGCCACGTCGATCTAAATGAGTCTTACATAAGCACATAAGCACTTGGAAAATGAGCGTATGTGTAGATTTGTATGGGTATTTTATGCTAATATTCTAATACGACATGTTACATGACATTCAGGCATGTCTATTCTTTGTAAATGCAGAAAAGCTGTATTTGTCAGTAGTCCATGGGAGCCAAGTATGGAGGGCCATGGGGGCCAAGCCCGCCCCCCATTCCAAATCATAGGGCACTCATTCCTGTGGCGTGTCCACACAACATGTCAGCATGTCCCACGTCGTGTGTGTGTGACATCAGCATGCTGTGGAGTGTTCGCACATGCCGTGCTGACGTCTTGTGCCCCTGGGCCCCCTCAATCACGGGAGCAAGGTAGCGCAAGTGCAATAGTCTATCTAGAAGGGTGGATAGGTAAAGGTAAAGAGACCCCTGACCATTAGGTCCAGTCGTGACCGACTCTGGGGTTGCGGCGCTCATCTCGCTTTATTGGCCAAGGGAGCCGGCGTACAGCTTCCAGGTCATGTGGCCAGCATGACTAAGCCGCTTCTGGCGAACCAGAGCAGCGCACGAAAGCACCGTTTACCTTCCCGCCAGAGTAGTACCTATTTATCTACTTGCACTTTGTCGTGCTTTCAAACTGCTAGGTTGCCAGGAGCAGGGATTGAGCAATGGGAGCTCAGCCCATCACGGGGATTCGAACCGCCGACCTTCTGATCGGCAAGTCCTAAGCTCTGTGGTTTAACCCACAGCGCCACCCGCGTCTCTGAAGGGTGATACTTGCCGTCAACAGAAGCTTGCTGAGTGAGCTTCTCACCTGCAGACGCTTGCTTTTTCACCAACCTACTTTTTTCCTTAAGTCACATAGCAACAGCTAACTTGCAAGTCAAAAATCTCAGCTTGAATTTGTTTATCTGCCATCGTCAATAAGATGAGGCATTTCGCATGCCGGACAGCACATTCCTGTGATTTAAAAACAAAAGAAATCAAGCCCCTATCAGGCCATATTTCCTTTTGAAACACAGCATGAGGGTAACTGAGGGTTTTAAATCATAGGAGTTGCCATGTAGAAAATAGAAGCAATGGTGTGATTTGGTATAGATGCACGGAGTTGTTTTAATAGCGTTTGCTATTAAGGTAATGCATTCCATAGGATTTGAAATCCTTTAAAACGCCCTTGAATTCTGAGCAAAGGGGCATTTGGCTTAGCGTCACAGAGGAAGTGATACACACAATGACTTCCTTTGTACCCAGATGGCATTCTGAAGTCCTTTGTGACACTGGTTATTAAATCTGTTCAGATCTTCTTTAAGCAACCTATCCCTGAACTAAACTCTTTCATGTTTGACATAGCAATAGACAAGCATTACAAAAGTAAATAGCAACAAGGTTGGCCTCTTTTTTTTGGCATTGTGTTAAAGTAACATTGTCTAAATGGGTTACTTTGGCTTTAAATAATAGACCTAGTAACTGGCTTTATTTGCTTGCCGGGTACATGTGGTTTCACATACCATTCTCCACTTTCAATGGGGCAGATAAGGTATCAACACAATTAAAAGTGAAAAATAATCTGTCTGCTTTGCCAGTGGTGAATGCTCAGAGAACACACACTGATACAATAGATTTTGAATAATTTATACGAGTCGTCTTTTTTTTCTTCCTCTTTCCTTCTCGCAATCTGTAAATGAGGACACCTAATGCGACATGGCCAGGATGATACTCTATCCATCTTCCGTTAAGATAAGAAGATGTTTGGGGGGGGGAGGCAGGTGAGAGGGAGGAGCTTTTCAGTCAAGTCTGGTTTTGTGCTGAGCAAAGGGGTGGGTGGGTTGGGGGGGAAACCGACAGTAAAAAAAAAAGCAAGCTTCTGTTCATCAGGATTTGCATTTGCAAACTGATAAAAGAAGCAGCAAAGTGAAAATTTCAAAATGCCAAATTAATTTGGCTCCTAGCACTGCTCCTTCATTCAGTAAATTAAATACAAAGCGCCGGCACTCTCCCGATGAAATGTTTGGTGGGTGGCATGCTAGAAGGAACCACTGCTATTTTCTTTTTCTTCTCTCCATCCCCCCCTCCCGGTAGCCCAATGAGACAGTATATCTGGCTGCTAACCAGAAGGTTGGTAGTTCGAGTCCACCCAGGGACAGCTGCAGACCGGATTCCTGCATTGCAGCGGGTTGGACTAGATGACCCTAGGTACCCTTACAGTTCTAAGTTTCTGTCCAGGCCATAGTAAAACAACACATTTTTGCTTGCTGAGTGTATTTGATTTTGCATGGCAAGGATAATAGCCTTGCAGTGTGTGTGTGTGTGTGTGTGTGTGTGTGTGTGTGTGTGCAGCTCCAGTGCTCCTATCAAAGAGGATTTATGCGGGTGCTATAGCGCCCATTAACACTAATGAGAATTGTTCATGTAAATTCCTTATGCCTCACAGGCATAATCTATCCCTCGTAAGAGTGCTCAACACTAATAAATAGAGCAAAATGTGGGCAAATGGGTCCTTTAAAAAAAACCTAACATATGAGACTTCATACCCTGATGGCTATTAATTTAAAGGCGTTATATCATTACAATTATTGTTATTATAGATAATAAATTATGTGTTCCCTCTTGGCATGGGCAGTTTTCCTGGAAGAAAATGTCAGATATACAAACCAATATTGTCGCCCCACCATGGGTTGCAAAAGTGGGTTTGGAGAAATGTGGGATGGGATGCTGCAAGGCAGAGTGAGCTGGGACCCCACCAGGTATGTGGAGGTACAATTTCTGGGGAGAATTACCAGGCGGGAGAATAGTTCCATAACACCTCTCTTTGCTTGCAGATTCTCTTGAGCAAATGGTGTCTTTTTAGTCCATTCCCACCCACCTTGCTTTTTTAGCCTATCCGCTCCCAGCTAAAACCAGAAAAATGTCCTGGAAAATAGCTGAGGGGAGAATCAGCAGACATAGGAAGCGTTAAACACTCCCTTTTCCCACCTGTCAGTTTTTCACCTGCAAATATTTCTTCATTGCAGTACATCAGGAAATACAAGCTTGGGAACACATGTTTGCCATGATCTCTTTAATAGTCCTGCCCTAATTAATTAATTCATTAATAATACCCACCGCCTCACCCTAAGGTCCCAGGGCAGGTTTAAGCTATTTAAAATACATCATTTTTTTAAAAAAAACCTTAAATTACAAAAAAATAATAATCACGAAAAATATCTTCTAATCTCAATAACATCTAATAAAAAGTAACCATTAATACAATTTGAATTTTATTATTTCGGTCACAGACCAGTTCCAGCCCACATACAATATCAAGTAAGTCATAAAACACAATAGGGATACATTTGAATTTGCAATTAAGTATAACCGGGACAATACAGACATAGCAACAGTTAAAAAATATATAAATTAAATCTTGGTCACTAACATATAACCTAAAATTATCATTTAAGGCCTTAATCATTATGATAGCACAGCTTGTTCCATAAGTTTTATGGCAATCGCACAGAATTTGGCTACCCTTAATGTGATCCCATTCATACAATTGCTTATCTTGTATTCAGATTTCCAATCGTTATGCATTATAAACCTCAATGGTCATTTTCTAAAAAGAGATTGGCAGGGGGTTGGACTCAATGGCTCTTGTGGTCTCTTCCAACTCTATGATTCTATGATTCTATGATAGCTTTTCCCATGTCATGGGATGCTTTAATGAGATACCCTCTCATCTACGTTGGGCTTTCAAAATAGTGGTAAGAGCCATTGACTGTCCCTCAGCCTAACCCACTTCAGAGGGTTATTGTGGGGATTAAATGAGGAGGGTGAATACCATGTATGCCTCCTTGAGCTTCTGGGGGGCAGGGGAAGTGAGATATAAATTCAAGAAATAAAATAAATAAAGGCTGTCACATTCCCTTGCTTGGAATTAAGCCAAGGGGAACTGAGCAGCAGAGGCCAAGCAAAATTCTTCTGCACATTTTTACTTCTGCTTAGTTGTATGGTGTTTCCCCACCATTCCATTCCTTTCTCCTGGCACCTTTCCCTTGTTTGTGTACTTTTCCTTCCTGCTTCATAGCATCGTAGAGTTGGAAGGGAACCCGAGGGTCATCTAGTCCAACCCCCCTGCAATTTAGGAATCTAAACTTGCAGCATTCATGAGAGGTGTTCATCCGACCTCTTCTTAAAAACCTCGAAGGAAGGAGATTCCACTACCTCCTGAGGGAGTCTGTTGTACCATCTAATACCTCTGTCAGAAAATCCTTCCTGGTGTTAATGTTGTGATAAGCATGGCATATTCACTGCCAACAGTCAAGTGAGATACCTAGACTGTATCTCACTCAATATAGAGGAGAGGTGGGTGAGAGATCCAAAGGGTGAGAGATTCAATATTAATCATACTCTCAGTAAGGTAAAGGGACCGCTGGCCATTAGGTCCATTCGTGGCTGACTCTGGGGTTGTGGCGCTCATCTCAGTTTATTGGCCGAGGGAGCCGGTGTACAACTTCTGGGTCATGTGGCCAGCATGACTAAGCCACTTCTGGCGAACCAGAGCAGCACACGGAAACGCCGTTTACCTTCCCGCCGGAACGGTACCTATTTATCTATTTGCACTTTGACGTGCTTTAGAACTGCTAGGTGGGCAGGAGCTGGGACTGAACAACGGGAGCTCACGCCATCGCAGGGATTCGAACCGCCGACCTTCTGATCGGTAAGTCCTAGGCTCTGTGGTTTAACCCACAGCACCACCTGGGTCCCCCATACTCTCAGGAGACCCACTGAAATTAATGGACAGGACTAAGTCACTTGCCTTACTCACATCCTGTCCCGGAGGCGGTTCTGCCTGTCCGCTTCCTCCATCTCGGTGTTGCCCTTATAGGGAAGAGGATGGGAGCAAATTAGCTTTGCCTGACATTGAGTTGTGTCAAATACTAGTCCTACCCATTGAAAGTTACTGAACCTGGCTTACATCCATTAATTTCAATGGATTTGCTCTGAGGAGGACTGGCATTAGGTTAACCTATTGGCTGTGGCTCCATCTACTATTGGCCTCCCTGCTTTCTGCCCTCTAAGGCCCATCAAGGGCAGGGCCGGCCCAAGACATTTGGCACCTGATGGCAAGTCACAAAATGGCGGCCCCGCACCACACCAGGAAAGAAGGGGTGAGTGAAGAACTACATCAAGAACAAGGGAGGAATAAAGATCTACTTCGGGATCTCCTGCCCCCATGGATCCTGCCTCCTGAGGCGGTTGCCTCAGCTTGCCTCATGGCATGAGCCAGCCCTCGCCATGGGATGCAACCTTTATTCTTTTGTGCTAAACTATAAGTTTGTTTTTGTTTCTTACAATTTATCTTATAAAAGGCAATCTTTTTTATTTTCAGTGCATAAGATATAAATACAAACAAAAGCAAATTTTAAAATATCAGAAACGACAGAGTGGGGCCACATATCCATTTTCTTTTCAACAAAATCAGAAGCTGTGAGGAGCCGCCCATTAGTGGAAACATTTAAAAAGTCCACGTTTCCCACACTGTTGTCTCCAGAAGGCGCTAGAGGTTTGTTGTATTCATAAAAATGATAAAGTCCCACCACACAGTATAAAAATGCTTTGGATCTTCTAAGTCTTTGGAAACCTTTTATATTGTGGGTCACCTTTTCTGCAGTTGCCAGTTCCGTACACTGGAATATTTACATGGAAGTAATTTTGTTGATTTAAAGCAAAGGGACAAATGCATGTCTCCCTCTGTTGTTCATGAATTTGCAACCATGGGGAACAGGAAGACATCAGTACTCACCTATCCAACCTCTTCCTGTAAGTGAGAGGGGCCTTCTCATTTTCCTTCTTGAGCAATTGTAATTGAGCAATTGTAATTAAATTAAATTAAAAGGGTTGCCTGGGTCTCGTAGCCTAAGAGGACAACTGTTGAACAGGTGACCTATAAATGCAAGTCAAATGGGTCGAGTATCCCTTCTTGTAATGATTATATAGTGGGTTTTGTTCCCCGTGTTCTGTGGATAGGGTGGCTCATTTCTTTTTTAAATGTTTTCTTGCCCGACTTCCCTATAATATCAGCAACAGCACGGACTTAGTTCCAAATATCCCCTTTGCACAAGCTGGAAGCTCTTCCATTTGTGCAAGTTGGGTGTCTCTGATTACCATTAATTATCTACCCCCACCCACAGCTGCAGCCCCCATATTTATACTGCATACCTTTCTGGAGGGTCCTCCAGCTCTCAGCAGCATCTTTTATAGGGCTTCAGTGGGAAGGAGGAGGCGAAAACCTCAAATGGTTTGTGGAATTCAAGCCATGGTATTTGTTCAGAAGGACTAAATCCTCAGTTCAGACACAGATGAGCAAGAAAAAAATATTTTATCAGATAACTGAAATATACTCGGAGTTGAGAGTGGATTTCATGCTTTTTATTCAGCTCATATTGGTGAGGAGGAATGGAAGTACCCCCAGAATGTCTGCTTTTATATACATTATTTACACAATGGGCCTCACGTGATTGGCTAATTCTGGGATTCTCCTAAAGGCCAATCAGGTTGCGGATTCACTTCCACTTGGAGCTGGATTGGGTGGCTTCTGTGGACCAATCAGACTGCTGCATTCTGAATCCTGTTGTTCTAGGACCAATCAGACTGCTGCAAATTGGATCCTATTCAACTCAGTACATAACAATAACCTTTCAGAATTAAGAAAGACCTGAGAAGTCACATTTAATTTTATTTGATACCTTGCTATAGATTTATTGTGCATGGGTTGAATCTTGCTTAGTTGTGAAGTCCTGAAAACAATCATTTTGTTGTTGTTTTTTAAATAATTTTTATTAAAGTTTTCCAATTTAAAACAAATTAAATCCAATTTATAATCTTTTTCCAATAACCAGGACTTCCCCTCCCCTCCCCCTCTTGTCTTCCAGTTTAACAAATCAATTCAACAAATTCTTATCCCCAAATTACACTTATCGTCAATAACCCAATTTTTCAAAAATTCCCATCCCCTAAGATCGACCTAATTCCCTTCCACGAGTTCCCCCCTTCAAGAATAATGCAGATAAAAATAAACAAGATAAAAAATAGTTTTGCACCCTTTGGATTCCAGATTTCCCTCCCCCCTTTCCCGGTTGCGTTCTCAATATTCCTCGACATCTGATATCTTCCTGGGGTTCCCACATCTCACTAAACCCAGACCTCTCTAGTCCTTTACCAGTCATTTTTAAATTCGAGTGTCCAATCGTAGAAGGAGTCTATCTCAAAAAGGGGCCCATTTCTTCTGTCCAGATTTTTATATCCAGGAGCAAAAAACTCCAATTTTATTTCTGTAAGCTTGTCAAATCTGAATGTCCCAAATGTTCCCACTTCCAGTTCTGTCCAGATCTTGTTATTTCATTATTCTTATTAATCACACTCCTCCTTTTTATTTTTTGCTTTTTCCCTGCTCTTCTGCCGAAATGTTCTATTTCCAAAAGTTTCTAGTTTCTCTGCAGAGGTTTGTTATTCAGGAGCAAAACATTGCGTCATGTCCCTTTCATTTACATCCATTGTTTTCTGTAGTGTGTAGACCTCTGTAGACAAAATAATGTTCCATTTCTGCAGTTTCCCAGGAGATAAAAAGTTCTGTTCAACTGTTCAAATTTCCATCAAAAACACTTGCAATATCCCTCAGCTCCTCTAGATGGATTTCAGTAACTGAGTTCCCTTCCAGATCACATCCACCAAACCAAGTAGCTTGTTGATCCTTATTTGAAACATTTTATATCCAATTTATAACCAATGTAACCGGCAAAGTCCTCATAACAAAGTCTCTGTTTTGTTCTTCCGTTTTGACAGCTCTTTGACAGCTGTCAAAACCTCCGTTTCTCTTCCCCAGGCATTTTCACCGGTCGCTCCCGGGATTCCGGGGGTGGTGGTTGCTTTTTAGTTCAAATTCCACTTTTCTCCTCCAGCTCAATCTTATATTTTTCCCTCGCAAAGTCACTAATTCATCAAGATAAGGTCACTCTCGATCTTAGTTGTTAAGTCCTTTGTTTTGGCTCTTCTACAATTGGGGGGGGGGATGACTTCCTTTTTATACCCCCCCCGCTCGCTCCGGATTTTAAAAATTTATCCCTCTTTTTAATCCATATTCCAATTACTCACGGGTTGTTCTTTTGGATCCAGATTTTCAATGGAAGAAGCCAGCGCTCTCCACCGAATGGCATGCGGCTTCGCTCGGCAGGGGAAGCGGCGGACTCAAAGCACCACCACCCCCCCAGGCGCCCGCTCCGAAGCCTTTAAAAAGGCTCTTTCGCGGGCCGGGGGGGGCTCAAAGGTGCCAGCCAAGTCACCATGTCCATGGGGCTCCGTGCCCATGGTTTTTGCGGGTCCCCGCGTCGCCGGCGCGGTAGAACCCAGCCCCTGCCGAGCCGGCTCCCTCCGGAGCACGGAGGGAGCCCGCCATTCGGCGATGGCGCCAACCCGGAAGTCTCTGAAAACACACACTCTGAAAACAATCATTTTGGGATCCTTAATGGCCAAACTAATCCCTAAAATTAGGAAGGTGCCAGCACTGAGATGATGTTGTATTGTTTATGTCCCCCCAAAATGTGATCTCTTCTCCCTGCCTCCACGGCTTTGCACAACAGGTATTTCACTCTGAAATTTTTGCTGTGGGTTCAGACCTGTCACATGGCTTTCATTCCTTAGTCCATAGCCATTGCACTTCGGTTGAACTAACTGTCAGCTGCCTCTTCATCTTTGCTGTGATCAAATAGTTCCCCTTTCTGGTTTTAAAAATACGTGGCGTTATGAAAGTAAAAGGCCACTGTGTGGCTCCATAATTTAAATACAGGCAGGCATCCTATTGCAGTTAACTGTCTTGCTTCGTTTGCCAGTCGAGAGAATCCATTGTTTACAAAGTTTATTGCTGAATTCAGAACTGGGTCTTTCTATTTCTTAAAACAATAAAATAAACTAACTAGGGTGTTATAACGTTAATGTTCTGCGATTGACATATAAAGCCTTGCAACCAGATTATCTCTGGGAATGTCTTTCCCTGTATACCTCTGCCTGGTCGCTTCGATCCTCAGGAGAGATGCTCTTAATAGAGTCGTACACTTCGAGGCTTCGTTTTATGTCCACTCAGATATGAGTGTATTGGCACCTTCCCTTTGGGATTTGCTCCCAATGAACATAAGGCAGGCACTTAAAGTATTAGCATTTCAGCACCCGGTTAAAACTCACCAGTTCATCCAGGCTTTCTTTCAGGAGTAATTTGTTTTGGGTTTTGTACTTTGTACTTATGTATTTTGTACTTATTTATGAGTGTGAATTTATTGTTTGTTTTCTTCTGTTCACCACCATGATGTGGTTTTTTTTCCTTCCTCTTTATGTTGCTGGTATCCAAATGTCTGCAAGCAAACAAACAAGATTTGCCCTGGTTCATACATTCAGCCAGGTGGCATTGAAATAACCTAGGTGATGCTGCCGCCATGTGAATCAATGGCTGGTCGCCTGGAGGTGTCAACAAAATGGAAATTCATGCAATGTACTTTTAGTTTAGCACTAATGCAGAGGTCCTGGGTTGTGCCACAAGCTATCTTCCTGATGGAGGGGGCGATTTTTGTTGTTTCTCTACTAAGCTCTTGCAGAATGCCCCCCCCCCCAAAAAAAAGACACACAATATACGAACCTTTCTTTTTTCTTCTATTTTCTGAATCCTTGCTCTGTGTACTGATCTACATTCCCCCTACTGGGAAATAGCATTGTTTATTTTTGATTAAACGGTATTTACCATGTTGTGAAGTCATCATATTAGATGCTGAATATTTCATAAAGCCTTGAAGGTTATCAAACCTAGTCATAGTGTTGCATGCATTTCAGTCACTTCGCAGAGTAACTTTCAACATGATGAGAGGTTTCATTTCATTCCTTTCTTTCCTTCTGCTTGATTGCAGGGTTTTTTCCGCAGGAGCATTCAGAAGAACATGGTTTATACATGTCACCGAGATAAGAACTGTGTTATTAATAAAGTCACTAGGAACCGCTGCCAGTACTGCAGACTACAGAAGTGCTTTGAAGTGGGAATGTCCAAAGAATGTGAGTTGCTTGTAGAAATTGTCTCATTTTACTTATCTATATCTATATATTTGGATTACAGTGGCGGTCATGGGGATGTGGCTTCCTAATCAGACATATTGGGGTCAGAAATTAGTGTGGATGCTACTTTGAATATCTCTTCCTTAAAAAAATGGAAAAAAGGGCCTTTTTAACATCATATAGCACATGTCTACATGGGGATTTGTCTAAACCACTGAGTCTCTTGGGCTTGCTGATCAGAAGGTTGGCAGTTTGAATCCCCGCAATGGGGTGAGCTCCCATTGCTCTGTCCCAGCTCCTTGCCAGCCTAGCAGTTTGAAAGCACGCCAGTGCCAGTAGATAAATAGGTACTGCTGTGGCGGGAAGGTAAACGGTACTTCTGTGCGCTCTGGTTTCCATCACAGTGTTCCGTTGCGCCAGAAGCGGCCACATGACCCATAAAGCTGTCTGTGGACAAACGCTGGCTCCCTCGGCCTGAAAACGAGATGAGCGCCGCAACTCCAGAGTCGCCTTTAACTGTCTAGGGGTCCTTTACCTTTTTTTTTTACCTGGTTGGAGCCCTTAAATGGTTGTGTCAAATCCCTGCAAAACTACACAGCAACTCTGTTCCCAATCCAAACAGCAGGATCATAGTAGGGCTCCCATGTGTTGTGCAGCCCGCATGAATGAATCATGTACAAGTCTCCCACACCTCACTGTTTGCGGGGACTGCTTCCTGTACATCTAGCTTAGCACTTGCATTATGACCAAGCAGCCTGGTATATATTTTTTTCTGTGGATGAGCTCGTAAGAAAAATATATTTCTTTGTGTACATACACACACACAATCCGGAAGTTCAGTGTTACATGTTCATCTGTGAGAGAGAAATATGTTGATGATAAACATGCAGATTGAAGAGAAGGTTGAAAAGAGAGCTCTCAAATGATGAAATAACTGAGCCCATGCAAAATTAGAACAGAAGAAGGTGCCTGTTAGCAAAGACCAGTGAGCAAGCAGACATGTGAAGAGTCAGAAGTAAAAATAAATACTGACATACAAGTGTCAGGACAAAAGGTGGGATGGAGAGAGTCAGGGGTGCCAACTTAAATAAAATATTGGGGGGGCAGGTAAGCCCTGCCCTGCATAATCGATCACATGATGCTGTGTGCACACACCATTTGAATGGGAATGCCAATCAATTTTGTGGGGGCCCGGCTCCCTCAAATATTTTATTATAGGGGCTGAAGGCCCCACAGCCCCTAGGCGTTGACTCCTATGGAGAGAGTCATGAAATGTTTGTCCAAATAACCTTTGACGGTGCCATGGAATAAAGTTGAGAGAATACAGTGAGATGGCCTTTTCTTGCCTAAGTTCCATGCTGCATGACATTGCAGTAGTACCTGTAGATATGTACACAGCTAGCAGGGAATTTCTAACAGGAAATTCAGTGCCTACATGCCAACTGAATTAGAGCCAGAAGAGGGCCTCTGAGGTGGGAGGGGAGGAAAAGAGGGAAGATATCAGCATTCTTGCATGATTTCCAAGATACGCAGAAGTGCCAAAGTCCCCCCCCCAAAAAAAAGCTTAAAAATTGTGGTGGGCTCCTCTGCCCAATGAAGAGCGAGTATATACAATAACTTCTAAGAGCCATGACATGTTGCACATCAGATGGAAAAGAAAAACAGTGAATTGACGGACAGTGCGGAGCGACTTAAACATCCTGGCATTGTCTAGCTGCAACCCTGAAAAGGAGCAGTCTTATTAGGGGCTGAGGACATGTTGCAGCCTTTCACAGCTTGTGAATGTCAGAAAATGCCATCAGAACATAAGAAAATCTCAGCTGGATCAAACCAAAAGCCCTTCTAGCCAGGCGTTCTGTTCTGAAAGTAGTCAGCCCATCAGAAGCCCACAGGCAGGAGGACATGAGTGCAATAATCCTTAAAGCCAGGCTTTTACCTTTTATATACCTCACCAGTGGCACCCTGTACAACACTAAAATTCAGCACCCCACTTCTCATGCCACATTCTACAGCTTTGCTTTGGTGCCCCCTGCAGCTCGGCACCCAGTGTGACGGCACCAATCACACCCTACTAAAGCCACCTCTGACCTCATAGTGGGTCAGCTACAGAACATTTTGATCGTAAGGTGCATTGCAAGGTGCATATTGCTGAGTTTGTATTTTTTCTGTGCTTGAGTCTTAAGAGGTGAGATTTCTAACCGGGCTGTAATGTACACCGCTAAACTAATCTTAAGCATCTGTGTTTCTTCAGTTGTGTGAAACTCCTCAGTTAGAATACAGCGCTGCAAACTTAGATGCGAAAGCAAAGCAGGTCTTAAACTCTTGTCCTGTATTTACAAGCGCCAGAATCAGAAGGAATCTGAAAAGCAAGATGCCCAGAGTGTGTAACAAGATATTCCGTGCACCTGCGTTGAAAAACAATGCTGTAGTAGAGGGAGGAATACAGCCGTTGCCTGTGTAAATTACTTTTTGAACTCTAGCTGTCTCATAGCAGAATTTTGGATGGTGGGTGTCAACTTGGAGTCCACATAAAATATTTAGTTGATAATTTTTCAGTTACAAGAGTTGGCAGGGAAGCAGAGTAATAAAAGTGCAGCCATTGATATCTTCTGGGTGCAAATAAGGGTAATGCAACATTACTATGAAACACAGTACGAGGTTACTGTGATGTTATTTTTGTTTATTCGTTTTTTATTTACTAAATTTAATTGGCTGCTTTTTTTACCAAGGCAACTCAAAGTGACTTGCGATATGTGATGATGATGATGATAATTTTTTTACACCTATGCAAAAGAAAAACAAATATCTAAAAGACAATCTTATTTTTAAAAGGCAGGATTAAAACATCCTACCCACTGAAGGAGGCCACAGATAAGATATTAAAAACATGAAAGTAATGCCTGCATGAGAAATTAGTCATTTGCAAAGTGTTCCTAACGAGCAGTTTTAAAAAACTAGCGTTCCTGAATGAATTGAGTGGTATCAAACTTAAGTTTTAGTCATAATAGACCCACTATAATTAATGAACGTGACTTCAGTTCAGCCCATGAATTTCAGTAGGCCTACTCTGTGTAAAACCTAGTTAAATACCGCCCACTGTTTTTGGTTATTCCCTTAGGAAAGCGTTTCTACAAAAGCCACTTCAGCTGTCTGTGTGCGCGTGCATGATGTCTCCCTCCCCTTCCTGCCGTTCTGTTCACAAAGTGCTTGATTGGCTGCAAGCGCATTTCCCCGTACAACATGAGTGCCACAAACAAAGGACAAGAAGATGTTCCCAAGGCTCTGCAGGGAAACAAGCCTATGTTGCTGAACCAGCCCCCAATGGGCAAGTTAATCATGGTGGACAACATTAATAGCAACCCAAATGCCTGCTCCTAAGGGCAGGGAATGAATGAACGCCCAACCAGAGCTGTGCAAACTTGTCTGCGTATCCATTACTGTTTGGGTTCTCTGTATGTTTTACGGAGAAGATACTCGCAGCCTTGCAGCCAGAGGCTGCCCTTTTAGTCGGTTTCAGTGGAGAGCAGCTGCGTTCGTAAATACTGTACCCGCCTCCTCCTGCCAGTCCCTGCCATGGATAGGAATTTAAAGGCATCCATGAGTATAATGTGGTTGTGAAGAGCAGCAAACCCTGTTTCTTTCACTAACTAGCGGTTTACTTTCAAATAGGTAAATGATGAGCTGCAATTAATTCAGAGATTTGTAGCGGAATAATTATTCTCTTTGAACGTATCCAGGGATTTTATGGCCCTTTTTACTGTAGGGGTTCTCCCCCCCCCCCATGCTCTGCAGAGCTAATGAGCCAAGACTGATGGCAGATGCAGATTTGAATTTTTCTCTTTGGATTAGTGTCCAGTCCTCAAGTCCAGATTGAGGCAGGCGCTGTATTATGCTAAGAGAAGAGGCAGCCACATTGCACCAGGACATTGCACCAGGACTGTACTTGTGTGCCTTCAGGTGGGATGGCCATTTTCTTTCCTTTTACCTTTTCTAGATACACTCCTGATGGAAGTTACAGATCAAAGCACCAGGTTAGGGACACTTGTCCTATATAATTCGAAGGTAATAATAATAATAATAATAATAATAATAATAATAATTTATTATTTATACCCCGCCCATCTGGCTGAGTTTCCCCAGCCACTCTGGGCGTCTCCCAATCAAGTGTTAAAAACAATACAGCATTAAATATTAAAAACTTCCCTGAACAGGGCTGCCTTCAGATGTCTTTTGAAGATAGGATAACTGCTTATTTCCTTCACATCTGAAGGGAGGGTGTTCCACAGGGTGGGCGCCACTACCGAGAAGGCCCTCTGTCTGGTTCCACATAACCTCACTTCTCGCAATGAGGGAACCACCAGAAGGCCCTCAGCACTGGATCTCAGTGTCCAGGCTGAACTTTGGGGGTGGAGACGCTCCTTCAGGTATACAGGACCGAGGCTGTTTAGGGCTTTAAAGGTCAGCACCAACACTTTGATTTGTGCTTGGAAACGTACTGGGAGCCAATGCAGATCTCTCAGGACCGGTGTTATGTGGTCCCGGCGGCCACTCCCACTCACCAGTCTAGCTGCCGCATTCTGGATTAGTTGTAGTTTCCAGGTCACCTTCAAAGGTAGCCCCACGTAGAGCGCATTGCAGTAGTCCAAGCGGGAGATAACTAGAGCATGCATCACTCTGGTGAGACAGTCCGCGGGCAGGTAGGCTCTTAGCCTGCGTACCAGGTGGAGGTGGTAGACAGCCGCCCTGGAGACAGAATTAACCTGCGCCTCCATGGACAGCTGTGAGTCCAAAATGACTCCCAGGCTGCACACCTGGTCCTTCAGGGGCACGGTTACCCCATTCAGGACCAGGGAATCCGCCACACCTGCCCGCCCCCTGTCCCCCCAAAACAGTAAAGGTTGATAGATAAAAGCATGGTATAGGCTAGGGCTGGACGAGATCAACTTTTCAACATCTCAGTGTTATGACCAGCCAAACATCGCAATGTTGAAAAGTGGAGGGAGGAACAAGCTGCATTGGCCTCGGCCCCTCAGGGTGAAACCACCACTCCTACCAGTGCCCGGCAAAGGGAGGAAGAAGGCAGTGGAGAAAGTAAGGCGCAGGCAAACCCCACCTGCGATGTACAGCTGGTTGAAGGCACCATTGCACTCTGGCCCTCAAATTGGCCCTGTATGTTGTATTGATACGTCAGCCAGGCCTAGTTTAGACCAAATTAAAATATATCTGTGCATTTCCCCCCCCCCCCCGTGATTAAGCATCTTTGCTCCTCTAAGGGTAGTGTTTAATAACCTTCTGTAAGCAGGTAGCTTTATTTCTCTTACCTGCAAGACACACACTCTCTCTCTCTCTCTCTCTCTCTCTCTCTCTCTCTCTCTCTCTCATCTTCCCAGTTTCGCTTTGCCTTCCATCTGTCAGTTTTAAGGTTTCAAAGCAACTACGCCAGTAAATTATTAATACCAAAATGAAACCCATGTTCTGCTGAGATGGTTATGTAATAGCAACAACGGCACCAAACTCATCTAATGATCTTTCCCTCCCATGCCGTGTACAGCGAACTAATAGCTTGCGGGTTCATTTGCAACTCGTTTGGTTTCAGAAAAGCATTCTAGACAATTGAATAATCCTGCCGAAAGAAACAACCAAAGGGGTTTGAGCATCTTGCTTAGTTGCAGGGGTAGCTGCACCCCATGTGGTTTATTAATTAATTTATTTTCTTGTGTTTATATTCCACCGCCCCCCCCCATCATAATGGGGCTCAATGTGGCATGCACACAATTTCCCAGGGACTGAGTGTACCCGGACCTGTTGACCTTTCAACAAAGGAAGGGTCACCACATGCCTTCACATTGTACTTCGGGAAGGAAAACTCTGCTGTCCTCTACCTGATCACCCCATACCGAAGAAGGCCTGTAGATGTAGAAGATGACCTTCTTCCACTGTGAATGGCAGGAAGTGTTGCAGTGCACTCCAAGCCGTAGGAGGGTCTTGTCAAGGGGCAAGAGGGCATTGCATACATCTGATGGGGTACCACTCTGATACATCTCTCTGCATATATATATATATTAGGGGGTGGGAATGGTGGGAGGTTGAGCCCATTATGACAGCAACATAAACCCCACATTAAGGCTGCAATCCTGAACATGCTTACCAATAGTAAATTCTCTTGAACTCAATGGGGCTATGTTCAGAAGTGGGCAAGTGTAGAAAATGGTAATTTCTCCCTCCTGCTGAGCCTTGTGACTAGCATCTTTTCAGAATTGCTAAAGAATAAAGTTGGGGAAAGGCGGGGGAGGAAACCCAGAGACAAATCTTAATGCTCCTGGAAACAGGATAGCAGGATCAAGAAGGAAGGAGCGATGTTTCTGAATTACTGCTGCACAGTCCAGAGTGTGGGGAGCAGGGTGTTTGTCCCAGTGGAACATGGATCCCCTCAAGTACTCTAGTGGAGCGACTACTTGAGGATTCTGAAAGAGGATGAAAAATATACGATTGCTACTGAGAGAAGGGGGTTAGGTTAGTTCTGGAATAGCTCCTTTCAGTTTTCCAGGCTTTGTGGGGCAGGGGAATGGAATTATTTCTAGTTTCTGACATTGATTTTTCATTTCCAACACACAGCCGTGAGACTCATCGTAGCAGAAACATGAGCTTTAGCGCTTTTTAGTTGAATCGTCCTACTGATGCCTCTCATTTTGTGTGTGCCTTTTCGTTTTCTTTGTTGGAGTAGAGTAACATAAGGGAGATGCAACTAATAAGCTCGTACAAAGATTGATTACATGTCCTCAGCTGGAAGTTGCGCTAAGCCTTATTCTCTGAGGTATAACATCTGTGGTGAGCCTTTCACTGCTCTTCTTCTGCAGCATCCGTTTTTGTCAAAATTATGCCCACTTCTTCTCTGGTTTGCTTTTCATTTGGAAATCCTTCTTTCCTTGCCAGCCATCCTGTATTTTGGTTAAGCTATATATTTTTAAGGAGCTGGCTAGTGCTCTGGTGCTTTTATTGTTGTTTTAATCTGTATTTTTAGTAGATCTTTTTATATATTGTAAGTGTTTACTTACTTTTTAAGGATTATCTTTTTTGTTTTTAGCTCCCCCCCCCCCAATTTTGCCTGTGTTTTTCTATTTTTAATCTGTAAGCTACCTTGAGTTCTACCTTGAGTTAATGGGATATCATTAAGTATAACCATCATCATCAGTTCCACTTCTATTACTATTAAATTTCAAGAATCGTTACACTAGCATCCCAGCTCTCGTTTTCTTCCAGGTCATATGTTGTTGCTTCAGTTTGACTAAGCAATAGGAAGGTCCACATTTAATATTTTTTAGAGAAAGAGGTGCAGCTCAGTGCTTTGCAAGCAGACCTTTTCAGTGACACATGTTCTGGTTTCATTCAGAATGTGCTGGGTTACTGCAATGCGCTCTACATGAGGCTGCCTTTGGAGACTGTCTGGAAACATCAGCAAGAACACTTGTGGGTTCCTGATGACAGGACCACATTGCACAGATTCTGTACTGGTTACACGGGCTGCCAGTTTGTTTCTGGATGCAATTTAAAGGTTTGGTTTTGGTGTTTATAGCCCTAACTGGTTTGGGACCAGGTTATCTGAAGGCCTACCTGTGGCAATATGACCTGTTTTGTGGACCTGCTTTCTAGCTTATCAATGAGAAATGCCAGGAACAATTTTCACGGTGGTGCCCTTGTGTTCATGAAATTCCTTTCCTCTTAAGAAATGTGTATAGTTCCATAATTGTTGATTTTAGAGAACTGTTTAAGGCATTCTGGCTACACTACAGTGGTACCTCAGGTTAAGTACTTAATTCGTTCCGGAGATCCGTTCTTAACCTGAAACTGTTCTTAACCTGAAGCACCACTTTAGCTAATGGGGCCTACTGCTGCCGCGCCGCCAGAGCATGATTTCTGTTCTCATCCTGAAGCAAAGTTCTTAACCCGAGGTACTATTTCTGGGTTAGCGGAGTCTGTAATCTGAAGCGTATGTAACCTGAAGTATATGTAACCCGAGGTACCACTGTATTATTAATAGCTATGTATTGATTGCTACTGATAATTTTGAGGTATAATTTTAAGTCTGATGGTTGGGGGATTTTCTACAGAATTTTGAACACCACCTTTTCAGGGCAATGTGCATTTATACATCTTACATATATAAGTGATTGTGCTTATTTCAGTAACAGTACAGCGTACATATTTTTGTGGAGCGGATTATCGAAAGCTGCGTTCTTGACAAGCCAGCTTACTGCGGTGGCTCTCTGCCATGTTTCAGCTCCTTTGGCTTCATGCCAAGATGCTAACCTTACGGCTTGGCTCTAAAAATAACATCCGATTGAAGTGTCTTCACTCTCTTGAACTGCATTTTTTTAGATCTCATTTGGCAGTTCTTTCCTCTGAAATGTTCCGTATTTGATACAAAACCTGGGTATGTGTTGCTTAGGTGGAAACAAACAAAACAGGAAGTAGAATGCGAGCAGTGGAAAGGCAACTCTTAAAAATATCTGTTATAAGTGAATTATAATCCCTATATTTAGGATTTTAGACGAATGGTCTATGTGTGTATATCCATGGCAATTATATATCCATGAGTTCAGTACATCCATGAGTTCAGTGGGGCTTACTCCCAGGTACGTATGTATAGGATTGCAGTTTAAGTGCTGCAGGTAACAGGAGAAAACTTACAGGGATCTCTGCAGTGAAATGTTTCGGTCCTATTAACTAGAGGATCCCAAATTTTTGGATTAAGTACAAACCCTGTGTTTGATGTATCAATTACTCGGTTTGTGGTGCACTGCAAAACGTGAGTTTTCGCTGCAAAAAAACCTGCAAAACTTTGGCACAGGTTTGGAGGAGATTCCAGATTACGGGGTTCAAACTGTTATCCTATTTCTCCTCTTATCCCAGCTCTTTCCAGTGGAATCATTTATGTGTGTTGCAGAAAAATAGCATAGGCTTTTTTTTAAAAAAAAGATTTTCGTCCTAGTTCTAGTGAAAAGTCTATTAGTGAAGATTCTGAAACTGACTTTTAAAAGCTGTACTGTTCGGTCCTACAGGCAGTGCCAAAGGCTGGAAAATTGTTTCATTATCTCTAGGATTCTAGCTGTCCCAAATCTGTAACGGGTTGCCTATTGCAGGCACATTGCAGACTTGGCTTGGATATATCCACAGTGAAGAGATTCTTTGCGTTTTCAAGACACATGCCTAAATTTGGGAGTTGGAGCTAAATGGGATTCCGCGTGTCCCCTGGCAGAAAGTGCAGCTGAATGCAAACATGCTTTTACTGTGGATTACAGGCTTGGCTAGTCATCTGACAGGCACTTTTAATGGCGTCAGGAAGACATGCAAAGAGAAGCACACTGACCTACTTTCCCCCTCTTTACTTCATTTCTTAACCACTGCTCCAAGCAAATAAAATGTTAATGGAAAAACTCGTTGGAAAACTCAATACAACTTCAAGGAGCTTCTCTGTACTGCATGCTTCTTTTAAGAATTTGAGGTTTTCGCAGGGTAGTTCTGGAGTTCAAAGATAATCTGAACGCTTATATTCTCTCTGGGGAAGTTTTTGCAGGGCTGTCCCCCCCCCCCAACTGCTTCAACAGCTTTAATGAGTGGAGTGATCTGCTTCAAGTTTTGCTAAATGATTTAGAGTGACTCTTCCTCAGGGATACCCTTTAGGAACCAATGATATATTAACTGATCTAAATGTATTTTTGTGGGGCTTTCAGTAAGTTGGGTATTACTTTTCTCTATATCTGCATTTGGTCTCCTATTTACCAAGGGGGGCGGAAATGAGACTGAGGGTTTTTCTGTTAGTCCTACCCAGAGTAGACCTATTAAAGTTAATTAACCAGGATTCCCTGTTAATTCCTGACTGGATTCGGACTTTTTAGCTGAGCTTGTCTCCAAAGGAGCAGGGCAAGTAAAATAAGAAACATATGAACTCTGTTTAGTTTATAAAGGATCTAAAATGCTTTTTAAAAAAATAAAATTTTATTAGTTTTCAATTTCAGTCAGATATTAACCTCATTATAACAATATCAATTTATAATACAGTTATTAATACCAGTCATCCAAGTACCAAATTATATAATTTAGTTAAAATGGGGCCCCGCTTGCTAGATTTGATGATTTTCTTTATTTCTGTGTTCCAAAATCTTAATAGTTTCAGTTACATTCTGGTCATAATCATAATTCCTCTTATAACAACTGCAGTATTCATAACTTCTATTCGTGTTGACACATTAAATGATTTATAAAATTTCAAGTGAGGAACTCAAACTATGTCCTTGTTCTTCCTGTGTGTGTCAAATATTCCGTCCTTGGTGTTTCTTCCTATAAGATGTTATGTAACATCCTGTAAGATGTTCCTCCTTGTAAGATGTTATGTCTTTCTTTCCTTGGTTGTTGCTGTTATCCGTCATGCTTTGGGCGGAGCTGATATCCCATTGTTGTTCCTCAAATTTCTCCATCGCTCTGCCCCATGCTTCGTTGTTTTGCACCAAGAACTTTTAACAACAGCTGCAAAAGTCACTCTGTCCCAGTAAATATTACCTGTTATCAACATTTTACCTCTCAACCTGGGAAGAGGAGCGGTCTGTCGAACTGCAGATGACTCAGTAAGGAACCTTATCAGTTCCTTGGCAGTTCACAGACTTCTTTCATCCTTCCTTCCAACTGAAGATATATAAGGAATTATCCTTCCAATTAAATTAAAATCCATGTTCTCTTAGTGTTAGTTCGCTTAGTGTTATTCAGTTCGTAGATAATAAAGGATGGGGAAGAGTCAGCTCCAAGTTCCCATCGTAAACCTTTTGCAAAAAAGAGCTTCCCTCCCCTTTTCCATTATTTTTTTTTACACACAGTTCCATTTGATGTTATATTCCATATTTATAATCCAATTTCTTCCGTCTTCACTTGTACAAATATAATTTGAACTAACATTCAGAGGAGGGTTGCCAAATCATAAATGTAGAGAAGAAAACTTTAAATAAATAAACTGTAGGCTCCCCCCCCAACTGTCTTTTGCACCAAATGAAGTCTCATCTCAAATTCCAAACCTTAAAGTTCTGTACTTTAGTCCAATTATGCTCTAATTAATTAATTACGCTTCTTAACGGCGGCGTTGGAGGGTTTTCGCCAGGCTTTTGTACTCAGTGCTTTTGTACTCAGCGCCTCCCTGCGCCCCCCCCCCCATCCATGCTGGAGCAAGAACCAGGTACCAAGATGAACTGCAAGTGAAGCCCATTCCCCCTGTCCCTGGAAGGAATTTGCAAGGATGATAAACCCTCAGTCATCCTTGTTTTTTCTTGGCCTATGATCTCCCGCTGTCGTGGAGGCTGCCTCCATTAACGTGGAGCAGAACCGGAAGCCCCTAAAATACTTTTTTAAAGCCAGTGGACTGACAGCTGAGCAAGCTCAATTGATAGAGCATGAGACTCTTGATCTCAGGATCATAGGTTTGAGCCCCATGTTGGGCAAAATAATCCCTCATTTCAGGGGGTTGGACTAGATGACCCCCGTGGTCCGTTCCAACTCTACAAATTCTATGTTTCTAAGTATTCCTCATCCCCAGCTCAGTCCAATCTACAAAATGTTTGCTTCTTCCCCCAAATGTTACTGTGCATCTAACCTCAAAGTTTTTACAACCTCTGGATGGAAGTGAATTCCAAAGTTGGGTAATGTTCACTGGAAATTTCTCCCTGAATGTTTTCTTGATCCAGGTTTTGCATAGCAAGGGCACTGCCAAGAGGCTCCTTTCTTTCATAAATTTCTGCTTCAGACTTAGATATTTATTTTCGTCCCATTTCTCTATTACAGAACTACTAAATTATAATCATTTCTTCTTAATCACACATATCCATTTAGAATTCTTATTGTAAATCTTCATTAAAAATAATGATCCTTACTTCCTGCAACCATTTAATTTGAAAAACTTTGCATCAAATTAACTCACAATAAAAACTTCAATTCTAATTAGTCATTACTTTTGTCTAATTCATTGCTCCTAGAACAGGGTCTTTACTGTAATATTTTAAGAATTTATCTGAGCTATGCTTCTTTACAGCCTTTCTCTCCCCCCCCCCCTTATTCATCCAGTGAGTTAGCTTAACAAATGTAATTAGGGTCCAACATGCATATTCTTAATTTGGAATTTTGGGTTACTAATTTTTTTAGTAATGGGCTATCAATATTTTTTCATGAGACCTGTAAATCGAGAAAGCAGATCTGAATAATTATTAAGCCAATGAAACCAGTAATTAATGATTTCTAAAATACATGGAATATTGATGGATACAAACTAAAATAAGAATGTCAAGAGACTTAGCTTTGCTGGCTGTAGAGATCATGCACACATCACTTTCAACCCGCAACCTGTTTACAATTGTTATTCATTCTTTTGGTAACCTTGCAGGGTAGGTTCCTACTATTTCCATTTTGCAGACGGAAAATTGAACTTGAGAAAAGTCCACAACCACTTACAGGGCAATGCTAGCTAGGCTTATTCAAGTCCTATTGAATTAAATGGGGGCATACTGCCAAGTAAGTGGGGTTAGAACTGCAGCCTTAATTGGCCAAGCCCAGCACTTTAGCTAGTAGTTTCATTGGTGTGCAGAACTATATCCTAACTGTGTGGGGTGGGGGACCCCAAGGGTGCAAAAAAATAATAAAATCATTTACTTGTGTTTTATCACTGCTCTTTTAAAGCCAAATCTGTATTTATTTGTTATACAGTAAAAGTAAATAATTTAGATACTGAACTCTGCACAGATGGGGAAGTCTTAAGGATGGAATTACAAGTGTTCCTGTTGTGTCTGTATATCCAGTTCAAAGCAGAGGGAGGAATAATCATTAGGGTTGTATTAAAATGACAGCCTGGACAAATAATGCATATTGACTAGGTAAGTGCTTCATGGGATTCCAAAACATGTGGAATGGTGTGCAAAAGCAAGAGTTGCACCATTTGCCTCCGTACTGAGCATGCTTGCGTTCTGGAGAACAGAAAGATCTGCCAAATTCCACGGCCTGTTTCTGATCTCTTTAATTCTGATTAAAAGTTCCTTTTTATGGAGTATGGACAAGCTGCATCCCCAAGACTTCCCTGGTGAAACTTGTACTATCAGCTTGAGTGGTTTTGCCCTGAGAGAGCAGGATCATCAGCCATGCATTCTTCTTCTCTGAGAGTTGAGATCAGCAGCTCTGCCAAATTATACCATACCATGTGCAGTCGTTTGTGATGTAAATTACAACCAGCTCAGGCCTCCTTGTGGGCCACCACCATCATCTAATGAGTGGCCACTTGTTGGAACCAGACAATAGGCTTGAGGGGAAAGGGTCTGCCTTCAGTGAGCTGGAACACCCTGTCCTTTGCTTTCCATTCTGTATAATACCCAAGTTTCATCTTTTGTTTTCCATGCAGGAGTCTGGAAACTGGGTCAGTTAATCCAAGTAGAAAGCATCGTTTTATTGAGTTAACTCTGTGGTGGACTGCTGCTTCTTTGCCTTATCGAAACAAGCTTCCTGGTTTGCAAGAAGTCTCCCCATTGAAATTATCCAGGATCTTCTGTAATAATGTTGAATTTAAATCAACCAAAAAAATAATAATATACCACTCTCCTTTTGAAAAATGCATTGTTTCCAGAAACAACTGTCTCCCACCCTGTCTCCTTTGCCACTTGTTTTGATCAGTAAATTAGATCAGCCTTTGTTACTCTTAAAACCATTTCACTTGAAACAGTATAGCAGAAAGTGAGAAGTGAGAAGATTATCAGTAGATCAAATGAGAATTTTGGAGAGTCTGGACCATATGTTGCAAACTGCAGCTTTTAAACCAGTCTGATAATTACTGGCTTGAGATATTCCTTAGGATCACAGCTGAATCAGCTGGTTGGTGGAAGCACATTTGAACAGGTTTTAAATCATAAACCATTGGTGTAGAGCAATTTTGTTATCTGGTTGCTAAGATTTTCATCTGGAATGCATGTTTCTGCAGATATTTGCAGGCATTAATAGTATCCATTGATGTAGATGGGATGGGAGAAGAATTATTATAAAATATCATTGTAGCATAATAGATTGGAGATTGCATGTTGGATAGGACAAAGTAGGAAAATCTTTTTCTTTCTATTGAACCAAGTCAAATTGGTGTAGGAGTGTTGAAGTTATCAAGTTCTACAAACGTTGATGTCATGAAAGGGTGTTTCTAGAGCAGCTGGTTTACAAGTGCAAGAAATAAAATGTGCTGTATTGATAAAGGTGGTCAGATCTTCATTATTCACAGCATGCTATTTGCAAAGTTAGGGTTGGGACAACTGAAAACATCTAGGCTTTGTACACACCATACATATGAGAGCTGTAGTTTGTAATTGTAGCTTTCTTAGGGGTAAACTGCAGTTCTCAAGGGTTTTTTTGGGGGGGGGACATGTACAGTGGTACCTCGGGTTATGAACTTAATTCGTTCTGGAAGTCCGTTCTTAACCTGAAGCATTCTTAACCTGAGGCGCGCATTCCCTACATAGGCCTCCCACGGCCCTGGAAGCAGATTGTGTTCGTATCCTGGGGCAAAGTTCGCAACCTGGGACACCTACTTCCGGGTTTGTAGAGTTCGTAACCCAAAGTGTTCGTAAGCAGGACTATTCATAACCTGAGGTACCACTGTACTTTAAATCTATGGTGTGTACACAGTTTCAGATTGCTAAAAAGTGGATTTCTAATAAACATTCCACCTTTGGAAAGATGGACTTCCTAGCAGTTGTAGTGATCTATAATGCACAATCCTGACTGAAACTATTGTTTTACACTATGTTTAAAATTGGGACGCGGGTGGCGCTGTGGGTTAGACCACAGAGTCTAGGAAATGCCAATCAGAAGGTCGGCGGTTCGAATCCCCGCGACGGGGTGAGCTCCCGTTGTTTGGTCTCTGCTCCTTCCAACCTAGCAGTTTGAAAGTACGTCAAAGTGCAAGTAGATAAATAGGTACTGCTCCGGCGGGAAGGTAAACAACGTTTCTGTGTGCTGCCGTGGTTCGCCAGAAGCGGCTTAGTCATACTGGCCACATGACCCGGAAGCTGTACGCCGGCTCCCTCGGCCAATAAAGCGAGATGAGCACTGCAACCCCAGAGTTGGTCACGACTGGACCTAATGGTCAGGGGTCCCTTTACCTTTTATGTTTAAAATTAACAATGTCATTTCATTTCCCTTGAATCTTTTGTCTGTCAAACCATTCGCTTGGTTGCACTACAAGTCCCATCAGCCACATCCACCATGGTCAATCACAGGAGCCAGCTTCTAGGGGCTGAGGTCCCAAATAAAATATTTGAGAGGATGGCCTTCCCGAAAAGTTGATGGGCATTGCCATTCAAATGTGTGTGTACTGTGTGTACTGCATCTTGTGAACAATTATTGAATACTTTATTCAGGTTGGCACCCCTGTGGATTATGATCAGGGATAATAGAAACCATAGTCCAACATTTGGAAGACCACAGGTTCCATTCATCCTCAACTATGAGTCCTTAGGGAACCAAACTATTAACATTTAGAAAAACAGATTAGCCCAAATCAAATTAGTAAGCGAATCTCTGCAAAATGTTCGGTATTCTCATGCTCACAGTGACAATTATTCTGCATTGTTGTGATCATTTTGAAATGCATACCCCCCATGTATGCACTACAATAATTAAGTTAATTATAAACAGAAAACTGAGTGATTGTGGCTATCATCAGAGCATCCCCTGAATTGTAGTATGAAATTTGAACCAGCAACTTCCTTGTTTAAAGCTCACAGTCTAAGCCATTACATTGCATCATTTCATAAGAACAACTTGAGTGGAGATGACATGTTCTTTATTGCATGGACATCACAAACAGCACATTGCTTCAGAGCCTGTTATATGTAACTCCATCTCCAAGTGCACAGGAAAGGTTCAAGGACAAAGCGATTGGTTATTGAATGCAATGGGCCTCCTTTTCATGAAGGCAAGGTATTTCTGATATTCTCAGAAGCAACACTTCTGTAAGTTCAAGGAATGAGAGTAATTCTCCACTTTCTATTATTTGACTGTTTGCATCAGTTGTTTGAAATAAGGATGATGTGTTTGAAATAAGAACATCTGTTGTTTAATATCTTTTATTTAATTTTTTTAAAAAAGAATTGTAGGTTGCATTAGGAATGTGATTTCTGTGAATTCTGATTTGCACTTAATGAATGGGTTGGAACATAATCTTTCTTTGGATCATGCATTTCTCCAAATTTTGAAATCCTGTACTTGCTCAAACAGGGACGCGGGTGGCACTGTGGTCTAAACCACTGAGCCTAGGGCTTGCCAATCAGAAGGTCGGTGGTTTGAATCCCGGCGACGGGGTGAGCTCCCGTTGCTCGGTCCCTGCTCCTGGCAGCCTAGCAGTTCGAAAGCGCGTCAAAGTGCAAGTAGATTAATAGGTACTGCTCCGGCAGAAAGGTAAACGGCATTTCTGTGCACTGCTCTGGTTTCGCCAGAAGTGGCTCAGTCATGCTGGCCACATGACCCGGAAAAACTGTCTGTGAACAAACATCGGCTCCCTTGGCCAGTGAAGTGAGATGAGCGCTGCAACCCCTGAGTCGTTCGCAACTGGACTTAACTGTCAGGGGTCCTTTACCTTTTTACTTGCTCAAACAACATTTCTGTGGTTTTTTTTTTTTTTTTAAATTAATGTGGAAATGGGACAAAACAGCCTTTTGTATGAAACTGATATAGAGCAAAAACAGACTGTTCCATCCATCCCAGTGCTAAATGTTATGAAATACTGTTGTACCTTGGAAATCAAATGGAATCGGTTCCAGAAGTCTTTTCGACTTCCAAAACGCTCAAAAACCAAAGCGCAGCTTTTGATTGGCTGCAGGAAGCTCCTGCAGCCAATCAGAAGCCATGGAAGCCCCGTCAGACGTTCTATTTCCAAAAATAGTTTGCAAAATGGAACAGTCACTTCCGGGTTTGCGATGTTAGGGAGCCAAAATGTTCGAGAACTAAGCTGTTCGACTTGCAAGGGATGACTGTACTTTATCCAAGCCTACCTAAACAAGGCTTCGCATGTAAAATTAAATTACTTATCAACAGTGTTGATATCAGGCAGTGCACTCAGTTACTATCAATGTTTTCTCATTTCAAAAATCCAATAAACTGATCTGCTGATCTCTGGAAACCTTCATTTCTCCAAATTAGGAGGCTTTCTCCTGACTTTTAGGGAGCATTAATGTAATATTCATACATTCTTAGATGACCAACCTTTGAGTGATGTATGCTAGGAAGGTCAAATTTGGCTATTTATTCCTGTAATCCACTGTCCATGGAAATTGCTGTTCCAGATTTCAAAACCATAGGTCCAAAGGGCATTGGCTTCAAGAAGGTAGCTCCAAAGGGCATTTGAGCAGCTGGAATAGGATGAAACAACTTACTAATGACATTCTCGTGGCCTCTGTCTCAGGGTTTAAATACTTGGGATTTTTCAGATTTCTCAATGGAAACATTAACAGCCAAAGCCTATACATGTCTACTCAGATGTAAGCGTCATGTCTACTCAGATGTAAGCGTCATGGAGTTTAATGGAGTTTAATGGAGTTACAGCCGCATCTGTTCCAATTCTACTGACAGAGACTCTCACCTAAGAGATCTACAGCAAACCTTTTTAGAACTAAAATACCCAACAGATGAAGTTAGACAACAGATCAACAGAGCCAGACTGACACCCAGAGAGAACTTGCTGCAAGACAGACCCAAAAAAGAAAATAACAGAACACCTCTAGTCATCACATACAGCTCCCAAGTTAAAACAGTACAACGCATCATCAGAGATCTACAACCTCTCCTGGACAATGACAGTTCTCTTTCTCAAGCTCTGGGAGGAAGACCTTTCATTGCCTACAGACAGCCACCCAGTCTTAAACAACTCCTAACCCACAATAATACTACAACCAGACCTAACACAGACACTGGCACCAGAGCCTGTAATAAACCCAGATGCCAACTTTGCTGCCACATACACCCGGACAACACCATTACTGGCCCCAACAACATCACACATACCATTTCGGGACTATTTAATTGCTCATCGTCTAACATTGTGTATGCCATAAAATGCCAACAGTGTCCTTCAGCTCTCTATATTGGACAAACAGGCCAGACCTTACGCCAAAGAATAAACGGACATAAATCGGACATCAGGAATCACAAGACAGAGAAACCAGTAGGAGAACACTTCAATCTCCCAGGACATTCTATACAAGATCTCAAAGTAGCTGTTTTACTACAAAGGAATTTCAGAAATAGACTGGAAAGAGAAGCTGCTGAATTACAACTTATCACCAAACTTAAAACAATGGAAAAACCTGGCCTGAACAAAGACCTAGGATTCTTATCTCATTATACATGACAAAGCCATTTTTCACCTTTTCACCCCTTGCTTCCTCCTGTAAGACCTATTGCAGTCGTTAAGAGTCGTCAACAGGCTCATCACAGCTATCTGCCAATCACCCATTCCTACCACCCTTCTGAGTAATACCCCTCCCCACCTTCTCACTATATAGAAAGGTCTGGAAACTTCTGTTTCAGTGTATCTGAAGAAGTGTGCATGCACACGAAAGCTCATACCAAGAACTGACTTAGTTGGTCTTTAAGGTGCTACTGGAAGGAATTTTTTTGTTTTGACTATGGCAGACCAACACGGCTACCTATCTGTAAATGGAGTTTAAGGGGACTTAACACCCAGGTAAACTTGCAGGTGTAGGGTTGCAGCCCAAATGGTGGTGGTGGTTGTTTCAAGGCAGCTGTTGTTCTTTTTGTAGACCGGGCAGAAAAGATCATGCATATTCTAATGTGTGTGAGCACTTCCAATCAAAATTATATCAGAGCTCATCCCACATTAAGGAATTGTGCCATAACCAAGCGGCTCCAAAAGATAGGCAGAATTTTGGATCTGCAGAGGTTTCCATGTTCTCACCTGTGAGGTGGGCAAAACTGTGAATCTCTATGCATCAGGAATATTGACTTTAATAAAAGAGAGCCCAAGCCTTTGTTGGGACTATGCCAGGCATAGGCAAACTCAACCCTCCAGATGTTTTGGGACTACAACTCCCATCATCCCTAGCTAACAGGACCAGTGGTCAGGGATGATGGGACTTGTAGTCCCAAAACATCTGGAGGGTCGAGTTTGCCTATGCCTGGACTATGCGTTGGGACTTTGCTCTTAGATGACAATTTTGAATTTGGGTCCTCTTAGCAATGATAGTATTGCAGACTATTTCAGGCAGAATTTCATACAAACCTATATGCAGTTAACACTGGTGAATTTCCATGAGGACTTAAAAAACCCCCAACTAACTAACTCATAAACTGATATGGAAATTTTTATTTGATTTGAACTTTTGATTTGACAGATGAGAAACTGAAATGGAAAACTTAATTATGGGTGTGTCTTCTGCCTAATAGCAGCCTAATAATGGCAACTCATTGTTCACTTTAACTTAATTATTCCACTCTTGCTTAAAAATCCACATAAGCTTTTATTTTGAATGACTGCCTCTATTTCTCTAGGAGAAAACCAGCACTGTGATCAATTAATCTGTTGTCTATAAAAATACACAGAATGTTGACAGTGAAAATGACCAGGATGTATTTTAACCACTTGTATCTGATAATTCAGCATCTAACAATTAGTGCTAATACCTCTTTCCTTAGGAAAATGTAGTGCTCACTGTTATTTTTTATATTTAGGGGGTAAATATCTGTTCCACAGAGTAGATGAAACTGCTCGTGTTCACGGGCTGTCCCTGGAGATAGAATCAATCATTGTACTAGAAAAGGGTGACATTTAAAGAAAGAAACTTGGAGGGAAATGTCATGCTTAAAAAATTAGATTTAAATGCACTAGCTCCTGATTGATTTTTATTGCACTCGGAAGGATACAGTGATTGATTATGAGGCTTACAGATGTTTAGTACCTTTTTCACTTCTCTAATAATCAGAATAATCTAATTTTCAATGTCATTTAATGTACAGTACTGAAGGTTATAATAGATCAAGTTTATAGCAATATAGCAAGAATTATGTAATGAATGAAAAGTACATGGAAACCAGACAGAATTCAGTCTCTATGTGTTGTTGGCAGGGTCTAGAAATTGTGATGTATGCATGGCTCATGTGTTGTCCGAGTCCTTTAAAGCATTTTGGTTTCCTCCAAAGCTTACTGCCTCCTTTCCTACTGTGAGAGGATGCTAAAAATTAGCAAGGACAAATCTACTAAAGAAATGTCTTTAAGTGTGAAAGCATTGAGGGCTTTGCCTCATATCTGCACCTAGAGAAAACCAACAGTGTACCAGTTTCCAGTACCTTAATTTTGATTTGCAGCTGTAGAATAACTCCATGCATAACTGGAAAAGGTGTCTGTTCACTGGTGGGACAGATTTCAAGGGCTGCAGGAGGCTTGGGGTGAGGGGAAAGAGAGAAAAAAGAAAGCTCTCTTCACATTTTTGGAAGCTGGTTCAGATAGTGCTGGATACTACACAATGTATTTTATTATATTGTATTTTTTGCAATGTGCTTTACTTTAATACATGTCTGCATGTACTGAATATTTATACAGTACTCTATAACATCTCATTTCAAACATCGTTGAAATTGTGATGTAGGAAGCCTCCGATATATCTGAATGTATCAAGCCCCTAGATATATTCAGTGTACATTGAATTCTAAATGTATCAGTGTGGAAATTCAGTTAGGATGTTTGTGTTTTAAAACTGTGCATATTAGCCTTATCTTTGTGGGTGTCTTGTGTATGTATCAGTTAGTGTCATCTGGTTTTCCTTAATACAATACTAATACTATATAATAATAATAATAATAATAATAATAATAATAATAATAATAATAATAATAAATAAAATAAAAATAAAATAAAATAAAATAAAATAAAATAAAATAAAATAAAATAAAATAAAAAACCCAATAGTTTTTGTCAGGCATCTTACACCCTTCATTAAATCAGTGGTACTATTTTCATGTGATTGTGTGTGTGTGTGTGTGTGTGTGTGTGTGTGTGTGTGTGTGTGCCCTTGATGATTTTAAACCTAGAAGTTATTCTTCTTCACCTCAGCCAAATACCATGCAGTCCTGCACATGATTATTTTGTGTACCACATTCTCGAATAAACTGGATCGCAAGCAGACTAATGTCTTAACCGAAACAAGAGACGGTTTGAAGAGGTACTCTCCTTGACAAGTCTCCCTCTTTGGGTGAGAGACAGCACCATCCTTTCGTGCCCCCAGAAGGATAGGTTCTGAGGTTGCCACCACCCCCCCTTCCCTTCCAGTGCCGCCATTTTGGCACCAAGAGTGAAAGCATAAACTTGTTTCCTTCCTTCCTTCTGCCTGCTCTCGCATTCTATAAACTCCTGCTTGGGAGTTTCCTTTCCAGTAGTGAGGGTAGTCTGTAAATCATAAATGAAATGTACAGCTATTACCAGATTCTGGCACTAAGCCCAAGCTGATCATCTTAATCTTTTTTTACCCCTTAAGGCAAATTCAGCATATCTTAAGAGGAAGTGATGAAAAAGCACATAATAGGGGGGAAATGGAGGAAACAGCAAGGTGGCAGACTTCAAGAAGTTAACAACAAAAACAACAACAACAACAATTTATTACTTATGCCCCGCCCATCTGGCCAGGCCTATCCAGCCACTCTGGGCAGCTCCCAACAGAATATTAAAAACATAATAAAACATAAACCAATAAAAACTTCCCTAAACAGGGCATTCCTTCATATGTCTTCTGAAAGTCAGATAGTTGTTTATTTCCTTGACATCTGATGGGAGGGCATTCCTTTCATCCTCGGTTTTCGAACATTTCGAAAATCGAACATTCTTACAGAACGAATTACATTTGAAAACCGAGGTTCCACTGTAGTATGATAAATGGTTTGGACCAAGGATACTTAAAGGACCATCTCCCAAATCAGCCTGCCTGCTCAATAAGGCCTGTGGCTTATTCTTCACATCCCACCAGTGGAGAAGGTGCAACTAGTTGGCATGCAAGAGTAGTCCTTCTCTCTGGCAGTGCCGTAAGTGGTGGAATTCCCTGCCAGATGAGGTCTTTTCAGCCACCTCTTTTGGAATTCTGCTTCCTGGTTGAGATATTTTTTTTCCAGCAGGCATTTGACCTGCGAAGCAATGGAACTTTGCTCAACTAAACCCTTGTTTTATGGCTATATTATATGCTAATTAATCCTGTGAAAAAAAAATTATTGATACATAGTTTGCTTGGGTATGGAGCTGTAGGAATGTACATGTGGTTGAACAACATGTTTTGGATGCTGGCTGGTGATGAAAAGGTGGGCCTGTTTGTTTATTCACTAATCATTTAATAATAAATTTTCTTAGTCACTTGTTGCTGAGTGTTAATTTTAGGGAGATGTGGGTGAATTGGGGACATTGACTGATGCTGGTTCTCTGTATTAAGAAAACTAATATGCTTTTTAAAAAATTGTTCAACTGCTTGGCTTTTTCAGTATACGGTAAACCACCCTGAGCATGGCTTTTACAATGGAAGAGTGGGATAAAAGTACGCTCAGCGAATGAATGAATGAATGATTGAATGAGTGATGCTTGCTTTGAATGCAAAACCAAGTACAGTGGTACCTCTACTTACATTCACCTCCGGTTACGTATCCTTCAGGATATGTACACGGCAAACCTGGAAGTATTTTTCCAGGTTTCGCCACATGCGCAGAAGCGCTCTATTGCCACGCACACATGCGCAGAAGCAGTCCCTCCAGTTGCAGAAAACTCGGGATCCGACCACAGCTCTGGAATGGACCCCACCCGCAACTGGAGGTACCACTGTATGTGATGACCCTACTATTCTATTTTTAGATAGATTTAGGCACTGCCTGCCATTAGGCAGTGCCGACCAACCGGTGATGCAAGGTGTGGCAACTGCCTCAGGTGTCAGGATCTACAGGGGCAGCAAAGATCCAGCCTCCAAGCAGCTCATCACCCACTGCTCCTGCAGCAGTGGCAGTAACAGCTGCAGCACACTCCTTGGAAAACAGATTTGCCCCTGCCCCTGCAGCATTGCATGGACAGGCGGAGTCCCCCCAACCCCAGGCAACCCCCGAGTGGAATAGTGACTCAAGACAACGTGCTACGGGATTAAAATTGGCCACAACTTTATTGAGTTTCAGATGTAGGGAGACCTTGGCTCAGGCATTGGGCGTTTATCCTTCCTAGTCCCCAGCTGGGGATCTGGGAGACATCAGAGTTATCCAGAATGTGTGGGGATTGGGCTGGCTCTGGGGAACATTTGTTCAAGCAGAGAGCCTGCCCCCCGTTTCGCCGCTGTCACAGGGGAGAACAATGACAACCTCTCGGCGTATGGCCAATGCCTCCCCTCAAGATCCCTTTAACGGGGAACCCTGGGATCACCGCCGCAAAGGCGGCGTGGGTCACCACTTCACGCTCGCCCCCCCATTTAGGAAGATAGACTAAAGGATTCTGCCCAAGGCCTGAAACCGCCAAAGTTGTGACATTTTGCTTCAGGAAAGGCAAAACCTGCCAATGCAGCAAAATACCTTTCTGGCCTTTCAGCAGCGACCATGATGTAGCAGTGCCCACGTGCCTGTGGAAAAGAGGTTAATCTGCAAAAGAAGGCTTAACTGAGGGAGGGCAGGGTGGGAAAAGCTCTGGAGCGAACTCACGCTTTCCAGGTAAGATTCACCTGTTGTGTGGGCAGGGCGGTCCCTCCCCCTACCTGGCCAATCCCCTGGCAATGCCTCCCCAGGCGGGATTGGATGATTGGCTGAGGTAGGTGGAGACCTCCAGGTATCCAGCCTGGGGAGGGCGAAGCCAGCCCGTACTACTGGGAGCCGCACTGGGATCTGGGGGGCTGCGCTTGACCACGCAAAAGGCACCCCCCATTTGATGTGGGGAGCCGTCATTACCCCTATGCCAACTCTACAGAAGTCTCTTGGTGAATAGGAGGCATTGCTGGACTCCTTCCAGGGAGAAAATGGTGTGGACTGTTGTCTTGTGTTGTCTTGTACCCTAGGGTCTACACCCATCTGGTGGGGTTCAGAGCAACCCCCTTTCCCCCTGGTGGCAGCCTTTGGTTCCCACTTCAACCACTGTGTAAAGTTGATTTGTTTCTTCCCGCTGTTCTTCACTCACTCCTCTTTCCCTAACAGGGGGACACGGTTTTGTGGTTTGCCTCAGGTGCCAAAATGTCTTGGGCTGGCCTTGCATGTAGTTAAACGTGTGAGTACAGCTATATGCACCCGGTGTGTACATATGTGCCAGTGTTTCCCCTTTAATAGCCTGGCTCTCCAAAGCATTCTGCCTCCCATTCAACACACTCAGGGGAACGATGAAATACTGCAGCACTTGAGTCCTAAGTATTTAATGGCTATAACGAATTCTTATATCAACATTACTCCAGGCATGTTAAATACAATAGTTAGATTCATAGTTGGTGTGACTTCATTAAAGCCCATGATCTTGCACTTGGGATTTGTGCAGAGATAACTAGCTTTGGGAAGATATAACTTATATAAAATACAATATACGGCATAATCACATATTCTGTATTTGCACAGCACGGCAGTTACAGTCACTCTAGGAACACCAGCTTGGAATTTACTGATTTTTGTATGTTTATTTAATTCCCTGGCCTGTAGAAGAGTCTTGCCATTGACTTTTACGTTGAATTAGCAATATCACTGAGTATGTGTATTGCTTTGTTCGTCCAGAAGTTCTTTACACTCTTCAAAATTACACCTCACAATTTTCAATAAATTGTGCAAGGTGCTAAATTATCACTTCATCTGACTGACTTTCTTACAGTGCAGATTTTATGCATTTCTACTCAAACGTATGCCCCATTTAGATCAGCGGGGCTTACTCCCAAGTAAGTGTTTGCAGGATAGCAGCTTAAAGTGTGCCTGACATTAAAGGGTGGGGCTTTTTTTGATAGCATAATTACATTAAAAGGCATGACTTAAAGGGTGCTTTAGCTCATACCCTCCAACATTTCTCTGATGACAATAAAGGCATCTATCATCATCATCTTTATCATCATCATCCTATTTTTACCCCACCCATCTGACTTTGTTGCCTCAACTGCTCTAGGCAACTTCCAACATATGTAAAAACATAATAAAGGATTAAATGTTAAAAACATTCCCTATACAGGGCTGCCTTCAGATGGCTGGAGGGTCAAATAACTCCATACCCTCCAACATTTCTTGGATGAAAATAGGGACATCCTAAGGAAAAGCGGGACATACTGGGATCACATCAGAAACTGGGATGGCTTCTGCAAATCCGGGACTGTCCCTGGAAAACAGGGACACCTGGAGGGATGTGTTAGCTGTCAGTGTAATATTTCACCTCCCTTTCCATCAACTCAGGTTCCCTGTACTGTTTCAGAACACAAATCTAACTCACGCCACCCAAAAATGATGTTGCCCACCTGTGACTTCAGACACGCAGGACATATGTTTGACCCCCCAAAACAGCAGCAGTGGCCTATGGGGTTGCCACCTTTGTTCTAACGCGGCTCCTGTGCCTTTCCAGAGTGCATGATGGACAACAGCTAGCTAGCTGCTGATGGTCAAGCGTAGCAAACGCAGCATTGTGCCAAGGCAGTAGAATTGCCCTGCTTCCTTGTTATGTAAACTCCTCTCCCACTGCAAGGAGCAGCAGGCCTCTTGCCATAGAGCTCCATTTGCATATATTTCTGTGTGCTGATTGACACATTTGCTAAACATAAGGTCTCAGCAGCTACTTAGCTCAATAGCTTGGAACAGCTTGTAGAACACAAACACCTTATTTAGGGCAATCTTGCGAGCTGCTGCCAAGAACTCCCAGGGACCAGATGATTCAGATGGGAATTGCTTTGTGTGTGTGTGTTTCTGTGTTTCTTTTCTGCTATTGGGTGATGGGCTTGGCTGCAGTCCTGGCTTTATTTTGCCATACAGTTCACGTCCCTCTGAGGAAGGTCTTTTCAGATAGTGTGGGCTGGAATCTCTCTGTGGGTAAACTGGTTACCTATTCCTAGAGGGAGAAAAAGGGACAGGTGGATTTGAGCCTGTCTTCATACTACACAGCCCATAAAATGAGTTCCAAAGGATTCACAGAAAACAATTTTAAGGGCAGCAGGAGAATAGCCATTAACAAAGTGGGGCAGCCAAATACCAGTGAAGTCCTGGTCCAACATTTTCACCACCCTTGGTTCTTAATTTTCCATTTACACTCCTCTCATTGACTATACAAGCAAACCAAGTTTGTAGTTTAGCTTTGTTGTCACTGTTTAAGATGGCCTAGGTAACTTATTTTCAAGCTGCACTGGCTCCCGGTGGAGTACAGGGTCAGATTTAAGGTGCTGCTTTTGACCTTTAAAGCCCTTCACGGCCTGGGACCCTCGTACCTACGGGACCGCCTCTCCCGGTATGCCCCACGGAGAGCCTCAAGGTCCATAAATAGCAACACCCTAGTGGTCCCGGGCCCTAAGGAAGTTAGATTGGCTTCAACCAGAGCCAGGGCCTTTTCAACTCTGGCTCCGGCCTGGTGGAACGCTCTGACTCATGAGACCAGGCCAGGGCCCTGCAGGATCTGATTTCTTTCCGCAGGGCCTGTAAGACAGAGTTGTTCCGCCTGGCCTTTGGCTTGGAGCCAATTTGATTCCCTCCCTCTCTCTCTCTCTCTCTCTCTCTCTCTCTCTCTCTCTCTTCTTTTCTTTTCTTTTCTTTTCTTTTCTTTTCTTTTCCTTCTCCTCCTGTGACAAGGCTACATTTTAATATTTTAATGTTCCATTATTTTAATGTTGTATTTTATTTTTGTTTTTAAATTGTAATCTTTCTTCTTGTTTTTATTATTGTTTGTAAGCCGCTCTGAGCCCGGCCTTGGCTGGGGAGAGCGGGGTATAAATAAAAAATTATTATTATTATTATTATTATTATTATTATTATTGCAAGGCAGTCATGATTTGACCTAGTGCAGTGCTCATTCAATGACATCACATTTTGGGCTTCTTGTGGATTATGGGTAGCTGACTCCGTATACTAATTCCATTGGAGCCTGCATTGTATTAACGGTAGGCTTAGTCCTCTATCAGAGTGTAGATGTAGCGCTATTCCCTTTAGAGCTCACCTGGTTAATTTAGTTTATTCCCCAGAGTGCCTCCGCCCATGCATATATTACCCTAACCACAATTTCAATCCACTCCATGCTTAGAATGTTTTTGTCCCTGTGGTACTACTAAGTTTGGTATCTCGGTGTTAATCTAGTGATAATTGGTCACCAAGCGGCATGATCCTATATAGAAATGGAAATTGCAGCAAAACATATCGAAATGCAGTTTCCCAGAGGTGGCGACTTAAAGGTACAAACACCTTTGTTTATAGCACGAAGTGATTCCATGGGCAGTGCCAATGATGAATATTGTAATATCACGTGTTGTTGCATGCAATTTGCCTATAAATAACTGAAGAGAGATCCTTGCACTGTATTAGGAACAGCCTTACCGTAAAATGTCAGTGTGGGTTAATTTACTATGAAGGGTATTATTATTATTATTATTATTATTATTATTATTATTATTAGGGGTTGTGGGGTAGGGTGCTTCAGCTCAATGGTAGAACTCATACTTTGTGTGCAAACGATCCCAGATCAAATCCCCAACATCTCAAGGTCGGCCTGGGTAAAGACTCCTGCCTGCAATCCTGTTGAGCCATGGCCAGTTTGCATAGACTGAGAGTGGCTCACCTATGGTTCTCTAGACCTTAGAATCATACAATGTTAGGGTTGGAAGGAACCCCAAGGGTCATCTAGTCCAACCCCCTACAATGCAGGAATCTTACCTAAAGCATCCATGGCAGATGGCCATCCAACCTCTGCTTCAAAACCTCCAAGGAAGGAGAGTCCACAGCCTCCCGAGCGAGACCGTCCCGCTGTCGGACAGCTCTTATTGTCAGAAAGCTTTTCCTGATGTTTAGTCGGAATCTCCTTTGGCCCTTTGAAGCCATTGGTCCGAGTCCTACCCTCCAGAGCAGGAGAAAACAAGCTTGTTCCCTCTTCCACGTGACAGCCCTTGAGATATTTGAAGGTGGCTATCATATCTCCTCTTTTCCAGGCTAAACATACCCAGCTCCTTCAAGTGCTCCTCATAAGGCTTGGCCTTGTGAGACCCCAGTTCCCATCAGCCCTCACCATTGGCCATGCTGCTTGGGGGCTGATGGAAGTTGTAGTCCAACAAATAGCTGGATGGGCGCAGGTTAGCCACCCTGGTTTAGGTGATCCTGAGCTAGAAGGACCAGTGATCTTACTCGGTAGAAGACGGCTTCCTATACCCCCCCCCCCGTTGTATTTTATTGCTCCTTAGTGGTGTTTTGGTGCTCTCAGTATGTTTTGCTTGTTTAACATTTGCTGCTGTCTCCAAGAGCTGTTGGACTTTGGTTAGTGTGCCATACTTGAACTGCCTCCCTTCTTGCCCCCTTCCCAGCTGTCAGAAATGACAGGAACAAAAAGAAGAAAGAGCCTTTAAAGCAAGAGTTTATGGAGAATTACGAAATGACGGCAGAGTTGGATGACCTCACAGAGAAAATCCGAAAATCTCACCAGGAAACCTTCCCTTCTCTCTGCCAGCTGGGCAAATACACTACGGTAAGAGATGTGTGTAATGAAGACTGGAGGGGTCTGGTGGGCTGTCAGAATCACAGAAGTTAATTGATCTGGAAGGGACCAGGAAGTATTTAATGCAGCCCCATGCAGTGAAGCAGAAGCCTTCTCATACCAAAAGCCTTTCTTTTTTTGTTGGTATGATCCAGGTTGTGTAGTGCTATGCATGAGAGCAGGAGGGAGCCACATACCAGGTGATGGGACAAAAAAATATCCATTTAATAAAACAAAAATCTAAAGATTTTGAAATAATCAATAATAGCATAGAGGGAATCATTAAAACAGAGGCCTACTGAGAGTAGAAGAACCACAAGGTTCTTAGAGGACATGCAAGAGGAAAGTGAAGAGTGAGTTATAAATCTCTGCCATGTAGAAAAAAGTCTGCTTATTCCTGCTAGGACTATCAAGAGAAATGAACACATTTCCCCTGATGGGGATTGCTTTGTATTCCAAAACCAGTCTTCATATTATATTGGATAATATAGTAGCACCATACCATATTGATAACTTATTTTTGTTTTAACCCAGATTCTGCACACCACATAGATTTTAATATGAATTAGAAATAATAATGATGATAATAATTAATTGGACAGTTCCCTCATTTTAAATTTCTGAGGTATTTTCATGAGGAAAGATGGTATGTTTCATAAGCTTTATTTGGCATAGAAATCTGCACGGAGTGTGTTGCTCCCTGTTGTACAAAAAATAGTGTGTTGTTGCTTTTGATAAGGTAGTCACCTCTCAAATTCCTGAGCTGCCCATTTAATCTGGCCCATCTGCTTTGCGCTTGCAAACTGTCGTTTTGTACTCCAAATCGGTCAAGAACAAATGAGGGTTTGTTGAGACCCCCCCTGATAGGCTGATAGGAGGTCTGCATTCATTTCAGTGGCTCAGGCCTCTCCCAACCAAACCAAAATAGAAATTGTGTTCAATAGGTTAAACAGAATTGAGGAAAAAAAAGTGTGGGTCCTCACCCCTCTGCAACTAAATCAGTCTCTCCACAAATGTCTTGTTCTATAGTCTTAGTTGGAGATGCAGCAGATTGCTGCAAAAAAAACCCCACCAAAGGGGATCAATTTGGGTGAAAAATAAAAATAAATAAAATTTAAAAATGGCCATGTGTTTGGATTTTACAGCATGGCTGGGCTTTTCTGCTGATAAAAATGTCACTAGGGGGTCTTACAGTATTATTCCACCATATGTCCTCTGTTGCAGCACTATGGGAAATGTGGTCCTTAAGCTGCATGCATGAAAAAAATAACAGTCGGAAATCATGCTGTTGTAAAACATTCAGCAAAACTCCACCGGTTTGATACTTCTCAGAACCCATGGAGAGCGAATCCTGGAATTTCCGCTTCTAACCTTCTTTTATATTAATTCCATATTTTATCTTTTGGCCTGTATATCAATGCTGACTCAGTTTTATATTTCCATATCTAGGGAAACGGCTACAAATGTGCTTGTTTTTCCAAGTGGTGCTTTTTAGCAGCTCTGATTACTGTATAAAATGTTGTTGCAGCGCTTTCTGGTTTCAGCGTTCGTAAGATGAGGCACAGCCATTTTGGGTCCCTCTTGAACACAGCAAAGCAGTGCAATAAAACAGCAAGTGAACTTGGTGCTTTATCGACTAACCTCTTCTCTTCAGCTTGCATAATCGCCAAATCAGATTTGCATTTTGTTAAAGCTGCCCGGCATCCGCTCAAAAGCATCTCTGTCAAAACTTCCCTGGCTCAGGAATGGTGGGCGGAGGAGCATGATAAACCGAGCTCATAAGATCCCGGTCAAGATTTTGTTCACACTAGCTGATTTCATGCAACGTCTTCTTTCCAGATGGATACCCTATTGTAAAATGATTTCCTGCTCTAGGCTCTGCTCTTCGCTGCCATTTCCCCCCCATGGAAGTGGATAAACTGCCTATTAAATTTAATTACAACCTGAATGGCTGCACATCTTGATATTATTCCCCACCCCCCACCTACAGTATTTCACCGAGGTCCTTGAGGATGATCTAAAATAAATCTTAAGGATACAGACTCACTGGTAGGAGGAGGAAATGTTTCCATGAGCCAAGCTCAGCGTCAAAATTCATCTCTGCACAACATGCGTGGGAAAAGTTCCTGTTGGACCGTGCCTCCTAAAGGAAATGTTTTGTGGGGACATTTCCTTCTGCCTCCTGTTATTATCCTGCCCAAGCGAAAGCATTTCCTTCGCATGGTCACAGAGTGCCTTGTTTCTGTCAGCAAATGAGTCTAGGCTCAGCTGCTGGGAAGATGGTTGTGTGATCCTCTTCCTGTTTGTCTAACACCTCCAGGACCTGGAATTTACCTATACCGTTCATCAGAACTTTTTGAGCTTCTCTGCCTCATTTTCAAGTTATCCCATTCATCAAGTTGGTACCAGTCTTTTGCACTCTCCTGTGCCAGTTCTTGTCGGAGAATGCCCAGATTCTAAACCCGTTTTAAATAGGCCTCAGATGTGGATCTAGGAGCAGCAAGTCTCGTGACCTTCCTAGCCTTTCAGTAGCCCCATTCAAGCCTTCAAAAGACGGCACAAAGGCTTTAAATGGGGAGAAGGAGGTACTTAACATGTCAACCCCTGTTCCAGTGTTCCTGTGTTTCCTGGGTGTGTCTGCCCCACCCCTGACTTTCCTGGAAGGTTTGAAGGAAACTTGTCAGCACACTTGTCAACATGTTACTTGGCTGGAGAAGCGCATTGCAAATTTCAGAGTAGTGTGAATTTGGAAGGAAGATAGGGCTTCCGTTGCATACTGTTTCACAAACTGCAGATTAGGCAGAATCTCCTTGAAATGCAAGCTGAACTGAACCTCTCCCCAGTCCCTTCTTCTTGCAACCAGGAACCCTCAGTTGCTGGGCTCTCCTGCAGACATTCCTCTTTGTCCCACTTTCTTAGCAGCACTGTGCATGTGAAAGGTTCATTTCCTGTTCTAAAACAATGCCATTTTCTTTTATGTCCACAGTGCTTAGGACAGGCCATTGATTGATGATTGATAAAACACAAGAAGGGTTTCTTCCAGTAGCAGGGGCACACTTGGGATATGTTTGATTCTACATTTCACAGGTGCAGACAGCTTGAAGAGTCCAGGTGCATTACAAATCTGTTCTTTATTTGAGGCTGGAAGAGCCTGAATCATTTTGGGATGCTTTTAAGCTAAACCGGGTGAAATCCGCTACATGGAATAGTGTTGCAGGCATTAAGTAAACATCACAACTTTCATTTTCTTGATAGGCAAATGTTTCACAACTGTTGAACTTTGTGCGCTGAGATAAAGAGATCACTCTCTAATACCATATATGTTGGGGTTTTTTAATCCAGAGTTGTATAATTGTTTAAAAGATGGCTCATTAGTTTTTCAATAACAGATGGCTCATCTGTTCATAACACTGATTTTTGACAGAGCGCTGAAACTCTTCCCGTGTTAGACAAGATAAACTATTTTGAACTAATTTGCTAAAACAATAGCATGTGAAAAGATCTCACATTGACTGCATTTTGCATGTCATAGCAAGCCATGGTTTACCAGTTTGCTCCTGATTAGCCCCTCCCTGCTAGTGAGCAGGACCAACAAGCCGTGACTGAGTGTTATGACCAAGCTGATAGTTGTGGTTTGTTATGCGCCAAACAAAGCACAATCTGTGTATATTCTTGGCTTACCAGTCATGGTTTGTTTGATACCCAGTTTGAACCTAACACTGAGCCAAGTTTTCTTGCTTTTGCTTGCTAGCACAGGGACAGGAAGCTGGTGTGTTCTGCGTATTCACAGCAGACTATTAACTATGACTTTTCATGATGTACGAGCACAGCCATGGTGCTGAAATTATGTGCCACCAGACATAGTCCTTTTCCTAGATATGGAAACCAGTGTTCCAGTTCCACTTATTCAAATCCCTGGTTATAAACATTGTATAATTAAAGGGAAAGAAAAATGACAATGGTATTTGGAAAGGCTGAAAATTATTTTGCCTTATTGACAGATGGCAGCTTTCATTTTTGAATGATTACACCAAGAGCATTTCCAGCAGCAAATTTCACTGCAATTCCGATTGCTAGTAGAAATTGCTTGTAGCAGGATCTCTCCACTCTTCATTATTTATATGGATTCAGCTACGCTGCACAGAAATTGACTGATCTTATGATTCCTTCTGTTCTTTCTAGAACTCTAGCGCTGACCATCGAGTTCGGCTGGACCTTGGGCTCTGGGACAAATTCAGCGAACTTGCAACCAAGTGCATTATTAAGATAGTGGAATTTGCGAAACGGCTGCCTGGTTTTACAAGTTTGACAATTGCAGACCAGATCACACTACTTAAAGCCGCATGCTTGGACATCTTGGTACGTATCGTCTCTTTTTGTATGATTCACTTACATTTTGCTGTCATTTACTGGTGGCTAAAACAACAACAACATCCAGCCAATGGCCCAACCCACTGCTAAGCAACTCTTTCAGTTGTGATTTAGATCAAAGGGACTTATATCTTATGTATCCTTTGTAGGCTCCACTGAAATGACTTGAGAAGCAGCAATGTTTCCTTCCGAATTCTGTAATCTTTCACTTGACTGCAGCCCAACTATAGTGAGATACATGAATGACTGAAACCAGATTTTTCATGTTGCTGAAAGCAAACATGGACACAAACAGTAGCCTTAACCTATGTGGTTTCTACTAAACTAGGCTTGCAATATGTTTGTGGAGAGTTTAAGTGTTTGGGCAATAGATAGTTTAACCCTCAAAGCTGGATGGGTCTCAGGAAGATTTTTGCTTTTCAGGCGATGATCCTCACCTCTTCTAAGAACTAAACTATGCCAGTATCTTCAAATTTGCTGTTTTTTGTGCTTTATGTGGGTTACAGAACATTTCTTACCAGAATTTGCATTAAGCTATTGCAAAATTGTGATGTATTTTCTTGAAGTGTAAGAGCACACACACAGCCTTAATATTAAATCTGGCTTTGTTAGACTCAAAAAAGTGCTATGAGGAAGACTTCAGAAGAGTGGTGGTCTACAAATGTCAATTTCTTTAAGATAACATCATTCAAAGAGAATAAACAATAGTTTTCTAACTAGTCTATTTGTTTATTTATTTAGGCATGCATATACCACCCATTAAACCATTATTTTTTTAAGTAAATAAACTTAGTAGAACTATCCATATAAAACCAACACAAGTAGGATAAAATCATTCTAAAACTGTACTAAAATCCAGTTTATAATAATGTGTGCTGAGTACTAAAATACACTGAAACATAATTGTAAAAGACCTGGGAGATTAAAAAGGTAATCGCTTGGCACTAAACCTCTGTGTGCAGAGCATTCCACAAGGAAGGTACCACAACAGAAAACACTCTTTTCGTACTGGGTACCTGCCTCACCTCTTTAGACAGGGAAACCTGGTGATGGGCCTCTGATGAATATCTTAAGGTCTGGGTAGGTCTTCAGGAAGAGGTTGGTAAGCTGCACCAAAGCCATTTAGGACTAGCACATTGAACTGGGCCTGGAGATAGACAGGAAGCTAGCACAGATGGTGTTGTATGTTCATATCTTCCAGTCCCCATTAATGATCTTGCTGTCCTTTTCGGGGACCACCTGGAGCTTACAAAGCATTTCCAAGGGCAGCTCCCATGTGTAACTCCTCACTGTAATCTTTCCAGGAGCTTACCTGGACAACTGTGGCAAGGTTACCTCTGCCCAGATAGGGTTGTAGCCTGGATTTTGGAGGAGACACACGTGCATTTTCCTTTAGGGTCCGTCCTGCTCCACAAAAGTCTGGGCTTTGCAGTATATGGGTGTCGGATCATCAGCTGTTTCCTCTGTCCTCTGCTGTGCATATTGTGTTTGGCTCAGCCTACAGTTTGTTCAGGAAAGTTTCCCGTCCAAGTAATGGGGCTCCCATAATCCCTTGAAGTTTCACACAAGATCCCCGGGGAGGAGAATATTAGCTGCTCTGACCATTTTTCTTCTCGTTGCTTTGTCACAAGCTGTTGCAAACAGTCCTTCCTGTAGGACACTGATGTATATGGGTGAAGAGAGCACAGTGGAACAGGAGAGGGAAAGTATCATAGGAGCTGGCCTTGCCCCGTCTCCGAGTCCCTTCTTCTTCCCGGCGTCCATTCATACTGGCCTGCTGCCGTCGCCTCCTTCTTGTGTGTGGTCTCACCACAAGACAGAGCCATTTATTACGAACTGCATGCCTGCCTTGGTGAGCGCTGTTATGATAAGGCATAGTTAACTTCTTCTTTACCCCCCAGGAAAGTGTACTGATAATTTATAAAATATGACACAGTTCTCGGGCGTATTCCTTTGCAGTGATATGAGAAGGGAGCTGAACGGAGGTTGAGAGTGCAATTGGTTTTTTAAAAAATGGTTAATATATTGTTGTTGCTGTTGTTTTGTTTTAAAGTTGAGCAAGAGTTTACATAGCTTAACTTCCCTCTCCAGCCCTTCGCTCTTAAGATGCCTGCCATCTATTTTCAGCCTGTCAGTTCCAGGAATGCTTGTCAGCTGCCAGACACAATCACTTGTAATTTTGGTTGCTTAAGAACACCCTCCTTATCCTTGTAAATATTTGCTTAGCATGGTGGATTGGGCCCTGGCAGCCAGTTGTGGTGCAGTTGGGTCATTATAAATTCCAGACTTGCAAAGATCGAGTTCCCCAAACATTTCCAGTTTTTCCTTCCTTTCATTTAGTTCTGGGCTGTAGGTAGTAGCAGTAGTAGTAGTAATAGTAATAGTAATAGTAATAGTAGTAATAATTGTACCCCATCCATCTGGCTGGGTTTCCCCAACCACTCTGGGCAGCTTCTAACACATGTAAAAAGGTAATAAAACATCAAACATTAAAACATTCCCAATACAGGGCTGCCTTCGGATGTATTCTAAAACTCAGATAGTTGTTTATTTCCTTGACATCTGATGGGAGGGTGTACCACAGGGAGGGTGCCACTGCGGAGAAGGCCCTCTGCCTGGTTCCCTGTAACTTGGCTTCTCGCAGTGAGGGAACCACAAGAAGGCCCTCAGTGTTGCACCTCAGTGTCCAGGCTGAACAATGGGGGTAGAGACATTCCTTCAGATATACAGGGCCAAAGCTGTTTAGGACTTTAAAGGTCAGCACCAACACCTTGAATTGTGCTCTGAAATGTACTGGGAGCCAATGTAGATCTTTTAGGACCAGTGTTATGTGGTCTCGGTGGCGGCTCCCAGTCACCAGTCTAGCTGCCACATTCTGGATTAGTTGTTGTTTCCAGGTCCCCTTCAAAGGTAGCCTCACACAGAGCTCATTGCAATAGTCCAAGCAGGACCAGAGCATGCACCACTTTGGTTGGTAGGTAGGTAGGTAGGGTCACAGCTGGCGCATCAGATGGAGCTGGTAGACAGCCGTCCTGGACACATGTCGTAGTCTCAAATCTGTGTTTCTGTCTGAGTGTACATACAACTCTTGATTTAGAATTTTGTGGGCACTTTAGAACTTTTGCATCTGCAAGTGAGCAGTGGATTGGGCAAATACATTGAAAGGCCAGTAATGAGCATGTCACTGGATTTGTGTATTTCCTAACATTTTTTCTTTTTAAAAAAATAATTTTTAATACACATATATTACAAATATACAAACATACAAACATACATTTCATACAATCCTTAAAAGTGTTCAGACATACCTATACTCGATCCCACGAATAATTCAGTTTCCCATCACCATCCACCACCCCTCACCCCACCTTTGTGTTTGACTTCCAATTTCCTAACATTTCTATCCTGCCTTTCTACTGTCATGGAACCCAAGGCAGCATACATGTGTTTCCCATGTGGTCTCTCATCCAGCCCATGACCAGACCCATATCTGCTTAGCCCCAGCATGGCAGAGACCTCATGTGCAGTCAGACCATATCCTGGGATCATGTGTGCTTTTCTTCAGTTGTTGCCTGTTGTGTTTTGTTAATTGTGAGATGTTAACATTAATCTCATGTTATGAGAACTTTCAGTATAGAAACTAGATTAAAGCTGCATTTGTATAAACCACATTGTGGCCCTCCTAGGTGTGTGACATCATACTGGGTTCATAAGGAAAGGGTTAACTAATTGTAAAATGACTAACCAATGGGAACCCAAGGGGAGGAGTTAGAGTTAGAGTTGTTAAGAAGTCAGTCTGGAGTTAGAGAAGAGAGAGAGAGGATAAGTCTGTGGGTTGGGTTAGTCTGGTGTGAGAGAGGGAGAGAATCTGTTAAGAGGAGTCAGTCAAACAGTTGAGATAATCAGTCAGAAGGTATTCGGAAGGTATAGGCCGGTAAAGAAACTAAAGTGAAGAAACTGACAAAAATTTTATCTGAGAAACCATAAACTTGTTAACGCTTATAAAATAAACTTGTTTATTTGGTTCAATTTTAATAACTGTCTGGACTCAGTGTGTACCCAAGAGTAACAGGTTGGTGGCAGCGGGGAAGCGAGCACAGTGGTGGCACAGGGATCAACAGACCGACAATCGTCCGGGGACCCTGTGTGATCGCTTGCTTGCTGTGGCACCTTGAAAGGAAACACAGCTGCTTGCACCCCAAATCAGCCTTGATGGAGAACCGTTTGCAGAACAGACAATGTAGTTGCAAACTGCGGCCTGCTAATCATCATGTGGAGTTTGTGTCTGTGTGTGTTTTAACATAAGAAACAGAGAGTGGGAAGTTTCCAAACTGTATCTCGCCCTCATCAGCGAGTATTATGGGGTGTGTTTCTCTGGCGTTGTCTTTCCCATGCTCCTGCCATTCATAAGTAATTTCTCACGAAACCCTCCTGTTTGCCCTGCTCGATAAAACCAGATTATGGTCAACGGCTACAGAGAGCGTGAAATAAGAGAAAGGGCCTTGCATCGGAATATGCCGCCGCGTTTGTCACTTCCAGTATTATATGTAACCCAAAGAGACCACATTCTTCTCCCCAAGTAGCACCGAGAGGCAGCTCAGGTTCCCTGAATGTTAGCCGCTCTCGGCGACTGTGGGAAGGGTCCCTTTCACTCATGCTGGCCATTGTTTTTCCTCCTCTCTGAAGGAAACCTGCTCAGATGTGCTGTTTTATTTCTTGGCGAGACTCTTGAGGGGGAAAGGAAGATCCTGCAACCATGGTTCTTTCCTTTGACCATATCTCTGGAAAACCGGCGTAGGGCTGAACCGAGAATACTGCCAAAGGAGCCACAGCACAAGGTTCATACCCTACCAGTATATCTTATTGTGGCCGGGGTAGCAGGGTGGAAGAGGAAGTTGTCATAGATTTTGTACATTAAAGAAAATAAACTAGAGAATTGGAAGAGCTCTTCCCGCTTCGAAGGCCCATCTAGTCTGCCATTCTGTTCTTTACTCAGAGACATGGAGAGGATGTAGTCATCAAAGCTAGTAACCACTGAAAGCCTTATGAAGCCCATAGATTTGTCTAATCCTCTTTTATGGTCATCCACGTTGAGAGCCATCCCTCTATCCTGTGGTAGCTAATTCCATTGTTTTTCAGAGTGCAAAGACGTTCTTTCACGTGGATAAGGCAGGGCATCCATTTATTAAAAAAACAACAATAAATACAAATTAGAGCGAGAGAGAAAGCAGAGTTGGCCTCCTCCCACCAAACTCTGAATTTGTCTGTCAGAAGTCTGGGATTTGCCACTTTATTTCTCAAATCTGTTGGCATAGCATGAGCCACTGTTTCTCCTGTTCTCCTGGGGAGAGAGAGAAGAGTGAGGGGATAGATCCAGGTGGCTTCTTCCTGCATGCTAAGCTGGAAGCAGAAGAACCCATCATCATGCGACTTCTGCGTGTGTTATATGCTTTGTGGATACCTTTGCAAATCATGTGATAAGAGTGGTGTAGACATTTGAGGTGGGTTCTTGGGAAAGGGAAGCCCTGTTGCTTGAATAGCTCAGCAGCCCATGCTTGCCCCAATCCTAGGAGCTGCTGTTACCACCTTCCTCTCACCCACGGCTAAGAAGCTTTCCTTGGGCATGAGAAATGGAGGTGGTGGTGTTAGTATTCCTCAGTTACTTTTCTCGATAGGGACTTAAGACTGCAAATGCTTACCCTTCCCACTGGCAATTCTCAGACCTTTATGTTCTTCTTCTTTCTAAAAGTTGCTGTTAATAAGGATCTGCGGGTCAAAGGGGATCTTAGAAAACAGCAGAAACCAAACCAAAACAGCAGAAACCAAGGGTGAATGCAGGACACAATCTAGCCAAGATTAAGCCCTCCTAAGTCCCCATTGGGACCTTCCCAGTGGGAGAGACTGTGGCTGCAGGTTCTGTTCAAGCTTTGCTTTCTGAGCAGCTCCTGTTGAACTCACTGAGTCTCACCTAAGCATGTGTAGGATTGGCTGCACACACTGCACTTAAGCATCAGACTAAAATCAGGGATGTAGGAAGTACCAAACTTCAGCTAGATTTGGTTGGCATCCGTCTGTCTCAGGAGACAACGGAGGAGTGTGCCTTTGGGGTTGAAGTCAAACTGTTGGGAGTTACAATGCCTGCTGTATCTGTAGAGACTGATATGGGAGAGACATGTTTTGTTGCAGCTGGGGCAGACAAAGGCATCTAGTGGTGCTGACGGAGGTGTACCATGGCTTTCCTTCTTCCTATGTTCCTCCCAGTGGTCGTTCCTTCTCTGGTCCTGTAATTGTAGAGTTCTCAAGAAGGCCATAACCTGATGTGGTCCTTTCCCAATGACTGGGACATTCATCTGCCTTTGAAGAACATACCCAGACACCTGGACTCTATAAATTCCATAATTGCGATGTCCTTAAACAAAATGACTTTTCTCTCCCCGACCCCCAGATCCTTAGAATTTGCACAAGATACACGCCTGAACAAGACACGATGACGTTTTCCGACGGCCTTACACTGAACCGAACTCAGATGCATAACGCTGGATTTGGTCCCCTGACGGATCTTGTGTTCACATTTGCCAATCAGCTCCTGCCCTTGGAAATGGACGACACGGAAACTGGCCTGCTCAGTGCCATCTGCTTAATCTGTGGCGGTATGTCTTGCTTTGTCTTTTGATATGCTGGAATGAGCACGCGACAGAGAAGAAGCTGGGTTTGACAAGTGCTAGTATCTTCAGGGTTTACTAGAATTCATGGAAATGAAAAGTTGTTTCCAAGGAGACGTTTCTACTGAACTTGCCTAGGTCAGTATTCTTCAACCTTGGCCCCCAGATGGATGTTGCTACACTACAGCTTCCATCACCCCGACCATTGGATAACCTGGCTTGGATGATGGGTGTTGTAGTCCAACATCTGGGGACCCAAGGTTGAGGAAAGCAGCTTTTTGAGAGGAAATAGTGGTGTGGGGAGGGGAGAAAGACACTATATGGTGCCATGGTGTGTTACCAAGACAAGTGGGAACGCAGGCCTTTTGACAAAATGGGAGCCCATGTAGCCAGAAATTGCCCTGCTGTCTCAGCTATGTCATGCAGTCATGACAAAACAGGCTGAAGAAAGAGGGATGAAATCGCCCCTTCCCTATGAACTCCACGTGGATCTTTATTCCTCATATCTCTGGTTATCTGTAACGATTAAATTTTTGAGGAAATGTTCTAACTTTAAATTTTTGGATAAATGTTCTAACATGGAATTAGTTGGAAGTCATTTTTTTCTTCTTTTTTGGTATTATTTTTCGTTCTTTTTCCTTTTTTAGGAGAATATAATGTGTTTTATTTTTGATTGCAGTTTGTTATTACGTTTACATCCTTGTATTTTGTTTTTGTATTTTCTTCTGTTTTTGTATTATTTGTTCGTTTTATTCAGTGCTTGCTTGTATGGGGTGTGTGTGTGTGTGTGTGTGTGTGTGTGTGTGTGTGTATGCCCCTTCCCTGGATTTGGGGCTGCTGAGAAGGCAGAATCTTCCATTTCTGGACTACGCCTGTGCCAAAGGATTTGGAAGCTGTTCCTAATGTATAGATATCATGTGCAGATATCTATGCAGCAGTGCCTCAGTATCAAATCCTACGTACATTACAGATAAACCATTGAAGGGTTGAGTGAACCACATTTCCCCCCACAAATCCTGTATTTTTGAATCACTCGAGACTCTTACAGATGTTTCATCTAAACAGGACAGTCCAAATTCACCTCACAGGTTCCTTTAGGCAAAATCTGGAGGCAAATGTATTAAACAGGAAGCACTAGTGACATGCCTCAGATTTGTTTATTTTTAATGCAATGGCTCTTAGTTAACTCAGTGTTATACTGACACCTACTGGCACACAGGGGGTAATAGCATTGTGCTCCAATTGAGAGATGAAATGGCCAGAAAGTATCCCATAGAAAAATAAAACTTTTTGAGTTGGATTTCATTTTACAAATTCAAAATGAGTAAAGTTATACCTTATTATTGGTCTCGTAAGTAAACACAAATATATAGTTAGTTATGGCAGTGCAATTGTCTTTGCTTAGAGCCTTAGAGAGGAACAGGAACTGGTTTTCCAGACTTGTTAAATACATTGCCAGTTTGCTCAGGAAAAGCCCAGAAGTGTCATCATGCTAGTTTGGAACTGGGCCATGGAAAGCAAAGAATTTTCAACAGGCAGAATTGGGTCATGTTGGTTTGAATGCCAACACTAAAGTTTTGCTGTTTGCTGTTTTTCACCGCTTGTAATATTTGTGTGGTTTTTTCCAGACCGCCAGGACCTCGAAGAACCAGCTAAGGTAGATGAACTACAGGAGCCATTGTTGGAGGCTCTCAAAATATACATCAGAAAAAGAAGACCCAACAAGCCTCATATGTTTCCAAAGATCTTAATGAAAATCACAGATCTACGCAGTATCAGTGCAAAAGGTAAGCTAGATTCCTATGGAATAATGACTCTTGCTTGGTAGGAAAACATTTATGCTTTGATCCCCAGATGGAATTTATCTAGAGTCCTGTGCCCAGCTATTGAGTCATGTGACCCAACCATGGACAAACTTGATTTGCCATGCCGTTCAAGCGGTGATGGGCTTCACCCATGACTGCTTTCAGTGCAGAAGTGTGTACACAAACCCCAGCGCTATGCACACGCATACCTATCCCCAAGAACAGCCCCTCTAAATGTAGAAGCACCTTCTTGAAGAAAACCTTCCAAGTGATTCTAGCGCACCATTATTTCTGATTATTTTTTCACTGCAGCCATGCCCTGATTTGCCAAAGTGCAGCTAAATAAACTCACGGTTCGGCGCATTGACTGACACATTTTCCTGGCAACAAAGCTCTGATGCATGGGACCAAGGAAGCAGACCTACAAAGTTTCTAAATTCCATTCATTAAGAGTTGTCCTTTGACTTTTGTGGGCCTTGTGCTGTTGAACTGTTTATATCATCCTCTATTTGATAGATTGGTTTATTATACCAAATTATTACAGGGAGCATAAAGGATAGTAGTATATATATTTAGCACTGTATTAAGCTAAGAAAGTTTTCTAGGAATTTCTATTTATATTATTATACTTTATTGCAGGGGAATGAATTCCTAACACCTGGCAGCTGCCTGTGTATGTTTGTTTTCCAGGCAAACCCTGCCTGTACCTCTCTGGTTTTACAAGAAATGGTACCCCTTTGATATGAAAGCTGCCTTGAGTGCCTAAATGTCAGAGAAATAAATGCAACATAGTTTATTCACCAAGGAGATCATGGCTGTTTAATGTGTCCGCCGTGTTACGCCCTCCTTTCTTTGGGGCTTTTTCTCCTTCCGCAGCAGTTCCTTGGAGATGCCTTCAGTGTATAAACTCAAATAACCTTGTATATAAGGACAGTCTCTAGACAGCATGGTTACATCCAAATTCATTATGTCCATGATGAAACATCCCTTCTGCTAAATTGCAGTATTCACCACTTCCCAAAAATCCGTATATGTAAATCACCAATAATAATTATTTCACCATTACAACTTAAGCAATTTCCCCGTTTCGCTTTGTGTCATGTGAGGAGCCCTCCCATTTATCAATGCATTATAGCCACAACCCAACAGTGTTTGTCAATTAGTATAGACAACTCTTAACTTTTCATAAGGTTGTGGTTAGAAATTATTTGCTCCGAACTTAGTGCCCTCACATGCTTTTCAGATTGAAAGTGGTAACGTGTTTAAAGGTCTTAGCTTACTTGTAAATGTTTCCAGTTATGTTTCAGCTTTGGAACCTGCTGAGACATATGTGAAAACATAACCCACCAATTGTACAGAGAGGCTTTTTTCACTCTCTCTGTGACACAATAATTCCACTTTCATGTTAGACAGAAGTGATTAAAAGCAGCCTACTGATTCATTAGTTTTGTTAGTAAACCAATTTATAAGAGGAAGTTGGGGGTGGCTATTTGATTTCTGGCAAATAATTGATCTTTCAGCCTCCTCCAGTACTCTCCACTACTGTTTGTCCTGAAGCATTGAAGATACAGAAATCGGAGATAAATTGAATGGGTTTTGACTTTCCTTCCCACCAATCTATAGCTGTTGCTCACATCTTCCATGCAGAGAAGTGCATGGAGAAAATAGGCTTTGCACTGTCCAGAGATGGGAAGGCATGGAAAAAATGGGGGGACGGGACAGATTTTCTGCGGGGGTTTTCCGTAAAAATTGAAAAAAAAGTTTGATATCATTTGAATATTCCACACACTCCCCCCCCCCAATTTTTCCAGGCTTTGGGAAAAAAATGGGGGGGGGGAGGAACTGGTTTTCCCCCCAGGCCTTCACATCTCTATTTGCACCCATGGCTTTTAACATATTTAGGGTGGAATACTAGGACTACTTACTGTATGCTTACCTCTTGAAGCAGCCCTGTGTTCCTTTATAACCTGTCCATGCAGTCAGCCAAGTATTATTGTGCTTCTGAATCTTTGGTTAAATGTTTAAGTTTAAGTCTTAACCTAGACTCTTTGCTGTTGCTGCAGTGGACTAACAAATTTATTTTGGCTCAACACTGTCATGGACTCAAACCTGATTCATCAGACGCACAAAATGAAATTTTAGTTGGCAGATATTTAAAGGTGAAAATTCTAAGGGGGTAGTTGAATGGGAATAAAATGCAAAAATTAGGCAATGGTGATGAGGGCTTAAGTATTTTAAATGTGCACCCCTTTATAGTAGCAGATTGGTTATAATTGCTGATGTATTGATATATTTAATGGGGGAGGGAACTATTCACAAGAATCAGTCATAGATAGCACAGCTATAATAACCTGGCATTGGTAAGCTGAATAACTCATGTAGCATGATAAAAAATATTTGGGCAGCCGAAGCAGCAGAGGCCTACAGTAGCCTGCTGCACTATGTGGCTAATGATTTACAAAATATGGGTTCCCCTGACATGTAACAGCTTTTTGTTTTTAAAGTGACCTGTGACTCCACTCTTAGTATAGTCTATTATGGCATGAAAGGGATGTGTTCTTCAGCAGCTTTGAACATGAAGAAGGTGTTTCTACCTGGGCAAACGTTGCTTCTGAGCACTTTCTTGTGAATACACAGAACTGGCTCCTGGCACTCGCAAGCCTCTCTTCCGCCTTAAAGAGAGACTAATCCTAGTCTCTGGGTTTCCTGTCCCCCGAAAGCTGTGCATTTTCCTTTAAAGAAACCTGACTTGATAAATTTAAATCTTGTTTTTTGTCTTTTTTAAAAGGTGCTGAGCGTGTTATTACACTGAAAATGGAAATCCCTGGCTCTATGCCACCTCTCATCCAAGAAATGTTGGAAAACTCAGAAGGACACGAACCACTGACCCCAAGCTCAACTGGGACCACAGCAGAGCACAGTCCTAGCATCTCCCCAAGTTCCGTGGACAACAGCAGCGTGAGTCAATCCCCACTGGTGCAATAAGACGTTCTCCAGCGACATTCCTAACATTTTATAGACAGGGATGAGACGCAAGAATAGTCTTTGCTGCTGCTCATTTTCTGGACTTATATATAAACACACTAAAACCCAACAAGGACCAAGAACTTTTCATGTGTACCCGTATTATATGTACACACACACATACCCAAACAGATGCCTTGCAGCTTAACTTGAAACCATAAACTTTTGAAATGCTAAATGAACTAGTTCATGAAATAATAAACTAGTTAAGCTTCAATTGTTTCTGCTGGAAATCCAAGATTGTACGGTGACAAGACAGATCTCAAACAAGAGGTTAAAATTATGGTTTTTACCCATTTCTGATGACGTTGTACATAAACAAAATATATGGGCCTGTACTTTCTCGACTGGATGTTCGGTGCTTTCCTTTTCTCTTGCGTACATGAAATGACCCAGACATCATGCTTACGAAATGGACCGCTTACATGTCCAGGTGAAAAAAGGTTCTGAGAGAGACATTCTAATTTAGTTAGGATGAAACCTTGTCTTTGCTCTTTTTTTAAATGGCCTCAGTTTGTATTTCTTTCTTTCCCAGTAAAAGGAGACAAAGAAATTCACTGCACTAGCAGAAGGAACTTCTGTATACATGTAACTGCCAGACCAGTTATTTGGATGTAATTTGTTTTACTGTTAATGTCACTTTAAAATTTACAAGGGGGTTTGTTACTTGGCTGACTTCTCTGCATTTAAAAATAAATACTAAATTTTTAACTTCAGTTATAGCCTTCAAGGCAGAAACACTTTCCAGTGTTAATGTTTTTGTTTTGTTTTTCTTGTTCACAAGCTGTTAGGGGGATATTTGTGGGCTAGTAATGACCAGGCATACTCACTACCTCTGAATTGGTGACACTAGTGAAAACAAATATGGAGAAACTGCCCCCCCCAAGCCCCACAGTCCTCCTCTCTGGTAACAAGGGGCCTCTTTGACTTTGTTAATCACCATAAAACAGAGTGGAAAATGTGGTAGCGTGGTTACAATTTTTAAGTGTCAGTTTCTTAGGTTTCATTTTAAAGCACTAGTGAATTTTTTTTATATATTCTAGCAAGTCTGTGATGTACTTTCACTGGCTCTGTTTGTACATTGAGATTGTTTAACAATGCTTTCTATGTTCATATACTGTTTACCTTTTTCCATGGAATCTCCTGGCAAAGAATAAAATATATTTATTTTAAACCTGTGGTCAAAAGCAGTGTCTTTTTAGTCCAAGCTCCCAAATGCAAGGAAATGGTTTTTATATATTTTTTTTAATGTTTAAACTTCATTTCAAAAAGCAGGTTTGCAGTTTGCAACCATGACAGTTAAAATGTGTGCTTTTGCACAGCTCCCTAGAACATTTCTACAAGCCGGTCAGACAAATACATGACATTTCAATGAGTAAAAAAGAGCATAAAACTGTCGGTGTAAGAACAAAATGTTAAAATGCCTACGCACAATAAGAAAAAACCATCAATTACATCATCACATAAAATAAGTCAAATGTACAAAAAGTCTGCGACAAAAAGGGACAAAAGGACAACATAAGATATTTGTTGGAAGTTTGTGTGCTCTTTGGGCACTTAATTAAACATCACAAAATCGTCATCTTCATCAGACTCTGCAAAATATTTCACTTCTTTTCTCGCCCGTCCAGTCCGCGGCCTGGAGGCTGCTTCAGAGGCAAACTCTGAGGGGAAGATGTCTACATCTGAGTCCTGATCAAAGGAGGCTTTCTTCGGTTTCTGTTTGATAAGGATTTTTATTTATTTTTTTACAGTTAGTGAAGACCACACGTGAAGTGTTCTTTTAACATTGATTTGATACTTAACTGTTATCTAAAATCCCTGCTTAAGCAAGCAAAATCTTCAACATACATGTGCTTGTAGTCTAGGAGTACTCCTGGTTTCTCAAAGCGGTTTCTGTGACTTTGCCAGCTACAGCAATTCCTGCACTGCGATAGTCTGGCCTAGTTGTCCATGCTCCTGCCTGGACTACTGTAATGGACTGTACCTAGACATTACCTTGAAGACCGCATGTTGCAGCTACTGCAGAATAATAATAATTTATTACATACTCTGCCCATTTGGCTGGGTTTCCCCAGCCCCTCTGGGCAGCTTCCAACAAGAGATTAAAAATATATTAAAACATCAGTCATTAAAAACTTCCCAATACAGGGCTGCCTTCAGATGTCTTCTAAAAGTCAGGTAGTTGTTTATTTCCTTGACATCTGATGGGTAGGCCCCACTACCAAGAAGGCCATGTGCCTGGTTCCCTGTAACCTCACTTCTTGCAGGGAGGGAACCGCCAGAAGGCCCTTGGCGCTGGACCTCAGTGTCTGGGCTGGACGATGGGGGTGGAGACGCTCCTTCAGGTATACTGGGCCGAGGCTGTTTAAGGCTTTAAAGATCAGCACCAACACTCTGAATTGTGCTCGGAAATGTACTGGGAGCCAATGTAGGTCTTTCAAGAATATGTCCGCTAGGCTGGTAAATGGAGCAGCTTGATGAGACACATGTGTCTCCACTTCTGAGAGCGTTGCGTTGTCTGCCAGTGAGCTAGCTACCAGGCCCAATTCAAGGTGTTAGTACTAGCATATGAAGTCATAAACAGCTTGGGACACAAGCACCTAAGCACATCCCATATCTCCAGCTCTACAACCGGCAAGGGAGACCCTGTTGAGCATGACACTGTTGGCACTGATCCATGAAAGGGTGTTATCAGTGATAGTTCCCCATTTGTGAAACTGCCCTCCCTGCATCCATCTCTCTCTTTAGTAATGTTTAGGAAGAACTTTAAAGATTCCTGTTGACTCAGGATACTGTTGCTGGAAACAATAAGGTTATTAGCTGTTAGGGTTTGTAATTGTTTTTAAATGTTTTGTATTAATGTGTTGGTGTTTGCCAGCAGAAATTTTAAATTATTATTTTTAACCTTCAAACTGACTATTGTATTCTCCAGGAAGAGAATGTTTATGTTGTTGGAACAGAAATAATACAAGTCAGAATAACTTGTAGATGCAGAATTTACCTTGCTTGGCGTAGACTTGGGTGTTTTCTTCCCCGGGTTATATTCACCTTCATTTTCAGAACCAGATGCTTTCCTTTTCTTTGCTCCTCTGCCTTTTCCTACTAAAACATTAAATAAAATATATATGCAACAGTTATGTATATGTTTCAGAATAGCAAACTGGATTATCTCAGAGTTATTTGACAGTTTTAGTAGAATAGATTGAATCAAGCAGAATTTTTTGACCTATGATTCTCTACAGGAATTTGTTTATGCGTATTAATAAAACACATTAGAACTGAAATTTCTCTACAATAATAAAGGTATTAAAAAAACCTTCCCAATACATACCCCATACCCGAGCATCAAAAGAAATGCAGCACATTCTTTTGCCTCTTCGAGAAACGTCAGACCCAAATTTCCACAACCCAAACCTTTGTACTAGTGCAAAATGAAAGCTAATGCTACCAATTTAGCAGTTCAGTATCTTCTATCATCATCAAACAAGACATTAATTATGGAACTCAAATTCTATTTCATTTCACAGGAATCTCATTTTTGGGATTAAAGAACTGTGGAAGAAGTAATCCTTTGATTGCTAAGACAACCAATAGTTACATGAAACTTCCCTTTCTTTTTGCTGACTGATTAAAATTACAATTACTATTGTAAGAGCCAGAACATGCTACCTTTTCATCAAAAAACACATGCCATTGTTAAATGTTCATTCACTGTTTGTGGACTTATTTAATTATTGCAATTCACCCCCTAGCACAAGAGTTGGGAACCTTTCAGGTGCCAGATGTTGCTGAACTACAACACCCATCATCCCTAGCCAATATCCATGTTTGCTAGGGCTGATGGGAGTTGTAGTTCAGCAACATCTGGAAACAAAGGTTCCCCACTCTTGCTTTAGCATAACTTCATGGGCTTCCATGCTCAGTAAGGGCTATGGCCACAGCTGCATTCACAGAAAGAAAAGCATTGTGTCCACTATAAAGTTTATAGTAACAGCACAGTGTGCCTTGCAGTTCACAAACTCTTCCGTTTTAAAAAATAGTTTCTCTTTAAAGTGTATTTTTGTTCTCTTGGCGACAACAATTGAAAACAAGAGTTAAGGTCTGCTAAGGGTTTGGGACACGGGTGGCGCTGTGGGTTAAACCACTGAACCTCTTGGGCTTGCTGATTGTAAGGTTGGTGGTTCGAATCCCCGCGATGGGGTGAGCTCCTGTTGTTCAGTCCCTGCTCCTGCCAACCTAGCAGTTCGAAAGCACGTCAAAGTGCAAGTAGATAAATAGGTACTGTTCAGGCGGGAAGGTAAACGGCGTTTCCGTGCGCTACTCTGGTTCGCCGGAAGCGGCTTAGTCATGCTGGCCACATGACCTGGAAGCTGTATGCCGGCTCCCTCGGCCAATAAATCGAGATGAGCGCCGCAACCCCAGAGTCTGCCACGACTGGACATAATGGTCAGGGGTCCCTTTACCTTCTGATACTACATAACAGTTTGTGTGAATGTGACTCTCCAGCTAGGCTATCATAAGCCCTGAATCTGATTCCACATCCTGAGTATATTCCATCCCATCCTCAAAGCAGCTTCGTGCATCCTCTCTTCATACTGCCAGTGTGAAGAAGAAAGGCAAGCCTCCACAAGGGCATGATAAGTGTGACCTGCATCCACAGCCAGATAATGTATATCTTGCTAAAAGGTCAGTTTCCCTTTCACATATTAACAGCAAAAACGGGAAAGAAGTGCAGCAGCTCATTTGCACTCCACCCCTGCTTCATTCCAATTAAACGATCTTCATTCCGAGATGAAGAAAAAAAGAATTGTTATTCCCTACACTCACATTGCTACATCAAGCAAAAATGGGCAACATCCAAACTGTTACCTTTGGGAGTTGCAGCCTTCTTTGGGATGCCGAATTCAGGTTCTGAATCAGAGTTTATTATTTCCATCTTCTTGGGCTTAGGAGGTCTTTTCGGTTTAGAGGGCACATCCGCCGGCAGTTTTGCTGCTAATTATATTAAGAAATACTACATTACCATGAGTACAACAGATTCTCCCTACAAGTACGCAGAGTCCCTACAAAGAAAGGCTCTCTTTCTTCCCTACGTTTTATTTTTCACTTTTAAGGGCTCAAGAATGACTTGTGATTTTCTGCATGTGTGGGTTCAGATACCCTTTGTGTTCATTGCAGTCCCAGCCACCCACAAACTTACTTGCTTTGTTCGACAAGGAGGAAAGGATTAGAAATCTGACTTTGTTAAAGAAGATGGGATGCAAAATCATGTGGGTGGGAAAGAATTACACAGGACTATGTTATCTGGAATATTCCAAAAGTTAATAAAAATGCCCATCTTTCTATGGATCTGTCTTGCTGATTATTTGATATTCTTTCCTGATAACGTCAGTTCAGTCCCATATCTTCTGCAACTCTTCTTTCCAAATCTGAGCAACGTATAACTCTGCCCCAATTAGCAACTGACTGTACATCAGTATTTTCTGCTTCTGATTTTAATATATACAGAAGAGTAATTGCAGTGCTTCTTGAAGTGTTATATTGTGTGTTGAAAACTAAATTCCAGATTAGATTTTTTTTTTTTACACAACTCATATGTAGATGAATTTTGGAAAAGAGATGTAGGTATGCTTGATTTATTATAGGAAATATTAGTGAAATTCAGAAATGGGATGCAATACCCTTCTGGTAATATAGACTATCCTTTTAGTCATATACATTATAAGTGTTAATTTGAGTGCCTGGGGTTTTGTTGTGTATTTTGTTATGATTAGCATTACCCCTCTGTGATACTATGGATTTATCTTTTTTAAAAAATATTAGGGCACTACAGAAGAATTGTGCTAATATTAACAACAACAACAAGAAAATATGTAGACAAGTTTCTCCTTGATCTTCTTTCTCTTCCCCTTAGCACAGGCAAAGATTACGTAGAATAGGCAGTGGGCGTCTGACTCCCATATCTTGCTTCAGTCTTTCAGTTTCCCATTATCTTAGTTTAGACTGAAGTGGGAGAAGGTAACAGTGAAGCAGGGCTTTGCAGAGGCAATATATGTGACTCTCTCCACGTGCAACTGCTGTACTTTCATAGGGTGAAGGTGTTCATAGTCCATAAATGTAGATAGCAGACAGTTATCCTTTCATGCTGGAACTGCATTTCACTCATTCTCCAGAAAGGAGGTAAGAAGAAAAACTTGCTATATCCAAAGAAGTGAAATCATGGATATCTCTACTAAGCAGTTTTAAATACCTTGGTGATTTTTTTTTTCCAGACTGAAAGGTATGTGTTTTCTTAGCTGTCTACTAAAAAAACGTATTAACAAATTTAATTAATAATACTATGAACATTAAAGGACTTGGCAGCCAGAAAATCCTCTTCCATGGATAGGCAAACTAAGGCCCGGGGGCCGGATCTGGCCTTCTAAATTCGGCCCACGGACGGTCCGGTAATCAGCGTGTTTTTACATGGGTAGAATGCATCCTTTTATTTCAAATGTATGTCTGGGTTATTTGTGGGGCATAGGTATTGGTTCATTTTTTCCCTTCAAAATATAGTCCGGTCCCCCACAAGGTCTGAGGGACAGCGGACTGGCCCCTGCTGAAAAAGTTTGCTGACCCCTGTCTATTTAGTCTCTGCCACCTGCAGTCTGAAGGTTAGCAAAACAGGGGAAGACCCTCGGCTTGAGACAGTAGACAGCCATTACCAGTCAGGGTAGACAGTTTGAAGCTAAGTGGACCAAAGGTATCCCCCCAAAAAGAACCCCCCAATATATTTAGAGGTGGATTATGGAACTAAAAGGTTTTGGCACTGATGCTTAAAGAATACAGTGGTACCTCTGGATGCGAACGGGATTGTTCCGGAGCCCCATTCACATCCAGAAGCAAACGCAACCCACGTCCGCGTGTGTCATGATTTGCCGCTTCCATGCATGTGCGTTCTGTCATTTTTACTATCTGCACATGTGCGAGCGGCGAAACCCGGAAGTAACACGGTCCGTTACTTCTTATCCCGAAGCTACTTCAACCCAAGGTATGACTGTAGTATTCAGGTCATGGCTTGACATGATATTAATTTGGCTCTAGTTAATGCTACTACTTCTTTTGCTGCAACACAATAGAGCATATTTTAAATGAGCAAGCTAACCAGCAAATCCAAATACTTGCCTTTTTTAGCAACTACCACTTTACTTGGAGGTTTCTCTGTCTGTTTCTGAGTAAAAGAGGAGGAGAAGACTGGTGTGGAATCTTCGTCATCACTGTCAAACTTGGATGTATCTAAATAAAAGGTTTTAACATGTCATGTCATCACCCTTTTCACAGTTAGGCTAAATATAGGAACGCTTTCTACTTCCTCACATTAAAATTAAACTTTACCCGCCCCCCCCACACACATAAGATCTTAAACAATGTTTGAAATATGCTACCTCTCATTCAAGCTTGCCAGCATTCACTTAATTCTAAGATTACAGAGTTTGTGCCTTTGTATGGGTGACTCCTTCCTGACCCCCACAGTGGCAGATAATGGATGGGGAGAAGGGGTTGGCTTGCTCAGCACTGGATTGCACACCAAGTTGCCCACCCCTTGAGAAACCAGTGCAAGTTATTTATTATTATTATTTATCGAATTTATATACCACCAAATATCCCAGAGGTTTCAGGGCGGTTCACAGAACAAGCTGAAGCATTGTGTACTTCATACACCACTGTCCTGGTCTTCTTATAATCTAGCAACCCTTTTATAGCTTGTCACATCTCAGAGATGGACCACAACAGGGCAGACCTACCATTTTCCGGGACATGGGTTCTGTGAGGGGGTTGGCATCTGGCATGAGCACAGTGGCAGAGCTTTTTCAGACAGCTTCTAAGCTTTTTGGGAACAAGACTAGCACATTGCATACTAAACATCTTTTGCTTCCTTCATGCTCGTACAATTCAAAGTTTTGAAATTTTGGCGGCTGACTGCCTGACTGGAAAATGATCGCTCCCTTGAGGTATGCAATTTGAGGCAGATCTAAGGAATTCATATATTCCAAGTACATTGCTATCTTCGTAGATATATCAGAAATACTATATTAACATATATACATATATACCTACCAATATTGGCTTTCCGGGAATAAGAAGGAAAGGTGAAGAGGTTGCCGAAGTCTTGATTGGTCTTCTCTGGGGAAATCTTCCTGTTGTAAAAATGAAAACTTAAGTATCTGTTGCACCATTAGTTACTTTTACAAGGGCAGAAGCTCTGCACAATTTGCAAACACATAAGCCCAATGCAGGTCACCAATCATGGACCCTGATTCACCACTTCATAAAGAGTGAATTGCACCAATTCGTAAATGCTGTCTGATTCAGCTTGGGGCCTGAAGTTACCCAACCCCTGCCCACCCCATTCAGTAATGGGAAAACCAAACTAGATCCAAAGACTTGGGTGCTGTACACACCTGAATTTTATCTATCTATCTATCTATCTATCTATCTATATCTATATATATATCTATATATCTATCTATCTATCTCCATTTCCCCACCATTACAACCAAAGAAAGAATCCTTTTTTATTTTTGGCCAGAATTGTATTAAATTTGCAGGCAAGGTTTCTCTCCTTCTGATGACTTGAAACTTGCTAAAATTATCAAGATAGGATAGCTACAGTTATTTTTTTTCTGGGGCGTGAATCACTTAATCTCTCCTACCATTTGGGGGGCAGCTGGCCTGAAAATTGCAGCCATGAGAGAGATGGTATTTGGGATTCATCCAAATACAAGGCACACCTTTTTTAAGACATGCCTAAATGGGGACAGGAGTTGTCGAACACCTGACAAGCCACAGTAGTTGGCTGTTGGGTATTATTAGTGCAATACTGGGCTAGTCTACAGAAAACGCATATTAATAGGTACAGATGAGAATCCAAGTTTTTAAGGCAAAGTGGGCCGTCCACATGTTGTGGACTACAACTCCCATAATCTGTGATCACTGGCCATGGTGAGTGGGGTTGATGGAGGTTGTAGCCTAAAACATCTGAACAGCACCAAGGTGGCCTGTGCCTGGTCTAAGGATTTTTATCAAAGAGTGCCTCAATGGCATGTATCTTCACATTTCAAAGGACAATAAGGCTAAGATAAACACACCAGGGAGGACTGGCCACTTCTTCAAACAGATAGATTTGTTCTTGCATATTTCTCAGACACACTTTCCTGAAGTTACTGCACTTACTCTGGAGAAGGTTTCGATTTGACTGGGGAGAAGTCATATTCATCCTTTTCTAGACCATCCGAGGGCTCAAATTCATCTTCTCTGTCATTGATGATGGGAGATGTTTTTATTTTCAGTTCATCTAGATCATTATTATTGTTAGCATCTTCGTCACCCTCACCATCATCTTCCTCTTCTGAGAAATCAAAGGTGTACTTCGGCCTTTCAGCTGTGAAGACAGATAATGGCATCAATATTTATTTGTTAATTTCTACATTGTACATTCTAGGAAATGTCAACCCTAAAGTGTCTGATGCAAGATACCGTGCATACCTTAAGAAAATGACAAACGTGGAGGGTATGGCAGCTTAGAGAAAGATGAACAAGTAACTTTTCCCATAAGGGATAAAGACTAGCAGCCCATCCATGGGGAGACACTAATGATCTGTAAACAACAAAGAAATGAACTACACTGCAATCTCCTCTAAAGCAAAGCTACCAGAAAGCTCTCTGGTAAACTCACATACAAAACTAAGCAAACATTCCTTGATGGAACTGTGTCATCCATCTGGACAAAAAGGACCATCTCCCCTCATACAAACCGACCCTGACCCTGCACTTGTCATCTGAGGCCCTTCTCTATGCTCCCTGATTGTGGAATGGTCTCCCCAGAGAGGTTCCCCTGGCGCCATCACCACATGTCTTTAGACACCAGACAAAAACATTCCTCTTTATCTATGGCTATTAAATAATCTATGGCCTGTGAAAGTGGGGGAACGGGACTGTTATTGTTATCATTTTACTATTAGGCCATCCATCAATATGCTTTTTACTGTTTTTATCATGGATGTTTTGTAATGTGTTTCTAATGTACAACACCCTGAGATCTTTTGATAAATGGCGGTATATAAAACGAAATAGTAATATTTCATAATTGTTGCATCAGTTTGCAAAGGACTGTAAGGGATCGAGGGCTTGAGGGTTGTGCATCTAACTCTGTCAGCACCACTTTAGTTTCTGGTGCTTCCTCTCCTAGCATTGGCTTATTTGTCTTTATTCCTTTGGGTTAATTGATCTAGCTGGGTGTTGCTTCAACTGCTCTGGATAGCGCTCTAAACCAATGGTGTGCTTTAACTGCTGGCCAATTGCCAGTGAGATGATTTTCTGACTATCCAATCAGGTTTTAGCCTAGGCCAATTTACAATAAAGGGACAGAGACCACTCCCTCAAATCACTTCCACCTTCAATAAGCTTGATATTTGGGTTAATAAAATGTGAATTGCCTCTTTAAAACAGGTTTTGCTAGTTGCCAGGGTGAGATAGGCATTTTCTGCCCAGGGCACCAGAACGCATGTGAAGAAAAATAAAACTCAGACAAACAATAAGTAGTTTTGTGCTGAAGGCAGCCCTGTTTGGGGAAGTTTTTAATGACTGGTGTTTTAATGTATTTTTAATCTTTGTTGGAAGCCACCCAGAGTGGCTGGGGAAAGCCAGCCAGATGGGCAGGGTACAAATAAATAATAATAATAATAATAATAATAATAATAATAATAATAATAATAATAACAACAACAACAACAACAACAATAACAACAATAACAACAATAACAATAATAATAATAATAAGAAGAAGAAGAAGAAGAAGAAGTAGCAGTAGTAGTAGTAGTAGTATTAACTTGCCATTCATTTTGTTGCACCTGGTGGCAAGAAAGCACCTCCATAATGGCCCCCTGAAAAACCACTTCTGTTTTTAGACACAGGCTAAAACCACTGTAATCTATAAAGGCTTTTAGTGGGGTTTTGAACCCCATGAGTATATTTTCTGTTAGTGGTTTTACATGGAATTTAATGCTGTTGATGACTATTTTGTTTTCTGCTATTGCTTTCTTTTGGGTTTTCACACTTTTTTGTGTGAGCTGCTTTTGCAATTTAATCAAATTGTAAGCCATCTTGAAAATCAAGCTTAAGAGTACACACACACTCACACACACCCTGTATTGGCTGAGTCCTGGAATATCTGCTCCCTGCCTTGCAGGCATTTTTTCACCTGGCTGGGAGGGTGCGGCTGACTCCACCTACGAAAGTAAGTCGCTGCTGTACAGACTCTTAGACTGGGGTATTGCAGAGGTGGGGGTAGTTTCTTGCTGTTATTGATATTTTTTGCATCTTTATTTTAGATCTTAGATTTATGTGGAAACTGTTCAATTTGTTTGTGTGCTTTTTTGATATTTTATTTATTGTTCATGACTACTTTTGTTATGCTTTTAATTATGTATTTTTCTCATGTTGTAAACTGCCTTAAGCATAATTTTAACTATGGCAGCATACAAATAAAATTACAGATTCTGTATATGTGTGTACACACTTATAACAGGGAGGTAATAAGATTCACTCAAAATCATAGCCTTGCCAAGTGCCAGGATGAGGAAGTGTTACTATCTTGCCCACTGAGCATCTATTATCAAAGATAATTGTCTCTATGGGATGAGTGATATTCGCTTTGGTCCTTGGCATATGAAGTTTTAACCAGCTTGCATTACACCTATTTTCTCTTAATCCTGCCAGTGAAAGCATGTATCCGGGGGGGGGGGGGGGGGAGAGACTTGTTTCTGCATGTTTGGCTTGAATTCCCTGGCTAATTTTATCCAATTAATCATTCAGTGGGTCACCTACCTTTAAACATCTGTTTTAAAAAGTCCGTAGTTTGTATCCTGAGACCAAAGCTATGCAAAATATAGGGTACATTTTGATGCCGTGATAAACCACAGGTAATCATGGAAATAATACACCACAGCAAGCTTTAGGCTTGTACACTTTTCTCCTTGAGCATAAGCTGTGAAGATGAATTTGGAAGCTTTTACTTCTGTCAACCACCCAATAAACTGTGGTTAATTTTAGCTGTGGTTTGTTTGAAACCATAGGTTACGAAGCTGGCTTTTGAGAGGGAGGAGAGTCAAACCTAAGGCTGCGGCTCATACCCCATGATTTGCATGATGCCCAAATAGTCATCTGTTGTGCAATACTGTACATTGCAAGAAGAAAATTATGGTGAGCCTTTATGAAGGTATATCCAGTGGAAACCCTGTGCACGCAAGCAGGTACAGTGGGCAAGTATCCCTTGAAAGGAGCAGTACCCCCCCCCCTTTAGCTAAATAGCTCTAGAAGGCTCTCATTGCATTCTGCCCATAAACTGAAAAACACATTTTCATTATTACCTGCGGCTCTTCTAAGTAACGAGTCTCTTGGAATAATCACAGGTTCATTTTCCTCCAAGTCACTTTCAGATTTAGATTCATCATCTGACCACGGGTTCCGTTTCTTCACTTTCTTCGCACTGGACTTTGTGGCAGAAGACGGTGTTCTTCTCACCCTAGGGCCTAGAATAAAATTTAATTCTCAGTACAGTAAAGAATCTTTTATTATACGTACTCCTTACATAGTTTTTTTAATAATCTGCATTAAAACATTTTCATTTTCCAGGTTAATTATGTTGAAACACATTACCTCATTAAGCACTCCCAATACAAAATGCAGGATACCAGTTTTGAAAATCATGTCATATAAAATGGTAAGATATCTACAGGAAACTTGTCCCCTTTGCTCTTCACTGAATCCAAAATAACTATTGCATTTGGCAAAACACCTGGCCAATTCACACCTTTCACGAGTCTATTAACCAAAAGGCAGAGCAACAAATAAGCCACACTAATCAGTATCAATGCTTCCCTGAGAACCATGGAGACCACTTAACATGGGTCCCTTTAACTTGAGCACATAGTCCCAACCAATCTAAACCATGCGCTTGTTCAAGTTCTTTCAGAGAAGACTGCCAAAATACAGAGCTGCTTCTTAAACCCAAAGTCTTTGGCAGCCGTGAAGAGAGGAAAACTCTGGGTACCCAGAAAGTAGCTGCACACTGAGATGTGCAGTTCTTTTTTAAAAAAAACAACCATCTCGTATATGTCTATATCTATATCTGCAGCATATCTATGTGCTATTGCTTCAGGCATTACAGAGCAGTTCTGCACACTGAGTATTTGGCTGATGATGATTCTTGGAACAAGGCACTGTGAATCTAGACCCCACTCAATTTCTCCACATGAGCTTTCCTTCTGATATACATGAATTCAGCTAGTAATGCTTCTTTGTGACATCCAAAGTCACTCTCTGTTTACTTACCGGGCTCTTTCTTCTCTCTCTTGGGCTTAGGTGTTTTGGCCACTGGGCTGGCCACTGGGCTAGCCACTGGGACAGAGGTATTAAGCGAATCTTCACCAGCACCTTCGACTGGTATGCCACCAAACTCTTCATCAAATTCCAGTTTTATTGCTAGAGTATCCAGTTCTCCCTGGAAATTTAACCAAACTAATTAGGTCAATGTAATGGCTGGGTGTAATAATGTTTGCTGAGCTGATACAATATTTCAGAGTGCTTCTAGGAACTTCAATTCCTGCAGGGCTCTCTATCTGGTCCTTAGGACTCCCCCCAGGTCACAACCTTCACCAGTCTTACTCTCTCTGAACATTTCTGCCTGGCTGGAATGTCCTTCAACCTGATAATGCATCTTGGTTGCCCAGATGGAGGGGTGTGTGCGTGTAAAAACTAGCCTATTGTTGTTTCTCTCACTTTTGCCTATGCCCTCCCAAAGGTTTCCCAGATGAGAATGAGGCCCTCAATCTGGGGGGTGGGGGGAACCCTTAGTCATTCACACTCAGTCCAGATACTTCGAGGCTGGATTACTGTAGTGCACAGGGCTGCCCTTGAAGTCTGAAAACTTCAATTGGACAAGGCAGCTGCCCGTGTTTTGCCTGAGGTTACCAGACTGGTTCATTTTATGTTAATCATCTACCAGCTCCAGTGACTGAATGGAATCCAGAAACAGATTGGCAAAGTTCTGGTTTGATCTTTATACCCTGATACCAGGCCATTTAGGGCTTTATCAAGAATTGCCTCTTCCCATATGAACCTGTCCAAGTCACTTAATTCAGTCTTCAAGACCTTTTCTCTGTGTCCCTTTTAGCCAATGTGTGAATGGACCAACGTGAGACACAGGGTGTTTTTGATTGTAGTGCCCAAAATTTGGAACAGCTCCCCTTGACAGGGATGTCTGGCTCCTTAGTTGCTAAGTTGTCCACTTCTAGACGGGCACTGAAGACAGGCACTATGGGCATTTTAAGTTATTTCCTCTTAATTGACTTTTGCTTTACCAATGCTTTTAAATCATATTACATTTATTGCTGCTGGTGTTTTAAATATATGTGTTTATTTAGCATTTCTGTAATTGTCTTTAAGCTGCCTTGAGTATGTTTGATATAAAAAGCAGGGTATAAATTGTACAAAAAATAAATAATATATAAGAATCAGGAACAAGACATATTGACTTGCCTTCTTCTTTTTTAGCAGTTTCTTACTGGCATCAGCTTTCATAGCAGATGTAATCTGTGGAACTATTCTCCTACCAAATGGCGATGGCATCGTCTCTTCTAAGTGAAGTTTCTTCATCTTGGGCTTACCAACTTTGCCTTTAATGGGTTTTGCTGTCATGCCAGAAAGGACATCTTCTCTTTCCTGTGCTTCTACTTTCTAAAAATAAACGCAAATGAAAGAAAAATATAAGCATCTCCAAAGAGGAACTATTACTACTACATACAGAAAATCTATGTCTGCTTAAAAAAAAAGGGAGTATAAAAAAACAGGTTAAAATAATGCTATAACTGCATTATGTCATCCAAGACAGGCAATACTAGCTACTAATCCTAAGGAATGTTTGAGTAATACATCTGAGTAATTTTGGACAAAGCCTTATGTAAAGCAGATGAAATATTATTATTAATAATTATTTGTCAGTGTAATTTCAGTGTAATTTGTCAGTGTAATTTCTCTTCAATTTGTCAGTGTAATTTCTCTTCAATTTGAGAACCAGTCAAAAGCTTTTAAAAGTATTATGAATGCACTGTCTTTGTCAAGAAACATGGGTAGACCACATTACCCATGTAGGAAAATTGGGCAATAAGAAAGAAACTATAGACACTCAAAGCTAAACATGCTGAACTCAAATGCAAAACCTACAGACTGGTGAAACCCCCTGGATTCTGGGTTTTCTGCCACAGTAAAACTTGCAGCAAATATGTGTCTGAGAACATAGCTCTGAAGTGTAAAATTACACAGATCCTCATTTCACCTCTTCTGCCAACAGACTTTGATATAATAAAAAACAACAGTTTTGCTTAGACTACTTGCTGAAACAAAAACTATGTTGACAAACTGAAACTGAAACCTTGATGCTGTACATACATCAAGCTCTTCTACAAAGGCTGCTAAATCTTCTTTCCAAAGGTCTGAAGGAGATTTTCTCTTGAGGTCAGCGAGATCCTTTCCCTTCAAGGTGACAAATACAGAAAGGATTTTTGAGCAAACATATTCTGAACATCCAAGATAAGCAAATGTTAACGAAACAAAACTAGGACAGTGACTATACAGTAATCCTCATGCAAAGATCTGTACATATTACCTTTTATATACATATGTTTGATCAATAGCATTGTAATGGTGAAACCAATGAGCAAATTCTGAGACACAAGTTTGGGTTTGGGGGGATAAATTTTACAATTTAGAATGCAGCTGCACATACATCAGACTAGGAAGTACTTTCAGGTCAGGAACTCTGAAAGATACCTACTTTTGTGTCCCGCTGCTTAATGATTTCTTCTACTTTCTCTTTAGTAAGACACCACAAAGACATATTTAAGATGTAGTTGAAATCTGGGCCTGAGGTAGATCCGGAAGAGTCGGAACTGTCATCATTGAGGTTCTGCATTTCTTCCTCTTCTGCTGCCTATAATAATAAATAAATAGTTATGCTGCTGTTCATATATCCTACGGCTACAAAGGGATACTTAAAGACTTTGTATCTTATTTAGGTTCAATATCTACAATACTGGTATCTACAGAGGGGAAGCTCAAGGAATCCTGGTAGCAGCAAAATAAATAAATAAAATGGGGAAAAAAATCATAGCATAGTACCCAGGACACAAAGTTCCAAAGCTGCTATGATATGCAGCTAGAAATACACAAATCTCTATACAATACAGCAGTGGGTTCTCAAACAATCTAACTTGAAATGTGTGAAAATTACTGTGGCCTACCTGTTACACAATGCCCCTGTTTTAGGAGCAGAGTTACTCATGAAATTGTGGCAGATGGAGGCAGAGTTTGGCATAATCAGAAGACAATTATTTACATGATTTTCTACAGACATCTCATTCATCTTTGGAAACTGCTAATTTCTTTGCCAGAGCATTTTCATTGGGAGAAGGAGTTTTGCCACTCAGCTTGAGGTACTGATAGGATAATCTCCAGCTGTAGTCATACTACATCTCTCATTCTCCCCAGCCATCATGGTCAATGGCCAGGGATGATGGGACATGTAGTCCAGGAAATAGCTGTTTGCTATTTCTGTACAGCTCCATAAACTATGTGGCAAAGACCAAGGCCAACAATGTAATTTCTCTAAGATAATAAACATCCAGCCAAAGCTGTATGTATAGCTTGCATTGGTACAAATTAGTTAACTACTCATAATTTGGGACTAATTTAAGATGCAACCCTAAACATCCTCTCATACAGAAGGAAAGGCCCAAAAAAGATATTAGAGGGAATTACTCGTCGCCTAAATAGTTTACCTTTTCTTGTGCTTCTTTCCAGGCTTTCACCGGGTCAGATTCATAGCCTCTCTGGACTAACATTTGAATCAAATCTCTCTTTGATTTATTCTCTATGTGAAACAAAAGAAAACAAATTACAGTTTTTAAAAATGGTATGTTTCTATTTTCCTTCACTTACATCTTTATCCATTTCATAATGCACTTTAAATTTCACATATTTCTTACCTATGGTAATTTTCCCTTGTATTTTCTCTAGAATAAAGCGAGCCTGATTGTTAAGCTTGGTGGATTCTGCCCCCAACATCCCTACAAGCCACTCCTTGCGCAAGCTGTAGTAGTTTAATCGTAAGTCAAAGAATTCCTTCAGAATATCTTGCACAGTTTCATACTTCTTCAGACACCCCATGTGATCAAATAGCACCTGCACAAATATAAAATGTTTATTTTCTTTCTTTCTTTCTTTTTAAAAAAATGTTTTATTAAAGCTTTTTTGTAATATAATAAAAGAAAACTAATCTAAATAAAAATAAAAACAGAGAGAGAAAAATGAAAACTCAGGGTCCTCTCTCAAAAGTAACTCTTAACCCTTGCCTAACATGAAAAGTTCTCGACTCTCCCAGGTCTCACCTGGGAGCTTTCCTTTCTTCTCCCAGTCTCTTAACCCTGGAAGGTCTTCCCTTCCCAGCCAATGTTTGATTATTTCAACACTGCATATAGCTAAGTAAGTACAAGATATGTGAATATTTTATATGACTGCACATGCAGCTAACGTGAAGGTAGTACAGCAAGCCTTTAAATAATTCTCAATTCAGATTCAATTTTAATTATTTGAAATAAATTTTAACTAAGCTGGTACTGATAGTTTTTCTGGGCATTTAACAGACTTTATGCCAAGTATATATGAATTTTTTATTTTTGTCAAATTCAAGTATTTCATATTAAAATCATTATCCATGTATAGGACGACTTTGGCTTGACTTGCCATTCAGCATTCTATTTGTTTGTAAATAATCCGTGCTGTTGAAAACAATGAGGTGATCAGAATTCAATTAGGTACACGTGTTGAGGATACAATTCTTTTTTCAAATTCAAATGGCAATTGAACTCCCATACCCACTTTCAAAGGGAGATAATGAAAGAGTTAAGAGCCCCCAATTTTGCCAGGAGTTTGGAATTCTCAAATCTTGAGTAATCTCTTTAAAATTATAGACAAATCACCAGCTGAGTGAGTCAAAGTGTTTTTATTCTAAGATCACCTGAATAGGCATTATGCAGGTTGTACAATTTTTTTAATGACCAGATATCAGACCCATCTGTACTTAATGTCAGATGTCAAAGAAATTAACAACTATCTGTCGTTTAGAAGACATCTGAAGGCAGCCCTGTTTACGGAAGTTTTTAATGACTGATGTTTTAATGTATTTTTAATCTTTTGTTGGAAGCCGCCCAGAGTGGCTGTGGAAACCCAGCCAGCTGGGTGGGGTATAAATAAATTATTATTATTATTATTATTATTATTATTATTATTATTATTATTATTATTATTATTGGGAAATTACACTTTTTACACCAGATTTGAAGTTAAGGTTTACCACCTCAAATTACTATTAGCCCCCTTTTGCTTTTTGTATCGAAGGAAATATGAAGGGAGGCATTTTAGTCACATGGTATACAGAATATATTGCTGCCACGGCAACAGAAAAATGATTAAAGTGCTATTAGTGCTGGTAGTTAAACATATAGAAAAGTTACCATAGAATTACAAGTTAAACTTGTCTGAAGCTTAAAGACTTTGTGAAGTCCAGCAGCCTCGGCCTGAGCAAGCTTTTCTTCGGTCATTTTCACAACAAATTTCACAGTTGTATCAGTGTGATACTCCTTGTAATCTGAAATTAATGCTGGTGTTTTTTCCGTTCCATTCAGCATCGGCTCTAACACCTGTTCTTTGTAAACCTATACAGACAGTTAAAAAGGAGAGGAAATAGTTATTTAAAAGGGAGGAAAATTGCAAATGTTCAAAACCAAAAATCATCTTAAAAGTACTCACCTGAGTCCATGTTCGAACTGGAAGCTCTGTGATTTCCACTGTGTTTCTGTCAACCACAAATATTTCCCCACTCACTACATATTGGTTCTGACCAAGTTCCTGGATCATTCCTTTGAAGTTTTTGTAGTTTGGAAGCTGTAACGTTAAGGATTATTTGACATATTAGCAACATGCCCCCTAGTAAGCCTTGGTAAAGTTTTCTTTATTTCTAAGAAACTAAAATATTGAGTGATGATCTATCGGCATTTAAAACTAAAATTATGTCCACCTAGAAACTAGCAGTATAACATTATTTCTGTGGGCAAGTCCAGTACAGCAATTCCTCCATACAATGCTGCATGTGGGTACCACAAGGAGCAGTTAAAAGTTAGGATGAATCACGGCAGCCATTGTGGCTACACCTTTTTCTAGCAGCCACAACTGTGGAAAATGCAGAGGTGCCTTCCACTCCAAGTCTGAAAGTTACTCTAGAGAAAACCTAGTGAAGCTAGCTTTCCTATATGTGAGGAGATCTTTGCTAAACATGGATCATAGCCAATTATTGAATCATTTGGTGACTAAAGAACTTCCATTTTAGTTCTGCAAATTTTAAAGTTTCTTTGAGAAAACACGTTCAGCCACAATAATACCATATTTTGTCAAGACAAAATAAAATAATGGCATATGAGAGGGGTCACGAGTTTGTCTTCTTTATGAAAGCATTATAATATATTGGTCTGCCGTGAACATTGCATTACCATAGGATGTGGGTCCAACCCGTCCAGCATTCTTCTGACGTTGTTCACAATCTCTCTGGTATCGTAGTTTGGAATTTTACATGCCCATCCGGTTCCGATGCCCTCGGCACCATTTACTAAGACCATGGGAATGATGGGAATGTACCATTCAGGCTCCACACGCAAGTTATCATCATAAAGGAATTTAAGCAGATTATCATCCACTGTAGGAAAAAGCAGCCTTGCTAAAGGGCTTTAAAGAGAAAGGAAATAAAGGGTGTTTTTTTAGTTAATAAGTTATAAACTGTTCTTTTTATTGCACCAGCTGAGAGCATCATGGTTCCTCTAACATACTGCACAGCATTCTCAGTAAACAATAATGCACTCAACAGGATGCCTGTGCATGTATAAGAAGCCTCTGAAACAGACTTTGAGGTACAGCCTGGTGCATAGTAAATAATGTTTTTCGTCTCTTTGAAATCCGTTAGTATTAAGTGCACTTAAACTGGAATTTGCTTAACACCAAATCAGGCCACTGGCCTATCTAGTTCCGTACTGTCTACCTTCACTGGAAGCAGCTCATGAAGACACCAAAGATTTCTGTCTGCTTATCATCTGAGTTGTCATTGTTATATTTGTTTTAGCATTCAGGATATATTTTTAGCTCAATATTTTCACAGCAGAACACTACTTTGATACCATAGCTCACTGTCACTGCACCTACTAAACATATACCAGAGATATTATGCAAGCAGCCTGTGACAGATAAAAAAAGTAATCTTTAATTCGAAATCCTACATTCTGGGAAATTCTATTCAAAGTGAAACCAGTATCATTTTACTGGTGCTTGTTCCTATAACATTTCATCTTTTTCTCTCTTCATTCGTTGGTCTGGTTTGCCTGTAATACTTAACTAGATTTCCTTAGCCTAATTATGGTTTGTAAGAAAACCCAGCAGACAAACATAATTTGTGTTCCACCAACAAATCACAACGTGAAGCCATTGTATATTTTAACTATAGTTTGATGTTAAGTCCAAACCCAACCCCAGTCTTGCTTTACCATGGTTTGAACCAGACAGAGGGCCTTCTCGGTAGTGGCGCCCACCCTGTGGAACGCCCTCCCTTCAGATGTGAAGGAAATAAGCAGCTATCCTATCTTTAAAAGGCATCTGAAGGCAGCCCTGTTCAGGGAAGTTTTTAATATTTAACGCTGTACTGTTTTAAAACACTTGATTGGGAGCCGCCCAGAGTGGCTGGGGAAACTCAGCCAGATGGGCGGGGTATAAATAATAAATTATTATTATTATTCCAGCACCTGGTCCCAAACCCTAGCAAGTTATAAAGGCACAGGAAAAAGCAGTTGGAAAAGAAATCTCACTTTAGAGAAGTAAGCCATTTGTTGCTAGCTCATCTGTGAGCCAACCTGTGAGCACACCAGAATTAAAACAAATGGCTTAGTGTTTAGGCTCGAAGTCCCAGTGTGTCACCAGGAGCTAAAGATATTAACAAGTAAATGCCGGCGGGGGGGGGGGGCTGGGCAAACTGCTGCAGCATGTATGTATGTATGTTATGTCTAACTTCAAGGGCACAATCTGGCAAAAGAAAAGTCAGACTGCAAAATGGGATTTAGTTGCAAAAAACTTTTGGTGCCTTATGCCCAGTGGATATATATGCAGTGCTCTGCTACAATGTGCGAATGCCAAAATACGTTTCACCCACTGAAGTCAGAGTTTAAGCATTAAACAGCAGAAAGTCAAGAGTTCCAGTGTTATTAAATGCAGGTCTCTTCTTTGGGGAAACAGGAGGTCTTTGTCTCAAACGAAATGCAGTGCACAAACTATTCACTTTTCCTAACCGCTACATATTAGGAAATGGAAGGAATGGAAATGTAATTAGCTAAAAAGAAATCAAGCCACTTTTACAATTAGGCTCACATAGTTTTGTCAACAATCCATGAAAAGTTGCAAGTGGCTTGAAATACTCATTTAGTTATCTTTAGCTATCTCCCTCAATCACAAATATACACTGACAATCTGTACCACTTAAATAAGACTAGTTCCACTTGCGCGTTGAACAAAATTTTACCTTAGCATAGTGAAAATGTAACGAGGACTTGCGGCATCCTTGCCACCATGAAGCCTAGTACCAAACTGACCAATAGGCTGCAGTAAACTGACATTGTTACTTCCAACGAAGTTCTGAGCCAAGTTGACAACAGTCATCATCAAAGCTTGCTGGAAGAAAATGTTTAGAGCATTGTTACTACTGCAAAACATTTTCCTCACCAAAAACTAACCTGCAAACGAGTGTAGAATAAATTACTGACTTAACTAGCAAATGGCCCATCAAGTTGGGGAAGGGAGCACCATATCTAAGGACCGTCACTGTTTTAGGAACTTTTTTCCCTAACACATTCACCATCCCAGTGTCAGCACAAATAAAAAATGCTAATCTGAGTCCTGAGTGCTTACTGCAAGGACAGATCGTGAAGCTGAGGCTCCAATACTTTGGCCACCTCATGAGAAGAGAAGACTCCCTGGAAAAGACCCTGATGTTGGGAAAGATGGAGGGCACAAGGAGAAGGGGATGACAGAGGACGAGATGGTTGGATAGCATTCTTGAAGCTACCAGCATGAGTTTGACCAAACTGCGGGAGGCAGTGGAAGACAGGAGTGCCTGGTGTGCTCTGGTCCATGGGGTCACGAAGAGTTGGACACGACTAAACGACTAAATGCCAACAACAACAATTCTTAGTCCTGCATGATCTGCAACAAATCTATAGCTTCAGTGATGAGAAGTTGGGAGCTGAACTGAGAGTCTTCTATACTCACTCATCACTGAAACCATCAGAGATGAAGCAAGGAGTGAGGTTAGGCCTACTTTTGAGCGCTTGCCTTGCCCTGCCATCCCAAACCAACCATTTTGCAAAACTAAATAAGTGATAGGCAAGGCACAGAGAATTTCCCTCCTCTTCTTCTTCTTTTCATACTCACCTCTCCATGATGGTACGCTGACATCTCAGCAATAGAACCAGCCAGCTGAGCAACTTTAACTTCACGCTTATCGTTTCTTTTAAAACAAGTGAACAAAACCTTGCGTTGTCCTGGTTTAAAACCTGTGTTGAAAAATTAAGTTTAAAAAAACATTTTTGGAATTTGTACTCTTTACCAATAGAATAAAAATACCCCGTTCAATAATTACATGCTTGAGAAACAAAGTTTAAAGGATTTCCACTCCTCTTCTTCAAAATAATAGCATCTTCAAAATAAATAAAAGAAGATGCTATATTCCATGAAGGTTCACTTACCATCAACAAGGGATGGAATGGATCGCTCATTGTCTGAGTTGGAGAAAAGAATCAACTCCTTGTTGATGAAGTCATTGTAAGTGAGATGTTTTGTTGCTGTACCATATAGAAATTGCTAAAATAAAGAGAAGCTATTATTACTTTAACATCGACAGAAATAACATTTGCAACTCCATCTTAGTTCTGTACTGAAACATTACCTCTGGTAATCCATGTAATCGACGCTGTCGTCTATCTTCCATGAAATTTGTCAGCCACTCTTTTCGGTCATCAATTTTTTTCTTACTGAAGGCCTACAAACATTTCACATGCTATAATTAGATAAAGCACAACTGGGGGGGGGGGGGATGCTGCAAGCTATAAAAGAGAGACAATTGTGCACATGGCCAGAAGGTGGTGAATATGGTTTCCATGTTAGCTTGGCAGACCTACATTTCTGATCCAGACCTGATATAAGTTAAACAGCCTTCCTTTAAAATAATACTTTTAGAGGGGAATCTTCTACTATCTGGCTGAGTTAAATTCAGTCCAGCAATAACCTCAGACCAGCAATATCATGAAACATAAGGAGTGCAAGAGTCTGCTTTTTAAACAATGCAACATGATTGAAACAACCACCAAGATGTCAGAGTATCTTAAATATCGGGCTGACTGAACTTGACTGTTGCAGTCTCTCTATGAGCTATTTTATCAAGTTTTAATGCCTGTGTGCACTAATTTTCTGCAGTTTTTTCCTGCATGTCTTGCACGCTCTATCAAGGTGATAAAACAGAAATAAGGAGGCAATGAAGGATAAATGATTTCAGTACTAACAAAACAGGGTAAGAGTCATGTAACAAACATAGTAACGTGGAAAATGTTTGTCAACTCTGTGTCTACAGTTTTTCCTCCACCCAACATTACTAGACCTGTATCCTAAACAATTATTGTTTATGCATTTGAAATTAAATACTTTACAAGTAGGAACCAACAGGAGAGGAGAATAGTGAACTAGAAGACTGCCTCCTTCTAGGGGTGTGCCAAGGCCACGCCCCTGGGATGCGTGCCATAGCCTCCTTCCCAAATTATTCTGCATGGTGGCTCTTTACATTGGCTGAGCATGAAGTGAGCTGCATTTGCAAGCCATATAGCCAACCCAATGTCCTCCCCCCACCCCCAGCTTCACTTGTACAACTTATTGGCACACTTACATGCATCTCCTACTGTGGGAACCTTGAAGTCATAGTAGATAGATCAATCGAAGAGTCAACTCAATGTGGTAGAGTATTTTATTTTTTAAAACTGTATGAATTCAGCATTAATAGCAAACTAACTAAAGCAACGGGACGCAGGTGGCGCTGTGGGTTAAAGCACAGAGCCTAGGACTTGCCGATCAGAAGGTCGGCGGTTCGAATCCCTGTGACGGGGTGAGCTCCCGTTGCTCGGTCCCTGCTCCTGCCAACCTAGCAGTTTGAAAGCACCTCAAAGTGCAAGTAGATAAATAGGTACCGCTCCGGCAGGAAGGTAAACAACGTTTCTGTGCACTGCTCTGGTTCGCCAGAAGTGGCTTAGTCATGCTGGCCACATGACCCAGAAGCTGTACGCCGGCTCCCTCGGCCAATAAAGCGAGATGAGCGCTGCAACCCCAGAGTCAGCCATGACTGGATCTAATGGTCAGGGGTCCCTTTACCTTTACCTTTTCCTTAACTAAAGCAACAAGTGTCCTAATGATACTATATATAAATTATATGAACGATATTATATAAATTATATCCAGAGTACGGTTCTGGTTGGTTTCACAAGAGTTAGGAAAGACACAAAAACAGAAATCTAAAATGATCAAAGGGCTGGAATGCCATCCAACGTGGGAAAAAATGTTTGGGGCTTTTAGTGGAAAGAAGTTCACTAGACAGAGTTCTATATAATTACAAATGGCAAGGAGATAACAGACAGCAAGAAATTAGTGCAGGAGGTTATTTACCAATGTAATGGCGGCATCATCTTCAGGACCAGCATATCGAAATAAAATTCGATGTCTCTCCATATCTGCAAAATATTCTTTTGCTTCTTTAGAAGTGCTGGTGCCCAAACCTACCCCAGAGACAAAGAAAGAAAAAATGCCAATTTAGTCCATCTTCCATCTCAACCTTTTAAGAAATTAATTTTAAAGCTACTTGAGGACCAAAGATAAAACAGCTTGCCACCAGTCAATAATTACACTTGAAGAAATCCAAAGGTCAATTTAGCTGAAGTTAGTAACGACTAAGTCTCACTGAACGCACTGAGAGTAGCTATGTCTCAACTAACTATTCCATTGGTTTTGAGTTGAGGCTATGATCCTATACCTGCTTACCTGAGAGTAAGCCCCACTAAACTCAGTTGAACTTATGAGAAAACACGTAAAGACTGGGCTGTTAGTTATTAATAAGCTTAACTGGACTGGATCTCAAAGGATTTGGCACTTGGCTGTTGGGCAAGGAAGTTAAAACACAAACCTTTGTAGTACTTTATTTTCCACGCTTTATGGTTCTCCATATGTTTTTTCCATTCATCAAATTCAGGAATACTATAGAAGGCAAGTTCCTGTTTATTTTTGCTTGCCTTAAAAACAAAAGATATACAAGTTAGATCCTGCAACTATTTTTTTATTCAAGTTTATGAAAATTACATTCAAAATAGATTGCTGTGGGTGCAGCAGCTCCCCCACCATCTCTCTCACACATTACAGTTAATGATCAGTACACAGCTCCCATGCCCCCATTAATCCTTCTCTCTTCATGCACCACAAGTTATTTGAGGTCCAGATCTTAAGGAATTGGATTGGGGAAAAGAAGAGGCCTAGATGGAAATATGGGAGATGTGTTCAGCCTCTTCCCAATAATGTCCAGGCAAAATACTTCTTCCAGTGCTTGTGATTTTATTCTCATGCAGCGAATGCCTGTGCCAATGCTAAATAAATCACAGTTTCGAACATATTACAGCATTTGTACAAAGCCTCAATTTGATAAACAAATGGAACTCTCTAACCCAGAGTTCCCTTTCCAAATTCCCCAAAGTCAGAAGAAAAAATAAAAGGCAAGTTAGTTCTACCACTTCTTTCTATTTCAACTTTTCACATTTTTCTTTTGTTGGTATATTCCAAGAAAGGGTTTGTATGTATCTGAGTTTATTCTCTTTCCTTTTGTCACTTTTTGCTTTAGGATATCATTCAACTGAGGTATCTATTCCCTGAATATATATATTTTTACTACATGGAAGGATGTTGTTTTGAAAATGTTTGACATCAGAAAAGAACATGAATTTTTTGTCCCTGTATGTTTATAATTAGTGTCAGAAGAATGTGTACTTACCTTTACAATTGGAGTGATGAATTCTTCAAGAAATCCATGTTTCAGAAGGGAAGGCCAATTATGATGAATAAAATTGATCAGCAAGCCTTTAATGTGAGATCCATCTTGATCCTAAATATTAAAAATAAATGAAATGTCAAGGCTGAACAAAGGCAGAAGTATTTTTAATTTTTATTTTATTTTAAACTCATTTATACCCCACCTTTCCCCCTGACAGGACTCAAGGGGGTTAAACAAATATGAATGTCCGAATCACTAAGGAGCAAAGAGGGGGTGTTGCCAAGGTGGTGTGAAATAAAGGCTGAGAGGCAGCCCGGCAAGTGATATGAAAAGTAATACAGAGATGATAAGGAGAACAGAATTATCTTCAAAGCAACGTGGCAAAGTGGGATGGGTTGTTTGAATTCTAAATCTTTCACTGACCTGATCAGTCATGATCATTATTTTGCCATATCTTAATGTTTTCAGAGACTCTGGGTCTTCATAACTTTTCTTGTATTGTAGACCTACAATTTTTATGATGTTGTTAATTTCTGCATTTTCCATAATCTGTGTAGAAAGCAGAAATGGAGGCAAGCAACAGTTTAGCATGTATATATTACACAGAGACGTACATATGTGTGTTATATGTTTATTATGTATACACTCATTAGCCACCTTCTTAAATGGCTTTTCCTTACCTGTTTGTGAGATGCTTCTCGAACATTGAGAATTTTACCCCTGAGTGGAAACACGCCATATCTATCTCTTCCAATGACACCTAAGCCAGAGACAGCTAAAGATTTGGCAGAGTCTCCCTCAGTTAAAATCAATGTACAATCCAAGGAATGTTTGCCACCTTCAAATTGGGAGTGGGGGGCGGAGAGAGAGAGAGAGAGGGGGGGGGACACAAAAAAATTAAGTTGACGAAATCTTCAGCCAAGACTATATGCAAGAAAGCAACACACAGTTAACTCAATTTTTAAAAAGCAACTGATTGATTGAAAAGGCCAAGATGCATATTTGACATGACTTGCTTCTTTTAATCAACAATTATATAAGAAAGTGTTTTAAACCCTTTGTCCAGAATTAATCTTTCAGTGGCAAACAATATAAAGAGGAAAAGAGAAGCTTGCTTTAACATAATTGTGCACTGCGTGAAGACATTAATGCTGAAATAGGGACAATTTTACAATGCATCAGGAAAACGTATTTGCTCAAAGGGAAAATATATTTGTTCAAAATTTTGAACATATGTGTTGGTCATTTAGTCTTTTTATGAAAAAATAAAATGCATATTTTATACAGGTAACTATGCTAGAAGACAGTTTGCTCTTACCAGCGTCATTAGCATCATCGAGTTTTGGAATGCCCTTAATTTTGCTGTGTTTCACTGATGAACATTTTTTGTTCAGCTGTGTTTGTGCCTTGAATTTCACCCAATTCAGGATGCTTTCTACAATACCACAATTAGAGGCCTATAATACAAAACAAAAAAAATCACAGTCATTCTTAGGAATACAAAAAAAGGTTCACACTGACAGAAATAAAATATACTGAAGTGTCAGGATCCATTTTTCTCCAAGAATGATATACTGCATCACAAAAGCAGTGTCAAAATTTATCTTGTGCAAAATAACCTTAATATTTTATTTATTAAAAAGGGTATTTTACAAGCAAAACCAGGAAGACTCTGGTAATTCATTACTTTCTATTCAGCCACATTAACAGTCATTTCTGAACAGTTAACACTGTCATACTAAAAAACCACATAAATCTGAATGTCATAGTTCCCTTCCTTAATGCAAAGAGGATTACATTTCCCATATTTCCCATAAAAATATCAAATAAATATGCAATACTTACTGCTTTGAAAAACTTCTCTGATAACTGGCATTTGGACCCAAAACTTTTAGGCTGAAGTGTCATGTTCTCTTTCGTTTGAGAATCAAAAGACGGATTCTCAATGAGGCAATTAATAAAAACCCATATGTGGTTCTTTACCTGTTCAAAAACCAAACACACACACAAGCAAGAAAGGAATCAAAGATACTGAAATGATAAACCTTTTTATCTGAAACAAGGACAGACCAATATTTTTCTCTGAAGCGAGGATCAACTTGCCTGGAATGGTTTCACTGAAACGCCAGCTTTGTTCTTTTTCTTCACCACCTCTATCAATTTCCCAACAATTTGATCTACAACATAATCAACGTGCCTACCACCCTTAAAAGTAAAAATAAAAGAAAGTCAGTAAGGAGAGAGAATTAAACTTTAGAATTAGTAACTACTAATTTATCTGTAGTTTCCACAGGAGGGACAAAGAAATAAGATACCCAGAAATGTTTGCTCTCTTGCTCTCTCATATTCTAACATCTCTAAACTAGTAATGGTGCATGTGTACATATACACCACAAGCATTCTTTATTATATTTATATACACACACACACACACACACACACACACACACACACACACACATCTCAATTCCATGAACTGCATAAGAAAGCCTAAGACAGGCATCCCCAAACTCGGCCCTCCAGTGGTTTTGGGACTACAATTCCCATCATCCCTGACCACTGGTCCTGTTAGCTAGGGATGATGGGAGTTGTAGTCCTGAAACAGCTGGAGGGCCAGGTTTGGGGGTGCCTGGCCTAAGATATGTGAGAGCACAGGATGTTACAAATTACCAAACCTGGAATACATACCATTGGCATAGTTCTGTCTTCCCAAACTTGGTGCCTTTCAGATATTTTGGATTCAATATCCATCAGCCTCAGCCAATGGTATGGGATAATAAGAATTGTCATCCAAACACCTGGAAGGCATCAGGTTAGGAAAGGCTGGCATTGTTAAAAAGTGTGAATGTTGCAGTAAACTCAAAATAATTCATGCCTTATGCCAGTCTCTCACCTTTTTTGTCTACTAAGGAAATTTATTGCAAAATATTTAAACTGAATGTCTTCTTTAAAAAATTGAACTGACATAGTGCTTGGGAATTAAATGTTGGACATTTTAACCACAGTAACATGACATTCATGACTAGCTTAATGCCACATTTCCCTTTATGCTGTTTACCAGTTCAACCACTGTAAATTATGTAAAACAACTCACCTTTGTGGTAGCAATACTGTTCACAAAGCTAATTTGCTGAAATCCTTTCTCACTTAAAGTGAGACATACATCCCAGCGTTCATTTGCAAGTTCATGGATAACTTTCAGAGCAACTCCAGTTTCATCCAACTTGTCTTTTACGTAAAGATCAACGTAACTACGAAAACCATTCACCTGTGATTTTACAAAATTAATTACTTACTGTTTTAAAGCACACAAATACAATTATGGAAATAATTAACTAAGCCTCTTACAGGTAGTTTCTTTCCATTAAACATAACTTTGACCCCTTTACATGCTCCTGCCAAATCATAAGCTCTTCTTGTCATAAGGGCCACAGTATCTTTGTCAAGTTTCTCCATCTTAAATTTAGCAAGATCTGGCTGGAATGTGACACATGTGTAGTCATCGCCTTCAAAATGTTTTATTTTGGCATCAGAAGTCTTCATCATATTGTTCATCCAAGTCTTTGTTTAAAAATGAGAGAAAGAGAGAGGGAGTACATGTCAGTAGCAATCTTTATATATTCTACCAAAAAAGGTGCATAGAAGAATGGTGATTCTTGCAATTTGCAGGTATGTTAAATCTGTATTCAAGGGCAGTACGAAGAGTTTAAACTTTGTCCTTCAAAAATAAAATAAATACCACCCCAACATGATTATAAGCAACAACATGGCAATTATAAAATAACTATTTCCCCTGCTATAATTGATACTGCAACCAAATAACTTGATTGTGGGCCACTGCATCATTGATTCAGAATGATTATGGAGTGACTTGAAAATTAAATAAATCACAAAAGTACTTTTAAAAGTTTACTAACCCTACAGGAATACTAGCAGTGGAAGTCAAACATAATTTCTGAACAATTTTTGTTTTTAAATTTTCCTGGAAAATTTCCTAGTGTGAATACATTAAAAAGGTAAAGGACCCCTGACAGTTAAGTCCAGTCATGAACGGCTCTGGGGTTGCGGCGCTCATCTCGCTTTACTGGCCGAGGGAGCCGACGTTTGTCCGCAAACAGTTATTCCGAGTCATGTGGCGAGCATGACTGAACCGCTTCTGGAGAAACCAGAACAGTGCACAGAAACGTCGTTTACCTTCCCACTGGAGTGGTACCTATTTAACTACTTGCACTTTGACGTGCTTTTAAACTGCTAGGTTGTCAGGAGCTGGGACCGAACAACGGGAGCTCACCCCGTTGTGGGGATTTGAACCGCCAACCTTCTGATCGGCAAGCCCAAGGCTCAGTGGTTTACACCACAGCGCCACCTGCAAGTGCCACCCGCAATTGTGAATACATAGAAGTTCATAAATTAAAAATAGATAGTTCACTTAAACATTTTCATCCTATGCTGCAACATATCTGTAACAGCAGCTTTTAGGTGAAAAAACAATACATGGCAGATGCCATACTGAGAAGGCTAGAAATGAGGCTCCATTTTATCTCAAAAGATAAAATGGCCATAGCTGTCAACTTTTCCCTTTTTTAAGGGAAATTCCCTTATTCCGAATAGGATTCCTCACAAGAAAAGGGAAAAGTTGACAGCTATGAACAACAGCAGTGAATAATATTTTCCTATAATAATATAGGAATAATATTTACAAATGGATATATTTTATGCAATATAAAGCTTTTAAAAAGGGGATTTTTTTTCAACCAAAGAGGGTAAGTCCAAAGAATTAAAGGGAAACCAGCATACCTGTTTAAAGCTGTGTTTGTACTCCTTGCAAGCAGTTTCAACTGTAAACTTTGTACTGAATATATTACAAAGTTTTGCACCATAGCCATTACGACCACCTAAAAAAACAAAGGAAAAACTGTTAGAAAACTATTTATCCCAAAATTCTGCTTGTCCTACTAAACATTTCCTAATGATACTAAGTGTGCACAAGGGATTCCACTAAGTATACACATTATGTATTAATGAAGGACCAGGAACTGTCAGCTAGAGGAATGTCAAATTAAATCTTGCATATACTTTATTGCCAAGCGAAGTATTTCCCTTCTATTAAAATAAACCAATCATTACAAAATGATGACAACAAATTAGTATTAGTCTTCTAATAGGTCCTGAACAAAATGTTTACCTGTAACTTTTTTCTCATCATCATCATAATTGCTGGAAGTTAACAGCTGTCCAAAGATTAAGGCAGGAACATACATCTTTTCTACCTTGTGTTCCACGACTGGAATGCCTTTTCCATTATTCCAGATACTTATAATATTTGATTCACTGGAGATGTAAATAAATATTTTGTCAAAAATATTTTGTCACACAATGTTGAATTTGCATACGCTTACAGCAACACACTGTTGCTGTCTAATAGGAACAGGGAGAATTCCTCTGTACCAGGAAAAGTGAGTACTGATCACACTGTACTCAATCTCTTTTCACAGAAAAGGTATCTACACATTTCCCCCCATAACCTTACTTTAAAAAAGAAAAGAAAAAAAGAAAGCTCAGGTTTCAGGGCACCTTTCAGGCAAAAGATAGAAGTGTAACTCATGGATTTCACAAATAAAAAGCCATCCTTAACCCAAGCTTACTCAGTTTTCACATTGACTACAGCCTCGAAATACTTTACAGTCATACCTTCGATCTCGAATCCCTTGGCTCCTGAACAAATCGGCTCCCGAACGATTGAAACCCAGAAGTGAGTGTTCCGGTTTTCAAACGTTCTTTTGGAAACCAAATGTCTGATGGGGCTTCTGATTGGTTGCAGGAGCTTCCTGCAGCCAATCAGAAGCTGCACTTTAGTTTTTGGATTGCCAAGGGGTGGAAAGGAGATAAAATTCCATCAAAAGAGGAGTGGCAAGTTAAACTACTTGAATATATGAAACTAGTGAATATGATAGAAAAGGTCAGGGATAGAACGACCCAAAAGTTTAAAAAGGAATGGGAGATTTATAGGCAATATTTAAAAGAACATTGTCCCCATATTAAAACTTTAGAATGCTTTGAATAACTCTTGGAATTGCATAAGGTATAAAGAACACAAATAAGATATAATACAGGTTAAGTTTATTGAAAAATAGAGGCAGGTAACAAGGAAACAAAGAACCCACACCAAGGAGGTCAGAAGTCGATGGCTGAAATGTGTTTGTGTTTTCACATTGTACTGTTATCTTTTCTTTCTTTTTCTTTCTTTTTTGCCAGTCATGTGGTATGTTTGTCCCGCCCCGCCCCCCACTGTGTGTCTGTTTCGATTATAAACCAATAAAGAATGAATTTAAAGAAGCAGCAGCAGCAGCAGCCGCCATGCTTTGGTTTTTGAACGTTTTTGAACAGACTTCCGGAACGGATTCCGTTCAACTTCCAAGGTACAACTGTATATACATACTATAATATGGAAACAAAGAACTATGAGCAGAAAGAAACAATGTATTTGGGCTAAAGCACAAATTCTGAAAGGGCAGTGCCAAAGTAACCAGGGTTGTCTTAAGATTTACACTATATAAAAATGAATTAAGGAAAACACAGGCTGTAGGCTATAAACTGTAGCAAGCAATGAACAGACCCGAGAATAAACTTGTGCAAAGTCTTACACAAGAACTGTTCTGAACTGGGGTCACTTTTATCATGTATTGCTGTTCCACCAAGTGAAGACCCATTCCATGAAAAAATGCTTTCTGCTAGTGGAAATGCACCTTTGGTGTCACATGAATGTTTTCGGCTTTAAAAAAACAAAACTGTTCGTACAAATGAAAATCTGCATATGTTGAGTACTCAATGAAGTAATCTCTTAAAAATGTACTCAGTTTTATATCACATCCATAAAAACAGGGGCAATTGCCTACTGCAGGCTTAACATTCAAAATGTCTTCCTGCTATGAAATTCAAAATTCTCCCCACTATTTTAACTGCCTTTTCTATGAATATGCATTTTAACATTCCTTCACTCTAAGTACTCTAAATAATGCAAGCCAAATTTTACTTAAACATATCAACTACAAAAAAATGAATGCCCTTTTCTCAGGTAAATTAGAAAAAGAAATTTACTTACGGATCAATTGATATTTTAATACATGTCATATTCTTATCCCTCTGTTTATTGTCTGCTGCATTTACTAAAAACAAATAAACATTTCTTAGTGGCAGTAAAAAAAAACTTTACCTAGTTAAATATCCAACCAACTTCAACTAGCTAAATATTTTTGTATTCACATGCAACACATGCTATGCCTCTGAGAAACTTTAACACATCGTATGATCTTCCTGAAACAGCCCACTGAGTTCATTCAGACCTTTCTAGTATGTTACTTATCACTGCACTCACTTATTTCATTCTGATGTCAATGGCCCCAACTTTATTTTTTTAGTTTTTCTACTTTTTCAATATCAAACATAATACCAATGGATAGTTCACACATTATGCCAGTAACAGTTTTTCAAGATAAGCATGTCTCCCCAATGTGATGTGATCCCTGGCAACTGAAATGCTGGAGCTCACAAATCTGAAAGTGAAATCTGTGACTCCCGAATTCATGGATGATGTTCCCAGGCAGAAGAGTAAATCAGTAAAAGGCTACTCAAATGTACCAGTTAATTCACCTTAAGAAGTATTAGTCACAAAATACACTACAACATACTTCTAGTTAGTTTATCCAGTTCTTAATGGCATTATGACGTGAAGAATGCCATTGTGACACATACATTTTGTTTTAATTTTTTGCTGTTGCTGTTTCCACTATTTTTCATTGTGATTTAATGCTGCATTTCTTAATTGCTTCTCCCTTTCACTTCCCCTCCACACCAAACACATGGCTATTAGCCACCAGTGACAAGCAACTGTGCCTTGTTTCTAGGACACCAAAGAAGGAGATAAGCTGAATTATCCTGTTCAGTACTACCCCATAAACATCTATTCAGAAGTAAGCACCATTGATTTCAATGAGGCATACTCCTAACTAAGTGGTTATAGTATTGGAATCTCAGTAGTCTGACACGTAGTTTTAGTTACATGATTACAAAGTTTTCCATGTGACAGGACATCATACACACATATATAATCCTTCCCTGCCTCTATTAGATCTGGCAATATTAAATTTTAATTTAATTCCCCGAAATCATTAAAACAGTACTCTGGCCCTCTAAAACAAAATCCCTTTACTGAACTAAATATTATGAATTTGGCCTAAATGTGGACAAATCATGTTTTAGAAACTAGACTAAAAGGGAAATTCTCAGCCAATTTGACAGAGCTCCTGTGTTGCACAACAGTCTAATTCAATTTGCGAGATTTATTCTAATAATGCATCTTTATGCTAGGAAATTCCTGTTGAAATTCTGCCTGCAAAAGAGCTATGAAATGTGTAAGAGCCAGCTAATAAAATGTGGTAACTCTACTTGCAATTTAGTAAATTGTGTGGAATAGCATGATTAAAGGACCAGCCATACTTTGGTTACTGAATATTTCTGTGCCATTGAACAGTAAACTTCATAGACCATTTATTTTAACAGAAAAAGTTGTCAGACATCTCAGTCCTCTTTAGTTATACTACAGAGGTGGTGGTGGGAATAATATAGGCTTTCAGATGAATAAAATGGTCTAAAATCAAGTATTATGATTCAGAGTGAGGATCAGGATGACAATTTCCCAGCTTTTTAGTATGCTTGAATATTTTAGCAAGGATGTGCCAATAGCTAATATGAAATGACAACAAAATAAATAAAATTGTACATGATATTGGTGATGGTACAGTAGTACTTCCGCTGAAGTTACTATTGAGCTAGATTCCTGATGTAAAATTATTGCAAGCTTGTAAATATCCACTCACTAGTCACCTGTGGCAAGTAATATTTATCTTCAGATGACCAGGGTAAGGAATCTTTACAAAAGTTGGCATTTTTATCTTCTTAGGTTCACAGACAATCAACCTGGACATGGGCGAATAGGAGGCTGGTAAAATACTTTATGAGCTAATAACTTGTGTTGATTTATTTGTGAGCCTCAGTTATGGTGCTCCCAATGCCGCCATAATCCTTGATCATACAAAATGTAAAAGTGAAAACCTCCCCAATGCATAGTTCTTGTGTTCCACATAAAATTAAAGGAATTTTAGGTTGCTGTGATGGTACATGGCCATTATAATTATGATTAGGAGACAGGGAATAAGCTGTAGGATTCCCCTCCACCCTTATCAATGGTACAGTGTTATGCAGTGGTGAGTTTCTCGAATCAGCAAGAGGTTATACTAGATGACCCTAGAGGTCCCTTACAATGCTGAGTTCCTCAAAAATTACTATGGTTAACTCTGAACTGACTGCACTCCTTATGTACCATTTGGATCTTTGCAAATTCTGGACTGGAAATACACACTGAACATTAATAAGTTCAAAATTAGTATAAGCCCAAGTCATAGCTAAGAGCAGCAGGGGTTGAATGGAGGGAATTTGTAAGTGTATGACCCTGAAAGAAGGGAGCATGCAATCCCACAATCTATTTTTACTCTTTATCATGGTTGATTACTAACATGTTTTTACCAGTTCTAAACTCTCCTAAATTATTCCATTGTAAGCACTTTGAAAATGCTGAGGATGGCAAAATATCACAATTATAAACACTTACCAAGAATTTCATCGAAGATCTTGTATAAGCCAGGTACATAGGTAATCTCTCTACAATTCATTCCTATATCTTCATCAAACACCCACATCAGCTACACACACAAAAACAAGAGTTTACTTTACTGAACTTTAAAATAAATATTTACTGCTATTACTTTAAATATTCACAGAACATATTTATTTTCAATTCTCAGCACTGTTTTTTCTCCGTATCCCTCCCATACATTTGGACTGACATAGGGGGGGAAAAACCACACAGAAACATTGCTTGATACCTTCAGCTACAATATAAATACTTGCTTTAGATAAAAATAAAAATAAAAATTACCTGAGTTACAGGTTCCACCGAACCAATGTATGTATCAGGACGGAGAAGAATATGCTCAAGCTGAGTCTTTTTCTGATAAACTCTCTCAACAGACATCTTCTTTGAATCATTCTTATTCATGTGTTCAGGTTCTTCCTTTTTTGAAGCATTATTCTGATTATCAAAAAGCGTCTGAAATAAAAGGAGGAAAGGTAACCAAACTACACGGATTCATCCCAACTGTTCTACAACCGCAAGTAAGAACCATTTCCATGAATAAAATAACTACAGCTTTCTAATTCTTCATTGTGCAAAGACTTTGGGCTAGTAGCAATGTTTGTTGCCACTAGGGGAAAAGATACAAACCAAGAGGGAACTTTCTTGATGCATAGAGGACATGCCTCCATATTGTTGGCTTTTATAGAAGAGTTTTTTTTAATAATATAGGAATTTATCTGACCTATTACCTTCTGCACTTTCTACTAGGTCATGTTAAAGATTTCTCTCCACCCCCTCTATACAGGAAACAGCAACACACCATAATGCAAAATGTTAAAAGTGCCCTCACTTTTAAAAGGGAGAGAAAGTGTCATATAGGGTTGGTTCAAAGGTTAACACCAAACCATGGTTTGGCACTAGGTGAATGAGCCTTCAGCTCACACACTCCATACTCCGCAGGTTCCCAGTTGGTAGCAAAATGTATATTTTGATATTTAACCCAAAGCAGCACCTGGTTGTCACAAACTAGGGAGAGAACAACGGAGAGGAAGGAACATGTAGGCCTGTGACACCTAAAAGGCTCAGGGCAAAATTGTGGTTTAGGTTTATCTCTGAAGCAGTGTTTGAAATTAGCCATGCTCAAAACGCGTTTTGCAACTGGTGCAGGTCCGATTGCAGGTTGGCAACTGACATCTCCACCTGGCTTTCTTAAGCAGGTAAGCCGAAGAGCTTATTTATTGCATTTAAATCCCACCTTTTTTTTTGCAAAAAGCACATGGTTCAACCCCCCCCCCAGTTTATTTGATGTTTCAATGTATTGTAAACAGCTTTAGATTCTTTTCTTTAACATATAAAGTGGTATATACGTGACATGAATAACAACAGCAACACCAGAAACCCTACTGAAAAAGTAGCATTGGGACCTAATTCAAAGTGCTAGCTACCTTCAGAACTGGGGGTGGGGGACTGTTGGCTCTTCAGGTGCCTCGGCCAACATTACCAAACATCAGAGATAACGTGAGTTGCATTTCAGCAACATATGGTAGAGCCCAGGTTTCTCATGCCTGCTTTAGAGCACTCCATGGCCTAAAAATGCTTAGAAGTTGTTCTCCCCACACGATCTCTTCCCCAGCACACACATATGGCTACTATATCATCTTGGCTGTGAGTCATGGAAGGCCTTGCAGGCCTTTTGCCTCCAGGCTTGGGTAAGCAGGGCCCTGAATGACTCCAGCTACAAAAGCTAAGGCTGCTGAGCAGACTCTTTGGCTGAGGTATGTTTCGGGGAAGGTTTTTTTTTGGGGGGGGTGTTGCTGTTTTATATCTTTATTTTAGATCTTATTATGACTTATGTGGAAATTTATTTAATCTGGAAGTAGAGTAAGGTAAAGGGACCCCTGACAGTTAAGCCCAGTCGCAAACGACTCTGGGGTTGCGGCGCTCATCTCGCTTTACAGGCCGAGGGAGCCGGCGTTTGTCCACTTCGCAGACAGCTCTTCTGGGTCATGTGGCCAGCATGATTAAGTCACTTCTGGCGCAACAGAACACCGACACCAGAGCAGTGCAGTACTGCTTAACTATAGTTGAAAGGTGAACCATGCAGCATGCCGGTCACTTCACTCCTTACCTATTCCTGCTGCTCCGTTCGTAAGAGCTAGGCCATGGTTTGCCTTAGTGTAGTCTGAACTCAGAAGTGTGATTTGTCTCACTCCCGAAGCACAAGCTGTAACCAAGCTCATAGCTCATAGATTACGGGGAGGGTGGGAGAGAGAGAAACCACAAGCCCAGCTTCAGACAGAACTCCAATACAAACCATGGTTAGGCTCCCATAATGCTGCAGCACCACAGAAGGAGTGAAGCGGCTGTGATTTTCTCCCTGTGCACCAGCATGCTGCATTTTAAGACATAGTTAAGCTTAACCAGAATTCCAAGTGGTATGTGAATATGGCCAGTCTTATTGTTGTTCCAAGGTTGTAAAACACTTTGTAATGGCAAATTCTTATTATGTTTTAGACAGATATGAAACATATTATTTCAGCAGTCTTGTGAGATTCCAGATCAGATAAAGCTCTTATGCCTTTAAAGCATTGTGCCTTTTTCAACTATTTCTTGGAAGTGTGGTCAAAGATATATTTTAAACTGCACTGAAGTCTCTACTATGAGGTTTAATTTTTTTTTATGAACTACAGCTGCTGCCTCACTTTTCCTACTTCTCATTGTCCAAGAACACCAAAATAGCACTTTAAAAAAACACACCAAACCAATGAGTACAGTACTAATGGTAATGTTGGGTTTTAATTCACAAAGGCTAAGGCTGCAATCCTATGACTTGGGACTTACTCCTAAGTCAGCATACATAGATCCAAGATGTAAATGTGTTAAATTGGCTTGAGGACAGGAAAGGCTTCTACTCATAAGTTGAAAGAATAGTTGGTTTGTTCCCAAATGATGAGACACTTATCATTACCTTTAAAGAAACCATCTTTTATTAGTTTCTAGCAAAATGAGATTTCTTTAAGGTCATAAGTACATAGGGTATAAAATATTCTGATGTTCATGATTCAAACACTTTACAACTCCATCAGAAGAGAAGCTGTCTTGTAATATCTTAAAGTGATGTTCCTTAACGTACACACGAACCACATTATTTTACAAAACTATGGAACAGATGGTCCAGATCAGGTTCGCAGCTTTAACAGTTACACATTCTCTGTATTATCTCCTTGATCAACAACTAATCACAGATGGAAACATTTAAATATTTGCAGCCCTATACATCTCTTTGGGCACAGATGTCACCTGTTATATATGCTTGCAAGAAGAAAGTATTAGTCCATCTTCAGCTGCCAGTAGCTCTGGGAATTAAGGCTGCATTTGTTCCACCACTTCATAAATTAAATGCAGTTTTGGACTTGGTCTGCATGTCAGCTGTATTGTTTGTATGTGTCACTTGAGCATAGTAATAGATACAAGCTTTTCGAATGTCAGTGTGATTTCAAGCAAGCAAATGTATGGCCAGCAAAAGATGGATAGATGGATAGTAAACATGTAACACTAACCAATGGTGTAGTACTATGTGCATGAGCTGGAAAAAGCCTGAAGACACATGCACACCCCATGAGATTTTTACTGTGTTTACTTTAAGTTTCCATGCAACCTGGCTTTTAGGTATCTGAACTAAGTATCATGGTTTAAAATAAATACTGATAGGTTTCTAAACAAAACAATTTCAAACCAGTCATGAAGATGGCTTGATAAATCAAAATTTGTTTTAAATTGTTGCCTATTTGGCTGCTACATTAACAAGCCAGGATTTGTGGAAAGTAAAACTTGTATAGAATTCCATCAGGCCATGTGGGAGGGGAGCATACAAGTCAAGGCTCAGACATAGAACTAAGCCAAGTTTTAGTGCTACATACATACATACAAGCCAATTATTTCTTTCTTTTAAACTCTGAGCAAAAATGGATGAAGTCTTAATATTTTGTTTACATTTCTTTTTTTTCTTTCCCTTCTATAAGAGGCCGCATGGATCAAATATACCATGACTATATGCGTATTTGCTCTGGTTCTGTATTCAAGGAATGTGCTATTCCAAGATGTATTACTGGCATGATGTGCAGAAACATTCAATGTGAGAGTGCAGAAAATGAGGTCTTGCACAGGAAGCACAATAAAAGCTCTAGTTGTGTACCAATCTCCTTGCTTAAGGGGTTTTTGATATGACAGAAAAGTTTTGCTAGAAAAGCTAATGTTTATGTACATAAAGTTAATGTACTTAAGGTCTGTATATTCCTTTTACAGATATAGTCTCCCCAACTTATTTAATATGCTGTAAATTGTAACCCCCTTGGTAAAGATACAAAATAGATTAGAGCATATACCTCCCCTTGGAGACATAGATCATTACATCCAGTACGCACAATGGGGAAAATCACTGTGAATCATTTCCAGTTTTAACTTTAATATTTATTGGAAAGAAATAGTTTACTCAACTTCCACAATTTATTCAGAAAAGTTTTGAGTGTATAACTTGTTTTTTTTAAAAAAAATGTAATTAAGTTATTGCACTAATATCAAAACATATTTAACGGGTATACACAATTTGGGGCGGGGGAGTTCTATTTAAGGATCCTAACTCCACTGTTTAATGGTGTTATCCATAAGAAATTCCATGCCAAGGACGCATGTACTAGTTTAACTCTGAAATGTAGTCACAATAAATAGTAATAATCTGTCAAAGACACCTTTGAACATGAATTCTTCCTTTAGCAGAGAGCTCACAATGTCTAGTGTTTGAGGCCTTGCCAATTTTTATCTATTCAGAATCACAATTTTAATACAAATATTGTAAAGCAATGATAGATCACTTTGAAAGCTGAAAGAAGGAGGACTATGGAAGTAGCAGACAATTACAACTATGCACACAATACATACAAATAGCAATACTTTTTAGGAAAACGATTTAGTGTTCATGCATCACAAATGAAATAATCCCAGCCCTCAACTACTAAATTCAAAGTGCAAGTTCAAAGATAGTTGGGACTTTAGCTGGAACACTAATGCCATTGTGTCCATACTAAATGTTTTGCTCAATTTGCATTTCTGGACATATTTTTTTAAAAGCTAGGGGAGTTAATACATCATCCCAAATAGTGACCCTTATTACAGCTCCACTTTCAAAGTTAATTTATTAAAGAAGCAAGACTAGAAAGCACTTAAGAATGACATTCCCTCAACACTTTCCACTGGCTGCATACATGCACCTGCAAGTGCATCTGATAGATCTATGAGATCGACTAACTGTTTCAAATGGCAAGTAGGCATATCTATCATCAAGTCAATCTGCTCATCAGAAGGTGGGTACCACTGCTATATGAAGCACCAAGGTGAAGACCATCCCTGCTCACAAATCCACTCATTCAGTCCAGTCTACTGCTTGACAGAGCAAACTGGGACATTTACATTAATATCAGTTCTGCTCTTTGCACATGTCAACTGTTCCTCCAGCAAGTACAACACAAGAACAAGGAATAGTTTGCCCTCCTGGTTATAGAAACATAGCCTACTTGTCAGCAAGGATTGCAATATTCCACGAGTTGCCTGGTGCCTTATTTTTAAAGTGTTGCTGCCACTATGTACCTAAAAATAGGCATTCTGGGGCACACATAGAATTTGCCACTTTTCAATTTATAAAGAATAGCAACATTGTCTTTCCTTTACAGGACACCTAAAAGTGGAATGGAAATATTTTTGTTTTCAAAGCAACAGTCCTAATGAAGTTAGGGTAGTAACATTGTATTACTACATGAAGCTCTAGAGTAGCAGCAAGCCCGTCTTGAAGAAAACTGCTCCTTTACACCATTGTGCTGTGTTGCCTTTTCTTGCCAGTTACATTAAGGAAGTGACCCTGGTTTGAACTCTCTGCTGAACAAGAGAAATAGAAGTAAATGACTGATTGGGGAACTGTATCCATTCAGTTATCGCCTCCCTCCTGGGGTCTTTCCAAATGGGATTTCTTTCAACAGGGCCAGAAACAGCATATCACAACCTCTAATCTTAAAACCCATCGTATGGCTTCATGACCACTTAACTCTCCCTTTCCCACTATATTTTCCCCACCAGAATACTCACTGTATTTTTATATCAAGATCCAAAAGCTTATCCTCTCATAATTCACCTATTTTGCGTAGGGATGGAGCTAAAGGTACTTGCCCATAAGGACCCCAGTTTTCAGAAAACTGATAAATCCCAAATCCTTATTACTAGTTCAGGTGTGAATTCTGCAGTGGCCCAGCTGGAGAGACGGTTCACTTTCAGCCTGCTAGTTCAATGCTTTGGCTAGACGCGAAACAAATCTAAGAGGCCTTAAAAACTGTTTCAACCTTTCCACTCTGCAGGAATTGCGGGGTGGGGAGACCCCTCTCTTATCAACTGATCAACAGAAACAAAATAGCCATGTGAGCTATAGCTTGTACTCAAGAAGCACACAGAGTAAGAGTCAGTAACACAAGTGGGTGCCACATACCCCCCCCTTTAACTCTGCTAACCCCTGGCAGGCCACACACCCACACACCCCAAAAAAGCCAGCAAGTGAAGGTCCCATAGCACCAAAGCCAAGGGTTCCCATTCCCTCGCCAGAATCAGCAAACACCCAACCCTGTACTTTCCACCCTGGAAGCAGCCTAGTCCTCCCCCTTCTCCCTTTCTCTCTGCATCCCCATTCTCCATCCCTGCAAGCATCTCCGCCGCTCCTCCATTATTTTCCCCGAGGCCTTCCGCCTCCCATTTCCAGCCAAGCCTGTTAAAAGAAAGCAACACCGCCGAGAAGGGAAGAGAAATCGAAAGAAAATGCCAAGGCAACTTACCACCCAGGTTAAACCCCCGCTGCCGCCGCCGCCGCCGCCTCCTCCTCCTCCTCCACCACCTCCGCCGCCGCCTCCACCTCCTCCTCCTCCACCTCCTCCTGATTTTGCCATTTTTTGGCCCTCACCTCAGTATAAATAATTATAAATATATATATATATCTACAAAAAGCCTTTTTTTCCCCCCAAAAGAAAAGTGGGGGGAGGGGAGAGGGAAGCCACCCGCGGCCGGCACAGGGCTGCAGGCGCGCGCACGCACACACACGCTTCTCTCATGCACCGCAGATTTGGGAGGGGGGGCCGGCGGCGTGTGTGTATGGGGGGGGTGGGGGGGTGTTCCTTCCCACACAGAGAAAGATCCTTTTCCCACCCAGCGCGCGCGCCCGCGCGCCCTCACACACACACACGCACGCGCAGTCCGACAGGCCCCCAAGGTTGCCCTCACGCTAATGCGCGCGCGCGCATCCACACAACGAACAATTCCCCCCCTTTTTTTTCTCTCTCTCCCCCTCACACACACACTCTTTCGCTTTGTGGGCCGCGCGCCCGCGCGAACACTCACACCGCAGGCTCTCCTCCCTTGTCCCTCCTCCCTTCAAACGTCCAGCGCGCACGCGCGCGCCCACGGCCACGCGCGTAGTACCACCCCCCCCCCCGCCGCCCTTTCCTGTCTCTACAGCTGGAGCTGAGGGCCACGGACGTTTTATTTCACGTTTGAGCTTTTCACCTCAGCCTAAAACAGATAGATAAATAAAGGCCGGCCGTCTGAAGGACGGAGTGTGTGTGTGTAGAAGGGTGACAAAAAAAACCACCTCACACACACACACAAACCCGGCCCGTGAGGGACCAGAATATGTCTTTTTTTAAAAAAGAGCTTTTCCGGCGCTGTTCTCGGCGGAAATGTTGGGCGGCGGCAGCGTAGACAAGACCCGGCTTGAGGACCTCGTCCACACGGGCAGCTGAGGAACCCGCTCGGCTTCGAATTGGGAAGGGAGGACCCGCGGAGGAGGGCTCGGGGCGGAATTAAAAGGCCGCCTGGCCTAACCGCCACAGGCTCCCTGCAAGCGCCGAGGCCCCAAAGCCTCAGACAATAACTGCGCTGCCCCTCCCCCCGCCCCACCGCCGTCCAGCATAAACCACCGCAGCCACCGAGCGCTCCCGGTTCCGCCCTTCCCTTCCCTGTCAACCAATTAGTGCCGCGCAAGTCTCATTTTCGGCCAATCGTTTAAAAAGAAAAAGCCCCCGTCAAACGGGCGTGCCTACGTCACCGCGTGCGGCAAGAAGACGCCTGCAATCGCTTGTACTTCCCCAATTGTGGTGAGGCGAACCGCCAGGCCATGGCGCTGAGGTAAAAAAAAGGCACGGGAGAGCCGCTGGTGCCTGGTAGCTGCTCCCTTCAGCTCCGGGGGTCCCGGCCCAGGTCAGGGACAAGGCCTAACCTCCCGCCTACACCAACTGAACTAAGCTAAGCGATTTTAGTACTACCGGACCCAATGGGACCCCCGTAAACACGCATAGGGAGACACGTGTATAGCGATTCCTGTTCCTACATGGGTTTGTGCACTTGGGAGCAGCTCTTCAAAACATGCCCGTGAGGAACGACTGTTCCCAAACACGATAAATCAGAGAATTGTAGAGTTGGAAAGGGATCACGAGGGTCATCAAGTCTACCCCCCCCCCCCGCAATGCAAATGCTAAAGCATCTATGACAGATGACCTCTGCTTCAAAATCTCCAAAGAAGGAGACTCCGCCACCTCTCGTGGGAGTCTGTTCCACTGCTGAACAGCTTTTACTGTCAGAAAGATTTTTTCCAAATGTTTAGCTGGAATCTCCTTTCTTGAAGCCATTGGTTCGAATCTCCTAATCCTCCCTCCAGAGCAGGAGAAAACAAGCATGCTACCTCTTCCATATGGCAGCCCTAAAGATATTTGAAGATGGTTATCATATCTCCTCTCAGTCTTCTCTTTTCCAGGCTAAACATGCCCAGCTCCTTCAAGCGCTGCTCATAAGGCTTAGTTTCCAGACCCTTGATCATCTTGGTTACTCTGCACACATTCCAGGTTCAACATCCTTCTTAAATTGTGGTGCCCAGAATTGGACATCGTGTTCCAGGAGTGGAACAGAGTGGTCCTGTTACTTCCCTTGGACACTATACTTCTCTTGATGTAGCCCACAATAGCATTAGCTTTCTTTGGTGCTGCATCACACTGTTGACACAAGCTAAGCTTGTGGTCCACCAAGACCCCTAGATCCTTTTCTGCTAGTAACCCAGGTGTCCCCCATCCTATATTTGTGCAGCTGGCTCTTTCTGCATAAGTGCAGAACCTTAAATTTGTCCATATTGAAATTCATTTTGTTTGCTTGCGCCCAGTTCTCCAATCTGTTAAGTTCATTTTGAATTCTGATTCTGTCTTCTGCAGCATTAGCTACCCCTCCCAGTTTGGTACCGTCAGTAAATTTGATGAGCATCCTGTCAATTTCTTCATCCAAGTCATTTATAAAGATGTTGAATAACAACGGGCCCAGGACGGAACCTCCGACACCCCACTTCTTGCTTTTTTTCTAAGATGATGAGGAACCATTAATGAGTACTTTTTGGGTTCAGTCAGTCAACCAGCTATGAATCCACCTAACAGTTACCTTGTTCAACCCACATTTTATCAGTTTCCTCACAAGAATAAATGGGGGACTTTGTCAAATGCCTAACTGAAACCAAGATACACCATGTCCACAGCATTTCCCTGATCCACCAAATTTGTAATTCCATAAAAAAAGAAAAGAAATCAGATTGGTCTGGCATGACTTGGTTTTGAGAACCATGGTGGATCTTAGTAATCACAGCATCCTTTTCCAAATGCTCACAGACCAACTGTTGAATTATGTGTTCTAGGATTAATGGTATCAATGTCAAGCTCACCAGTTGATAGTTACCTGGGTCTTCCTTTCCCCCCTTTTTGAAGATGGGGACATTTGTCCGCCTCCAGTCTGTAGGGACCTCACTTGTTCTCTCTCCAACAATTCTCAAAGGCTCTGAAATTACACCCAGAAGCTCCTTTAGTACCCTTGGATGCAGCTCATCAGGCTCTGGAAATTTAAAATAGCTAGGTGTTTCCTTAGTACCTCTTTTCCTATCTTGGGCTGTAGCTCCCTCCTTACATCATTTATCTATGACCCTGGGATTAAGAATCTCATGCTATACTAAGTGAGCTATGCCATACGAATCTGAGATAAATATTTCATCAAACACCTTCAGTTTATCCTTTTCTTCCCCCTGCCCTTTCAGTGGTACTTTCCTGGTTTTGTGCCATTTTTCTCAAGGGCAGTCTGCTGAATCTTAAACTAAGTCAGGATGTTACAAGAACATGGATAACTGTGGCACAACTATGTTTTGTCTAGGAGGAGCTGCATCTGTTACAGAAAGGCCTTTTGTGCACAAATACATCCCAAGCAAACCAAAGACCTTCCCAGAACCAGCTAATAGCAGCTCCATGTTATGTGGATTAAGCTTCAGTTTATTATTTCTCATCCAGCCATTACTGATTCCAAGCTGTCATGCCTGGTTCAGGTATAAAGAAAATATACTTGGGAGTCATTAGCATATTGTTCACATCTCATTCCCATTCTCCAGACAATTTCATCCAGAAGTTTCGTGTAAATGTTTATGTAAGATAAAAACTTGAGGTTTCAAAGCACAAGTGCTATAGCACCAAACCACAATTCCCTCAGTCTTCTGGAATGTGCACACCAGGAAGAAGCAGAACCACTGCAAAACAGTACCTCCTATCTCCATCCTAGAAAGATCATCCGCAAGGATTACATTTTTAGAAGAATCGAAACAAGCTAATGAGAGGTCTATGAGAAGCCACAAGACCACACTCCTCTGTTTTATGTATTTATTTTACTTATTAAATACATACACTTCCTTTCAATCAAGGATCACAGGGTGGTTTACAGTATAAAAACACAAAAATACAGAACATAATAACAAACAAAACAATACTGTCTGCCACCAGTTTAAAAGGCCATAGATTGTTTAATTAGCCAAAGGCCGGGAGAAAAGGGATTTGTTCTCCTGGCATCTTTCATCCATTGCAGATTATTTGTGAAGAACCAAAGTCACACCTGAATACAGACTGAAATCAGATCAACTTCATCCAAGAGCACCCAGGCATGCAGACATAACTAATTCAAGCACATTTCTCCCAAGAAAGATTGGCAACCAGCCAGTATTTATTAAAATTCCCTGATATACACATATATAACCTTTCAAAATCCCCGTACTCTGAAATTACGGTACTACAAATAAGGATCTGCATAAGGCACTATAAATGTTTATGTGTTGGAAACATAAACATATATACAAACATTTTATATCCTGCTCTTCTACGAAGAAGTAACTTGGCAGCCATTGCCTCTGGTTCAGAAGGTCTGGTTGAGAAAATGTGATACCATTGTTAAAACAGCTGTACTGCCTGCCCTACCTTGTCCAAGCCAGGATCAAAGTTCTTGTATTCATTTATAAAGCAAGTTAGATGTAGGGTACCTCAGGGATCATTGGAACACTTATATCTCAGCTTGATCACTGAGCTTATCTACAGGAGCATCACTGGCTGTTTAGAGTTGGCAAGCCTCTTTTGACAAGAAGAAACCGAGCCTTTGATGTCATCAGACCAGTCCTGTGGAATACTCAACCAACAGAGATTTAGCAAGTGCCTTCTGTGCCAACTTTTACATGCCTGCTGAAAACTTTTCTACCCAGCCAGGCCTATGCAGGCAATTAAGAGTGCACTCCCCCAAAATGGGTTACTGACCTTTGTTTTTAATTTTTAACTTGCTATGCATTTATTGTATGGTTTTATCTTATTTTCCAGATCATCATCAGAGCCTGCAGAAAATGCAGAAATAATGGTCTATCACCCTACAGGACTAGACAGCCATGCATGTCAGGTCATGGGAAGAATGTGATGAGACATGCTTATGCATTCATGAGACTCTCAATTCAGGCTGTGGCAATATTGTGTTTCCCAAGGCACACAATTATGTTCCACCAATGTCAAACCAGTATTACAGCTTTCAGACATATGTTCCTGCTGTGCTCAATTCATATAATAAACCTTTATGGTTATGCACAACACCATTCATTTATTTACTGAAAGTATTTTTATGCTATACTTCAGCCAAAGAGGCTCCCAGAGCAGGCTTAAAATCTACAACACAAGACACACAAGGCAAAAGCAAACCCAGGTACCAGCTCTGAATGTTGCAAAGTTCTTAAAGCGATCAGCTGGGTCTCAACAGTTCAGGGAGAAAAGCAGCAAAAAATGAGCTAATCTCTCAGCAGAGTGGATGGAATAGTTCTGCTTCCCATCTGATGGAAAAGAAAAGCCACATTTCTTATATAAATGGAACATAGGACATTAAATGTGCTGCAGAACGAGCTGCTGGTTTTAGCCTAAGCTTTTATGAGTCTAGGTAGTTTCCTAGTCTATGGAAACCGATATCATCAATGGAGGCTGGCGGCCTTCCTACAGATAAGCTAAGGAAGTGTTTTACAATGGAGGTGGCTAGTTGATGGACTACAATTCCCATCATCCTTTACCAGTGGCCTGATGGCTGGTGCTGATGGGAGTAGGAGTCCAACAACATTTTGAGGGCACCATGTTGGCTATCCCTCAGTGGCTGAACATTCCGGTCTCCAAGAATTAACATACTTTGACAAATATTGTTCAGAGTAGTTTAGACTACTAAGCTGCTGAATAACGAGTTCACTTGATTTGCATGGCTGACACTTTTGAAAAGAAACTACACCCCATATATAGCATTAAAACATTGATTTTATCTCATACAGTATTAGGTGCGATTTTGAAATGCTTTGGCCCGGCTGGTACTATTCACCTTGATTTTAGGACTGGGTCTGAGGACAAAACTCTCTTATTTTGGCTGCAACAGACTAACATGGCAATCCTCTCAGAAACTTTAGCATATTACTGGTATTCTTCTTCTTCTTCTTTTTTTTTTTACAATCCTGCTCCTTCACTGAACCTAACTCTAACCAAGTTTACCAGTCAGTTTATTCATCTGATAATCTATAACCTGCACAAACTCATGCCACAATAAATGTGTTAGTCTGCAAGGTACCAAAGCCAGAGGGTTGTTATTCTTCACTATATGACAACTTCTTATGGAATGATCTTTTCCGTTCTGTGCACAGTAGGTTCAAACCCATGGCGAGAAAACCTGCAATTGAATTGTTATCGGTTTGCGGATCCCTTCTAGGTTTCCTAATATACAGGATGTTTGGACTGTACCGTTTTGAATTTATGAACTGTAAAGGCCCAAATAACATTCAAAACACAAAGAATTACTTTCCTTCAAAAAGTGCACATTTCCCTGAGTGCCCATCTCTTTATATTTTGTTTAACTTGACCTCTTTACTAAGCTATGTTGCCTGTATGTAGACTTCTGCTCACATAAAAATCTTCCGTTAAATGGAGAACAGTTGTGCAGTTGTGTATGCCAAACTGAGTTCAAAATAGCTTATACTCTTGTATGTGTATAGGATGACCATAGTAAAATGTAGGGTTTGAAATTTGACTAGTGGATCTATTTCTAATATTTTTATTAAAAAGTTTTTAGTGATTTAAGCATGATTGCATTTGCAAAGCTTCAGTGTGCCTTTAGAAAGTCAATATAATAGGCAAAACATGTTTAGACCCTTATGATCACTTGTGCAATATGGAGGATCATTTTTAACTTTCTGTCCATCCTTTTGAATGCCAAGACACTGGGTTGTATCCAACGTTAGTAATACTCAGAGTAGACCCATCAAAACAAATGGACATGACTTAGATCTATTAATTTCAATGGGTCTACTTGGAGTAGAACTTAGTTGGCTACATGCCTATATATATGTCTATAATCGACTTTAGTTTCACACTGGTTTTATAGAATCATAGTAGAGCTGAAATGAATCACAAGCATCAACTAGTCCAACTCTCTGCAATGCAGGAATCTTTTCCTCCAATGTGGGACTCAAACCCATGACTCTGAATTTTTTGTTGTTGTTTAGTTATGTCCAACTCTTCATGACCCCATGGACCAGAGCATGCCAGGCACTCCTGGTCTTCCACTGCCTCCCACAGTTTGGTCAAACTCATGCTGGTAGCTTCAAGAACACTGTCCAGCCACCTCATCCTCTGTCATCCCCGTCTCCTTGTGCCTTCAATATTTCCCAACATCAGGGTCTTTTTCCCAGGGAGTCTTCTCTTCTCATGAGGTGGCCAAAGTATTGGAGCCTCAGCTTCAGGATCTGTCCTTCAAGTGAGCACTCAGGGCTGATTTCCTTCAGAATGGATCGGTTTGATCTTCTTGCAGTCCATGGGACTCTCAAGAGTCTCCTCCAGCACCATAACTCAAAAGCACCAATTCTTTGGCGACCAGCCTTCTTTATGGTCCAGCTCTCACTTCCATACATCACTACTGGGAAAACCATAGCTTTAACTATACGGACCTTTGTTGGCAAGGTGATGTCTCTGCCTAGATAGCATCTTAAAAAGCAGAGACTCTGAATTTAGCTATGCTTAAGTCTCTTTGAAATCAATGGATAAATGAGTCAGGAGTCCATTGAGACTTGGACCAGGGTCATTTCATCTACAGCAGCAAGTGTGCAAGAACAAAGCTTCCTGCAACAACTTAAGGAAGGAAGCTAATAGTAAAACAGTGAATTCAGCAATCTTAGTGCACCTTGCACCAAACCCTGCTCTGATGCAACCCCCATTCATTTCTGTTGGATTGGCATTAAAACAACAGCCAGTTAATATTGTGGCATAACACTTTTTTAAAAGCCAGTATAAGCATCCAGTGATCTGTGGCAGGCATGGAGCCCTCCCCAAAGTTTTTGCAATAACTTCAGTGGAGAGCCAGACATATGTGAATTCTTAGATTTGCTTGGATCATCTTCATCTATTGACATGAAGTGCTTCTGCACTCAATTAATTTTATAGGCATTTTGGTACATACATACATGGGGGCCTAGATTGTCAAAGGTCTGTTCTGCATGCATCAAGCTGACCCAAGACAGCATTTCTTGAGTGACTACAAGCAATGTAACAGAAGTAGCAGCTTTACAAAAATTGGGTAAATCCAAATTTATAAGTACAAGATATGCAAAAAGATGTTTTTTATTTATCAAAACTCCATCCTTTGAGGTAACCTAATGTATCTTTTAAAATCACAGGCCAGAACAGGATTTCAGGGACACGATACCTTTATTTTTTCCAACCAAGCTTCAAAATATTTAGTTCGAGTATATGTATATAAAATTTCATCTGGGGAGATTTAAGGAGGACTTAACAGTCATCAAAATTAGCTCTTTTGTCTACAAAGTTTCAATTCCGAAAGCCTAATAAATTCAAGCAAAAATGCTATCAGGAGCTAGTAATCATTCTGCAGTTCCATAATCTTTCTTCAATATTAGGAATGCAATAAATTGTCTATTATAAAATTATGAGCAAACAGATGACATAAAACAACATGAGGCATTTTTAACAAATTCCAAAACCCAAAGTTGAAAGAAGCTAAAATCTTCATTCAGTTGTAATAAAAAAAAAAACAACCACCTTTCAGTATAGATTGAACATAAGAAAATATTAATTTTCAATTACTGTATATGCAACCTAAGAGTATGAGTGTTTACTCAGAGGTAACTCCTACTTTGTTCAATGGAGTTTACTTTCAAGTAAATGTGCACAGAATTGCAGACTTAATTTCTCTTGCCTTTTAAATGCAAAGTGATGCATCTTTTCCCTTTGATAGGTAACTATTTGGAGCTAGTTTTCAAGGATTTATTTTTTACTACGTTTACTACAAAATTTGTTTCTTCTCAACAGTCATAAGAAAGATACAATGTTTTAGACAAGACGTCTTCACGTAGTTCATATATTTCTTTTATATTTTGTGCCAGAAGTCCTTGCTTGATACAGATGTCTTCTGTAAATATCTATCTAGATATTCAAAGATCACTGAATTTTAAAATGATCTCAAAACAATCCTCAGCCTCATTTAAACTTTGCCTAAACAGCTGTGTGTGTTGCCATGCAATATCACCATCCCCTCCACTTAGTTCAGCTTCCAAGATAACATCTGTTACGTTGGAAATACCAGGATAAGAATGAAGACTTTTATCTACAAAGAAGGGAAAGACAAAAAGATTTTTGTTAAAAATATAAAACAATAATTTTAGAAGGATAGTGTTAAAGAAACACTGCAAATTAGTTTTCGTTTAATGACAATTATATGGACCATTGTCAAAATTAATTTATTATTCATAGGTTTTTTTATGCTTTATCTGCTTCAGGAAAAATCCTAGATATACTAAAATCAAATAGGGATTTGTGATGCCTGTTCCAATGTATAGCCCAAAATACAAGCTTATTGAATGTTAGTATTTAAACTGATTTAGGATTTCTCTTCTTTGGGTCCCCACCCCCAGGTCACGGTCATATGTAATGTATATCTCATCTGCATTGTAAACATCTGGAAATTGGTGTCTGTGTTGTTGTTTTTATCATGCCAAAAATTATTCCAGATTGGTGGAGATGGGTTAGATGGGCCTACACTGTCTCCAGGACAGGAAGCAATTTAGAAAATGCAAAACAAGCACATTTAAAGGAATACGGTCATGCCGCTTTAATATGCAATCATGCAAAGGATTTGGGGGGGGGGGATGAAGAGAATTATGAAACCAAACAATGCCCATACATTGAGGGGGTTAAGCAGAGAGCAGAAGAGGGTCAAAAAAGGTTCTGAAGGGGAAATCTCATTTGTTCATTCAGTTGCTGCAGTTCCAACTAGGGTTGTTTTAACATTGTGATTTATCAGCAGCTAAATATTGCGATGTACTGATACATCAGGGACACGGGTGGTGCTGTGGGTTAAACCACAGAGCCTAGGACTTGCCGATTGGAAGGTCGGTGGTTCGAATCCCCGTGACGGGGTGAGCTCCTGTTGCACAGTGCCTGCTCCTGCCAACCTAGCAGTTCAAAAGCACCTCAAAGTGCAAGTAGATAAATAGGTACCGCTCCAGCGGGAAGGTAAACGGCGTTTCCATGTGCTGCTCTGGTTCGCCAGAAGCAGCTTAGTCATGCTGGCCACATGACCCGGAAGCTGTACGCCAGCTCCCTCGGCCAATAAAGCGAGATGAGCACCGCAACCCCAGAGTCCGGAGTCAGGGGTCCCTTTACCTTTACTGATACATCATGATGCCTCAAATTGCCCAGTTCCACTATGCCCACTCCTCCCTCTACAAGGCCCAGCCACAGTGAGGGGGATCACTGGGAAGGCGGTGCTTTAAAATCGCTGGGAAGGGTCTGCCTGCCTAGCCACTGCCAGGGGCGATAATACTAGGCAAAAAATACCCACCAGCCATGGATTCAGAACCATCAATGCATTCTTCTGGTCCTCACCCAGCCACATCATCATCCCTGCCACTTCCACCACCATCAGGGCCCTTCCTTGCCTCTTTCTCATTGAATACCACACACACACAAACCTCAATAACACCCCCCTGCCCCTGCAAGGACCCAGAGAAATTTTCAGGCGAGAAGAAAAATATTTCCCCCCAACAAATGCTGAAGGATGCTCCAAGAGCAAGACAGGAATCTGAGCCTATGGGACTCCACCAGGTTTCATAGACATGCTTCTTTTGTCACGGCTAAAATGGCCGCTGTTTCTTTAATGCGAATAAAGCTGGGTCAGCATGACTCAGCGGCCTGCACCAAGTTGTATATATAGAGTGAGAAATCTTAGTTTGCTGAGGCTGGTGTTTGGGTTGGTTGGTTGGTTGGTGCTGGTGTGTATTCAGTTGTGTTTTGCACAAAGACTTTTAAGAATAAAACTCTGCAAGGATATTCTCGTGGACTCTCTTTGTGCCGACAAGGAGACTGAGGAGACAAAGGGAAGTCAGAACCCTTTCCTTCTTTTTTGCTTTTTACAAACACTGACATCTTTGGAGAGTGAGGAGGCGAAAGAGTGTTTGGTGCGTTGTTTGTGTCGTGCAGGCAACTGCTAGAAGGATTGATTGCCTCTGCTGTTATTATTTCATTGTTATTTTGCAATATGCCCTTCTCCCCCCCCCCCACTCCCACTGAAACAAAGGAGTTTTGGGAAGCAGCAGACCTAGCGATCTGAGTTGGGCAAGATAAGAGGAGCTGTCACCAGACTATTGCTTACGTCAGCTGGTCATAACACAAAAAAAGTTTATTTCCAAGTGGCCCTCAACTCTCTTTCTCCCTCTCGCTCCTTCTCTCCCTCGATTGCTATCGTATCTCTTCCTGGGTTCCTCTTTCAGCCTCCTTTGTAGTTTTCACTTGCAAAGAAAACAAACCCTGAACAGATGTTTCTCTGAGCGTGGGATCCTGGCATTGCATGCTCCTTCCCAGTTGTCACCCCTTGCAGTGGCTGGGCTGTGAAGGGAGGGGATGGGCAACAGTAGTGACCAGGAGGAAGGGAGGAAGAAGGAAGGATGCAGCCCGTTTGCAAAGGAAGCAAGGTGCAAGCAGGCAGGCTCCCCTGGCTATACATTGCAGGCTCAAAAATGTTATCGCAATGTGGTCTTCACACCAGTTTCAAACCGTTTAATTGATATATCGCATGGCACTGGTTCCAACCACAGCTTTCAATTATGCTTTGCCAATGGCAGGAGACCAAAAATTCTCCTGCCTCAGAATAATCCAATGTTTGCAGCCAAATGCAAGATTCATGTCTAATAAAGACCCAAAACAAGCAACCCTATGGGCCAAAACCACAGGAGAGATGAACAAGACAGTCTATAATGCGTGCCTTATCTAAGTCCTGTTTGCAGGTAACGAGATGAAATCAGCTTAATAGCTTCTATGGAACAGGTAGCAAATTATATTGTTTGTCAGGTCTGTAATCTATATAAGCAAAGAAGGGGAACCTTTGGCCGGCGGATGTGGACCTCAGGTTTTCCGTTTGGCCCATGAGGCCTTTTTCTTAACTTCCGAGCTAGCTGCAATGAGAGGGTTGTCTCTTCTTCACCACCAGAACAGAAGTACAGCAAAATGGCTGGCAGGGACCCAGTCTAGATTGGGAACCCAGGAGATGGAAAAGGGGCTTTAAATGGTTTGGCCCTTGCTGTGGGGTCCAGATCCCGACTGTGCTCCTGTACCTGTAACTTGCATTGAGGGGGGAAACTAAAGCAAATACTATGCAAATGACAGAAGTATGCGTGTGGAGATGGATCTGCTGGGATATGGCCATGAGAACACTGAGGGAATGCAGCCCTTGATGGGAGGGTGGAGCAAAATAGGTTCACCACCCCAATATGAAACAAAGAGCAGCTCAGAATTGTATACGTTCCTTTTTTCAACCCACAAAATCTAGAAAAAACAGTAGCATCCTATAGATGCTTGATCGAACTTGGCTCCCACTGCATTCAATGGTGCTCACTCCCAAGTAAGTGGCTGTAGGATTAAAGCTTTGGGATGCAATATTACCCCCACTTGCCTAAGAGTAAGCCCCACTGAGAACAGCAGGGTTTACTTCTGAGGAAAGATGGGCAGGATTGTACTGTAAGTAAGAAACACCTGAAGTTCGATTTCAGCCACTGACTTTTCTGGTGACCTTGGGCCAGCTATTATCATTCAGTCTCACGTCTGTAAAATGGAACCGATGGCTTACTTTGCATGGCTGTTGTGATGATGAATAAGCATCATTAACAGTATAAGATAATGCATAGTTAAAAGAATAGACGTAAATTAATCTTAATTGCTCTTGCTTTGCTTGCAAGTGCACTTTCAAAAAATTAGGAATTTCACACTTGCCTCCGTTTACATCAACTACAGTGTTGCCAGATCGCAGCATCCACCTTACTTTTCCACTCTGAAATGTCTGGCTGCTTGTTTTGACTGAAATGCTGTCAATTTTTAGCCCAACTGAGCCACATTCAAACTTCCAGCAGATGTAACCAGATAATGATCCTTCTTTTCGAGCTAAATAAACCTATTTAGAAACAAAATGCACACATGAAACACTAAAAAAACTTGTATTTGTTAAAGCTACAATCTTGTAAAGCGAAACCTAAGGACTGTAAGTATGCAGCTGATGACAATTCTATGTATGTTAATTCAATATACACCCCACTGAGCTCAATGAGAGTTACTCCCTAGCTAGCAAGTGTGTTTAGGCAAAACGGGACTTATTTTGGAGCAAACATACATTATTGGACTGAATTAACAGCAAGTATGAACAGCTCAATTCATTACTGAAACATACATAATAATACTTTGCAGAATTCTCATACATTATTTTGATTTTATTGTAGAATTGATTTGCTGTTTATGCCCAATGCTAAAAATGTTTTCTTCTTCATATTGTAATCTGCCAGTCTCCTTTCCTTGGGTTTGTGAGCTTAGGTTCCAATTGTTATTTAGATTCTTTAGAAATGAAAATGAGCTTGGCAGGACCTTCATTAACGCAAGGTGACTGACATACTTTGGTGCTTTGCAGATGGGGAAGTAACACTTTGGATTAGGAAATTCTACCTACTCATGTGCAATGAAGAAAAAAGATATAATGTAAAGACCCTTTTGTGAAGCTGAAAAATTAATTTTCTGGAAAGGCAGGATTTCTTTTTCTACAGGCAGCTCTTGTATCAGTCCACCTTTGAATGGGAAATGTCAGACTTAAGGTTTAATATCTGAACAGATATTTGTTATCTTCAGCCAACTCTACCATCCTGCTTTGAAAGACACACTGCTTTTTATTCCCAGCTACTCTGGTCATCCGGCAATCTTAACTGAAGCTGGACATTAATATTTACCAACTCAAGCTGAACACACAAAAATCCACAGAAGCAAAAAACCAAACAAAAAGCCTTGCGGCTTCAAGATGATGACACTTGGAACGAATAAGTTTTATAAGATAACTTTCCTTGGTACAATACTCACCATTTTCCAGTCTGATTCAACCTTTCTCCACATAGAGTCCATCCTCCATACTCCTTTTTCCCATCCACTAATCTTTTCATCATTATTGGATATCTGTGTGTAACAATCTTCTACTATATTGTATTTAAGGTGGAGAAGCTTAGAGGCCTTCTCTTTTCCAGTTGGAATAAAAATTCTTTCTTTGCTCTATTATGACCAAAGGTACAAATTAGGTTCTCATCAGATATTTATTAGTCCCCTAATTACTTATAATAAATATCTGCCACAAGACACATGCACACACATATATATATGCAAGTATATTCTAGGGGTGACTTCAGAGACACAGTGGTACCTCGTGTTACGGACGGGATTCTTTCCAGAGGCCCGTCCATAACGTGAAAAGCCCACAACTCGAAGTGCCATGTCTGTGCAGGTGTGCAGCGTGATTTGGTGTTTCTGCACATGTGCGAGTGACAAAACCCGAAAGTAACCCATTCCGGTACTTCCAGGTTGCCGTGGGACGCAAGACGAAAATACACAACCTGAGGCGGACGTAACATGAGGTATGACTGTATCTCTGAAGACTGATCACCTGAGTCGGCCCATTATCATATTTCCTGTTATTCAGTGTACTTTCCCCTTAACCTCATCCTGACCAATCTAACGGGGAGAGCCAAAATAACGAGCAAAATGATGCCAGGGTCAAAGAAACAACTACACGAGAAATGACTTGTTGCCAGGCGAATTCCTGACACAATTTGAGCTCTTGCCCAGAGAATAAGAAGATTGTGGAAGCAATCTTCTTGCCTGATTTACCATCTTCAGAAACCAACAAGGCAGTTTGGCTTAGTAATGGAGCCAACCTAGTTTATCTTCTCCCGGAACTGTCACATGTTAGCAGCTGTTCTTGTGGGCCACCTCAGTGAGGGAGAAGAGGAAGCAATGACTTCTCCATTGCTTCAGCTGGGCATTGGGCTCCTTTCCAGAACTGTCCCCTCCATACATGAGATCATTATGTAACAACATGACAAAATTGATACCACCATTTTCTATTACATCCCTCTCTCCTCCCCATTCCTTTCTTTCGCTTGAATCGTATACCTTAGATGGTACACCACTGTTTTAAACTGCAAGAAGGTTTGGTCAGTAAAACTGTATACAAAGTGTATGTAGTGAAAATAAATTAACAGACCCAAAACCCTCTGAGTAATACAGTGGAACCTTGGTTCTAGAACTTAATCCATTCCGGGAGTCCGTCCGACTCCCGAAACAGTTTGAAAACCAAGGCGTGGCTTCCGATTGGCTGCAGGAGCTTCCTGCACTCAAGTGGAAGCCGCATCGGACGTTCGGCTTCCGAAAAATGTTAAAAAACCGGAACATTTCCTTCCGTGTTTTCAGCGTTCGGGAGCCAAAATGTACAAGTACTAAGGAGTTTGAGAACCAAAGTATGACTGTAACTGTATCACTTCTACATCCTATGCAGCAGTCAGCACTAGATGTTAAATAGGAGGAGGGAGAACGCAACATTAGCAGGGTAAATTGTCTTGTCTATGCCTAAATTGTGAAAGTGGGGCTCTGGAGATACCAGGGGGCATACGAAGGAATCAGAGACATACATATACCTTGGTATCTAATCTTCAGAAAGTCAGTGACATTAAGGTGGAAGAGAAACATGCCAAGGGCCATTGGGAGGCTGTGCCTCTGCCTCTCAGAAATGGCATGATGGCAAGGAGATGATGGACCTGCCCCCATCCATCAGCCAGGATGGACAGACAAGTTGCCCTGGGACTGCAGAGTTGAAGGGCAGACTGCTCAGGCCCCATCCCTCAGGCAAGTGACTAACAGCTGTGGGCTCTATGCGTTTGGGCTATATGAGTGCAATTACTATCTATTGTAAGTTGCCTTGGGGACAATTCAATCAAAAAGCGGGATAGAGCTCTTGTAGAAGGTCCAGCTCCAAGGGCCTTCTGGTGGTTCCCTCACTGCGAGAAGTGAGGTTACAGGGAACCAGGCAGAGGGCCTTCTCAGCAGTGGCACCTGCCCCGTGAATCGCCCTCCCATCAGATGTCAAGGAAATAAACAACTATCTGACTTTTAGAAGACATCTGAAGGCAGCCCTGTTTAGGGAAGTTTTTAATGTTTGATGTTTTATCGTGTTTCTAATATTCTGTTGGGAGCTACCCAGAGTGGCTGGGAAACCCAGCCAGATGGATGGGGTAAAAATAATAAATTAGTAGTAGTAGTAGTAGTAGAAGGACAATACCCTGCTATACAACGATAAAATGCCATCATTAATCCTTCAGTCAACAGATTAAAACCAAAAACCTAGCACTTTTGCTTTGATGTCCACAAAACAAATCTATTTTGATTGCCCGGAGCAGATGTAATTGGGACAGCTGACAACAAATTTTTGAGTGAATTATTACTTTTATCCTAACAAGTTACCTGCTTTACTTTTGATTGCTTCCATCTATATATAGATCAGTGGGCGTTTGGGTTCTTCTTGTTCTCAATAATGGCTAAAACAAATATTACTATCACAACGTTGAAATCAATAGGACAAGTAACTCATGACTAATTACAGCATGATTAAATTTCTCTGGACTGGGGCCCTAAAGTCAATAAGCTGGAACTGGACCATAAACTAAGAATTCTAAAATGATCACCAATTGATGAATTAAATACCTCCAAAGCAATTTCACCTCTGGCGACTCTCCAAGCCACTGATCCCGATACCCTTCCGCCCAGTTCTCCCGGCTTAGGGGTTTTAGGAGAAATGAACTCAACAAGCTCCACAATTATTCTTTCTAAGAGCTCCCTTCTCCTTCCTTCCGTCAAAGACTGCTGTCTCTGTGATTTCAGAAAGCAATGATAAAAAAAATAAAATTAATTTCAACTGTATTACCACTCTCCCTGGTGTAACAATTTTTTTAAAAATGCAAATCATTTATTTCAATACAGTCTCTTTGAATGTCAGAAACCACTGCAGATGGGCCAGATAACCAGGGTACACATAAAATTGTATTAATGCACCATTTGAACAGAAAGGCAACAGGAAAGTAGGTTGAAACCTTTTTCACACTGCTTTGGACCAGTATCAAATCTTTATAATTTACTTGGAAATTAACTTTTGGGTTTACAGGGTTTGTATATCTTATTCCAACTCACTGCGTTTTGCTGAGCTCTAACATTTTATTACACAAGAGAAAAAAATTCAAGGAAGGATAATGCCTGGATCAATTATTTTGTTCCACATAATTTACTGTCCTGGTAGCATTGGTCTTGATACGGTGATTAACCTAATGCATAAGTGGAAAGGTTATAGATTCCCAAATGAAGGACACTTTTTCCCTGCAGAGCCTCACATGTTAAACTGAAAGGCCTAATTCAGTCACAATTCATGTAAGCCTCGAACAATTTTACTCATATATGGCAGAGATGTAAAATTCTGAAAGAGTTGAAAGCAATAGTATAGAAACAACAAAATATTTGGAAGGTGTGTTTGCTTTTGCTGTTGTTGCTGATAAACCTACAAAACAAAACATCCATTTCTTTTATGGGCAGAGTTAGGGTCTGCAACCTCCCTGTGGAACGCCCTATCAGAAGTCAAGGAGATAAAGAACTACACAACATTTAGAAGACATCTGAAAGGAGCCCTGTATCCGGAAGTTTTTAATGTTTGACGTTTCATTATGTTTTATATGTGTTGGAAGCTGCCCAGAGTGGCAACCCAACTAGATGGCTGGGGTATAAATAATAAAATTATTATTATTATTATTATTACAACCTAAGACAGCTGCCAGGACGCAGGGCCTCAACACGTTGCACCTACGTTGACTCTTGCCCGATGTTGGTTGCTCCCATTCACCTCTGCCCCTTGGAAGGTTTCCTGAGCAGCATCAGGAAGTTTGGAAATGCCGTTTTCAAATTGTTGCATTTTCCCAGAGTGACACTACATTGTGGGGCACTGTGAGAATGTTAAAATACCAAGTGGTTCATAGGCACCTGCCACAGATTGCAGTGGTGAGGCAGGCACAGCTAGTAAGGTAAGGTAAAGGACCCCCGGACAGCTAAGTCCAGTCAAAGGCGACTATGGGGTTGCGGCACTCAGCTTTCCGGGTCATGTGGCCAGCATGACTAAACCACTTCTGGTGCAATGGGACACCGTGACAGAAACCAGAGCGCACGGAAATGCCGTTTACTTTCCCGCTGGAGCGGTACCTATTTATCTACTTGCACTGGCATGCTTTTGAACTGCTAGGTTGGCAGAAGCTGGGACAGAGCAACAGGAGCTCACCCCGTCGCGGGGATTCGAACTGCCAACCTTCTGCTCAGCAAGCCCAAGAGGCTCAGTGGTTTAGACCACAGCACCACCTGCATCCCAACTGGCTAGTAAGCCACCTGAAACCACCTCACAACTGGCACGGACCTTGGAAAGAGAACTGTAAAATGAGACTCAACGTGGCAGTTTTGAACCAAGCACTCTGAGTATAATAATAATAAAAACTGTAACTGTTTTAAAACAGCAATGGACTTTTTTTTTGGTAGAAAATGTGCCCCTAGCCAAAACCAAAATTTCAGAGAGCATTATTCCAGCATGCTCAACTGTATATATGCAGTTTCTTCAAATGGATGTGCTTAGGGTGGCAGAAGAAAGCCTGGAAGATTGCAGGCCTGACTAGTTGCAGGTGCTTTTCTGCCAACAACTCTTGCTGCCTGCTTCCCTGGTGTCACAAACATTGCTGGGCAATATATGTTTTGCAACATCATTATGCATCAGCAGCTAGATACTACAATATGCTGATATATCACAACGTCCGACTCTAGAAAGTATCTCGGCTGCTTTTTCCTCTCCACCTTAGGGGAAGAAGCAGCAGCCAAGACAGATCGCCCAGCCCTACCAAGCCCTGATCCCGCTCCAGCTCATGCGAGCCAGAGGGGCAGGGGACATCCTCAAAGGTGCAAGCATGCAGGTAGATGGAGCCCGAGAAGGGGTGTGCTTGCAACCTTCTCAGGCTCTGCCTGCCTGCACCTTTGCTGCCTGCAGGCCATTTGAACTGGCACAATGCACTGCCAGCTGAACACCATAACAGTTTCAGACAATTTATCAATGTATCACCCAGTTCTAGTTACAAGTTGATACTCGTATGGCAAAGGTCCAACACCATGATTTTATTGTCTTGTAACAGAGCCTAGGACTTGCCGATCAGAAGGTCGGCGGTTCGAATCCCCGTGGCGGGGTGAGCTCCCATTGCCCGGTCCCTGCTCCTGCCAACCTAGCAGTTCGAAAGCACGTCAAAGTGCAAGTAGATAAATAGGTACTGCTCCGGTGGGAAGGTAAACGGCATTTCCGTGCGCTGCTCTGGTTCGCCAGAAGCGGCTTAGTCATGCTGGCCACATGACCCGAAAGCTGCACGCCAGCTCCCTCTGCCAATAAAGCGAGATGAGTGCCGCAACCCCAGGGTTGGTCACGACTGGACCTAATGGTCAGGGGTCCCTTTATCTTTACCGGTCATTCCAACCACATAAAAAGTGGTAATAAAAAAACAAACAAAATTTCACAACACGTTGCCCTCTATTAAGAAGTTTGAACTGCAACATGGTAGACATTCCGGACATTGTAGATTTGTCTTGGTCTGGTGCATGTAACATGTTTCGTTCTGTAGTTGTGCGATTTGTGCTTATATTGTACTGCGATGGCCGTTGGCTATAAACAACAAAAATCTATTGATTGACTGAGTCCCCGATTCAAGGGCAGCTTACGTTGCAATACTTGTGCAAATTTAACCAGCCTGCTAAGATAAAGCAACCTACCACTTTATTAAGGTTATTGATGGTTTCTCGTAGGACTGCTTCTTTGACCTGGGTCCTCCGTGGGAGCAGGTCTTCATGTTTACAAGAGTAGCGCCAGGTGACATCAACAACCTGAAAAGCATGTGTTGAAAAAGAAGAGGGGGGTAAATTACGAAGTATTACATACAGGATTTGATTTTTTTTATTATATGCATATCCCATCTCCCCTCTCCCTGCTCCCTGCTCTAAAGATGCCAAGATGGAGGCGTACAGGGCTCTCTGCATCTGCATATTATAAAAAAACCTGCGAAGTAGCTTCCTGAGAGCTGGTGAGGGCCGCAAGCGAGCTTCATGGCTGAATGGAGATTTCAACCCTAGTCTTCCAGGGCTTAGTTTGACCTTCCAGGTACGGACACGGGTGGCGCTGTGGTCTAAACTACTGAGCCTCTTGGGCTTGCTGATTGGAAGGTCGACAGTTTGAATCCCCACGATGGGGTGAGCTGCTGTTGCTCTTCCCCAGCTCCTGCCAACCTAGCAGTTCGAAAGCATGCCATTGCAAGTAGATAAATAGGTACCACTGTGGTGGGCAGGTAAACAGTGTTTTCATGTGCTCTGGTTTCTGTCACAGTGTCCAGTTGCACCAGAAGCGGTTTAGTCCTGCTGGCCACATGACCCGGAAAGCTGCCTGTGGACAAACGCTGGCTCCCTCGGCCTGAAAGCGAGATGAGCACCGCAACCCCATAGTCGCCTTTGACTGGACTTAACCGTCCAGGGGTCCCTTTACCTTTTAGTCTGACCTTCCAACCAGCACACCACACTGGCTATGAAGTAGCTGAAAGTTTCACACACTGCAATATCAGAACTACTCCAGGAAAGAGCTCCTCTTTCCTTTGTCAAGGAATGATCAAACTGCTTTAAAAATGCTTAAAGGGAAAACTTTCCCTTGCGAGCATTGCCTTAATTTCAAACCCACACCGCCTTCCCATACCTCGTCTTTAGAAAATGCAATAATGTAGGAAAGCTTTTTCCCCCAGCCCATCTCATAGAGGAGGGGTTTGTCGCAGACGTTTTCACAAGGGTCACAGTGAAGCCATCTCTGCTGGGATGAGGAATAAACTTCGGTCCACACATGATCTGCAGGAGAGAAAAGCCAGAGGAAAGTAACCGACATTGTAAAGGCACCTCTTCCATCTCAGGAAACTATAAGAAGAGTTTGGATTTGATATCTGGCTTTATCACTACCCTAAGGAGTCTTGTGGGACGCGGGTGGCGCTGTGGGTAAAACCTCAGCGCCTAGCACTTGCCGATCGCATGGTCGGCGGTTCGAAACCCCGCGGCGGGGTGCGCTCCTGTTGCTCGGTCCCAGCGCCTGCCAACCTAGCAGTTCGAAAGCACCCCCGGGTGCAAGTAGATAAATAGGGACTGCTTACTAGCGGGAAGGTAAACGGCGTTTCTGTGTGCTGCTCTGGTGCTGGTTCGCCAGAGCAGCTTCGTCACGCTGGCCACGTGACCCGGAAGTGTCTGCGGATAGCGCTGGCTCCTGGCCTCTAGAGTGAGATGAGCACACAACCCTAGAGTCTGTCAAGACTGGCCCGTACGGGCAGGGGTACCTTTAAGGAGTCTCAAAGTGGCTAACATTCTCCTTTCCCTTCCTCCCATACAACAAACACTGTGAGGTGAGTGAGGCTGAGAGACCTCAGAGAAGTGTGACTGGCCCAAGGTCACCCTGAGGAGCGGGGAAGCGAACCTGGTTCCCCAGATTACGAGTCTATCGCTCTTAACCACTACACCACACTGGCTCACTACACAGAGAGAAAGAGTTGTAACGATACCTGTTGCGTCCCAAATATATCTTGCTTCAAAACCCACAGCTCTGCAGAAGAGGGTGAAGCAGTTGGACCATTCTCCGCAACGGCCACGCCTAGTTTCCAGAAGTTTCTCGGGATTGTTGTACCTGTGCACATTTTTTATATTTAAAAGGGGGGGGGTGTTGCTGTCATTGCCACGAATACCTAAAACCATTATCATAAGCTGCCAACATTTTGAAATCCTGCATTATTAAAATACGCTAGTTAGATAATTCCCTCCCAAGAACTCCCTCACACAGTGGACATGGGTCTTGAATTTGTCTTCCCTCCCTATCGTTTTTGCATCAAAAATGTAAACCATCATTTTAATTTGTGGAACTACCTAGAGTGTAGTGACGTTGAAGCAATATACAAATGTAATAAATAAAGAGGTAATATACAGGCTTCTTCCATGATCTAGCCCCTGCTTTAAATTCCCCAATCCCTACCTGCTATCAAACTGAGTACTGTATTTTTCTGTGTATAACACCCCCCCCCCCGGTGTATAAGACACCTGCTATTTTTGGGAACTCAAAATTAAGAAAATGGGGGGAGATTGCTCCCGTGTATAAGACTACCCCCCCTTTTAAACATTAGGTAAAGGTAAAGGTACCCCTGCCCGTACGGGCCAGTCGTGTCCGACTCTAGGGTTGTGTGCTCATCTCACTCTATAGGCCGGGGGCCAGCGCTGTCCGCAGACACTTCCGGGTCACGTGGCCAGCGTGACAAGCTGCATCTGGTGAGCCAGCGCAGCACACGGAACGCCGTTTACCTTCCCACTGGTAAGCGGTCCCTATTTATGTACTTGCACCCGGGGGTGCTTTCGAACTGCTAAGTTGGCAGGCGCTGGGACCGAATGACGGGAGCGCACCCCACTGCGGGGATTTGAACCGCCGACCATGCGATCGGCAAGTGCTAGGCACTGAGGTTTTACCCACAGCGCCACCCGCGTCCCTTTTAAACATTATATTTTAGTAAAAAAACATAGTCTTATACATGGAAAAGTACGGTAACTGCTGAACAAGGACATCCCATCTTACCTCTGCTGAAAGCACAGCCAAGAGAATTAACTTTGGTATGTTGATATTTTGCATTTATTCAGACTACAGGGGGTTTAATCCCAACTGCCGCCTGCAAATTTCTGAAACATGGGATATCTGAATGGTGACAGTGCTTCTGAACCTATCTTGTAATGGGTGGTTGAACCTCCGGTCAGCCCTCTGTTTCTGATCTACAGCTCCCATCATTCCTGGACATTAGCCAGGCTTGCTGGGGATCATGGGAGTTGTAGTACAGCAACATCTAGAAGGGCCAAAGGTTCTACAACTACCATCACTCATGATCATTGCTTAAGCTGGCTGGGCTTGAAGGGAGTTGTGTGACAAATCCATTCTTCTATGCTACCTGTCAGCAAAACAGAAAGCAGGACTAAGAGTATCTTCATGGTACTGCTTCAAAGGTCACTATTATTCTCACGTGCTATATAAGGGAATTGTCAATAAATAAGTGAAAAAGTGGCTTCCAAAAACATACAGTGGAACTTTGGTTCTGGGAGGCCGTTCGACTCCCGAAACCGTGTGAAAAACCGAGGCGCGCTTCCTATTGGCTGCAGGAGCTTTCTATACTCAATTGGAAGCTGCGTCAGACATTCGGCTTCTGAAAAACGTTCGAAAACTGGAACACTTACTCCCAGGTTTTCGGCGTTCGGGAGTCAAAGCGTCTCGAGTACCAAGACGTTCCGGAACCAAGGTACGACTGTACTGAGCATACAGTTTCAAACACAGATCAAATTTTTAACCCACCTATGTCCTATACAAACCTTGGAAACCGGTTGCTGAATTGGCAATGGTTACAGAAGTGATTTTCAACCCTACTTGCGTCCCATCTCAGATCGTCTTCGCTAGGCGACAAATTTTCTTTAGATTCTGTCTGGCCCCCACACTTGCTGCACGGAAGGTTATTTACCCACTGGAAAAAATCACTTTTAAACCAGTTCAGGAGCTCCAGCAACAGTATGTCCTGTTCATTCAATGCATGTGCTGTAAAAAATTAAATAAAAGCAATTACAACGGAGCATGTGAATATCTAATGCACAGAATCACAGAATTGTAGAACTGTAGAATTGGGAGGGACCCTGTGGATCATCTAGTCCAACCCCCTGCAATGCTGGAACATGTCGTTGTTCCATACGGGGATCAAACCTGCAGCCATGGCATTATCAACACCACGCACCAACCAATTGAGCTACCCAGGCTTGTTATAATAGTGTAATCCCAGGAATGTTCACCAAGAAGAAAGTCACTGGTGTTTACTCCCAGGAAAGCATGCACAGGACTGCCGCCTAAGCAGACCAGAAATCGGGAGCAATTTCCCAATGAGGACAGGGAAATGATCACGGCAAATCATTTGAGAGCAAATCTGGTATAGAACTTGGAAGTACAGGTGAAACTCGAAAAATTAGAATATCGTGGAAAAGTTCATTTATTTCAGTAATTCAAGTGAAACTAATATATGAGATAGACTCATGACATCCAAAGCGAGATATGTCAAGCCTTTATTTGTTGTAATTGTGATGACCACGATATTCTAATTTTTCGAGTTTCACCTGTATTACTGGTTTTCTAAAGACACAAATTAGGTACCTGAAGTGGAGAGAGAGGGCTGTAGCTCAATAGCAGAGCCCATGTTTTGACATGCTAAGACAAACCTGACTTAGCACAGCAGCAAAAAGAACTGAGGAAGAGCGAAGGGTTTATTAGAAGCTCTCTGGGAGCCCACACCATTTGTACTAAGCCAACATTTGGCTAGGCATAACATGTGAACCAGGCCAATGACAAGAAGGGAGCTGCTTAAAGAGGATCAAGTCAACGGTGATGGAATCAACATCAAATCAACTCTTTGTTTTCGGTCTACACAGATGCTAAACAGTAATTCCTAGCTGCATATGAATTTGAGTATTTATTTTAGATGTAAAATACAGTGGTACCTCGGGTTACAAACACTTCGTGTTACAGACTCCGCTAACCCGGAAGTAGTACCTCGGGTTACGAACTTTAACTCAGGATGAGAACAGAAATTGTGCGGCGGCAACAGGAGGCCCCATCAGCTAAAGTGGTACCTCAGGTTAAGAATGGTTTCAGGTTAAGAACGGACCTCTACAATGAATTACGTACATAACCAGAGGTACCACTGTAATATTCTTAAAGAAAAACCTCATCAATGCCCCATACTTGGCAGCTGCTAATTCTGAAATGCTTCCCCTTCTGTCTAATTTTGTACATTGATAGAAATACGCCTACTTGTACACAAATGCTCTAGTTAATATCGTCACGTTTCCAAATCATATCTAACTTATTACCTCTGTCCATTTTCCTTGCTTGGATCAGCTTTTCATGAGCATTCCTGCTCAGTTCTTGGATTGGGATGCAAGCCAAGGCTTTCTTTTGTAAACTAGGGTTCTCATATACCATTACATGCAGAAAGTTTGATTGAAGTGTCTTCAAGAAGATTGATTCAAATGTCTGAAATGGGGGGTGGAAATGTCTCGTTTCAGTTGCCTTAAACAGATTTTCTAACAAGTTCTGGTCATTTGTTCTTCTAAATGGTCCAAAGAGGAATATTCACATGGGAATGAGGAGCACCATCTACTCAGACTTTCTGAATCTGGACTTTACAACACATGGAAGAATCACAAAATGCCCCATGTTCTCCGGCCTGAGTGCGACTTTATTTCGTTACATATTAAATCAAAACTTGTTGTATTTCTCTCTCTTTTCCCTCCTGGTGAAACCTAATAGAACCCAGCAACCCTTGTCTTAGTTTTCTTCCATGTGAGATCGGAAAGCTGGAGACTCCCCATTTATCTAGAGTAGATATGGGTAACTTTTGGCCCACCAGATGCTGCTGAACGACAGTTCTCATGAGCGAGTATGGCCAATGGCCAGGAATGATGGGAATTGTAGTTCTGTGACATCCAGAGTGCCAAAGGTTCCTCACACCTGATCGAGAGATAAGTAGCATCTGTGTATGTACACTCAGCAACATGCACCAAGGTACAATCATGCAACAAAATGATCTGTGTATGCAGGCTTCATGCATTCTCCCACAAGGAAGTGATTTCAGTGTGTGTCTATATCAGGAATGAAGAGCCTCTGGGCTACAGGCCAAATTAAGGGGTCACAATTTGGCTCATAAGGTGGTTTCCCCCCAATCTCAACGTCTGATGCAATATATAACTATCGGCATTTCACAAAGAGGTGAAAACTGTTCCCAAGAAGAAGAGGAGGAGGAGTTTGGATTTGATATCCCACTTTATCACTACCCGAAGGAGTCTCAAAGCAGCTAACATTCTCCTTTCCCTTCCTTCCCCACAACAAACACTCTGTGAGGTGAGTGGGGCTGAGAGACTTCAGAGAAGTGTGACTGGCCCAAGGTCACCCAGCAGCTGCATGTGGAGGAGCGGAGACGCGAACCCGGTTCACCAGATTACGAGTCTAGCGCTCCTAACCACTACACCACACTGGTTCCCAAGAGTTGCTACATGAATTAAAGAACTCAGCTCAAGGGTGAAACTTAAATTTACACATACGATTTCCTTGTTCGACATAACAGAGTTCGGAAGTGGTTACCATGACAGCAGGCTGAGAAGTTGGGTCCTGACTGGAATCAAGAGTTCTCGACGGCCGGTGTGCAACAGGCTGCATGTCTGTTACTCTCCGAGAGGATCCTGACATTTCGGTTGTATTTGATCCATTCAATCGTCTATTTCTCTCCCCAGCAACTAGGTCTCAGATTTTGTGCAGCTGCTCAATCAATGTGTCGTCCTTAGGAAAAACAATATGGGTTTTCCCCCTGAAATGATAGTCACAAATGTCAAGTTTTCTGTATTGAGATGCAAAAAACAAAAACAAACCAGCACTAGCACCTCCACTTGGCTTTGCACCTGGACTGAATTATTTACAGCGCAATCCTAGGCATATCTACTCATACAAGTTCAACGGAATTTAGTGGGGATTACTCCTAGGGCGATGGGACGCAGGTGGCGCTGTGTGTTAAACCACAGAGCCTAGGACTTGTCAGTGTTTGTAAAAAGCAAAAAAGGAGGAAAGGGTTCTGACCTCCCTTTGTCTCCTCGGCCTGGTCCTCAGACCCTTATCAGCATAAAAGAGTCCAGAAGAATATCCTTGCAGAGTTTTATTCTTAAAAGTCTTTGTGCAAAACACGACTGAATACACACCAGCACCAACCAACCAACCCAAACACCAGCCTCAGTCTCAGACTAACATTTCTCACTATATATATACAACCTGCTGCAAGCCGCTGAGTCATGCTGACCCAGCTTTATTCGCATTAAAGAAACAGCGGCCATTTTAGCCATGACAGGACTTCCCGATCAGAAGGTTGGCGGTTCGAATCCCCGCGACGGGGTGAGGTCCCGTTGCTCGGTCCCTGCTCCTGCCAACCTAGCAGTTCAAAAGCATGTCAAAGTGCAAGTAGATAAATAGGTAACGCCCTGGCAGGAAGGTAAATGGCGTTTCTGTGTGCTGCTCTGGTTCGCCAGAAGAGGCTTAGTCATGCTGGCCACATGACCCAGAAGCTGTACGCTGGCTGCCTCTGCCAATAAAGCGAGATGAGCGCCACAACCCCAGAGTCGGTCACGACTAGACCTAATGGTCAGGGGTCCTTTACCTTTACCTTACTCCTAGGGCGAAGGATATGGGATTGCAGTCCTTAGTGCTTTATCATCCCTGAAGAAACAACCCACGGCCCTGTTTGAGTGTTAGTGGCCATATGGTTCAGATATACAGTGGACCCTCTGGTTACGTACTGCTCTGGATACGTATTCTTCTGGGTTTCTCTCTTCCCCCAGCACAAGAAAAGACTGAAAAAGACCTTTTTGGGGATAGAAAAGACCGAAAAAGACCTTCTTGGGATAGAAATTTAAGAAACGAATGACAAATGTATATTTTCCCCAAGGGAGGAAGTCAATAAGGAAAGAGATCTTAAGCGAGGAAACAGCTGGAGGAAAAAACACTGAGTGGCACACCTCAGTTCCCCGTTATACTTTCCAGTTTTTCATTCAACACTGCAACCTTGCAAAGACTGCTTTTGGAAAAGCATCAGAATAAGATGCCTAGGACGGAGTGCCATGAAGCTGAGAGAAGCCATGAAGCCATGTCGTGGACTCAACTACGTGGCCTTAAAATCCCTTCCAGCCTCTATTTTCCACCAGCAAAAGATGAATAATAGGGTATCACTGAGGAGAGGGGAAGTCCTATGTGATGATGATGGTCAACTAACAGCTGTAAAAGAGGATTAGACTAATTCAGGGAAGAGGCTACCAATGGCTAAAAGCATGATAGCTCTATACTACTTCCAGGATCAGAGGTTATTAAGTTAAACCACAGAGCCTAGGACTTGCTGATCAGAAGGTCGGAGGTTCGAATCTCCGCAACGGGGTGAGCTCCCATTGCTCGGTCCCTGCTCCTGCCAACCTAGCAGTTCAAAAGCACATCAAAGTGCAAGTAGATAAATAGGTACCGCTCCGGCGGGAAGGTAAATGGCGTTTCCGTGTGCTGCTCTGGTTTGCCAGAAGCAGCTTAGTCATGCTGGCCACATGACCTGGAAACTATGCCGGCTCCCTCGGCCAATAAACCCCGGAGTCGGCCATGACTGGACCTAATGGTCAGGGGTCCCTTTACCTTTAAACCAGTTACTGTGGAGCAACAGGAGAGGGCAATTTGGTGGCTGCTGTCCTGCTTGCAGACATCCCATAGGCACTGGAATGGCCACTATGAAAAAACAGGATTTGGAACTAAGCAGAGCTTTGTTCTTGCCTCATGTTCTTAATACAAGATTCTTCCTCATCTGTGTACAGCTGGAAGTCAGTATTATCATCACAGATGTCGATTCTATCACTCACACCCCAATCCTAAGTATACTTATAATGATCTCAGTGGAACTTATTTCCAAGTAAAAGCACACTTGGAGTTGTATGTTTTCAGCTTACGAAGCCGTAGTTGCTCTCTGAAATGCACATTAAACATTGAAGCCTTAACAACGTTTTCTCAGATGTTCCATAACCATGCTTAAGATTTCATCTATGGAGTCCAATCTTATGTATATAGAAAAGCAAAGAGAGATAAAACCTGGCTGTTCTCCACACCATGGTAACTCATCCCCCCCCCCTTAGATTACCACAACATATAGTGTTCTGGGTTTGTCTCTGAAGATTTCTCGGAAACTTCAGTCTGTTCAAAATACAGCTGCCAAGATGCTAACTAGGAGCAGCTGTAGGGTATATAGCTAGTCACTATACTGGCTGGTGAGCCATTTCTGGATGCGATTCAAAGTTCTTGTGTTTAGTTAAAAGTAAAAAATGGCTTGGGACTGACTTCTCCCAGATGCTCTTGCCCAAAGGATGCTGTCATCCTGAGAGACCTTCTTCTGCATCCCTAAACTTCGCATATTAAGAAAATGCTCTCAGTTAGATATATGTGAAATGCCCGCTCTAGGGATGCATCCCTAGTGTGCCAGGGTTCGAAATTAGCAGGGCGCCAGGCGCATTTTGCACCTAAAGATTCTTCATCTGTGAGCACCTCAAAAAGTATGGGCGCCATTTTTTGCGCCTGGCTGACATTCAAGGAATACTGAAATGCATGTGCTTTGGAGCTTCGAAGTATATGTTAAGGATAGACAATATGTTAAGGAGTTTAACAATAAAGAGTAGAGTGTTTTGAAAACTGGAGTGTGGTACCAATATTTTTTATTGTAAACACCAAATTAAATACGTATTATCCATTTCTGCTAAAAATATGATATTAACAATGTGTCAGTTATGTGAATTGCATATTAATTTCTTAATTCATGCTTATCAAAATAATAAATAAAAAGTGTTGCTGACACACACACACACCCCGTGGCGACTAGACATTCTGTTTTGGCACCCACTACCCAAGTCCTATGGGATGTGGGTGGCGCTGTGGGATATACCACAGAGCCTAGGGCTTGCCGATCAGAAGGTCAGCGGTTCGAATCCCCGCGATGGGGTGAGCTCCCATTGCTCGGTCCCTGCTCATGCCAACCTAGCAGTTCGAAAGCACGTCAAAGTGCAAGTAGATAAATAGGTACTGCTCCGGTGGGAAGGTAAATGGTGTTTGCATGCGCTGCTCTGGTTCGCCAGAAGCGGATTAGTCATGCTGGCCACATGACCCGGAAGCTGTACACCAGCTCCCTTGGCCAATAAAGCGAGATGAGCAACCCGAGTCGGCCACGACTGGACCTAATGGTCAGGGGTCCCTTTACCTTTACCTTACCCAAGTCCCAGAAGCCATTTGGCTCCTAGCTTTTCTCTCCCAGTTTCTAACACTGCTTAATGCCAAATGTTATGTCCTGTCAGCATCAAGCAAAGCTTCTCTCTTTATTTTTGGTGCCTAGAACAGCCTTTAACAACCTGGTGCCCTCCAGATGTTTTGGACTACAACTCCCATCTGCCCAAGCCAGTTAGCCTAGATCTCCCAGCACATAATCTAAACTGATCAATATGCATGGGTTTTATTGATCTGTATTGATTTTTCCAACTAGCAGAAAAGGATTCTTCCTTCTGTGAATCCTCACTTCTAGGGACAGACTCCATGTGATCATTCTCTCTTCCTCTTTGAAGTATCTGTCCCTGGGCTCAGAAAAAAAATGACAACCAGTTGTTGAACCAGCTGTCATTGCCACATAAAGAGGCTTGAAGAGCTATTTTCCCAGCTTAGGGAAGTTTTGGGCATCAAACTGGTAACAGCAATCTGTTGTATTAAATGCAGCAACCCCATTGCCCTTTCATTATACAAGTCGTTAATCTTTCTTCACAGAAATCTAACTGAAATATATGGAATTGACAGCACAATCCTGTATATGTCTATTCAGAAGCTGGTAAACGTGTGTAAGAAGAAAAAATAATTGATATAGATTGTACAAAAGGAGCATCACTAGCTATCACACATGTCTTTAATGCCAAAACCTTTCCCATTCAGACACTTAAGAACCTTATTTAGTAATGAGACCCGATACCCTTGTAAAATTAAGATTTTATTAACCCTTCCTAACCAGAACCCATTTTTACTATTAAAACAACCTGAAACACCATGTTATAAGGCATCCAAAATAATCAGATCTGCACACCAGATTGAACTAGAATTAGTCTGATGTAGCAACCCCGGAAGTCTAAAAACACTTCCTATTCCAGTGATTGCTTAAGGCAAAAGTTTACAGAAGGAATCCTAATAAACAGGAACTAAATAGGAGTGGTGCAGTAAGCCACAACCTTAAAAAAGAAGCTACATTTCTTGCATTAAGTTCCAATTTCATTTTATTTTGTAGGGTGTGCCAGTCTGATTCTTTAGAATACCTCAGAACCAGATATCCTGGGATCTTTGAAAACTCATTTTAACTACGGTACTTAGAAGGTAGATTCAGTGTGTAGATCAGCATGATTCCCATTTGGTCCTGTGGCATTTCAATTATGCAGTTTGATATGCAGTTACTCAATTAAATTTCTGGGCAGTGTTTTCAAACAGCTGTCTATTGTAAAACAAGCACTCTTCAAGGCTGAATTTCTCTTGGTGTGAATTTAGTTACAGTATTTAGCATTTTTCAAAAGCAGTGGTTTTCCCCTCCTGCCCTCCCTTCCCCCAGTCATAAATAATAACCGGCTCCATTACTTCAAAAGGTGGATTCTTAAGATTTCTGGAGGATTTCCACACCACTCCATGCTATACCTCATATAAACGTTCTGGTTTGGGATATCTTGGTAGTGTTCCAGATTGTTTCCTCGGGCTTCTTTAACGCACCCCAGTATTTAGTTTATTTTTTCCTTGTTTCTAAAACTTTATTCCTAAAATGGCCTTTCTGTTGCAGTCATTCTGTCACCTGTACCTGGAGATCTTAACTCTCTGGCCTGAAAGCACCATAACAAATTCAGTGGAGAAGGAAATGCACTCTGTATATCCACAGAGGTTCTCGTAATTATCACTCCCAGGCTCTCTAATCTGCATGTGGTGCCTGCAAGGCTTGCTATCCCAGTAGGCCAGAAGCATGTGTCTCACAGTTCAATAGGAGCACTGAGATGCACCTTCATATTTTATTACATATACACCCTGGTGCAACGAATGGGCACAATGGTAAGGCCACACAGCAGAAGCAAATGCAAGACAGGGGCTTCACGACTGCTATTTTTAAGCAACTGGCCCCACAGGAGGGAGAGATCTGGTTGCAGCTGACCCAACGCAGCATGGGCAAACCGATACTCTGGGTAAACAGGGCAACGTCCAGGCAATCACTGCCTCGCCCGCCCGCGGCACTACACGCAGCTCTTCCATCCATGGTCCAAAAGCTTTTATTTACCAAGACGCACCGTCGTGTCCCGGCGGCCTCCGCGAGGAGACCGACACAGGCGCAAGCCGTCTCACCACCCTCGGCACTGCTGTTTGCCGGGCCCGTCCGCACCCCCTCACCTGATGCTATTTATCCGCATAGGTAAGCAGCAAACGGGAGGCCTCTACAAACGTCTCTGGAGGATTCAGGGACGAGCGCGCCGCTGCGGAGGGTCCCACGGCGGCCGCCATCCTCCCACACCGGTGCTTGCGAGCAAGGAACTTGGGCTTTGCTGTGCGCCCGCCCGTACTCAATTCTGGATAAAGCTGCCTCAGGCGGCGGCGGCAGCGACTCCAGAAAGTGAGGCGAGCGGGCGGAATCCTCCCTCCCCTTTCAGAAACTTCTGTGAACGCAGCGACCCTTTTCGCTCCGCCCCGCGCGTTGGTTTATTTATTTATTTTTTAGGGTTGTTGAGCATGCGCAGTAGCGAGAATGACGCCACTGCCATCACTTTCGAAACTCTATTAAAGCTCAAGAACCAGCTTCTTTCTGGTTGTTATTTTCACCAGAAATGCGAGTGGCCAAACTGTAGGCACTCCCTTTGGGTTAGAAAGAAATCAGGCTCCCTATTGTTTTCTGCATTTCCCAGGTTGATTTGTTGAAGGATTCATTGACTTGGTTTATGCTGTGATCTCATGGTTATGTTTTTACAAAATAACATGTTTAGTATTTTAGCCCCGCTCCCTAAAATGTGACCCATTTATTGGGGTCAGTCGTGTCAGGTTTTGTCATTTGTGTATGCCCAAGGTAATCCAGTGAGTTTCATGACTGAGCAGAGATCTGAACCCTCGTCTCCCAGGTCCTAGTCTGACCACTACACCACACTGGGTCTTTTTCAGAGAAAAGACAGGAAGGGAAACAAATATATGAACTAATTTGTCCAAGCGTTAGAATACTCTGCAGTGCAAATTGAGTTGCTTATGATATAGCTAGTTATTGTACCAATTATTTTGATTATTTGTCTCATCTGCCATCTATATCATAGTGATGTCTCCTAGCAAACTGTGACCTAATAAGTTATTGTAAGCAATTTCAGTTCAAACCCTGCAAAGGCTGTACTGTATATTGGGACTGAAATATACAGCCTTTGCAGGGTTCCAACTGAAATTGCTTTACCTCTTAATTTATTCCCATCTTCACAAGAGAGCTGAGCAAGGTCGAGTTCCAATTTCAGAGAGTTTCTTGAGCAGGTAGCATAAGAGCAGATGGGCCTTTCTAAAAAATATTGACTTGGAAGCTGCCATGTACATTTTAATTCTTGTGTATTGACCCATTCATTATTTCGGCATGTAGCCCAAAGGACAATTTCAGCATTGTTCTGTGTTAGAATAATTTGGAAGTACAGTGGTACCTCAGGTTACATTCGCTTCAGGTTACAGACTCCGCTAACCCAGAAATAGTGCTTCAGGTTAAGAACTTTGCTTCAGGATGAGAATAGAAATTGTGCTCCGGCGGCATGGCAGCAGCAGGAGGCCCCATTAGCTAAAGTGGTGCTTCAGGTTAAGAACAGTTTCATGTTAAGAACGGACCTCCGGAACGAATTAAGTACTTAACCTGAGCTACCACTGTATGGTCACCAGGCCTTAAAAAGTCCCATATCCCTGGTATCCAAGGCTTTTTTTAGCCAGAACTCACCAGAACTCAGTTCCAGCACCACTCCATTGGGTGCCATCACTATTATAAGAGAACATGGGAGGCCTTCATGGTGAGTTCTGGCACCTCTTTTTCTAGAAAAATAGCACTGCTGGTATCAAATTGCAACCAAAAATTCTTTAAATGAAAAACAGGCATGGATTAGAAAGAACATCTTTGTTTCTTTTAAATGTAGTGCACCCACAGTTTTTCTCCACAACTGATTCCATAACAGTTAAGAATAATAGAGTTGCCTTTTTGTCCTACAGGAATTCATTTCTGAAAACTGCCACCATGCTTCTCCACTTCTCAAGAGATGTCTTAAAAACTGCATGCCTCAATCTTCAAGGTTCCCAAGTACATCAGCGTTTGAGAATCGTGAGAAAGCATTTGAGCACGAGCGCAACTCATCACAGCCGAAGGAGAGTGGTTGTCACAGGCATTGGGTTGGTGTCGCCCCTGGGCGTCGGAACGCAACTTGTGTGGAACAACCTTCTCCAGGGAAATTGTGGGGTCGTTGCTCTTGAAGGGGAGGAATATTCGGCCGTCCCATGTAAAATAGCCGCCTGTGTGCCGAAGGGGGTTAGCGAGGGCCAATTCCACAGAGAAAGCTTTGTGTCGAAATCAGAGAGCAAGGCCATGTCATCTGCCACCATCATGGCCATAGCTGCAGCCGACTTAGCAATAAAAGACTCTGGGTGGCATCCGCAATCTGAACTGGACCATTTGAATGCTGGTGTGGCAATAGGGATGGGAATGGTTCCGCTGGAAGACATTTCTGACACGGCCTCCATGTTCACAACAAAGGGTTACAACAAAGTCAGCCCGTTCTTTGTTCCAAAGATCTTGGTCAATATGGCGGCAGGTCATATTAGCATCAGATACCAGCTGAAAGGACCCAACCATGCTGTATCCACAGCCTGTACCACAGGAACACATGCTGTTGGAGACGCCTTTCGATTTGTAGCCTACGGTGATGCTGATGTGATGTTGGCTGGGGGGACAGAGGCTTGCATTAGCCCCTTGTCTCTAGCTGGGTTTGCCAGAGCTCGGGCTCTGGCCACTAGCTTTAACTCAAGCCCCCAGCTGGCTTGCCGGCCATTCCACCCGCTGAGGGAGGGATTTGTCATGGGAGAAGGTGCCGCCGTTTTGGTTTTGGAAGAATATGAGCACGCTGCACGGAGAGGAGCTAAACTGTACGCAGAAATTTTGGGCTACGGACTCTCAGGTGACGCTTGCCACATAACAGCCCCTAATCCAAATGGGGATGGTGCCATCAGGTAAAAACCACATTTAAATAATTGTAAAGTTGTTTTCTATATTGGGAATAAATCCATACATTAGAAATTCCCTAATGTTTAATACTTATTTTTGAACTTCCCAGCCCAGTCTGGAAGCTGTCATATACTGAGTCAGACTGGCTTATCGAGCTCCACATTTACTGGTATTGACTGCTGTCCAGGGTTTCAGGCAGCAGTCTCTCCAAGCCCTACATTGAAATGTTGGAAATTGAACATAGGACCGTTTGTACACAAAGCTTGTGCTCTAGCACTCAGCCATGGCTCTGCAGTGTACTCTGAATTCTGTGACATGTTAACAACAACAACAATTCATTATTTATACCCCGCCCATCTGGCTGGGTTTCCCCAACCACTCTGGGCGGCTCCCAACAGAATATTAAAAATACAATAAAAGATCAAAGATTCAAAACTTCCCTGTACAGGGCTGCCTTCAGATGTCTTCTGAAAGTCAGATAGTTGTTTATTTCCTTGACATCTGATGGGAGGGCATTTCACAGGGCAGGCACCACTACCGAGAAGGCCCTCTGCCTGGTTCCTTGTAACCTCAGTTCTTGCAGTGAAGGCCTCAGTGTCTGGACTGAACGATGGGGATGGAGACGCTCCTTCAGGTATCCTGGGCTGAGGCCGTTTGGGTTTTAAAGGTCAGCAACAACACTTTGAATTGTGCTTGGAAACGTACTGGGAGCCAATGTAGGTCTTTCAGGACCAGTGTTATATGGTCTTGGCAGCCACTCCCAATCACCAGTCTAGCTGCCGCATTCTGGATTAGTTGTAGTTTCCAGGTCACCTTCAAAGGTAGCCCCACGTAGAGCGCATTGCAGTAGTCCAAGCGGGAGATAACTAGAGCATGCATCACTCTGCCACCAGATGTCTTCTAAAAGTCAGATAGTTGTTTATTTCCTTGACACCTGGTGGGAGGGCGTTCCATAGAGCGGGCGCCACTACCGAGAAGGCCCTCTGCCTCATTCCCTGTAACATCACTTCAGTTATATAACATCAAAATATAACATCAGTTATATTTTGTCTGTCATAGATATTATTACTTGTTTGGGACCCTCAATTTATTTTTGGGCGCTCCTCTGCCCCACCTGCAAAAGAGTATACAAAATTGTATGTGGCATAAAGCATATGCAAATTTTATGCAAATTTCTGCCTTCTCCTTTGTGTGCAGCAAGGGCCTCAATCTATATACAATATACCAGGCCCAGAAAATCTTGTTGGCACACCTGGCCAAACCATTTTCTCTCATTCAATCCTGCCTTGAAGGCAATTGTGAGAATTAAGTTAGAAAAGAATTGTGAAGCACTTTGTATCTGTTCAGTAGTCTTCTAGAAATGATTAATAATATTGCAGAAGTAAAATCAATCTCTCTTACCCATTTTGAATGGCAAAGGACATAGGACAATGTTTACCTACATTAATTAGATATGCTTGTTCAGTTTCAAAGAGACATGGCTGCTACTAGTGTTTGTGGAAATATTATTTCCTTTTAAAGATGGCAAGTAACACAGCAGAACATTCAAGATAATTAATGCCTTCGGCTCATTAGGACTGAATTTTCCACTTCGGCATTAGCTTGGCCATAGATTCTATGGAATATTTCAATTAACATGACCTAACATGCAAGACAAATGCATTTATCCCTGCCTTAAGGATGTATCCTATGGAATTGATTCTTACTCATTTTCATCTGCTGAGGCTGCATGTTGAATACAGAATGGTGATCTTGTGAAGTTGCATGATGGATGAATGCATGATTGTAGTTTTAGGGTTTAATCGCTTTCGTGCACAGTGGTTGCATTCACATGCAACACTAAACCGTGGTTTGGCGGCACATGGATGACCCTCCATGAATCTAAGCAGAGGGATGAGGTCATGCACTCCTCCTCCTACACAGTTGGGAGGAGGGCTTGCGCCAAGTTTAGTTTACTTTCAAAGAATCTTGGCTGAGTATTGTGTGGGAACTGATTAAATCTGCAAGCCACCTTCCTTGCCCCAACCTCCAGCCCCGGCAGCCTTTCCCAGACCATGACTTCGTGAACAGCAGAAGCAGCTGGGAGGAGAGGAGTTCAGGGATAGGCTTTTTTTGTTTTTTTAAAAATAATTTTAGGTTGTGTGTCCTTGTTTCTTAATTTAATCCTTTTGCATTGTTTTGTATGATTTGTGGTGTTTTATGTACAGTGGTACCTCGGGTTATATACGCTTCAGGTTACAGACGCTTCAGGTTACAGACTTCACTAACCCAGAAATAGTACCTCGGGTTAAGAACTTTGCTTCAGGATGAGAACAGAAATCGTGCTCCAGCGGTGCGGCGGCAGTGGGAGGCCCTATTAGCTAAAGTGTTGCTTCAGTTTAAGAACAGTTTCAGGTTAAGAACGGACCTCCAGAACGAATTAAGTACGTAACCAGAGGTACCACTGTATTGTGATTTGCTGCTATTTTTATCGATTATGGATGAGTAATTCTTTATTGTAATTAATAAGTGTAAACTGTTTAATTATTACTTGCTGATGTTTATTTTTAGTGTGTACTATTGGATTCTAATGTATTATTGCATACTGCTTTATTTGGTATAAGTTGTTTATTTTAAAGGTATTGTGACTTTTTAAACAGGATCTGATTGTTACTATTAATGTTTGATGTTTTATTATTATTTTGGTGTGTGTTGGAAGCCGCCCAGAGTGGCTGGGGCAACCCAGCCAGATGGGCGAGGTATAAATTAATATAATAATAATAATAATAATAATAATAATAATAATAATAATAGTTAGACAGTGGCTTATTTAGAAACAGACCAGTTTGCTGTAAACTGGGATCCCTGGTTCATAGGTAAGGTTTTTTGAAAGCAAAGCTAAACTTGACAGAAATGCTACTTCCAGCCACACTAGAATAAGAGAGAAGGCAAAAGAATGTTTGAACTCGATGCTTGGTTAGGTTTGTAGAGACCCTTATGCGTGCTGCTAAACCATGGCTTAGTATTCCATCAGGCTATGAACTTAAGTAACAAAAATCTCTTTCTTTTTCATTCTTCTCCCCTAGATGCATGTCAGCAGCAATGAAAGATGCTGGAATTTGCCCTGAAGATGTAACATACATCAACGCTCACGCCACCTCCACTCCACTAGGAGACGCCGCAGAGAATCAGGCTATTAAAGGACTCTTCAAAGAACACGCATATTCTCTTGTAGTTTCCTCAACAAAGGGAGCAACGGGCCATCTTTTGGGTGCTGCAGGAGCTATTGAGGCAGCTTTCACCGCTTTGAGTTGTTACCATGGAATTTTACCACCTACACTAAATCTAGATCAGACGGAAGCACCGTTTGACCTCAATTATGTTCCACTAGTACCCCAAGAATGGAGAAGTGAAAAGCGGCGTATTGCTCTCAGTAATTCTTTTGGCTTTGGTGGAACTAATGCAACACTGTGTTTTGCTAATGTTTAGCTTTACTGTCCATGAATGTATTATTTTTTTTAAAAAAAGATGATCTGTTAATGGCCTGAAAAATGTGTAGCAATGCAAACCTCTGTGTGTGTCTCCCCACTTGTCCCCACCCCAATTCATTCCTTTTTTCACTTTTATTCCTTTTAAAGTTTATACTCAAACAAACAGTAATGTGCATTTATAACGTTTAGGCTGAGGGCATCTTTTCATAAATATTTAAGAGTTTTGCTCCATATCTGCAAGCAGAAGGAAATCACAATTCGTAACAGCTTCCTGCCCCAGGAAATGGGGGCATCCACATTTATCAAATGGGAAGCAGTATGGGTTTGTTGCTCAGTTATAGTGCCAAACCATAATTTAGAATTATATTGACCCCAGACTCGCCTTCCCTCCCTTTCTAGGCTGATATTCCCTCCGGAGCTTTCTTTGTAGCAAACCATAGCTTGCTGTTCAAAGAGGCAAGCTACGCTTTGCACTTCCCTGCAAACTAGGATCACAAACCAGAACCAAACCCTGGTTTGGGACAAAGCCCAAGGCTTCTTGGGACTTACTCATATAAATGCCAAGCTACGTTTTGCTGTTATTATTGGTATTTTTTGTTGGTATTATTCATTTATAAAACACCCAAAGTTTCCTAGGCACTATACAAACACTCCAGAATAATAAAGCTCTTCTCTGTGGGATTACAGTTTAAGCAGAGGCAACACAAAAGGAAAAAAAGGGGGGGAGGAAGTGGAAAGAAAGCAAGAACCTTACATAATTGTCATTATGATGACTGGGGTAAATGGTGACAGCTCTGGGAGGTGGGGGTCCAAATGGCAACTGGTTTCTCAGCCAAATTAATGGAGCGGGTTGTGCTGTAGCAAGGTGGGATAGCTCCTAATAGATGGCAGCTTAGGGAGATGAGGAGCCAAATGGCAGCAAGACTCTTAGAATCTTATCAGTCTTGAGGAGCTCTTAGTGAGAAGGTATAAGCCTTTTCTTCCAAAGTGACCTAGAAAGTCCAGTCATTCCTGGACTTCACTGTATGAAGGTGAGTAAAGGTGGAACACAAGACTATTCATGAGCATTGCCCCCCCCCGACTTGTCCTCCTTGCACTGGCGTAAAACCTTTTGGACGCAAACATTGCTTCAAGTTGAGTGGAGTGCTGCCATCAAAAGCCCTGGATGGAGGGATAGTTTCTCCAAAGAGAGAGAGCCAGTGTGGTGTAGTGGTTAAGAGTGGTGGACTCATAATCTGGTGAACCGGGTTCGCGTCCCCGCTCCTCCACATGCAGCTGCTGGGTGACCTTGGGCTAGTCACACTTCTTTGAAGTTTCTCAGCCTCACTCACCTCACAGAGTGTTTGTTGTGGGGGAGGAAGGGAAAGGCGAAAGTTGGCCACCTTGAGACTCCTTCAGGTAGTGATAAAGCGGGATATCAAATCCAAACTCCTCCTCCTCCTCCTCTTCTTCTTCTTCTTCAAACAAGCAAGGGTCCTTTGAATCATTAAAATGTTTTCTTTTGCAAAGTATTGAAGCTGGGAGCTCTCCACCATATACTGTCTACATAATTCGGCAGATGATTACACAGCACAGTTCAAAATGCATTCGCTGCTCTCATTTTGACAGCGACATTAAAAGAATAATAAAGAAATCCTCAATAAATTTCATATTGAAAAACATTACAGTGGAAGCATGTCTCAGTGAAATGGGGGGGGGGGGAATTATTTGTTTCAACTATTTGGAGTTAGTGCATCTAAAGCATAGACAATATTTACCCAAAAAGCTGCGTCTTTCATAACATCAAAGAAATGTATATAGGTCATATGCTTTCTCCCAAAAAACCTACCTTCACACTGAAAGCAGACGATTTCTTTTAGGAAGAGTGCTGTTTATGTCCTACTCAAAGTTATGTAAAGAGTATTTACATGTCTTCATCTTTGTAACCTTATTTGGAGCAGGGATGAACATGCTAGTTCTAGGCTCTCACCCTGCAACCCTTGGAGGGCCACTGTGTGAAACGGGGGTTATAAAATGTGCAAGGAGCATTCACAACTACAGAAGGCTTCCTTTTTCACAAGAGCACCCTCCCTTGAGTCGGGGAGCAATGAGGACCACGAGAGGGGACAGACCTAGCATGCTGGTCTCTGGAGACACATGTCTGCAGAACGCTAAAAGGAAGGCCTGAATTACTTGCAGCTCAAATGTAGCTCTTTGGAATTTGCTTTCAAGTAATGCATTAATATTTAGAGGTGGAGATGGTGGTCAGACTTGAGGCAACTAGATCGCCGCCGGGAATCCAATTATTAAAATACTCTCTTCTGTCAAATTAGATGCATGAAAGTGTGGGAAGCAAATTCAAAGCGCACACCAAAACCGCTATTTCCTGTGCTCTAAGGTGAGTGGCACTGTGGGTTAAACTAAAGAGCCTAGGAGTTGCCAATCAGAAGGTTGGCAGTTCGAATTCCCGCGACGGGGTGAGCTCCCGTTGCTCGGTCCCAGCTCCTGCCAACCTAGCAGTTCGAAAGCACATCAAAATGCAAAGTAGATAAATAGGTACCGCTCTGGCGGGAAGGTAAACAGTGTTTCCATGCACTGCTCTGGTTCGCCAGAAGTGGCTTAGTCATGCTGGCCACGTGACCCAGAAGCTGTACGCCGGTTCCCTCGGCCAATAAAGCGAGATGAGCGCCGCAACCCCAGAGTCAGCCACGACTGGACCTAATGGTCAGGGGTCCCGTTACCTTTACCTAAGGTGAGTTGAGGAGTGCTTCTCCAGAAGGGAAAGGATAATTGCATGCAACAGCACTCAATGCATAAAGAAAAACTGTTGTTTTATGGAGTGGGAGGAAGATTTGAACATTATTATAGATTTGGGCGTGAGCTTGCCAAAGACTGCAGTTAGTTCTTCCTGGTTTGGAGAAGTCAATCCCAACTCCCTGGAGGTCTTTCTGGGCAATTTTGTTCTAGGTGCAAGCATGCATTAGTGTCACCATTGAGATCTGCCAATGGTAGTAATGCTTAGGGGCTTTTTACAAAGGCTTAGAACTCCGGGTTCCCTCCCAACCCCACAGTGACTCCACACAAGCTGTCTAGAAGGTCTGACCCTGAGCTACTTACAAGATGAAGCTTCTCTTCTTTTGATCTCTTGTGATGCTTTTTCAGACTTATTTCCTGAGGTCCAGCGCCGAGGGCCTTCTGCGGGAAGTGATGTTACAGGGAACCAGGCAGAGGGCCTTCTCAGTAGTGGCGCCCACCCTGTGGAATGCTCTCCCATCAGATATCAAGGAAACAAACAACTATCTGACTTTTAGAAGACATCTGAAAGCAACCCTGTACAGGGAAGTTTTTAATGTTTAATGTTTTATGGCGTTTCCGTGCGCTGCTCTGGTTCGCCAGAAGCAGCTTAGTCATGCTGGCCACATGACCCGGAAGCTGTACGCCGGCTCCCTCGGCCAGTAAAGCGAGATGAGCACTGCAACCCCAGAGTCGGCCACGACTGGACATAATGGTCAGGGGTCCCTTTACCTTTAAGGGACACGGGTGGCGCTGTGGGTTAAACCACAGAGCCTAGGACTTGCTAATCAGAAGGTCGGTGGTTCGAATCCCCGTGACGGGGTGAGCTCCTGTTGCTCGGTCCCTGCTCCTGCCAACCTAGCAGTTCGAAAGCATGTCAAAGTGCAAGTAGATAAATAGGAACCGCTCCGGCGGGAAGGTAAACGGCATTTCCGTGTGCTGCTCTGGTTTGCCAGAAGCAGCTTAGTCATGCTGGCCACATGAGCCGGAAGCTGTACGCCAGTTCCTTTGGCCAATAAAGCGAGATGAGCGCCGCAACCCCAGAGTCGATCACGACTGGACCTAATGGTCAGGGCTCCCTTTACCTTTAATATTCTGTTGGGGGCCACCCAGATGGGTGGGGTATAAATAACAATTTATTATTATTATTACTACTACTACTACTACTACTACTACTACTACTACTATTGTAGTTCCATACTGGGGAAGGCTTACTTTGTTATGTGCCTGCTGCATAGCTGTTACAGCCACGAGAGCCCTGTTTTCTCTCAATGCCAACCTTAATCTATGCAAAAAAAAAATTCTCAAATTCCAAGTGTTGAACATAAGTTATGGATACTGTAGGTCTCTTATCTGCTGATCTTAGGCGGGAAATATTACTTCCAGAGCAAGACCAGGCATGGTATTCTAGGTGGATGGGATGATTTACCTGAAGGCTTGTCTCCACCCCCCACATTATCCAGCCTGACACTGAGGTCCAGCTCTGAGGGCCTTCACTACAAGAAGTGAAGTTACAGGGAACCAGGCAGAAGGCCTTCTTGGTAGTGGTGCCTGACTTGTGGAAAGCCCTCCCATCAGATGTCAAGGAAACAAACAACTACCTGACTTTTAGGAGACATCTGAAGGCAACCCTGTACAGGGAAGTTTTTAATGGTTGATGTTTTATTCTGTTTTTAATATTTTGCTGGAAGCCGCCCAGAGTGGCGGGGGCAACCCAGCCGGATGGGCAGGGTACAAATAATAAATTATTATTATTTCCTCCTGAATGTGACATATGGCCTTTTGGTCTAGTCAACATGATATCCTACAAATGTTGGGACTCCAGCTCCAACTGTCCAATTAGTCATGCTGGTTGGAATTGTTTGTAGTACAACATCTGAATGTTGGTTACCCCAGAAAAAGGCAGACATTGGGTGGATTCAGAAGAAGAGCTAAGATGATGAAGCCAAATGATTGGTATTTTTCTGAGATGTGACAAGATGAGCAATAATCGCCTCCTAGGATTCCTTTAAATGTGGGATGTGATATTCCAGAAGTCATTGGGTGTGTGTGTTAAAGCTAAGAATTAATTTTGTTGCTACTGGAAATGATGACTAAGGCTAACCCCACTTACCAGGGAGTAAGACCCACTGAATGTATTAGGAATTGCTTCTGAGTAGACAATGGTTACGACTGGGCTGTAAGTTTCCAACAAATACACAAACACATACACACTCCTGAAGGAACTCAGGTATACTGGATTTCAAAAGCAGACACAGCAATAATTGAGTTTTTCTTTAATTTTTATATTAAAGACTGGAATTGATTGTGTATGGGATGCTACAAGGATTAACATTACCTTGATTTCTCATCTTCTTCTTCTTTTGAGTTGCTTTAATTGCATAACTGAGCAGCTCCTTCATGCTGCCTGCATACCAAAGGGAATGGATGAGAAAACCATTTCTGTTATAGAAGGATTTAATCTGTTTCAACAGCTCAGCTTGTTAAAGAAGTCTAAGGTAAAGACCCAAGAAAGGATGTATATGGATGGGTCAATTAAATCACATACTAACCCACTTGGAATGTGGTGTCGGCTAACCTTTAGGAGCAAAGAGACAGGGACTGCAGTAGGAAGGACACCAAATCTTTACGCCTTGCCAGTTCTGGTTTGCAGTTTCTATCAACAGCTTTCCAAAGAGCCAGCTTTCTAGACATATGTGCTTTTGGGACCTGCCTGCAAATAAAATACTAAGAAAGAGGCGTCAAATTGACAGCTGTTTGCAAAAACGATAGGAAGACACAACAAGGAAAAAGTAGCTGAGAATATGCACATTTAATGCACAGTTTATGAGCGTTTTAGAGCTCTATAAAGATAATTTGATGTTAAACAGCTGATCATTCAGAAATTCAGTGCTGTCACAGGCTTTTTTTATTTCTGAAGTGGAAAATCACTGATCTCAAATTGCCATTTTAGGGGAAAGCTCTAATTGTAAGGGATATTTACCTACTATTAATAATTGTAGGCAGGGAAAGTTTTTGTTCTGTTTTGCTTTCTGCTTTTCAGCACTGCAATTCTTTTTGGAACTGTAACCCCATTTGCGTTCCAGTACTGTCATGGGTCCTGTGGAGATGCACAGTGTCCAGATCAGGGGAAGTAATAGTACTACTCTATTCTTCCTTGGTCAGAACACACCTGGAATACTGTGCCCAGTTCTGGGCACCACAATTTAAGAAGGATGTTGACAAGCTGGAATGTGTGCGGAGGAGGGCAACTGAGATGAGCAAGGGTCTGGAAACTAAGCCTTATGAGGAACAGTTGAAGGAACTCGGTATGTTTAGCCTGGAAAAGAGGAGACTAAGAGGAGATATGCTCTGGATACCCAGGCTGCTGGCTTTAATCTCAGTCTACCAGCCTTTCTCAACCTGTGGGTCCCCAGATGTTGCTGAACTACAACTCCCATCGCCCCTAACTAGCAAGGCCAGAGCTCAGGGACGATGGGAGTTGTAGTCCAACAACATCTGGTGGCCCACAGGTTGAGAACCTCTTGCAGGTTTGAGATTCTTGACCTAGTCTTGGTTGCCTGTGCTCTTCCTGTGCATTAGAAGGACAGAGTCTAGTTTGGTCTCATTTGCCTACCATTCCTAGTCTCTCTTGCCTGATCACTGCAAACTTGCCTTGAATTTATTATGCTCATAGCTGCAAAAGGACATTTTTATTGGACACTGTTGGAAATCTGGATTTTTAAAAACAAACTTTTTTTTTAAGGTGGTGAGATATTCTAAACCAGTTTCTAGCACAACACTATCTCTGTAGCCCAGCAGAACCCACTCATTTTGGAACATGCATCTTGCTAATTGAGGACCAGTCTTAATCATGTTTGGGTTGCACATAATTTTTTAAAAGATAGATATTGAAAAGCCAGACCCTTATCAGACAAAATAAAAATGACCACACGAGGGCACCAAAAGCATACCAGTGTGGTGGTTTAGTGTGATGGAGAAGCACTAAAAAATAATAATAATAAAAATCTTCCGAACTAAATTAAAACACGTTTCTTTTCACTAGCAGAAAAAAAATAATTATGAAACTGGTTACAGAGAAAGAAGGAGGGCAGGATGGAAGGAATTTTTAATTGGCTATATGCACACATAGTTTCCAACATACCACCTTCGTAGGTTTAGGCAAGCATTAGATACCCAATTTTGGGAGAAGCTTTACAAATCTACTGCTGATCTGTATCAGAATATCATATGAAACTCAAAGAGTATTGTCAGAGTATTAGAAATCTGACATCAGCATTAACAACAGTTCAGAAACTAACATGATAACATTACAAACTCCAGTTCCAGGGTACTCTGTTGCTGAACTAAAGGTGGCTGTTCTTGCAGAAAGAGAACTTCAAAGGGAAAATCCAGAGTGAAAATTCTCATTAACACTCAGAAAAACAAGGTGCAATATATATTGCTCACAGCTTATTTGTTTGAGGATGCAAAGCAAGGAACAGGAGCAGCAATAAAGCACCCCCAAAGTATTCATAAACATCCCATACATGGGTTCAGTATGGGACCATGCATATATTCCTGCTGTATTCCAGCGTGCTTTGGCACGGTTAGGTAGGTGCCTGGGATGAGCAGTGATGGGACCAGGAAGTAACAGCGTCACCTGCAGTTCCTGTGTGAAGATAGAACTGGTATTGTGGTACCCGACCACATGGAAATGGAGACCATGCTGCCATGGCAACAAATGAATGCAGTTTGGCCCCCAAAGTGGAGTGTTCATGGCATTCTCATGTGACTGGAATTATCACACAATAGCCTGATTGTCTGAAGTGTTCATCATACTGTGATTCACTCTTTTAATTTCCTTGCAGGAAGAGCACTTCCAGAAAATCCCTTCCTTTGATCCACATTCATGGCTAAAATGCAGAGAGAATGACAGATTTGCCTATTTTTATATTACTTTCAGGGATCAAATAGCACTATACATTTGCACAGTGTTTTTTTTCTGGGGGGGGGGGTGCAGGGGGACGCATACCCCTAAACATTTTGTGAATCTAAGTTTGGCCTCATGGAGGGGCAGTATTTCAATATGAGTAGGAAAATGAGAGTACCCCTAAACATTTTTTTAGGGGGGGGGGAAAGCACTGCATTTGAGTATCTTCTTATACTGTGCATATTAGGGTGTGTGCGTTGCTGTATAGAAGCAAATATGGTTAATGTGCTACAAAATCTTGATCTTTCTTACAGTACAGTGGATATCAGGTAAATAATTCACTCTGACCGCACATGCATCCTCCCCTAAAACTGTTAACAGAATCTTCAAAACCATAAATATCTCACCATAAAATTGTTGGCAGGTTGGTGCTTCCACACCCTCCAACTGTCCCACTTTTCCAGGGACAGTCCTGAAATTACGACCGTCTTCCTGGCTTCTGATTTGATCCCGGAATGTCCCTATTTCCCCAGCCAGTAGGGAGGAGGATGTCCCAAGCAGCATCAACAGCTGTGGCTACGGCAGCAAGGGAGCACCCTGTTGCTTCTCCATGGCCACCACCTGTCTCCTCCCTTGGGCAGCTTGTAGTGACTGCTGGAGAGAGGAAGAGGAAGAGGAAGAGAGGCTGCAGCTGCCGAGGCCCAGATTCAGGCTTGAGGAATCCTCTCCCTCCTCCCAATGGCACCAAGAAGCAGGGAGGAAACAGGAAAGTTCTTACTTATGATTTATTCAGCCATCACGGTGAAAGACAAAGAAATCCGGTCATTCCTCAATGATGGTGTTGCTCACACTGAGCTCCTCCCTGCCTTCCCTTCTAGCAACAACACCTGCTTCTACGGCCTCCGCCTGTGGTCTGATGAGGCTTCAGGCACATTCCCATTCTGCAGAGTATACAAACAGCAACAGAAGGACGAGAAATGTATGAGCTACATCGCTACGTTTTATTTTTAACTACGCAGGACAGAAAAGAATGTATATCTGCTCTCTGTGAAAGCAGAGAATCAACTGGACAAAGAAACAGGAAACATCTGTCTCCCGTGAGACTTCCAACAGTCTGGAATGTAAACAGAGTCTTGTGACTCCAAAAACTGCACAGTGGCATAAACAAGAACCTAACATGGTCAACTGTAGTTGTGCTGACACTGGAGAGACCTGTCAGGAGTAAGTATGGACCAATGGTACCAAATAGTATGGGAAACAGCTTTATTAGAAAAACTAACCAATAAAGTGAGACTGACACGGGGACAAATGGAAGAAGACGCCTTCACCCCAGTTTGGTTCCCCTTTATCACATACACAGTCCAACAAGACAACGACAAGAATCCAACAACAGCATATGAATCAATCTGGCGAACCTGATTCAAAAAACACCCACCCACCCCCTGCTCACACATGAAAACAAAGTTTACCACAGCCAGTCACAAACAAACAACCACACCCTAGCCTAGGCCAACCCCAACCTCTCTCATCACCAAAGGGATACAAGCAAATTGTAAAGGGAACCTGCACAAGCGGCGCTGACACAAAACCCCACATATACACTAAGCAGAATAGAAGCATTGCCACCCCACCCCACCCCACCCCACTCACCATTCCCCCTCCACCTCCTTCCCCCTTTTCTTCCTAATGTAACACCAATGTCTCAACAAATGAAACTGATCCGTAGAAAATGTAACTGGGGAAAAAGAGACATTGCACATACTTTTGTAAACCAAGAAATCTTTAATAACAATATGTTTAGAAACAAAAAACTGTTGCTGTGCCCTTTGTTTTTGCCCCCTTAACGAAAGTCGCATTTTGGGAGAAGGGGGGTTGGTTATGCTGTCCAGTGACGTGTCAGCTAGCTGCTCTGCCTCCCCTCCTCTTTCTCCTAACACCTCATAACTCTGCTGTTCGCCTCTGTCTGAGCTGTTATCTTCCTCAAAGCCTTGCTGTAATTCGAGACTGCCTTCCTCTTCTCTGGAAGCTACAGGAGAAGCGGGGGCTGATATCCACCACTCCTCCTCCTCTTCAGTCCAGTCCCTGTCACCTAGCTCCACATGATGCGCTGGCTCTGAGCAGGGCTGGATTTATGTTTGATGAGGCCCTAAGCTACTGATGGTAATGGGGCCCTTTATATGTCTAGCTATCCTTTGTCAACAACAAATTGTCACTGTTTTTTTTGTGTTGAATATATGCTATATGGTGATTTATGGACCTAATAGGTATCTAAAGCCATTTGCACATGTTGCCATGCAACTAGTCCATGCAGAATATAGGCACCCTATATATAGAAATGAGCAAACCAGTGATATTTTAGGGAGCAAGCAGGGCTCATTACTTACACCATAGGAGCCTACACAACACAAACACAGTTGCTGTATGTAGGTTTTATTCTATTTGTTTTTTATCTTATATTTTGGAAATGTACATCCTGTTTCTTTCCCTTTAAATTTTTTTGGGGGCCCTCAAGAGAGTGGGGCCCTAAGCTATAGCTTGTTTAGCTTATACATAAATCTGGCACTGGCTCTGAGGGGCAGGCAGAAGGCAGAGCTGCCCTAGGCGGGAACAAAGGGAAAACAGAGTGGAGCACAAGGAGTCAAACCAATGCTTTAAGTGTCCAAGTCTAATCTTGATGCTAGTTGTAGCTCCAAACATCTGGACGGCACAACATTGGCAAAGGCCGGCATATACTCTAGTCCTATCACAGATTCTAGACTTCTTATTTTATCTCTCTTCTCCAGTTCATGCACTTTTAAAAAAATGCTAATCTAAAGATCAGACTGTGGAGAAATTATGTGTTCACAGCTTTCACTTTCTCCTTCTTCGCTGATTATTTTCCTCTTTGTTCTGTCCTCCTCCCTTCCTGCAGTTTGATTGTAGCCTTTCGTTATCAGCAGTGCCAGATTCTTTCTCTTAATAAGCCTCTGATTTCCCAACATCCCATGTTTCCTCTGTCTAAAGTTGTTAGAAGGCACTTTTTCTGTTTTTCTGGGTTGTTGTTTTTTTAAAAGAGCTTGACTTCTATAACAGAGAAAAAAAGCTCACAAGAACGTGAGCATTGGTTCTGCTGAAATAAAATTTAAAGCCTCTGGTGTGAGATAATGGGGCGTTTCTTTAAGCCAAGGAACAATCTCTTGCTAAAAACTGAACCCAAAAATGATTTCTAATCAGGGCAATGCAGGACAAAGCACAAAATATAATTCACACTAAAAACACTCAATACCTCCCAACAACAACCCCACAAAGAAGTCAGCATAAAACACAGCAGCAAAAAATAAATAAAACAAACCACCATGAAACTAGCATTAAACAAAGCAAGGGGGAACTTAGTTTGAAAATTAAAGCACCTGACACAATGTGATTAAAACATTTGGGAGAACCGGTAACTCAATATAACGCAATATAAGTCCCAGCTGAGCTTCTCTGAGGACAGCATTCCACAAACGGATTACTACCACCAAAAATGCTTTTCTGCCTGCCTGCCCACCACACTTCGTCAAGTGACGGACCCTGGAGAAGACTCTCCAAGGAAGATCTCCATTCTCATAGTAGGACAATGCTGATTGGTTTATTGTACATAAATGGCTGGAAGTTCAAGGCTGGGCTGTCAGTGGTCAACAGGAAGCATCCTGAATGGTCTTCCTTTTAGTATACAGTGGTACCTCAGGTTACATACGCTTCAGGTTACAGACGCTTCAGATTACAGACTCCGCTAACCCAGAAATAGTACCTTGGGTTAAGAACTTTGCTTCAGGATGAGAACAGAAATCGTGCGGCGGCAGCAGGAGGCCCCATTAGCTAAAGTGGTGCTTCAGGTTAAGAACAGTTTCAGGTTAAGAACGGACCTCCAGAACAAATTAAGTACTTAACCTGTACTATTAATGTAATATTCATTCTGCGCAGCTGCATATCATACATGGTATGAATTTATATGTTATGAAACACATTTCCAATTCAGTGTGTTTTGCTGAGAGATGCATTTTTTTTTTTAAAAAAAGGCACTTGTATCTTCTTACTTGTCAGACTAATACTAATAATTGGCCGTTTAAGAAGGAAACAGAAATTGTGTGCTGGGAAATGAAAGGAGTGGGGAAAACATCATCAAAACTTACTTGTTTAGTCATCTTGAAGTTCATATATTTATATTACTTTTCTACTCAAGTAACCCATGTGACTTCATTGGAGGCTTTTAAGCAGAGGTTGGATGGCCATCTGTCATGGATGCTTTAGTTGAGATTCCTGCATTCCAACTCCACAATGCTATGTGCCACTTTTGTTGTAATGGTCATTACTACTACTTTCTGCATTGCTTTCCAGTGTACAAAAAGCTTTATCATCCTGATACATCCTCCCCAAAAATTATTTGAGATAAAATTGGTTGAGGAACAGAGGCTTCCCATTTTCTTTTATATGCACTATTAAAAGGATTTATTATTAGATCCCATCTCAAGATGAAATTATTCATCAGTTATAAGAATCACTATTCATTAGCATTAATGGAGATTCCTCACTGCATTATCGGAAGGGAATTAGTTTGGAGCTGGAATACTTGAACAACATATTCAGAGTCTAACTCTTCATTTATGAACTCCTCTTCAGACAGAGGAGTTAATTCCTTTCCTATTATGTGTTATATACATGACCCAGCTTATACATTCTATCCTATATACCAGGAGTGGAAAGCCTTAGGACAGGGAGCAGTGTGCAGCCCCCAGACCTCTGCCCAGGCTACATCCCTCACCGGCCATGCTTCATGTCCTCTTTGAGTGTTTTGGCCTAACTGGAATATGTCCTTGAACTCTCATAATGCCTTTTGTTTGCCTGGATGCTCTGCCCAGTTTTGCCTCGGGCCTTGCCCCATTGGAAGCTGTTGGATGAATAAAAACGGGCTCTTGTATTGAAATAAAAATGCTCCAGTCCAAAATGCTCCAGTCCAAAAATATGGTTCAAAAGCTTTACTTGCAGAACTTAACTTCAAAACAACTTAAAACAATAAAAGTTTCATTCAGTTAGATGCATAATTTCTTATACGAGTCCCAGCATAAGGCATAGTATCTTAGATTACAAATATCTTGCATCCTGAGTTAAATTCAAAGCTCCATCTCTTTTCCATTGCAGCCTCCATTAGCCCCAGGATGTTTGTTGGAGAGAGAGATTCACACGTCCATTCTTTTCAGTAGCTTGGAACAAAGAGATACCCCTACCCAAGACGGATGCCTCCAGATTAGCATATTCGCAGAGCTGTAATCCAATCCTTTTCATATGACTAGTTGAACACCTTGTGACTGAGCCACAGAGATACAGCCTCACTCAATGATTAACCTGTTAGACTCTTCTTCAGCTTCCAATGGAAATTTGCAGCCCTGTTTCACAGTACAATACAGGCACATTATTAAATTTTCCATTTCAATGTACATTAAAGAATTATACTTAACATGCCCACCACTGACATGTGACCCTTGGAAGTTTGCCCAGAAAGGAATGTGTTCCTCAAGCAGAAAAATGTCTCCCCCCCTTTTATATACAGTGGTACCTCGGGTTAAGTACTTAATTCGTTCTGGAGGTCCGTAATTAACCTGAAACTGATCTTAACCTGAAGCACCACTTTAGCTAATGGGGCCTCCTGCTGCCGCCGCGCCGCCGGAGCACAATTTCTGTTCTCATCCTGAAGCAAAGTTCTTAACCTGAAGCACTATTTCTGGGTTAGCGGAGTCTGTAACCCGAAGCGTATGTAACCCAAGGTACCACTGTACTATGAGTGAACTGGTTCTCCAAGTGTCATTCCGTATATTGCCATCCATGCACTTGAGGGAGGTATCAGCTAGGCTCAGGAGAAATTAAGATTTACAGAAGTATCAAAAAAGTGTGGGGGGGATATCCTGGAAGAGGGTGGAACCCTGAAAAGGAGCACCTTACATTTCAACATTTTGTTGCTTGCTGTCTGTAATTCCTCACATAGTCCTAGAGGATGAGGGACCATTTGGGGTGAAATTATGTGTATATCATGGCGCATCTTGCTTCCAAATTGCTTCGGGGGAGCAGGTAATCCCACCAGCTTGGTGGAAACATACATACATTAAACACGGTGTGGATTTATTCAAAAGCTCTGGATCAAGCCTGTTTCCTGGGAAGTGTACCAATTATGCAGATGTAAGATGCTTCAGGGTGCTTATTAAACCCATTCCTATGCATTTCTAGAATAAAAATATATTTTAAAAATCTGCGCTTTGATACCAGATGAGTGCTGCCGCAGAAAGCCACAAATAGAAATTTGTGTTCCATATCCCGTATCTCAAAGGATTTTCACAACTACCTCAAGGGCCATTCTGCAGCCAGATCTCCTGCTGCGGAATTGACTTCTGAAGCAGCCAGCTGTAGGCCCTGCTGGGCTTCTGCTGCCTCTCACAGACTCTGGCAGCAAATGCAGGAGGTGATGAGGAAAGCACAAATATTAGAGGCTTTTCCCCTGCCCTAGTCTTCAGATGTTCAGCTACGTAACCAGCAGGCCTCTTGGTTCCACGGAGGCTCCAGGCAATGATTCTCGCTTGATTGCTTACTGTACCTGCCAATCTCCCCTTGACAAACAGTTCTTTTTGTCCTTCAGGCCAGGAGATAAGGTCAGATTTGGGCATTGGAGGGCATTCCAGGGAGGCCACCATAGGTCTCCAGCACGTGCACTGCCCACTCTGGAGAAATACACAGCCACCTTCTCAAAAGGGAAAGGAACCTGAGCTGGCTGCATAATCACTTTGTCGCAGAGAGAACCCAGAACATCTTTCCTGCTGCCTTTGAAACTGTAACTGTTATGTACTGAAGTTCTCAGCCTGGGCCAGCAGGGGGATACTGTAGATAGTTTTCACTCAGGTCCACATATGCAAATAAGGAATTGAACGTGATTGGATAGTTACAGAAAGTTGTTTCTGTTGCTTTGTGGTTGAGCTCTATATAAGCAGGTTGGCTGAACCCTTCAGCCCAGTTCTGTTCTGGCCTGTGAATAAACAAGAGCTGTTTGAAGAATCGCTGTGTCGTCTGATATGTTCACCCGCAACTTAACAGTAACAGTGGCACGTCAGGTTCCTTTTCAAATATGGAGGCCTATGGCTGTATGGCCGTCCTTCCCACTCCACCTTGGGGAGATGCAATTGCTCCTGGTTTTAATAGCATAAGCATACAAGTAAATGAGACAACAGGAGACCTGTGATTGTATCTCCTAAGCAGTAGGTTTGAGAGTGATCCTGGGGCAACATGCCCACTGGTAGGGCCTCTCCTCAGGTGATGGCCTATTCTGGACTTATCTGGTAGCCACGGGTAACAACAACAACAACAACAACAACAATAGTAATAGTAATAATAATTTATTTATATTCCACCCATCTGGCTGGGTTGCCTCACCACTCTGGGCAACTTAACAGCATATTAAAAACTGTAATACATTATACATTAAAAACCCTAAACAGGGCTACCTTCAGATGTCTCCTAAAAGTCAGACAATTGTTTATTTCCTTGACATCTGATGGGAGGGTGTTCCACAGGGTGGGCGCCACTACTGAGAAGGCCCTTGGTTCTCTGTAACCTCACTTCTCATAGTGAGGGAACCGCCAGAAAGCCCTCAGAGCGGGACCTCAGTGTCCGGGCTGAACGATGAGGGTGGAGACGCTCCTTCAGGCATACAGGGCTGAGGCTGTTTAGGGCTTTAAAGGTCAGCACCAACAGGGTAGCAGCAGCACTCTGGGCAGCACCAGGCAGCTGTGTCTAGCCACCATTTTAGCTCCCCACGGTGTCTCAGAGATGTTACAAAGTTCTCATGAAAATTTTTGTATTAAATTTTACCTCATATGCACATTGTTGAAAACCATTTCCCTGACAGAATTCATTTTTGTATGTTATTTTTACTAGTATATGCTTTCTTATGCACACCCTACCTCAGTTTGTTTGGTCAAAACAAAATAAAAAAATTCCTTCCAGTAGCACCTTAAAGACCAACTGAGTTAGTTCTAGGTATGAGCTTTCGTGTGCATGCACACTTCTTCAGATACACTGTGTATCTGAAGAAGTGTGCATGCACACGAAAGCTCATACCTAGAACTAACTCAGTTGGTCTTTAAGGTGCTACTGGAAGGAATTTTTTTATTTTGTTTTGACCATGGCAGACCAACACGGCTACCTATCTGTAACTCAGTTTGTTTGGGGTTTTTTCATACATTTCCGTACATATTATTTGGTTGGAGACCTGCACTGCAACATGTCGAGAAGGGTGGATTTCAGAGGTTGGCTGTGTTTCTGCTTTGCGTATTGCATCAGGAAATGAGAGTTGGGTAGATTAACCTTTAACTGCAAATTGACTCAAATTTCTGCCCCATTCCAAGCCCTACACCTGGGGTGGGGAGCACAACCACATCCCAACACAGGCCTCTTCCAGGCCCCACATGCCTGTTGTGGGTGGGGCCAGAAGAAAAAGTGGGAAGGACAAATGGATGCTCCCCTTAATGGCCCATCACCCAGGCAATCGCCTCATCAGGCAGCTAATCTGACTTATATTTTAACACTTGCTTCATCCGGGGTTAGAAGGGTCCCAGCATACAGCCTACTTCCCCCTGCCCAAAGATATGCTTGAAAACATGAACCACAAGGGCTGAGTGGAAAGCCAGGGAGCAAACACCCTTGGTAGTTGAAAGCTGGTATATTATTGGCATTTTGAACACTGCACAATGCCCAAACACACAGGATTAACTATATACTATATATGCACTTTGAAGTACTGCCTGGATAATTTATTTCTGAAAGGTAAATGCCAGCCGTAGCTCTCGTCTAAGCCTGAGATAAAAACTCTGAGACTCAGAAAAGTTCAGTAAATGTTGCTAATGGTGCTTGTAAAATCCTTTGTGTTTATTTACCGGCATTACGCAGAATAATATTTGTGAATATGCAAATACCATTTCCAGTTATTTTTCAAGAGTTTTTAAGAGTTTTGGGCCACAGGATGTTGAGGGAGCTTTTTTTGACAAAAACAAAAGAAGACGAAAACATATATAGCAATGAAAATTTTTTTTCTGTGCTATTTCCTCACCACCAGTGGTACCTTCAGGTTACATACGCTTCAGGTTACAGACTCTGCTAACCCAGAAATAGTACCCCGGGTTAAGAACTTTGCTTCAGGATAAGAACAGAAATTGTGCTCCGGCGGCACAGCAGCAGCAGGAGGCCCCATTAGCTAAAGTGGTTGTCAAGGAACTGCCATCAGCTCAGAGGTGAGAGGTGGAAGGGCAGCTGGGTTACAGAGAGCCTCCAAAGATCGTGGGAAGCAGCACTTCCTCAGCGGAGGAAGGAAGCCACGCCTCTAGTGGGGAAGAGATGCAGGGCTTGGAGGATGCAAGGCGGTGCCAGGACACCTTGCCTGAGCAAAGCGGGGGGGGGAGGCAGGTCCCCCTTTAGCCACGCCCTCTCTGCACAGTAGGTTTACGTGCAGAGAGGGGAGGTGTCGGATGGGGGTTATCCCAATGTGCAGAGGATGGTGACCAAGATGATCAAGGGTCTGGAAAGCAAGCCTTATGAGGAATGGTTGAAGGAGCTTGGTATGTTCAGTCTGGAAAGAGGAGACTGAGAGGAGATATGATGGCCATCTTCAAATATCTAAAAGGCTGTCACATGGAAGATGGAGCAAGCTTGTTTTCTCCTGCTCTGGAGGGTAGGACCTGAACCAATGGCTTCGAGTTAAAAGAAAGGAGAGTCCAAGTCAACGTCAGGAATAACTTTGTGGCAGTAAGAGCTGTTGGAAAGTGGAACAGACACCCTCAGGTAGTGTCAGATTCTCCTTCCTTGGAGGACAGATGGTTGGATGGCCATCTGTCATGTACAATCTTGTTGAGATTCATGCATTGCCGAGGGTTGGGACTAGATGACTTTGTGTCCCTTCCAACTCTACGATTCCATGAAAGTAGTATATCCATCCAGACACAAACAGTACTGTCAGGGAACTGCCATCGGAGCCAGAGGAGGAGGGAGGGCTCCAGAGGGATGCCGGAGAGCGTCCCAGGAGGGAGAGAGGCAGCCCATCTGCGGGGGAAGGAAATCAGCGTAGCACCAGTGGAGAAGGGGGGCAGATGGGGGAATTGGCGAGGGGGCTCCATGACTCCTCGCCAGAGACCAGCAGGGAGAGCATGGGTCCTCCGCTGCCCACACCCTCCCTGCGCAGAAGGCTTCCACGCAGGGAGAGTAGGCGGAGACTAGGCGTCAAAGAGCTTCTTTGCTGGAAGAAGTTCAAGAAACGCAAACTGATGGATTCTGCCAGCGACTGAGACAGCCACGGATGAGTGGATGTCCAGACAGAAAGGGTTCACTTTGGCAACCCAGCCAGGTGTGGCGCCGATTTATGCACGAGCAACCCCTAGAACCATTACAAGTACTGAAAGTGGGATTGTGCCCCAATACCATCCTGAGTGCAATCAGGAATGCACAACGACACCTGCAGAGTCCCCCAAAGAAATCCAAGATTCTGACACGATAGATATTGTCTATTTAATTATTTGTTTTAAAAATTATACCCACCGGGGTCCATAACATTGAAGGCACCATTGCTTGATGACACGAGCCATGTTTCTGGTCCATGTGGGGATGCTAATAGTGCCCCCTCAGTGAGAAACCTGGGACATATAGGATTGCCCTGGGACATCCTGAGCCTAAGTTGTTCAGGGCTTCGTACCCTAGTACAAGGATGTTGAACTTGGCCTGGGGGAGGAGGAGTTTAGAGGAGTTTGGATTTGATATCCCACTTTATCGCTACCCGAAGGAGTCTCAAAGCGGCTAACAATCTCCTTTCCCTTCCTCCCCCACAACAAACACTCTGTGAGGTGAGTGAGGCTGAGAGGCTTCAGAGAAGTGTGACTAACCCAAGGTCACCCAGCAGCTGCATGTGGAGGAGCGGGGACGCGAACCCAGTTCACCAGATTACGAGTCCACCGCTCTTAACCACTACACCACACTGGCTCTCCAGTGGTAGCAGATGGGAAACTAGTGAAGTTCTCTTCACACTGGTGTCATGTATGGGCAACATAGGAACTGTTCCCAGTAGTCTGTTCCAATCGTTAGTCTGACTCTGCAGCATTATGTAATAGCTGAAACTAGCTGGACCAGACCCAAGGGCAGTCCCACATACAGCTTGTTGCAGTAATTCAGTCTTGATATAGTCATTAGGCAACACTGGATTTACAGATGGAATCAGGTGGTTCCTGTGTTACCTATTGACCAGCTTCCTGTCTTCTAAATCTTCCACAGCAATCTTATGGGCTTTCAACAATAAGAAAATGACACTTGTTGATGCAAACTGGTTGAGCAGTTTCTGTCAACATGGAAAGACATCGCTAGCTGCATGGAGGACCCTTTCATTTCTAAAACTGCAGTTGGCAATGATCTGTCATACTTCGCTTTCTTGACCTCGCTGTGCTATACCTTCCAAATTGTTTTTTTATGGGCGTCACATAGATCAAACTGATGAAAAACTATCGTCTTCTTTGAGGTCTAACAATTGCCTTCAATAGCACTAGACTTGACGTGATGTGGAATTCTTTGCAATTGTAGTCTTGACCCTGAGGTCATTTAATAATATGATCCGATCTTTCAAGAGTATTCAAATGGCTCTCGGATAGAAGGAGGAGGAAAGGGCCTGTCAAACAGCTCTTGGAATCCTAGATCGTTGTACAAGGTGCTCTGAGCAAGGAGCTTTTGCCATTGAGAACTGGGACCAGATTCATATCTCAGTGCAAATGAATTCTATAGCTATAGAAAAAGCAAAGAAATTATCTACTTGAACTTCTTCCAGAGTGCTTGCTTATTATCTGATTTTAAGATGTAAATAATAATATTAAGTATTTCTTACACTCAGCCCCAGTAATACCAATAATATCACCCCCCCCATTTTTCAACCACAACAGATTCAAATGTTAACTCACCCCTAAGTTTATTTAGGCAATCATTTGATTGTAAAAACATATACCATACTTTGCCATGTATAAGACGCCCCCTATTTTGGGGGGCTAAAAATTAAGAAAATTAAGAAAATGGGGGGGGGGATTGCCGAAAATCACTTACCTGCCTGGCCGACACTAATGGCTGTCCCATCGCTGGCAGAAGCCACCTATTGCCCACCCAATCAACACCACCCCTTGCCACAGGCACCAATAACACACTGCAGACCATCTCCAGCTCGCAGCATTGACCAATCCCACGCCCCCCCCCCCAGGCACTACCCATGTATAAGACAACCCGCTATTCTAAACATAATTAACTCTCCTATTATTCCAACCTTGCCTTCCACAAAATGAGGTGAATGGTTTACCTGTGATATTTAGGTCATATCAAACAATGTCCTCATTTCAGAATAGACTTGAGTCAAGGCTTCTTGAGCAAACCACTTGGAAATGGCCACTCTTGAACCTTCATAGGGGACTTTGGCTGTTTAGAAAGGGTGTGCTCTCATGTTTTAAGGACACAGCTATACAGCTACAAAGAAAACGTTTTAAGCATGTTTTAAGTGCAATATACAATGTGACACTAGATGGCATTGGTGAGCCTTATTGAAAATTCATTTTTTAAAAAAAGACTCTTTAAAATAAAAAGCATTTCCAGAACAGTTTTTATATGTGTGTAGATTCCACCCAAGTCTCACATGGTAGAGAGGGTTTCAGCCTGTTCTTCATGAGGTTGTACACATCCTTAAGGATCATGACTGCAGTGTGGGGTGCTATGAGATCCAGCCCAGCATATGGATGCCAGAATTATTGACTTCCACCAGTACTGGCTTCACCCACTTCTGGAAAAAGATGCCACAATGATTCATGTCCTGGTAACTTCCAGACGACTCTGCATGAGACTGACTTTGAAAGAGATTGCTGTTGTGAATTGCTTTGGGGAAAAGATTCATCAAAAATACTACTAATGCTAACAATACTGCTCAAATCCCCCCCCCAGTGCATCTTTTAGCATCCCACCAACAAGATGAGTTAATGCAGTGTTTCTCAACCTTAGGTCCCCAGCTGTTGTTGGACTTACATCTCCCATCACTCTTGACTACTGGTCTTGCTAGCTAGGGATGATGGGAATTGTAGTCCAGCAACAGCTGGGGACCCAAGGTTGAGAAACACTGAGTTAATGGCTTTGTATTAAATTGCAAAATTCGTTCTAAACTTCCCTGGGGATTATTTTGATCAAAAAGCAGCGTATAAATTTTAAAATTATTAAACCATAATAAATACATTTATTTCTGATCATGGTTCCAAGTCCTGGCGTTGAACTATAAATCCCGAAATGGCCTGGGATCAGGAAATCTGGAAGACTGCTTTCTGTACAGGAAACTGCTTGCTTGCTGAGGTCACCATCTGAGTGTCTCTGCTTCTAGAGCTTGAGTAGGCAGCAACCTGGAACAGGGGTTTTTCTAGAACCCTGTCCTCCAATTTATTTGCTTGCCAGCTTCACTTGTTCCTTTTTTTTATATACCAAATTATATCTGTTCAGATCCAACACATTTTTAATGGGAAATAGCACTGGGATTTCACCCCCAGGGGAAAAATCTGTTTACTTGTTTATCTGTGTATTTATTTTAGCTTTGCTGGATCTGTTTTATATTCTTGACTTGAATTTTTTAAAATCTTATGTTAGCTGCCTTGAAGATTATATACTGCAAAGGCAGGGAAGATTTCAAAAAACAACAACACAGAAAAAGTACATCTCATTAGTCCAACATACCACTCTAAAGGCAAGCCAAATGGTTTTTTTATATTTCAGTTTCAGTAATTTTCCTTTTAGATGGGAAGGATCCGAAGAGAGGTAACACAAGGTGGTTTATGACACACACTGTGGAAACTGTCAGGAGATTTCCAAGCAATGTGTGGATTCCCTGAATGGCCATATCAGCTTTTTCAAATCTAGTGAAATAGGTATTGATTACTTTCCTGAACAGACCTAATTGAATCTGATAACTCAGTACAGATATATTCAGAAGCCTTTTCTACAGACTGCCTTATTACACACAGGTAAGGTATATGCAGCAGCTCAGATTATGAAGAATATGGTTAGACCAACAGATAAGGTGTTGTCCGGTTGTACATTTCTGTTCCTCACACAAAACAAAAGCTTGAGGTTAATAAATGAGCTTGGGACAAATCTCTTCTATTGGCAGTTTGTATTACCAGTCTCCCTACCAATCTGCTTCTTAAGTAAAGAGATACTATCACTGATCTTTGTCTAGAGAAGCATTCCCCAACCATGTGCTCTCCAGATCTTTTGAATGACATGTCCCACCAGCTTCTACCAGCACAGCCAGTAGTCAGGGCTGATGGGAGTTGTAGTCCAAAAATCTAGAGGCTACCAGGCTGAGGAAGCCCGCTCTAGATCAACAACTACAAATGGATGAATGAACAAGGGGGGAATGGTTGCGTTGGCAGTTAACCAGCTTGGTGGGGCAGGGATTTTGGCAATAACAAAGATTCTGATTGTGCAGGACGTTTTGTCCTGGCAAATCAGAGTCGGATTTTGTTGTCTTGACTGTGTGGCTTGGTTCTAACACAGCCCTACTCCCAAATCTCAGCGTCCCCTGTGGAAGATCAAAGAAATGTGAAAACAGGCTCCTGTAAAGGGAGGGATAAAAAGAGCAGAAGTGTTCTACTTCCTTGTCCTCTTTGGCTTAAACCTATGTCGTTTCCCTTGTATTCATTTTCTCTGCTCCTTCCAAGTGGTAGCTCCTTGGGTTGTCTTCTGATGATCATCATTACTTCCTACCTCCTCCTTTCTCCATTTCCCCTGCTGGTTTTCCACACAGTAATAGTGTTCATTCCCTTCCAATCTTAACAGGCAAATTGATCGTCTCATTTCATCCATCTCTTACTCTGCATTGCCCTTCAGGACACCTACGGGACGGACTAGGCTAGCTACCTCACAGCCCTTGAAAATGAAACCTTCCTCCTTCGTTGCCTATTCAATATTTTGAAATAAGTATTATCCTGTTGTTACAATCAAGAGATCCAGATTCTGTGGGTTGCTGTTAAACTTTGGAGGCTCTTTCAAATGCAGGAGCATAATTCGCTGCACAGCTCTGCTGAAAAAAATATGAGTGGTACAAGAGAAAAACGGTTTTTAATAATTCTGGTGGGGCATGTATAGGGGAACTTCCCTGTGGTTTGTGCCCCCCTTCCCTAACTTCAGTTAGAATCCCAATTCATCCAAACATTCTGGACAAGGCTCTTCAATATTATATCAAAAATTGTTAAACAATCTCTCTTCGCAAATCCATCTTTAGTCCTTATCTCATTAAATCTAGATACAGTGGTACCTCGGTTTAAGAACGGTTTCGGTTTAAGAACGGACTTCCGGAACGGATTAAGTTTGTAAACCGAGGTACCACTGTAGTAATTTTACTATTCAACACAAAGATCTAAATTTCTTTTTACTGATTTACTTTTTTTTACTTTTACTTTTTACTAATTTACGTTTTACTGCACATTTGGTGACAGCATATTTTTGGAAATCCCAGGCTGAGCTACCCCTTAAGGTATGGTTCAACAATATCTGGGATGTAGCTAAGAGCAACAAACTGGGCTTGTAGGGTAGCAAAAGGTGCTATAAAGAGAGACAACTTTGTTGAAACCCTGGTCCCTCTTTTTTTCATATGTAAGGGAAGTAGATAGCAAATTTCTCCCACCAATTTCGCAAATATGTCTGTGTAGAGTCTATATTGACCGCTGATACCCTAAGATTATGTAAAATGATGTTATAATCTTAATGCTGTGTTTATTATTCTTTATTTGGACATTATATTAAATTAGATATAATAATAAGAAGAAGAATAAATAGAATCCCATGAGTAGATACCAACAGCTACAAATTTTTGTATCCTATTCTTGTTAAATCTGTTATGTTTCCATCATAATGTTTCCATTGTTTCTGATTCAAAAAGGGAAATATAGAAAAGGAAATAAATCCTATAGTGGCTTAATGTCCAAGGCACCATATTGAAGAATTTCACTGGTGTCTGATTTGCTTAATAAAGCACTCCATTACCATTCTGAGTAAATATTTGCTAATTATCATCTCCAAATGCCCTGTAGCATTAGCACGTATGAAAGTATAAAATGAAGGCAATGCATTTGCATTATAAATAGCACTTTCGTCCAGGTTTTATTTTGTTCTTATGAAGAACCACAATGGCTAGAGGAAGAAAAACGTTATTTAGGCTGCCAAACTATATGGCATGTAAAGCTTAAATCCTGCACCAGTCATTTCCCTGCTCCTGAAAGGTACCTTTCTTTTTTACAGTGTGTGAGAAGCATCGCTTTTCTGACTCTTAATTGATTTAGTGGCTCTGCTGCCATTTGAGCCATGGCTAAGACACAGAAAAGGATAAGAATAGGATTATAAATCACCATGAGGGGATTAGCATTTTATGAATTTAACAAATGGCCTCGTTGCCTCTCCAGAATCTAATTCGCTGGCCAATAAGCCACCCATGGATGGCCCAGCCTATTCATTTCAGCAAAGGAGCACCAGGGGAACATCCCTCCAAAAGCAAAGTAATTTGGCTAGTGCCACCTGAATTGTAATCAAAACAGGTCCTGAAAGACACCGCTAGCTTCTTGGCGGGAGGCACCTTGGAGGCAGAGGATCAAGACGGGGGGGGGGGGGGCCTTTATTGTGCTGCAAATGCACCAGCAGGACCTCTGACCTCCCTGTTGCCTTGCCCCTCACTATTTCAGTGAGCAACACCGACCCACCTGCTGGTGAGGTAGTGTAGCAGTTCTGTCCCATCTGGCAAGCTGCTTCTGAAAGCGAGGCTGCTAAAGCAGTCAAGTCACTCTCCTTGTCAAGTTCATGGCTCCAACCAAGTCTGTTAAGTATCTCTTCTCATGACTAAAGAGTACAGGTATTATTAATAACAATAATAAATTTTATTTATACCCCACCCTCCCCAGCCAGGACTGGGCTCAGGGCGGCTAACAACCAATAATAAAAAAACAAGTTGATTAAAATACAATTTAAAAAACAAGATTAAAATACAACATTAAAACATTAAGATGCAGCCTCTTCGCAGGAGGAGAAAGGAAAAAGAAAGAGGGGGAGGGAATCAAACTGATTCTGTTAAGTTGTGGGTGAACATAACAGACGACACAGCAATTCTTCAAACAGCTCTTGTTTATTCACAGGCCAGAACAGAACTGAACTGAAGGGTTCAGCCAGCCTGCTTATATAGAGCTCCACTAGAACGCAACAGTAACCATTTTCTGTAACTATCCAATAACTGAACGTCACTTTAAATCCCTTATTTGCATATGTGGACCTGAGTGAAAACTATCTACAGTATCCCCCTGCTGGCCCAGGGTGAGAACTTCAGTACATAACACCGCCCCCCTGCCCACGACTCCCCCAAGCCCAGCGAGCGGCAAAGCGGCAAGCAGCAAAGCAGCTACTATGGCTCTCCCCCTTCCCCCGGCTCGCTGTAGGCTTGGGAGTTGCAGGGGGGCATGCTGAATGTCACCCCCCTTCAGCCTGAAGTGGGGTGATATTCGGCTTCACCCCATGCCGAGATCGGCCCCTGGGGAGGATCGTGCACCCGCACCAATTGTCTCTGTGGGCGGGTCGTCCCGTCCTATGGACAGATTGCCCCACCCCCGGGTGCACTGCATTTGTGCCGTTCTGGGTGCCAGAGCACCCAGCTCCGCCACTGGTCCCACAAGCCCACTTGAAAGGCTGTCCAGTAGTAAGACTGTGAAGACTCTTTGGACAGTTACTGGACAGAACCTTTGGACAGTGAAACTAGACAGGCCAATAATCTGATTCAGTATCTGGCAGCATCATGGGTTGTAATCCACTAGAAGTCTGGCTTGTGGATCTGAAGGGTTGAAGATGTGGGGCACCACTTAAATGCTCCTGCAACCAACCCATGGGTTCCAGAATGACTGTGATTGCTGTGTTATTGCTCTAAGTAGCTTTTTAAACAGAGGTTATAGTGGAAAGGATAAAGGTTTTAGAGAATAATCAGAACAATTGGCTATGGGTTTGTTTTAACATACCTAAGATCAATGGTGATAGCACAAAGGCCGCAAAGCTCATACAGATCTTCAAGACAGTGGGTATTTGTCAAAAGGGGAAGCATTTTTCTTGCTTGAATTGTCGCAGCAATCTTCCATTATTTTAGCATGGTATTGATCTTGTTAATTGGTTCCTGCTCATCTCATTATGCACTGAAGAATAAATAGAGCATAATAATAGCCCCATTCTGGCATGAGAAGTTGTCTTTTCATTTGCAAAGCCTGTATTATCATATTTTTGGAGGGTACAGGAGGATTAAGCACTGGCTTCAACAAAGTAGACTTCATATGAGGGAACTGTCTCGCTCAGGCTAAAAGGGGGGGGAATCTTTATTGTAATTTGCAAAAGATTAAATGCATTAACATTATTCCTTGATTAATTCCCTTTAAAAATGTATCGAGCAGAATAAACAGAAAAGGATTAGTTTGGAAAAGCAGGGAGATCTGTAAGATTTGGAATGGAACCAAACTTGCGGAGGGGAAGGAGAAGCCTGCATGTTATGGACTTCATAGATATGGAGAAATAAGGCAGGTTCTCTAGAGTGAATTAGTTGCACTTGGTTCCTATTGATATTAATGAGGCAAGTTAGTCATGACTTCAGCTCAGTCCCATTGATTTCATTGGAAACCAAGTTCAAGTAGCTTAGTCAGTATTCAATCAAATAATGGAATAGTCAGTACCCAGTCAAATAACGGAATTGCTTTTTCTCCAAGGTATCCTAGGCTTTTTACATCAGATAGATTAAAAGTAAAGCAATCTGAGAACTCGCTGTGCTTCCTGTCTTGTAATATGGCAGGATGGGCAAGCTAGTTCATTTATCCTGACTTCAGGTTGTATTCAATGCTCGTCCTATTAAGAGTAGACTTTGAAATTAATGGACTTGACTAACTTAGCTTCATTAATTTCAGTGGGTGTCCTCTTGAGTAGGATTGACCTTGGATACAACTCTTCTGTGTAACCATTTGAAGTCTTCTGACTTCAAGAAACCAAACCTTTTGTAATGAATGTTGCCCATCTGTCTGACTGAATTTAGAGAAAGTCAGATTTTGAGGATCGGAGCCTCGCTTGGACTGGAGAAGGAAAGATGGACAGATCCCCTTATACAGGGATGTTCTGGCTTTTGGGATTTGGATTTGGGTCAGGAGGAGATCGGAGTTGTGGGGGCTTCCAGCTTTGGAGGGATTTTGAAACATGTCCTGAAATATCTTTTGGACTTTAATTTTGACTACGGAGAATGGGCTGACCTGTCGAGAAGGAATAAAGACATTGTTAGGTTGGAGCTTCCCCGAAATCTACTCCTCAGCGCCAAAGGAAGGAAATTAAGAACAAGATCAGCAGAAGATAAAGTAAAGCGTATGTATAGATATGAAGAAGATCCGCAGAAGGGACATGGAAAAGAGTTAAGAGCCTCGGACAGAAGATCACCAGGTTGATGGACCATATGGAATTGACAGAAAGGACTGGCAGAATCCGAGACCAGGGAGAAGAGACGGTGGAAGAAGATTGGAAAAAAAGTTTAAAAGTTATTTATAGAAATATTGTAAAATTAATGAGTGTTATAAAAATGTTGGAATGAAATTACATGGCTTTAGTAGAAATGATATAAGGAGTTAAGTACAAATAAGTTTTATGGTATTAATGGTAAGATAAGGTTAAAATAAATTAAGATAAGAATGGATTTGCTGAAATAATTAATAACTAGAATACAAAAAAGGGAGGTGTGAGGAGGTCGATGAAACAAGTAAATGAAAGACAAAGAAATGGAAAAATTGGATGTGTTTTTAACTGTTTTTGCTTTTATTTTTGTTTTGGATGTATTGTGTTTTTTTGTGTGTATTGTAATGTATTGATTTGTTTTGCTTTTCTTTTTATTTCTTCTTCTTTCTGTAATCTTTAAACTTTTAATAAATATCTTTAAAAAAAAAAAAAAGAATGTTGCCCATCTGTGAGGTATTACTGGCTCTCCAACCTTTGAAGGAACTAGATTTGGTTGTGGGAGTAATCTTAAATATCCAACCGTCTGTAGAAATGAACAAACAATGACTATATTCAAATTGTAATAGTAAACACTACTACAATTAGCCCACGTATCTGTTATGCCGTCCTCCACTAAATTTATACACCAGCAAGGCGAACAAATTTGGACAGATTTAAAACAAATACTACAGTATATTGTGGTATTCATTTCAAGATCAGAGGTTATGGTATGTGGGATTTTAATACCCAGATAGACAGAGATGAGGAACAAAAGAATAAACTGGTTCTTTTAGATAAGGATGATGGAAATATCCCTACACAGACATTCATAGGACAAGTTTGTTAACAAAAATGAGCACATTTCTATTCTATCACAATGTATAAGTAGAGAAATCCTGGCCACAAACACCTGTGGGTATAGCTTTCACTTTGGCACCAGGACAGGAACACAAGCAAATGCCAGTTTTGGGGGGTTGAGTTTCATAAACCTTAAAAGATAAATGGAACTTGAAAATAAACGTAGCATACTGCTTATAATCTGCATACAAATTAGTTGCAAAAATAATAAAACTCAGTTAAACAGTCAAATGTATTATGTTAAACTGTTTCCCTCAAAACTGGGCAATTTATTATAGCAATGAACACTGTAATAGCTCTTAGGAAGTGGATGTTATTATTTTGATGAAGATCAGTCTCCATTGATTCTAGAACGCAATGTTATGTGTACGCAGGCAAAGAATAAAGAATGTATTTTTTCCTACCACTAATGATCTCCAAATACGTTGACTAGGCTTCTATATCAGATTCTTGATTCTAAGCAAATCAAGCACTGTCTGAAGACAACCCTTTTCAATCAGAGTGTGTTGGAGGAGACTGATCAAGAATACCCTTGAAGCCACACCAGCACATTTGATGTACGGTTTGTGGTAGGCAAAATATTTTGAGAAGTGGAATGTGATGACCAACATTGCGTGAGTGCAGTGACACTCCACACAGGGGGAGGAAGCACCAAAGAAACAACTCCACACAAGGAACAACTCTTGTCTTCAACATAGCATCGCACGAACATTATCCATTCCAGTATATATACTGGTATGATTCCTCATCACCCCAAGATGTAACAAATCCCAGTTCAAGGTCAGGAACACGATACTTAATTCACATACCTCAAATCATATATAGATTATATTGATTATTGATTATATTATTATCTCACTTTTGCCTAGAGGAACTGAAGGCAGCATACACAGGTTGCCAAGCGATTGTCAGACACTGTTTGATCTGGGTGCAGTGACCCCATATGATGAACCTTTGAACTATGTATAGGTGATAGCTTCTCGGTAAAGTACTTTAAGACTCTGGATTCACCCCAACCACTCAGGTTAGCCATTGAACTTTTCTGGACAGGAAGGAGTGTGCATGCATTTCCTTTTTTTTTTTTTTTAAATAATTTTTATTGATTTTACAACATAAACAAAAAACAAATAAACATAACACGACTTCCCCGAACCTCCCCTTCACTGCATCCATATTTTAAAATTTTTAGCAATTCTTCATCCCATTTTTATATTTAATTCTCTTTAAAAAAAATTCTGTTTTATAAATTTCAATTTATAGCTGTAATTCTTTGTATCCAATCCCTTGACATCTTAACATTCCGAAATTTTACAACAATTTTTAAGATAGATTTTAAATTTTTTCCAGTCCTCCTCCACTGTCTCTTTCCTCTGGTCACGGATTCTGCCGGTCATCTCTGCCAGTCCCATAAATTCAGTCGCCTTGGTCTGCCATTCTTCCAGAGTAGGTAATTCTTTAGTCTTCCAATACTTCGCCAAAAGGATTCTTGCTGCTGTTGTTGCATACATAAAAAAGGTCCTATCTTTCTTTGGTACCAATTGGCCGACCATGCCCAGGAGAAAAGCCTCCGGTTTCTTTACAAATGTCCACTTAAGGATTTTCTTAATTTCGTTATAGATCATTTCCCAGTAGGCCTTAATCTTTGGGCAGGTCCACCAAAGGTGATAAAAAGTTCCTTCACATTCATTACACTTCCAACAATTGTTATTGGGCAAATGATATATCTTTGCAAGCTTGACTGGGGTCATGTACCACCTATAGATCATTTTCATTATGTTCTCTTTCAGGGCACTGCATGCCGTAAATTTAATACCTGTGGTCCATAACTGCTCCCAGTCAGCAAACATAATATCATGACCAATATCCTGTGCCCACTTAATCATAGCTGATTTAACCGTTTCATCCTGTGTATTCCATTTTAGCAGCAGATTATACATTCTAGACAAATTCTTAGTATTGGGTTCTAGCAATTCTGTTTCTAACTTTGACCTCTCCTTCTGAAATCCTAGTTTTCTGTCCTGCTTAAAAGTTTCATTGATCTGGAAATAATGTAACCAATCTCGGACTTTAGGTTTCAATTTCTCGAAACTCTGTAGTTTCAACTTTTCACCATCATATTCTATAATTTCACAATATTTTGGCCAATCTGTATCCATGTTCAGTCTTTTTACCGCCTTGGCTTCCATTGGTGACAACCACCTAGGGGTTTTACTTTCAAACAAATCTTTATATCGATTCCATACATTATACAATGCTTTCCTAACAATATGGTTTTTAAAATTTCTATGTACCTTTACCTTATCGTACCATAAATATGCATGCCAACCAAAGTTATTATCATAACCTTCCAGGTCCAGAATGTCTGTATTCTCAAGAAGTAGCCATGGTTTCAGCCAGCAAAAAGCTGCTGCTTCATAGTAAAGTTTTAAGTCCGGCAGGGCAAAGCCCCCTCTATCCTTTGCATCAGTTAAAATCTTAAATTTTATTCTGGGTTTTTTGCCCTGCCAGACAAATTTAGATATGTCTTTCTGCCACTTCTTGAAACAGTCCATCTTATCTAGAATTTGCAATGTCTGGAACAGAAACAACAATCTCGGCAATACATTCATCTTGATAACAGCAATTCGGCCTAACAAGGAAAGTCTCAATCTTGACCATATATCAAAATCTTTCTTCACTTCAGCCCAACATTTCTCATAATTATCTTTAAATAGGTTCACATTCTTAGATGTTAAATTCACCCCCAGATATTTTACCTTTTTAGTAATTTCCAAACCAGTTTCTCTTTGAAAACTGTCTTTTTCCCCCACCGTAAGATTTTTTTCCAACACCTTTGTCTTATGTTTATTTAATTTAAAACCTGCTACCTGACCAAATATTTCAATAAGTTCCAAAACTCTTTTTGTACTGGTTTCTGGCTGTTGTAATGTCAAAACTAGATCATCTGCAAATGCTCTTAACTTATAATGTTTAGTTCCGACCTGTATACCTTTAACCAGCTGGTCTCTTCTAATCATATTTAGGAAAACCTCCAGTACCGATATAAACAATAGAGGAGAGATTGGGCATCCCTGTCGTGTCCCTTTCTCTATTGGAATTTCGTCCATAACCATACCATTTACAATTAGTTTGGCCTTTTGCTCAGAGTAAATTGCACTTATACCATTTTCAAAGTTCTTACCTACCCCCATCCCTTGGAGATTCCTCTTCATAAAGCTCCAACAAATATTGTCAAAGGCTTTCTCTGCATCCACAAAAATCAAAACAGCTTTTCTATTTATGTCAGTTTCCAGAAGTTCTAGAATATCTATAATATTCCTCACATTATCTGACAATTGCCTGCCTGGTAGAAAGCCTGTTTGGTCCCTGTGAATCTCCTCTAACAACACTTTTTTGAATCTTTTTGCTAAAATGTCTGCAAAAATTTTATAATCCACATTCAAAAGTGATATAGGGCGATAATTCTTAACTTGATGTTTCTCAGTTTCTGTCTTCGGTATAAGTGAAATGAATGCTTCCTTCCACGATTCGGGAGCCTTTTTCCCTTCCAAAATTTGATTGCAGACTTCTTTCAATGGTTGTATTAACCAATCCTTCAGTACTTTATAATATCTCGCGGTTAGTCCATCTGGTCCTGGTGATTTTCCCAGCTGCATATCCTGAATGGCGCTCTCTATTTCTTGATCTGTAATTTTCTCATTCAAACTCCTTCTATTATTTTCAGAGATTTTTGGTAGGCCGTATTTTCCGATAAATTCTTCTATCTCCTGTTCGTTTTTTGGCCCTTGTTTGTATAATTTCTTGAAGAAACTTTGAAAACAATTGCTTATCTCATTTGGTTTATTAATAAACTTCCCATCTACTTCAAGTGATGTCACTGTATTCAATTTTTGCCTCTTTTTCAGTTGCCAAGACAGTAGCTTCCCACATTTATCTGCGGACTCAAAAGTCTTTTGTCTCATTTGTTTAATTTTCCATTCTATTTCCTGATTCATCAATTCCATATATTGTGTTTGATAGAATTTTATTTCTCTTAATATCTCATGAGATTTAGGCTTAGATCTCAATTTCTTCTCCCCTTCTTTTATTAGGTTCCAAATTTTCTCTTTCTTCTCATTCTGTTTTTTCCTCTTTATTGAATTCTGTTGTATTAGGAAGCCACGCATCACGGCTTTACTTGCATCCCAAATAACTCTTTTTTCGGTGTCTGATCTCATGTTAATCTCGAAGTAGTCTTTAAGTGTTTTTTGGGCCTTTTTACAAATTTCCTCATCTCCAAAGAGGGTGTCATTCATTCTCCATCTAAAGGTTCCAGCTGTTGTCAGTTTCATTTCCATCTTGACAGCATTGTGGTCAGAACAGGTCTTTGGGCAGATTTCTATTTTTTTAACCTTTGATGCCAGATTACTAGAAGTCCATATTTGATCAATTCTAGTCCATGTCATTTTTGCTTCAGAGAAAAAGGTCCCCTCCCTTTCCAGAGGGTTCCTAGTTCTCCAAATGTCAATCAGGTCCATAGTGTCAGTCAGTTCAAAGAAAGTCTTTGGTAGTCTTCCATCATTAGATATTGTTTGTCTTTGGGCCTTGTCCATGTTTGTGGAGACGACTCCATTCATATCACCCATCATTATGATTTTAAAATCCAAAAAGTCCATTAAAGTCTCGTGCAACTTCTTGAAAAATTCAGCCTTCCCCTCGTTTGGTGCATAAACTCCAACAATCAACATCTTTTCTCCATGAATTTGAATTTCCACTGCCAGGTATCTTCCTTGGTCATCCTTAAAAATCAGTTTTGGTTCAAATTTTTCCTTAACATAAATCACAACTCCTCTTTTCTTAACTCTATCTGATGAAATAAATTCTTGTCCTAATCTCTTGTTTATTAAAAGTTTTCTATGTATCCTGGCAATGTGGGTTTCTTGTAGACAGATTACATCTAGATGTTCTTTCTTTAATAGATGAAATACTTGGCCCCTTTTTCGAGGGTGGTTCAAACCATTACAATTCCAGCTGTAGAGTTGCAGAGACATTTTTGTTATTGGGTAGCTCTTCCACCGACTGCACCAAGTTGTTGTTCCTCCTCGGTCGGTGCTCGGTTCAGTCCAAATGATAGATTTGAAATGTCCGGTACTTCCCCCTCACTAACAGTTCCTTTCTGAAGATCCTCTTGATTTCTTTCCAAAAAGAGTTCTTTATCCTGGTTTGTTTTTATTTTAATTTTCTTCCCTTTAAAGTTAAAGGACAGCCCTTGTGGAAATTCCCACCTGAATGGAATATTATTCTGTTTAAGTAGATCAACTAATTCTTTAAATTGAGATCTAACCTCCAAAAAATATTTAGGAATATCCTTGAAAATCTGGATCTGAGAATTTTTAATGACCAAGGCCTTCTGGAAATGTAGGTTCAGTATTTTGTCTCTTTGTTCCTTTGATCCCAGGGTAATTAAACAATCTCTTGGCTTCTTCCCTTGCTTCCTGCCAATCCGAAAGGCTGAGGTTATCACAAATTCATCTTCTTCTCCATCTAGCTCATCATTCCAAAAATCTTGAAATTTATCTGTGAGGAATTCCCCAAGCTTGTCCTCTTCCTCTTCTGGAACCAGTCTTAATTTCAGGTTCTTGCTTTTCCTTTCCAGTTCTAGTAGGGCTAATGCTGTATCATGTTCATGTACTTTTTTTGCAATAGGCGCAAACTTTCCTTTGGTTTCTTCGGCAGTAGACCTAGCACTCTCAGCTATTCTCCTTGTTTCCGTAGACTCTTGAACCAAACGGTTTATAGAATCTGTGTTAGATGAAATTGTTGTTGTGTTCAGGTCTAATCTTGTTGTCAACTCCGTCAGTTTCTTAGAGTTCTCTGTAGACTGTTTAGTAAGTTCTGCAGATTGCTTGGTGAGTACTTCTAGTGACTGATTTATTTTGAGCAGAGCCTGTGTCATTGACTCCATTGATGCTGCTGTTATTTTTTCTTGTGCAGCTGCTGCTCCTGATAAAGAGCCTCTTTTTTGAGCTTGTTTTTGAGCTTGTTGCTCATAACTCAAGGTCATTCACACAGGAAAGTTGCAAGTGGAAAGTCCCGCTGGATACACCGTAATGCAACTAAAGCCCTCTAGAGGGGGAAATTGTAACCATCCAAAGTCACCCACAACAAAGAAACAGAAAGTCCAGAGGCAAAAGTCCCACTAAGAGTCTTTAATTTGTAGCACTTTACTGTTAAAATTGTAATCCACCAAAGTCCCGTTAATATGTTTCAAATAAGTCTTATTTTATAACCACTGTCCTTTGACAGCTCACTTGACAGTTCCTTTTTCAGGCGATCGCTGCTCCGGCAGCCTGACCAGAAGTGTCGGCAGCAGAGGTTTTTTATTCCTTATCCCTTTCTATTGCAGGTTAAATTAATTCTGTTTCCTCCCCCCCTTCCCCTGCACTACAGGGGGGAGATCCTTTCGATGTCTGGTCTAGTAAGAGTTAAAAAGAAAGTCCATTTAAACACAGCTCAGTCTTTTCATTGCTCCGTTAATCATGCAGATCCGGGAGGCTGACTTCCTTAATTTTTGCCTTCCCGTTTTCAGCCAAATCTTCTGGATTTTTAAGTCCCGTTTTAATTTTGCGTTCTTACTCACGGGTATTGTTGTTGCCAATCGTTAGTTTCAGAAAGAAATCGGCGCTCTCCGTTAATGGCGACGCGGCTTCACTCCGTAAGCTGGGTAGCGATCCTCAGCACCGCGCTCACCCCGATGCCGCTCCGGAGCCTTTAAAAAGGCTCTTTCACGATGCCGGGGGGGCGCAAAGGTGCCCACCGAATCTCCTTGCTCACAGGCTTCAGCGCCTGTGATTTTAGGGGTCCCCCGCTTGCCGTAGCGGGTAAGACCCGAACTTACGGAGCAGTCCTGCCTCGGAGCTCGAGGCTAGGACCGCCATCAAACGCTGGCGCCGACCGGAAGTCCTGTGCATGCATTTCCTGTTGCAGTTGAATCTTGCTTGAGCAAGTTTTTTCTGAGCTTTGTTGGGTTGTTGTTGTTGTTTGGTGTGGTGTTGTTCCTTGACTCTGTTGCCTGGTTTGTTCTTCAGTCCTGACCTACTTTTTAGCACAGACTTCTGTTTAGCCCTGCGGTTTTGATTTATTCTTTGAGTATTGCCTAATCTCTTGTTTCCTGGCTCACCGCAGTCTCCTGCTTGGACCAAATGCCTTCAGACCATGGTCCAAGCACAGGCAGAATAATACAGCCAGGCTTCTAAAGAAACGGTTTTTGTTTTCAAAAATATTGCTCATCTAACTTGCCCTTCACAGAAACACTATGGTCCAGCAATTTTCTTACCCATGTACTCAGAACTGCTATTCTTTATGCAACACTCTATGGGTTCTTAGAATGCATGAAAAATGTGTAGACCTGAAACTCTGTCCATCGTGACGTGGCGCTGTGGGTTAAACCACAGAGCCTAGGGCTTGCCGATCAGAAGGTCGGCAGTTCGAATCCCCGCGACGGGGTGAGCTCCCGTTGCTCGGTCCCTGCTCCTGCCAACCAAGCAGTTCGAAAGCACGCAGTGCAAGTAGATAAATAGGTACCACTCTGGCGGGAAGGTAAACGCAGTTTCTGTGTGCTGCTCTGGTTCGCCAGAAGTGACTTAGTCATGCTGGCAACATGTACGCCGGCTCCCTCGGCCAATAAAGAGAGATGAGCGCCACAACCCCAGAGTCGTCCACGACTGGACCTAATGGTCAGGAGTCCCTTTACCTTTTTACTGTTGCATATGAGTAAAAAAAGAACCCCCCCGTTTTGATTGGTAGCATGGATCAGCATGTGAAAATCTTTGCAATGCAGATAGCAAAGTTGTAACCCTTTATTGACGATTGTCATTTTAACGTAAATGAAAAAATGAATGCTCACTCCTCCGACTGTGGGCGCCCTTTGCGGGACCGCGCGCGGCACCCCCGAGCCTCGTGGGACTTACCAGCTGGTTGCGCTGGCCCGCCTTTCTGATGCTGTAGCCACCGGGGGTTCTCACCAAACCTCAATTTAAATTGTGCAAAAATGCATCTCTGCATCCAGCTACCTTGCATGGTGGCTTTTTGCATGCCAGTAATTTTTTTTTGTAATTGGTTAGTTAACTTTCTACAGTATAAGCCAATGTAGGTTTAATGTTGGAATTGCAGGGAGGAAAAATGCAAACACTGATTTAAGAATTGCCTGTTATTCCAAGGTGACTTGGTACAGTTTTCCCCCTCAGAGGGAGAATTTCTTTCTACATGAGTGTGCGATAGATGGCAAGTAACAACTTGAAAGTTTCTCACTGCTACTCCTGCACTGCTATGAAGGTTATCCTTATCTGTTGATACTGGCACAGTTAGATAATCACATTACACTGTGTGCATGGCACTCTCAACCTCTTACTGCTGGTATTGGGATTGCATGTATAGGATTTTCAATTTGCAAAAACAGGACAGCCTTTTCTGGGAAGCATCGATATGGCTAAACCGATGGGCATATTTCATGGAATGAAGAAGTTGATTCACATATAAGAAATGTGTTTTCTGAGTGACTATGGAACTGCTTCAGTTATAACGTTTTATAATTTAGTCACATCTCATAATAAAGGGAATGCTAGGAAAAGAGGCTGCAAAGAACATCTGGAGATAGCCTGGTCCAGTCTTGTGAAAAGTAGAACAGAAGGTGGTAAATTCAGGTACTTCAGCAGACCAACAAATCACAGGGAAATATGCATTCTCCCGTGTACTAAAGAGCCAGAATAAAAAATGACTAAGCGTAAATAGCTCTTGTTTCCTGGGCAGATTTTCAGACTGGATGAAGCCTTTTGTTGTTGTTTAAATTTGGCCTAGTAAGACTTTTTGGATGAATAACACTCACTTTATTGAGCTCACTGGGATCTCTGACAGAGGTATTTCATAACCTGCCATCTGATCATTTTCGCTAGAGATCTGAACGCACCAAATCCACACTTTTCAAATTTCTCTGAACTTTGCAAAGCAGTTCTCCAGCCAGGTAGTTGTACAAAAATGCATACAGTAGGGCAAAGCGTATCTAAAATGTTTGTACTGGTGAAAGTCCCATATTAAAATGCATCATATTAGGGGGGAGGTTGCTTGCAAATTGTGTGTATTTGTCGAAACTGCAAAAAAATATATTTATTAAGTAGGAATTTGTAAAGCTGAGACATTTTCATGAGAAATCTTTTTTTTTTTTTTAGTTGAAAACTGTGTTGAAAATGTTTTACTTGGCTTTAATCATAACTTTTTAAAGAGCCCTTGTCTTTGTTGCTGCTGTCACAGTGCCTCTTCAGTTAATTTCTTTCTGGAGGCTCATCACGTGATCAGTGAGCTCAGTGGAAGTGGATGGAAGTGCTTTATTTTTTTAGTTGGGTTCCCCCCACCTCACCAAGCAGGGAGAGGGTCATCCTCTTTGGCTGCTCTTTGCCCCAGGTCACTTTTTAAGGGGAACCTTCCACCTGCTAGATGTTGCTGAACTGTAATATTCCCATCAGCCCCAGCAAGCATGGTCAGGGGGATTATGGGACTTGTAGTTCAGTAACCTCTGGAAAGCCCTGTTTGAAGGGCTGGTGAGAGAAATCTCTGGACAGGGTGAACAATATACAAAAACTCTCTTGTCTGCTGGCTTTCAGAAGCTACTAAAAGGGGGCGGGGGAGGACCTGCCAAAAATCCTGGTTGTCCCACTTTCCTCTCTCCAATATCTGCATGCCCCCTGTACCTGCTCTGTAGATTTTGCCCTCTGAGGGCTATGTTGTCCCACTTAAGAACTGCTGCTCTAGCAAGTTCTATTTTTAAAATACCAAATTAGAAAGACAAAAAACCTAGCAAATTCTAAAGGATTTTTGCTTTGCATTCTGTGGTTAAAAACATGAAGTTGAAGAACGAGAGGTCAAGTTTCTGAGAGAGAACAGATTATAGTACATTATTATTTCCTCCATTTGAACAGAAAATGTTTCCTATTAATTGCTAGGGTAGATGAATCACAACCTATATTTCTCTGTTCATTTACTACTTTTGGCTGGGACCTGGAAGAACTGGACTTGTTTGAGGAAAAAGAGAAAACGCCAATTAAACTGTTTGGGAGCCCCAAAGGGGGCAATTTAACTTTGGAGTGAAAGTTCAGGCAATTGAATTTGGAAGCTATGTATCGAGGCTCATGTGTCTTTTAGCCTATTGAGCTGAACTTTCCAACAGTTTGGTAACTTAGATTTATAAACCGTTTAGAGTAACGGCAGTAATGAAAAGGCTGACAGACTTTTGACACTGGCAGCAGAACTGGGCAACAGAGTGGATATGGATAAAATACAGCATATCATGGTTTGTAGCTTTCCAAGGAGGATGCAGCCATTAATTTACTTGATGTAAAATACTGGTGCTGGTGGGGGATTTCCTCCCAATGGAAAAACCACTTCAAAGGAGTGGTTTTTTCCTCAAGACTGTGGCAGGGGAACAAAGGGTTAAACTCTATGTGGCGTTTGCCTCCTAGGTGGGTCATAAAGAAAGGGTTAAATGAGTGTGATGTGATTGGCCAGAGAGAAACTGATAGGAGGAGTTAGAGTGAGAGTCGGAGCTGTGTGGAAGTCAGTTGAGAGTTGGGAGTTGAAGAAGGAAGAGGGAGGTTAAGTCTGTGGATTGGTTGAGTTGTGTGGTGAGGGAGTGAGAGGAATTGTTGGGTGGAGTCAGATAGATAGTTGGAATAATCAGTTTGAAGTTGTTAAGAATGCATAGGACAGTTAAGGAACTATGATTAAGAAACTGCTAAGAAAAATTAACTGAAACCATAAGCTTGTTCATGCCTATAAATAAACTTGATTATTTGTTAATGTTACCAACTGTCTGGACTCCGTGTGTACCTGTGAGACACGGGTTGGTGGCAGTGAAGAAAGCAATCACAGTGGTGGCACAGGGTCAATAGACCGTCAAACGTCCGGGGACCCTGTGTGATCGCCACACTCTCCCTCCTCACTTGCTGCAATCTCAGTAATTATCAGTGCACTGCTACTGACATTTAAAAAAACCATATTCATTACATGCAAAAATGTTTGTTAAAGGCATGCCTAGTTTGGTCCTTAGATTATGTTTGAAATATATCTCATCGTAAAGAGGCAGGTAGTAGTGACCAGGTGATCTGAAAGGCTCTTCAGTCTGTTGCCCAAGCACAAATGATGATGGGCATGTCAAGGAGGTGTAGCGTGGTTTGCCAGCACCCGGGACCACGCAGAGGGAGGGAAACGGATGGAGTACGCATGCACATTCAGCTGCCTAATGGCCAAGAGATAAGAAAATAAGAGTCGTTCCGTTGTCTGGAGAGGTCACTTCCTGGTTCACATGGAGAAGACGTTTTCAATGGAGCACAAGAATGGAAGCGTACAGCTGTACTGAGGCAGCAATGGGTGTTGAAATTTGGTGCTCCTAACAATTTTGTGCCTGGAGCAACCACCCCTGTGGCTCCCCCAAATTATGCCACTGCTTCAAGGCCCCTCTTGCTTTCCTGTCATATGGGTTTTTTGTTTTTAAAAAATAAATCTATAAGCCAGTTGAGCTAGACAGTCCTTTAAACAGAGGGTTGTCCTCTGAGAACTGTCCTCTGTAAGTTAGGACACATGGCCATCCTATTACTGTATCTGGACTAGTGGAAGGAAAGTATTAGATTCTTTTTAAAGTATCTGGAAATGCTTTAATGGCACTGAAGTAACAGTGCAAACACAGGATCAGCTAAACAAACGAGTATAAACCCTACTCCCTGACCTTATTTGCTGTGCAGAATGTGTGGTGTCGCTGTGGGAATTCTGATATTGAAAAAGCATTCAGGCATCCACTTGTCAAGCATTCAGACCTGAGGGCCGGGAAATGCCTTGGGGCAAGTGGGCAGGCAGGCATAGAAACAATATTCTCATAGCGTACACGATAGCCTGGCGCTCTCCTGCAAAGACCAGTTACCCAGACTGAGAAAGTGCAGTAGATCTGGGAGTTATACAGTGGTACCTCGGGTTAAGAACTTAATTCGTTCTGGAGGTCTGTTCTTAACCTGAGGTACCACTTTAGCTAATGGGGCCTCCTGCCGCCGCCACACGATTTCTGTTCTCATCCTGAAGCAAAGTTCTTAACCTGAGGTACTATTTCTGGGTTAGCGGAGTCTGTAACCTGAAGCGTCTGTAACCTGAAGCATCTGTAATCCGAGGTACCACTGTATATCAGAAAATGACATAAAATACCTTGTTCTCCAAGCCAGGAAGATTCTGCACCGTTGCTCAAGGACTGTAGCATGAAGTTCCTGCTTTTGTGTCTGAGGTACAGGAAGCGGGGAACCAGTGCTAGATCCTTTTTTCATTGGTCCTTATTTGGAGGAATGGACAATGTCACTTCTGTTAGTTGGTACCTGCTCTGAGGTTTATTTCCTCAGAGGTACCATATTTTTTGCCCTATAGGGCGCACCGGCCCATAGGGCGCACCTAGGGTTTTTTTTTGGGGGGGGGAATAAAGAAAAAAAATTACTTCCCCCCCAGGCATGGGGCTGGGGTGGGGGAAGCCCGAGCTTCCCCTGACCCCAGCCCCCAGAACAGGCTGCTATCCCTAAGCCTTGGGAGCCCAGTGGGAAGTCGCGCCAGGCTCCCAAGGCTTGCGGATATCTGCCCGAAGCCCGGGGCATGCTGCTCAGTGCGCCCCAGGCTTCGGGATGCAGGCTGCTATCCGCAAGCCTAGGGAGCCCGGCGGGAACTCCCGCGGGCTCCCCAGGCTTGCGGATATCTGCCTGAAGCCTGGATTCGCCCCATAGGATGCACACACATTTCCCCTTCATTTTTGGAGGGGAAAAAGTGTGTCCTATAGGGCAAAAAATATGGTATTTCCTCTCCACCAACCCTTTCCTAGGAGGCTCCTTGTGTAATCTGCTGCCTCCAAGTTATCCGATATAATGCTGCCACTCTAATAAACTATGGTTTGTTAGAATGTGAACAAGTGAAGAGCTCCAGAGCTTGCTTCTCCCCTTCCTACTGTTTCTTGGCTGCCCAAATGTAGATGAGACTTACTGGTTAGCTGAATCACAATTCCTCATGCCATCTCTGTGTGGATCAATATTACAGACTGGTTTGATCCTGATTTCAAGGGAGCACTTAATCCACAGTTTCCCAGTTCAGACTGCACGGTAAACTGTGAATTAACAAACTGGCCAAGGGCATAGAATTGGAGGGGGGGGGAGCATGGAGCATATGAGATCACTGCTTGTTGTCACTCTAACTATGGATTGTTGCACCAGCAACATCATGTCTGAACTGGCCAAACTTTTGCGGGAGGTTTATTCCTAGCATTGATACTATTCCTGGGGTGGGGGTGGGGGTGTGTGTCTTCTGACAGGCATAAGGATTCTCCAAGAGCTGCCTGCGAGGCTAAAGAGCAGCTAACACGATAAAACCTGGCAGCAATAAAACCATCACAGCTTAACAAATTTTTAAAAAGAGTTATTTGCTTAGTGTTGAAAAGGTAGCAAAGTCGGTGACAGGTTAGCCTTGTAGGTAGAGAATTTCATGAATGAAGTACCATCAGTCACAAGTTCCTCTCCGCACCTCACTTCGAATACGGGGCACCCGGAGGAGAGCTTCAGGTAAATGATGAGAAAAGTTTATCATGAAATACGCCTGCCTAATAATGAACAGTTGTTCATGTTCACCATTGTAAGGGACTCTCCAGACCTGTGGGTTTTATTGTGGGTGTATTACTGACCCCAAAATAATACATCAGTGGTGGAATTATTCTACTTCCTTTTCTTCTGCAATGCTTCCCCAATACTACCAACTTTTTGCTGCCTGGAGGGACTGCAAAGTGACGAAAGCAGGACTAAATCAAACCAGAACATTTGTGATACAAATGTAGGATGTGCCACCAATTGGACACGAAGCAGTTTCCAATTTTGCTGGGGCATGTATTGAAAGCAGGGTGGCATGTGGCTGCCCTGATAACATCATGAGCACAAATAATCAGGAATGTGCAATAAAAAGGATCTCTGTCATTATACTGGTGCAGCACCTGTTGTATGCAGAGGTACAGTATATTACAGGTTGTAATGGGACACTTTCCCCCTCTAACTCCTCCCTCCCCCTCCAGATCCCACTTCAGGTGTTGAGCCTCAGTGTGAGAGAGTAAACAATGTGCAAAGGGATGGAGTGTGCAATGGCTCCACCCCCAGCCAGTCTCCTCCATCCCTAATTGAAGGGAGATTCTAAGCACTATCAGCTGAAGGAGCTTAGAAACCTTGTGATCGGAAACACAGGATTCCTGATCGTAGGAAGCCTTCAAACTACTTTCAGCTGAAGGCCCTTTCACACCCTCCTCCTGCTCAACACAGGAAGGTTAAGCTACAGGCATTCCTGGCACATAGAGGGACATTGGAGGAGGCAAGGCCAGCAAATGTCCTTTTTGCCCCAGCGTGCTCAAGCTGAACACCTGAAGACAGCTCAGTTTGTGAAGAAATGTGGAAATAAATAGATTTATTTCCATGTGCAGTCATTTCAAAGCAACCTGAAGCAACATGGGCCCCAACCCTATTTAATAGTTGTAGTAATAATAATAATAATAATAATAATAATAATAATAATTACTAATTCTATACTGCCCTTCATCCAAGGACCACAGGGTGGTCTACAATATAAAAATATTTAATGTACTGTAGTAATGGATGAACGAATACCACCACTACCAACCCAATACTAAAATTATGAATTCAGGAATAGTGTCTGTACTTTATTAGAATGACCTCAGATTATGCCATTTCAGGACGGCGGCCATTTCCTCCTCCCCCTCCCCCTGCGCTTATTACCATATCAAAGGATGGAAGTCCAGCCACTTCAGAACTGCCAGAGCTCCCATCAGTCAGGGATTTCAAAAGAAGTGTAACTTCTTTTATGCTGTTCCCCAGAGGCAAAGAAAGAGATAAGTTAGTGTGGGCAGCTTCTAGCAACTTTGCCGCGAAATATTACCTAAGGTAAAATTGATGAACTCTTACTATTTATACATTTATATCCCACCTTTCCTGCAAAAAGTGCAAGGTGACATTCCAAAGAGTTCATATGTTATGGTAAAAAAAGGTAAAGGACCCCTGGATGGTTACATCCAGTCAAAGGCGGCTATGGGGTTGCGGCGTTCATCTCGCGTTCAGGTCGAAGGAGCCAGCGTTTGTCACCAGGTGAGGGTAGCCAATGGGTCTCAAACTCTGTGAGTTAGGGACGCCCCCTGTATATGAAGACAGACGGATTGAGCAGACAAGGCCAATGGGAGTCCAGTGGTCAAAAAGGCAGCCTCTGTGTGTACTGTAGAGGGAAGTGAGGGGCATATGGGGATCACCAACTCGGGAAGGTATCCCATCTAGGAGAAGGTAAACTCTGATCCTCAACCTCTGCTGCCATGTGGGACGTCTGGAGGAGAATAAAAGGCTGGGGAATAAACCAGGGGCTAGCAAACTTTTTCAGCAGGGGGGCGGTCCACTGTCCCTCAGACCTTGTGGGGGCCCAGGCTATATTTTGAAAAAAATATATGAACGAATTCCTATGCCCCACAAATAACCCAGAGATACATTTTAAATAAAAACATACATTCTATTCATGTGAAAACACCAGGCGGGCCCCACAAATATCCCAGAGATGCATTTTAAATAAAAGGACACATTCTACTCATGTACAAACATGCTGATTCCCGGACTGTGCCCAGGCCGGATTTAGAAGGCGATTGGGCCGGATCCGGCCCCCGGGCCTTAGTTTGCCTACCCATGGAATAAATCCTACACAAATCCAGAGTCAGTCCTTAAGACAGTTGGATAGTACCTTGTACGTTTCTGGTACCAGTCATGTTGCTCTGCTTTCCTTTGGACCACATTCCCAAGGCTGGGGGGGGGGGCGGTATTGTCATCTGGGCAGCCCAGGACCTCCCTACACATGACCCAGGGTGGCACCCAGGGACGTCACTTCGATGCTGCTAATGCGTCTGTTTGACTTCATCCCTGGAGGTACACTCCATTGTGTCTCAAGACAGATGGATGCCAAATACAACAACAACCTGATTTTTGTATCCTTCATCCTTTTAGATCCCACAAACTGTCTGAGCTGGCTTGCACAAGTGACGATCTGCACAATATTAAAAAGCTATCAATAAATGCTCCCAGATGAATCTAACAGGCTTCCTGATTCACGGGCAGGATAATCTAGTTTGGCTGCTGCCTTGAGCTCCACAGAGGCACTGTGTTCTGTATCGCCAGTGGTGATCAGAGTGACCTGTGCTTTTCATTGTCTTACGAATGATCAGAGGGTGAGCTTCCTATTGCGGGTGGGGAGGAGATAAGGAAGACAACATTTGTAATAAAACTACAGTGATATACTGCCGCCGCCCTGTTTGCTGAGACAGAGCCAACTGAATTACGATATGCAGGTATTGCCAAGACAGGAGGGATGTATCAAGAGGCTTGAATTATATCACCGCTTTTTAGAAGCCATAAAACAGACAGGAATTCTCTGTCTTTGTTCCCGCGTAGCAAATGACGTCAGCAGCTGGCACTCGGCGGCAAAGCAGCAGTTATATAAGCAAGAATATATTTAAAATGGCTCAGGGTAGTTGCTAGTAAATAAAATAAAATAAAATAAAATGACACAAGGTATGCTCTTTTTAAAGTTTCATTGATACGTTGACTCAGAAACCACCTGCCCCTTACAGCCTATCAGTTTAACGAGGTTTATTTTAATTGGAGGGTGAGGGGAAGGAAGGAGGGAAGGGTATTGTCAGGGAACTGCCATCAGTACTGGAGGGGGAGAGCGAAAGCCAGAGGGATTCCAGAGAGCGTCCAGGGATCGGGAGGAGCAGCCCATCTTCTGGGGAAGAGAATCAGCGTAGCACCAGTGGAGAAGGGGGGCAGCTGGGGGAAGTGGTGAGGCGGTCTCATGACTCCTTGCCTGGGACCAGCGGGGAGAGTAGGGGTCCTCCGTTGCCCACGCCCTCCCTGCGCAGAAGGCTTCCGCGCAAAGAGGGTAGGTGGAGACTAGGCGTCAAAGAGCTTCTTTGCTGAAGAAGTTTAAGAAACGCCCACTCACGGATTCTGCCAGCGATTGAGTCAGCCACGGGTGAGTGGCTGTCCGGACAGAAAAGGTTCACTTTGGCAACCCAGCCAGGTGTTTGCACCCAGCCGGGGAGATAGGCACCTGCTTACGCACGAGCAACCCCTAGAACCATTACAGGTATGGATGAACGATGTCTCAGCGATGGCCTCTCCAGTCCTAAATCCCTTTTTTTGATTGCGATCAGATTGGAGTGTGCAAGGCCCTTGAATCAGCACTGCGTACCTGCTCCTTGCGATTCTGACAGCAGCTTTCATTCATTACCGAGTTCTGAAATTCAACCCTGAACAAGTTGCATGGGGGCGAGAGAAGACAGGCACAAAACAATCCCTGGCCAGGCCTTTCATGTAAGGCAGTGCCACCAGGCTGACATTGCAGATATGCTGAGACGGGCACCTTTGTGGCAGGAAAGGGCAGCATTTTAGATTTCACATGAGGAGGTGTCAGAGAAAAGTCAGCAGTGGGGATGTATGTAGTCCCGCTCTTGGATATAGTCAAAGGAAAATGGAAGGAAAGCAGAGCACTGTAAAAAGATCTTGCAGCACTGTTCTTTCTCTTACATCTCATCATGACAACTACAGTCAGTGACAGTCTCAGGATAGGACTTTGGAGCAGATACAGAGGTCACTATTCATCAGAATGAGCAGTAGGGTCTCCAACTGTGGCTTGCCACATTTTGAAGTAAGTATTACAAAACGCCATCCAAAGTGCCTCCTGCCCCATAGAGGTGCCAGAACTCCTCCCTTCTTCTATTATAATAGCATTTCTGTCCCAATTTCTCATGTCACTGTAGTATCCTTTGGGCTATGGAACTGTGGCTTTTTGATCAATAGACCACCATGTTGCATTAGATTTCATTCACACCAGTGTGGTACAACAACAAGACGTCACTGGACATGTTGGCACCCCCACTGTTTCGGTGCATGCATGCTTAGGGAAGTTTTTAATGTTTGATGTTTTATTCTGTTTTTAAATCCATTGGGAGCCTCCCAGAGTGGCTGGGGGAAACCCAGCTGGATGAGTGGGGTATACATAATAACAAATAAATAAATAAATAAATAATAACAACTTCTGATTCCTCATGATTCATCACATGGTATACAAAAATACCGTCCAAAATTTCAGTACCTAAATGGTGAGGGTCTGATCCATGTAAACCGCAGGAAACTTACAAACACAAAACTCGCATATTTCCAGTGTTGCAAACTGATTTTTTTTAAAATTGAAACAATTAGCACAGAAATGAGTACTAAAGTTCTGCTAGATTCTGCTATATTTCCAGAAGTGGACTATACATCGTGTGAAAGGTCAAGTGAAATGCAAAAATTAAGGTGTAAGTCAACATCAAGAAGATGGAACAAAGTGCCATCTGAATGCAGCCTTCGAGAGTCTTGATGGCTGAAGAGAGAAGAACCAAGCAGACAATGGGTGCAAAGGGACAATGACCGCTCCCCGCTTAAAACGGGGGGCGCCCTTTGCGTGGACGCGTGCAGCCCTGGATCTGGAGTGGCCCCATCAGCATAGGCTTTGCCTTCCCTCAGGTGGGATACCTGGAGGTCCCCGCCTACCTCAGTGAGTTGTCCAATCCCACCTGGGGGAAGCGTTGCCAGGGAAACCAGGCCAGGTAGGGGGAGGGATTACCTGCCCACACAATAGAGGGAGGATCTTACTTGGTAATCCTCACTTGGCTCCAGAGCTTCTCCCACCCTACCCACCCTCAGTTAATGTCTTCTTTTGCAGGTTAACTTTTCTTCATAGGTTTTGCAGGTTAACCTTTCTCCACAGGTATGCGGGCGCTGCTACGATAAGGTCGCTGTTAAAGGGCCGGAAAGGAATTTCACTGCATTGGCAGGTTTCGCCTTTCCCGTAGCAAAACGTCACAACTTTGGCGGTATCAGGCCTTGGGCGGAATCCTTTAGTCCATCTTCCTCTTTGCGGCGGCGATACCAGGGTTCCCCGTTAAAGGGGTTTCTGAAGGGAGGCCTTGACCGTACGCCAAAAGGTCGTCATTGCTCTCCCCTGCGGCGGCGACATAATGGGGGCGGCTATCTCTGCTTGAACATATGTTCTCCAGAGCCAGCCCATCCCCCCCCACACTGGATAACCCTGTAGCTCCCTAGGTCCCCGGCTGGGGACTGGGGAGGGAGAACGCCCAATGCCTGAGCCAAGGTCTACCCACATTTGAAATTTAATAAAGTTGTGGCCAATTTAATCCCATAGCACGTTGTCTAGAGTCGTTATTCCACATGACGGGGGGGGGGACCACTCGGGATCTGGGGACTCCGCCTGTCCACGCAATGGAGACAGAACACATGATGAGTGGAGGGAGAAGAGGGAAGCAGAAGTGAGAGTCATGTTGTTGTTGTTGTTTAGTCGTTTAGTCGTTTAGTCGTGTCCGACTCTTCGTGACCCCATGGACCAGAGCATGCCAGGCACTTCTGTCTTCCACTGCCTCCCGCAGTTTGGTCAGACTCCTGCTGGTAGCTTCGAGAACACTGTCCAACCATCTCGTCCTCTGTCGTCCCCTTCTCCTTGTGTCCTCCATCTTTCCCAACATCAGGGTCTTTTCCAGGGAGTCTTCTCTTCTCATGAGGTGGCCAAAGTATTGGAGCCTCAGCTTCACGATCTGTCCTTCCAGTGAGCACTCAGGGCTGATTTCCTTAAGAATGGAGAGGTTTGATCTTCTTGCGGTCCATGGGACTCTCAAGAGTCTCCTCCAGCACCATAATTCAAAAGCATCAATTCTTCGGCGATCAGCCTTCTTGATGGTCCAGCTCTCACTTCCATACATTAGTGAGAGTCATAACAAGGAGCAAAGCAGGAGGGGGGAAAGGAACTACTTCAGAGTACAAGGGGAATTGTGCTGTTGGCAGGATGGGGGACCTGGAAAGTGGATGAGAAAGACCAAGAGATGATGGCAGAAGATGGAGATTCATTTTCCATTTTTTATTTGTCCTAACCAGCCAACTTTTTGTTATTTTGTGCTTACTAACACATTTTAAATTTATATTAGGAACTGATCTCTAAATCAGTCAGATTTATTTTGAGTTTGGCATTGTTCACATCTTGTGTTTTTGGCTCAATGTTTATGCCTTGAAACAGGGCCAAGAACCATTCTCCCCCCGCACCCCTTGCTTCTGTCTGTGCTGATGATTTTTCAATTAATCTTGATTTATAGCTCTTACAAGGTTTACTATGCTTGCCGATTCCACCCTGTTGCAATTTCCTTTTGAAATCCAGCAATCATAAAGCCAGAGACCAAGAAGAATTATAGCCTAATACTGCAAAATGAGTTTTTTCTCAAAGGCTTAAAAAGAACCTTAAATTTTTCAGAGTCTCTCTGGCTATACTTAGACTCTAGACAGCATATTGCCATTATTAGGCATAACCAACCATAATTTATGCAGCAATTTGTTACAGTTATTTGTGAAACTTTCCGCAGAATGACTTGTCCATACAAAGAGAGAATCATACCAGGGCAATTATCCTAGTTCCCAGTTCTTGCTATTTTGAGGCTCTGCCTGTGTTCTCTTGAGCCTCTAATAGGCATTCTGTACAACTGAGTTAAAGTAATAGCATCACCTGCCGTTTGTTAAAGAAATAATTGCTAAGTGCACTTTGGTGCTGGTTAATTATATCTAATGCACTCCTGAGTGAAGCCAAGCAGAGTGACGGATAGTATGTTACAGCAATGTTAATGGCTTTGGAGTTTGTGTAAATGGCAAAATTTATGGCAGGTGGGAAGTCCCTGTCTCAGAGAATGTATTATACCTGTTCCGTAGCAGCTACATGGACTGGCTATTGATTTTTCAAATGTGGACCTGCCTTTGAAGACTGTTCAGAAACTGCAATTAGTGCAGGAATGCAGCAGCTAGATTCCGCAGTGGATGTGGGTGTTAGGGTCATTGTTCACCTGTTAGGGACATGGCTGAATTGAACGCCTGGGAAGAGTCTGACTTTGGAGATGAAGGATTGCCAGTACAAAGGGAGCCAGAGTCTGACTCTGGAAGTGAGGGGGTTGCAGCCACAGACAGAGCAGGAGTGGGTTAGCTCATCCCCCTTTTACCAATAGTTCCCAGACTCAGAAAGCTCACAGGCAGAGGGAGGGGAGGAGATAGATGACATTGAGGGGGTTGCTATGCAACCAGGAGGTAGATAACATTTGGAGGGATCTTTGTTTGATGGCGGGGTGGGGAAGGGAAGTTCACCCACCTTCTCCCGGAACCGAAAGAGCTGAAAGAGTTAAAATGCAACGGAAGTACAAAAGAGGAAGGGCTGTGTTCTTCGTGCTGCGTAAGGGGCAGAGACTCAGAGTGACCAATCCCATAGCAAAGAGCTGCAGGCTCGGAGCCGCGCTCTGGGTTTAAATTGTAAATAAATGTACAATAAAACTGCCAAAGAGTCATTAATTCTTATGGGGCTTGCTTGCCTGCCTGAGATCATTACAGTGCTCTGCTGGGCCCAACTCTGATGGTTTTGACAATCAGAGGGCTCCTTGGCTTTGGGCCAGGGTACTTGAAGAATTTCCTGTCTCTGTATGTAGCTACATGTGCTTGGTCTTAACTGCAGGGCCTCTTACAGATGCCGCTGCCACCTAAAGTGAGTAAGGTGAGGACCAGATAGAGGACTTTCCTGGGGGTAGAGCCCCCATAGTTGGACACTCTCCAGAGAGTTTGTCTGACACCTCTCCCTGATTGTATTTCTGACACCTGGCAAACACCATTTTATTTTTCCAGCATTTTCAGAGACTCTTAAATTTTAATGCTGCTTTTTATTATTTTGGTGGCTTTATTGTATTTTTGCATTTACATTTTAATCATGTTGTTGGTTTTTATAAGCTGTCCTGGGAGTATGATTGAAGGGCAGTGTAAGGACACAATAATGCAACACTTGTGTAAATCCACTACTCTGGAATAACACGTCAGGTTGAAGATGCAAGAAGGCTTAGGAGCAATCCTATCTTGTCCAGTGATAATAATCCAAGGATGAAATTGTTCTGTGAATTTAGTAATTTCCTAACAGTGGAATCTCATCCATGTCTATTTAAGGTAGGTAAAGGTAAAGGACCCCAGATGGTTAAATCCAGTCAAAGGCAACTATGGGGTTGCGGCGCCCATCTCGCTTTCAGGCTGAGGGAGCTGGCGTTTGTCGACAGACAGCTTTCTGGGTCCTGTGGCCAGCATGACATAACCGCTTCTGGCATAATAGGACACCATGACGGAAGCCGGAGTGCACAGAAACGGCGTTTGCCTTCCCGCCGCAGCAGTATCTACTTGCACTGGTGTGCTTTCAAACTGCTAGGTTGGCAGGAGCTGGTACAGAGCAACGGGAGCTCACTCCATCATGGGGATTTGAACCACCAACTGTCTGATCGGCAAGCCCAAGAGGCTCAGTGGTTTAGACCACAGCGCCACCTGCATCCTTTTTTATGTCTGTTTGGAAGTAACTCCCACTGAGTTCAGCTGTGCTTCATCTCAGGTAAGTGGGACTAGAATTGAAGCCTAATTTTTTCCAATAATGCCAGTTCAATAGATTTTCATGTTGTGGTCCATGGGATAGTTTGAGTTCAAATGGTGAACAAGAGATGCAACAATTTACAGAGCACCAGGTTTCCTGCCTTGTCCAACAGCATGCCTAATATATTGTGGAGTTTGGAAAGTAATAGTAAAATGGTATTGCAGCACAGAAGTCTATCTGCTTCACATGTTTACTGCCAGGAAATATAGGTTTTGAAGTTAATTATTCACGTGTCATAAAATGGAAGTACCTATCTTCATCTGAGAAATATTTCAGCATGTTGCTATTTCAGAGACCAATTTCCTTGGCTTAATGTTATTTAGAATGATCATATAGATGTTTTATTTGCAAATTCTCCTTCACATTTTACAATGCAAAGTTTTATAGCTGAGAAACTCGGGATGAATCTACACTAGGCAGTAATTTTGATGCAAAATAAATAATGCAAAATGCTTTCAACATGCTGGATAAGAATCAAGCCATTGTACATTTAAGTTATTACCATAGTAGGGCGTTTTGAATTTTTCAACTTTCAGATTAGTTAAATTAATATAATTTAGTTTGGCTTGGTAAGTTAAATGTTTGTAAAATTGCATAGAAATCATTAAAAATGATTGTCAATCCCTAGCAGTTACAGATTAATGATATTTATTTATTTATTATTATTATTTAGCATTACCTGATATTTTCAGAAGGTAAAATTACAATTCTTTCGTTTTCCAAAAGCAGATTATGCCTTTCTTCATAGATTTACCAAGCTAAATGTTGTCCAATCACAAAAATAATAGCAGATTTGAATTCCTCACACCCAAAACGATATTTGTAAGACTCCTCACTGAGAAAGTTTGCAAAAGTTTCACCCTCTGTTACTACAGAGCAACTATGGTAGTAGCCTGCTACAAGGAATTTTCTGTTGCATTTACTGAGATATCTTCTCCATCTACATTTTTCAACCAGAGTGAACCTGTATTACCCAATTTGGATCAGGAAATTTTGGGTGGCTTCTCTACAGTTGTAGAACTTTCCCCCCCATGAAAATCTGTCAAGTCCTCCTTCCTTCCTGTTTTTGGAAGACCAGGCTCTTGAAGACCATTTTATCACAGAATACACACACACACACAAACACACACACACACACACACACACACTGGTTGTCTTGTTTTAAGTGGTGTTCCTGTATTTTATGTGGCTGCATTTTTAAAAAAACTGTTTTATGATCTGATTTGTTGTTTTTAATTGTTTTGATATTATTGCTTTGGGTTTTGCAAGCTTCCCGGTAAAGATTTTTAAACTTAAAACCTTTAAGTAATAAATGGTTGAAATAAAAATGCCACAAATGATGCAGAGACAGATCATCTTCGGGAACCCAGTGTCAAATTACTTACCTGAGGCTGATGGTGCTTTGGGGCTGAGATTCTCTGATCAGGAAACCTTTCTGATCAAGCCTTTCATGGATTTCCCAGTACAGAGAGCTTTGTAAATTCTCTCTCTCTCGCTCTGAACTCCCATTTAACAATTCAAAAACATGTGTTCGGGGGGCTGACTCAGTTGTTTGTACAGCGTGAGCCAAGGACACCTCTGCCGTTTCAGAATAATGCTCTCAAGACATGGTGCCATGCAATGCAATCACATTTTGAGTCCCAGGGACAAAAACTTGCTTCTTTTAATTCAGTTTCCTTTTATGTCTTCAAATGATGTTGAGCATTTGAGATGATCATGGTGTCGCAACGGTGCCAGGTTCAATTCATTTTGCGCTTCACGAGGCAATCTGCAGAGTGAAGGTCTGCAACTGTTCCACTCCGCTTACTCAAGCTTTTAAACCCTATATTATTTTATTCCCAGTTATAATAGTTGCAGTTTTGGGGAAGTGAGGGACTGCATTATAAAAAGGGGTAGCAAAGCGAAACGATAAATGAAAAACCAGATTATTAGATGGGGGAGGGGAAAGGGACGTACAAAAATGCAATGGGTGAGATCCAATTTGATATTGGTGCAAAACCATGGGATAAAAAGAATGTCACCAAAGTGGAAGGAACAAGTGAAAGCACACTTAAAAAACAAACAAACAATTTATTAATTTTTTAATAACAAAAAAACAACAACTAAAAAACACACACATCACAATCAAAATCATACATCTTAATTGACTTCCCTCCAACTCCCCCTCCTGGTTCCATTATTTTATACTTGTTTATACAAGTCCACAAAATCTTATACTCTTAACTATCCAATTTTAAAACCTTATGCATATTATTACAAGTGACCTTTAAAAGTTCAACTAATGTAAAGCCCAATACACAAGCTTTGTGTAAGTGGAAGCACATTTTAAACTTTTATTGTTTCATGGTTTTTACTCCCTGGGGAGAGCATTCCACAAACAGAGAACCGTAGTTCATTGAGTGCTTAGGAGTTCCTGTGTGTGCTAGGGCTCTCCTATTCACTTCCATGGAGGAGACAGAAGTTCCATGTTTTTGTCCTTGTGAAGGGGCTGCATGTTTATGGAGCTCCATGTGGGCACTAGAGAATCAATGGAAATCTGAAGCCAGGGCAATACTTCTAGGGAAAAAAGAGTGTTGATGTGACTCCCCTAGAAATGGAAACTGCTATAATGTCGTTTCTAACAAACCACATATCTCGCTCCCCCAAAATAGATGAAGTAGTTAATGAAACATTTTCATTAGTCACCCACACATTGTGCAGTCCCTTCTGCTGGCTCTCTGGGCGTACAAAACACAATGACTATGTGCCTACTGTTCAAATCTCATCAAATGCACATCTTCACGAAACAGATTGTGAAGCCTGGCATTAATTATTGAAAGGCATATCAAAAACACTTCAAAATGCTAAGTAAAAACATTTGTGCGACAGTCTAATCCAGAGCTGCTATACACTCTGTTACATAATACAAGAACAAAGGGCTGGTAAACTCATTTTAAACACATTTGCCCAAGAGTTTCTTTTTTAAAATATGCAGTTCATTTGCAAGTATATTAAAGCAAATGGAATGAATAATGCTAGATTGGATGAATGAATGGCATCTATATTTATCACACTGGATTCAAAAACTGTGAGGGGACACTGATAATTATGTTTCAGAGCCTGGTACATAATAAATTTTCTCTGTTGTCTGTATTGTGCTCAGGAGGTTTGAACAAACCTGTAACGAAAACCTTCCCTTTTTAGGGTCTAACATGAATGCAAAACAACATGAAAGGTCAGTTCTGTGCTGCTCCAGCTGTGAAGTGTAGAAAAGTCTGATAACACAGAACAAGCAATCTGATGCCTTTCTATATGCTTAGATTTTGGCTTTTTTAGTTTCTTGTGATGCAGTGCTGGATGGACTGTGTCAGAATAGGGCATAAGAAAAGAAGGACAATAGCTCCGTGATAGAACACGTGTTTTACTTGCAGGAAACGGAATTTCCATTTGATAAGGTCTTTGTTAAAAAGGCTGGGGAAGAACCCCACCTAAAACCCAGGAAAACTGCAACCTGTCAAAGTAGACTGAACTTGATGGACCATTGGTCTGACTTGGGGTTAGGCAACTCTTTATAATTAAAAAAAGTTGCTTAGACAACTCTAATAGGGACTTAGACAATTTTATGGAAGCTAAATCTATAAATGGCTGCTTACCACCATACTCTAACACCCTCCCATCTGGACTCCTGTGATGTCCTCTATGTGGGACTACCCTTGAAAAACTACCGTACCTAGAAACTACAATTAGTGAAGAACCTCCTGCCAAAGTGTTGGCTGGGGCAGCTGCAAGGGATCATAGGACAAACTAAAATGTGTGTGCACGCATGTAAAACAAATACATGCCCTCAAATTGCCCCCCTCCAAATACCAGGATTGTCACGAAAACCCTTAAACTATCACAGCTTCTCCCTTTTCCACACAAAGTCCCAAATTCACAAGGAGCCTCTGTTATGTACTGAAGTTCTCACCCTGGGCCATCAGGGGAATACTGTAGATAGTTTTCACTCAGGTCCACATATGCAAATAAGGAATTGAAAGTGACGTTCAGTGATTGGATAGTTACAGAAAGTTGTTACTGTTGCTTTGTAGTTGAGCTCTATATAAGCAGGTTGGCTGAACCCTTCAGCCCAGTTCTGTTTTGGCCTGTGAATAAACAAGAGCTATTTGAAGAATCGCTGTGTCGTCTGATATGTTCACCCACAACTTAACACTTTCCTTCAGTAAAGCACTTCAATGTGTTACTGGAAGTTCAAATCCATGTGTCCCTCCGACATATTTCTTAGACAGATGCCCCCAGGCCAGCTCCCATCTCCCCCACTCAATATGGCATCACTTCCTGTTTTTATGTAAGTGAGATCCTGGTTACTTGAATGCCCCTAAGAAAGTCTTTCACCATTTCCCAGTCTGTTGGTCTCCTGTAAAGAAAGCACTGAGTGGGGGAGAGGCCAGCGCACAAGGCTGGTGCCCTGGCTGCGAGCGGCGCCAAGCGGTTGCGGGTGCTGAAGAGTGGCCATTATGGTCACTTGGCTCTTGCTTGTTTGGTTTGGCCGCTGCATCTGCTTCCCATCTGCTCCTCTGAGGAGGAGGTGTGCGGTCTGTGGGGGACACACTGGTGTAGAATATGTCTCTGTTGTCATCTGAGGAATGATGCAGAGGGTACGCAAACATGCTGTGGTGGCTAAAGTGTGTTTGAGCAAAGGAGAGTGAGGAAACTCTTGGGAATACTTCAAGAGTTCTCAGTCGTGAGGGAACATCAGGCCGTTGGATGAATAGCTTGAGTTGCCTCAGAGCTGCCCCGCCAACTATGGAGTTAAATGAGACATGAATTATACAGCATGTACACCGATATGCGGCACAGATTATTTATAATTAAATAAATGTATGCATGTCTAAAGTTCACAGCGCGATAAATAAATGTACGCACGTCTAAAGTAAACAATGAAGGAGGTGAGCATGGATCTGCATATATATCAGGCGTAGGCAGCGAAAGGCCTGTTGACTGTCCTGAACTTTTCTTCTGAAAAAGATCCCTCCTACTTCAACTGCAGCCACTGGCCCACTGCTGCCCTAAAACATCTTGGGACATGGGGGGAATTCTTTCCCATCTTCTTATGGTATATGCCTTATTTATGTGGTATAAATTACACGGAGAACATTTCTGATGCGGGATGGCATTAAACTTTCAAAAACGAGATAGCCACGAGATCAGTCGGTTTGTCAGTGACAGTTATGCTTATTTTATTAAATTAGATTTTATTTAAAACTTTTATTAGGGTATTATTAAGTACATCTTTTGTCTCCTTTTTTCAATTCATAGTCTTTTTCACAGTTCATTTACATGTAGTGAGAGACACTTTTGTCATGGACATCTTGCGATGGGGGAAAAGAGAGGGGAGAGAGAGAGGGAGGGAGACATAGCTGTTTGAAGGAGCGTCTCCACGCCCATCATTCTACCCGGACACTGAGGTCCAGGGCTGAGGGCCTTCTGGCGGTTCCCTCACTGCGAGAAGCCAAGTTACAGGGAACCAGGCAGAGGGCCTTCTTGGTAGTGGCACCTGCCCCATGGAACGCTCTCCCATCAGATGTCAAAGAGAAAAATAACTACCAAACTTTTAGAAGACATTTGAGGGCAGCCATGTTTAGGGAAGCTTTTAATGTTTGATGTATTACGGTATTTTAATATTTTTTTGGAAGCCACCCAGAGTGGCTGGGGAAGCCCAGCCAGATGGGGTGGGGTATAAATAATAAATTTTTATTTTTATTATTATTATTATTATTTTTATTATTTTATGATAGCGGGTGTTTTTCTTTCATTCTGTTGCATACTGTTAGTTATGTCAGCATCATGTGGATAGGTCATATATATATATCCCCCAAACAACATACAAATCAATATGGCTAACCCATAGCTGTCAAGCGTCCCTTATTTGGCAGGACAGTCCCTTATCCCAGCGCCATGTCCCGCTGCTGTCCCTTATTGATGATGTCCCTTAAATTTCCCGGGTTTCAAAGGAAGCAGCTCCTCTCCCTCCCTCCTTGCCGGCCAGGGAGGAGGGAGGCTCCAACTGTGTTGCTTGGCTGTGTTGCTCACCCAATAAGAAGACTAAGAACGACATGCCTTGTGCTGATCAAATCGGCTGCATTGCCTGGGGACTCGCTTTTGCTCAGCGCTTCCCAGCGGAGAGGTGACGGTGGTTTTCCTTGAGGCTTGAGCCTTCGTTTGGCTGCTGGCTGGGCTTTCTGCCTTTGGCTCGGAGGGGCTCAGAAGTTGAACATACCTCTGCTTGGAAAATCCCTTATTTTGGCTGCTGATCCCTTATTTTCGTGGCTGCTGGTCCCTTATTTTCAAATCTGTAAGTTGACAGCTATGGGCTAACCTGACCCAGCAACCAACTGAATGCAACCAACCAAGCTCTGGACCTCCTAACCTTTCGCAATGCAAGTAAAAAGACAGTTATGTTTATTCAGAGCATACTTAAGAAAAAGGTATAAAAGGATCTCTACCATTGTGGATATGAATAGTAGATGTAGTCTGGATAAGGGGAGGAACTTGTGGTCCTCAAGATTTTGCTGGATTACTGTTGCCATCACCCCTGTTGGGAGTTGTAGTCTATAAGGCTATAAAAGGCATTGCTTTTTCTTTTCAGCTGTTGAAGAAAGCAAAATGATCTGACAGGGCTGGGGCGGGCGGGCAGCTAAAATGTGGTGACCCTTGACATGTGGAGATCTGTAACCATTTTGTGCTTATTTACTTATTCCTCCATCTTCAAAGACTTCATGAGGAACAAGCCTTGAATTACATCATTCAAGCATTCAAATCACAAAGCTGGAGGGGGGGGGGAATAACCTCCACAAAACCCATAGTGAATAAATTACCAAAGTTATTGATTTACATCCACTTTACAACCCAGTGCACATAAATTAAAAACAGCTGACTAATTCTAATTTTGCAAGACTTTGTACAATATGCATTTCTCAGTTTTTGTAGCTATCAATGACAGATATATTTAGTAGCAGAAAAGGCATTCAACTTCTGCAGTATTTAAATAGTTGCTGTTCTTTCTAAATGACATGGTAGTCGCCTGGAAATTGCCACATTTGATCAATTCAAGAAAGCTTCCTTCTATAACAATGGGGTATTTTTCTCTATCATTTTCACGGTGTCAGTGTTGATTATAGTTAATTAGTGCAACATGGAATGCAAGACCCGGCCTCTGAGAACAAAAAAGAAGGAAGTATTTTGGTTATAAAAAAACCCCAATGCCATATTTCTATCATTCTCAAAAGCCAATTACACATTATTTGGCATTGTACTTTCTTACTGCTAAAACATTTCGGAGCATAAAATTCTTGGAGCATGTTATTGTCTGATAAGAGGACATAGTAATGACAAAGATCTCTGAGTGGTTCCAAAGCATGGTGTGGATCTTACATCAAATACTTGCAAACTCCAGTTGCTCTTTGGGAGTTTGTTGCGTCTCTTAAATTGCTTGGCTGCTTGCCACATGCATAAATAGATGGATAAACACTGTAAGGTTATGAATATGCATTTTGAGCTAGTCTATCGGACAAGATTTGAAACGGGGAAAATAATCAGCACCAGTGGCGTAGCGTGGGGGGTGCAGGGGGGCCCGGCCGCACCGGGCGCAACATCTGGGGTTAGGGCAAATCCACAGGTTAGGGGGCGCAAATCCACGGGTTAGGGGGCGCAAATCCACAGGTTAGGGGGCGCAAATTACTTGCCTTGCCCCGGGTGCTGACAACCCACGCTACGCCACTGATCAGCACAGTTTTAGCCAATAATCATGATGGCAAGCCCCCAGGACTCACATCTGGACTGCAAGGTGAAGAATGTTTTTTATGTACATGCGAGACTCAAGCTGCCCCCGCCTGCATGCAAACTCCAGTGGCTTAACACATGGGGGGCCTACCCCTGATATGTTGTGGCCCAGGAAGGGAATGTGACCGAGGGAGAGTCTTGAGTAAGGATGGACGAATGTCAATTTTGGATTTTCATTTTTCCAGTCTTTTCACATTGTGGATTTTTACTTGTGGATTTTCAGATTTCCACATCAGCTTGCAATTTTTTTTCCCATAGAAAAGTTCTCCTGAAAAATTGTCAGTGACTTTTTTGTAGTTTCACTAATATATACATGTATATGCACACTTTACTATAGTATATGCATTTTTGTACACATTGCTTGGCTGGGGAGCTGAATTGCAAAACTCAGATAAGTGTGAATGTGAAAGGATGGTTATATTTTGGTTTGCTTATTGTTTAAGGAAATGCAGATTTGGTGGCTTTGTCTTTAAACGTGAACAGAATCAAATTTGGCCCCTAAACCTCAGGTTCCTGACCCTTGGATTAGAATGGGCCCTGTCCCAGATAATTTCAACGATATGCTACGCCTTGATCTTGCATCAGATGTGATTAATGTGCAGTTGTGTAAAAAAACAGACAAGCCCAAGGACAGAACATAAAGTGCTCCAGTGCTGACACCCCCAGAATGTTACATAGTGTTATGAGTCTGGGGGGGTGCCAGACCCCTCTTGAATCCCTGGGTCCAACAAGTGCTAGCTAGTGAGGTAATCGCCTGGGTGATGTGCCATTAAGAAGCATAAAGGAAAGGTGATGGGCCATTAAGATAGCAAAAGAGAGGGAGCTCTGTGCCAGACAGCAAATGGATGGGGCCCCTCCTCGAGCTCTTATATGTTGTTGTTTTTTAGTCGTGTCCGACTCTTCGTGACCCCATGGACCAGAGCACGCCAGGCACTCCTGTCTTCCACTGCCTCCCGCAGTTTGGTCAAACTCATGCTGGTAGCTTCGAGAACACTGTCCAACCATTTCATCCTCTGTCATCCCCTTCTCCTTGTGCCCTCCATCTTTCCCAACATCAGGGTCTTTTCCAGGGAGTCTTCTCTTCTCATGAGGTGGCCAAAGTATTGGAGCCTCAGCTTCACGATCTGTCCTTCCAGTGAGCACTCAGGGCTGATTTCCTTAAGAATGGAGAGGTTTGATCTTCTTGCAGTCCATGGGACTCTCAAGAGTCTCCTCCAGCACCATAATTCAAAAGCATCAATTCCTTGGCGATCAGCCTTTTTGATGGTCCAGCTCTCACTTCCATACATCACTACTGGGAAAACCATAGCTTTAACTATACGGACCTTTGTTGGCAAGGTGATGTCTCTGCTTTTTAGCAGAGCTCTTATATAGTTAGAAGGAAAAAGGTGGAGTTTGAGAGCTGAGTTTGCTGTGATGTGAACAGAAGAAAAACCTGCAGGCTGGAAAGGCAGAGAGAAAGCCATGGCTAGGAGAACTACCTGAAAATGATTTACAGATTGTATCTAACTCTGAGTAGACTTGCTAAGATGTATAAGATCGAATCAGATAGGTGCTGGAGATGTAATGAGACTGAAGGTACGGTCAATCATTTGTGGTGGACCTGTAAAAAGGTAAAAGAGTATTGGGAAATAATTCATAATGAACTGAAAAAAATGTTTTAAAGTACTTTCCCCCAAAAAAACCATAGTCCTTTTTGTTGGGGATAACTCAGATGGAAATTTTCAGGTGTCAAAAAAGGTCATTTATGTATGCTGCTACTGAGGCTCATGTTTTGTTAGCCCCAATATGGAAATCTAGCGAAGTCCCAACTAAAGAAGATTGGCAACTTAAACTGAGGGAATCTGCACAGCTTGCAGACCTAACATATAGAATAAGAGAACAAGAAGAACATATGTTTAAATAAGATTGGAAAATGTTTATTGAATATATGGAAGAAAATTGTGTTTATTTGAAAGTGTGGGCAGCATTAAGATAAATTCAACAGTGTAAATAAGTTTTGATGGATGGAATAATGGAATGCGGAATGGTTTAATTTATATAAAATCTGCAGGGATTTATGTTGTGCAAAATGAACCATGGAAAGAGAGGAAGGGAAATCATTGATATTTTAAGGTTGTTTGAACGAATATTCTAAAATGTAAAACAGAAATTTAATTAAAAAAAATTAAAAAGGAAAGAAAAGAGAGAGAAAGCCATGGCTGCTTCTTGAGGTGTTAATAGCAGGCTTAGGTTTTATATATGTATAAATAAACCATATATCATAAAAACACCACAGTCTTTCACTGTGCCTCGTTCCCAAAAGGAAAAACGAACTTTGTACCAGAGGGAAGGGCGGAAAATTAGTGCTAGACTACTGGTGCAAAACTAGCTCCCACACAGCACTGGGGAGCGACGTCCAACAGTTTCATCAGCACCTACAGCAGTGGTGCGGGCCAATGCGCCTTACGCACCATCTGCCAACATAATATTTGAAGCTATATTTAAGGAGATTGCTGCAGTGGCTTGCAAGTGAAACTGTTCACAACAGCCATTCCCAGATGGTGACAATCTGACCATCTCGAAACAAGAAATGGTAAAGCACAAAGTGAGGAAGGCACCACGACACAAGTGTGTGTCCTTCTGTGCTGTGTTTGCTTTGTATTGGTGTATAATGATTCTCTATCTACATATATTGTTTAGGTAGAGTTCAACAGTGCTTTTTTCTAGCGGGGGTACGCATACCCCTAAACGTTTTGTGAATCTAAGTTTGGCCTCATTGAGGGGCAGTATTTCAGTATGAGGAGGAAAATGAGACTACTCCTAAACATTTTTTTTAGGAAAAAAAAAAGCATTGGAGTACAATATAAGTCAATAAATGCCTTTGACTAGTCAAGTAATTAGTCCTATATTATACTATTAATATAAATTCATGAAGATTTGGAAGGAACCAGTATTCATCTTCATTTTCTATTTATTTTTCTATTTTCTTACCTATGGCTTTTTAAAAGAAAATACTAGGCTCCCTACTGAATCCATTATGCCCAGCTGCAAGAAAAACGTATTTTATCCTGCACTTTTTTTGTTTTTGATGCTGCCCAAAAATGTGTCAAACTGCACATTAGAATAAACCTTGGTATGGTTGTGTGTGTGTGTGTGTGTGTGTGTGTGTGTGTGTGTGTGTACCCTAATTTCACATTTTACAAAGGGAGAAGTACTTACCAGTCTGATCAGACACTGTAATAATTTTGAACTATATTATAAAGTACCGTATTTTTTGCTCTATAACACGCACCTGACCATAACACGCACATCGTTTTTAGAGGAGGAAAACAAGGGAAAAAACATTCTGAATGAAACAGTGGATGTATCATTTTTGGGCTTCATGCTGTGGCCACAGACATGTGATCTGATGGTGAATTTGGGGTGACCCAATGCCAAAATCCTGAGAATTCCTGTGGATCCATGCTTTGTAACCACGTTTTTGCACCATTGCAGCCCCAGGCAACAGTGGGTGCGTGATTTTTTTGGTGCAGGCTGTAGCCATGGACATGCTATGTGATCTGATGGTGAATTTGGGGTGACCCAATGCAAAGATCCTGAGAATCCCTGTGGATCCATGCTTTGTAACCACGTTTTTGCACCATTGCAGCCCCAGGCAACAGTGGGTGCGTGATTTTGGGGGGGCAGGCTGTAGCCATGGACATGCTATGTGATCTGATGGTGAATTTGGGGTGACCCAATGCAAAGATCCTGAGGATCCATGTGGATCTATGCTTTGTAACCACATTTTAAGTGGGAAGCGAAGGAAAAACAAAGAAGGGACATGAGAGGGGTGTGCAAAGAAGCAGCTGGCTAAGAATGCAGGAGAGGGATTTAACGGGAGGGAGGAAAGAAAGGCAAAAGTTTCCCCCCACCCAAGCCAGCCATATCTCTCTCTCCCTCCCCCCTCTCTCTCTCCCTTCCCCCCTCTCTCTCCCTCTCCCCCAGCAGCACCGGAGCTTGCCTGGAGGGGAGGGGCTTTCCCTGCTCTTTGTTCCGTTTCAGCAAACACAGCAACGAAACGGAGGAGGGTGGGCAGTAAGACCCTGAGGCAGAATGCAGGAAAGCAGCCGCTTCCTCTTTTCAGTTTTCCCTTTTCCTTGAAGCGTCGCGATTTGATTTTTGCCTGGTTTTTCGGCTCTAGGGACCACACATTCGCTCTATAACACGCACAGACATTTCCCCTTCCTTTTTAGGAGAAAAAATCTGCGTGTTATAGAGGGAAAAATACGGTATATATCCACTCAGAAGCTGTGGCTTCTATTAAACTTAATTATTTTTCCTGTGGTTCTAACTCAAGGGTGGCTTTTCTTTAATTTAATTATTCCCCTTAGTGCTTAGCATGGTCAGATTGCTGCTGTGGAATGCAATGGAGTCAAAGGAAAGAAATACAGTGTTTAAGATATAAATGGATTTGGGGGTTCTTCAATCTTTGGAATTATGTTGACTTCCATTAGCGAGATAGAAATTATTTTTCTGTGCTGCTGGGAAGAACTAATTATATTTGTTGCTTGGGTTTTCCTTTTCTTTTTGGAGGGTGAGCAGTGTTCTTGTAACATGATTTAAAGATACACACAAGCACCAGCCAAAAGCAGTCAATAGGCAGTTTTCTATCTTCTCTCTCTCTCTCTCTCTCTCTCTCTCTCTCTCTCTCTGAGCTGTACAAGACATTTGCAGAAAAGCAGGGAATGAAAATGAACAAGTGGCCTTTTCCATGTCTTCTGTACTGCATGGAGGGAGATTGTGGATCTCATTTATGCTTAAGGTATGGGAGTTTAGTAACTCTGGGATAACCATTAAGAGCAGGCATAGGCAAAATCCGGCCCTCCAGATGCTTGGGACTACAATTCCCATCATCCCTAGCTAGCAGGACCAGTGGTCAGGGATGATGGGAATTGTAGTCCCAAGCATCTAGAGGGCCGGAGTTTGCCTATGCCTGATTAAGAGCATAGGGTTGTAGCTAATTGAATTTTACTCAGAGTAGATCCATTGAAATTAATGGACTTAAAACAGTCACGTTAATTGCAGAAGGTCTACCCTGAGTAGGACTAGCATTGGTTACAACCCATCAAAAACACCACCTTCCTATGTGTTCTTGCCTTTGTGCTGTATGAATGGTAAAGAGTTGATTTGGGTTGACCTTCTAGAGAGACTCCAAGGGAGTGGTGGGCAGTCTGTATGTCAGGGACTGTGCTGAGGAGGGCTGCACTGAGGAGGAATGGTGGGAGCCACCCCCTCCCCTGATCCTGAATCTTCCCAGGAGCAGGAGGACAGTATAGATTTGGAACAGTGGTTTGCAGAGGGGCCTAGTTCAGAAGGCAGAAGCTGGGAAATACTGGATGGGGAGCAGCTAGAAGAAGAAACACTGGGAGAGAGAGGGTTAACAGATTCACAGTCTCTGGAAAGAATTCACCCCCATTCCACAAAGACACAGAGAGCTCAGGAAGTGTTAGAACAGAAAGTGCAGAGGGTAAAAGCTCAGATTACAAGACACAGGAGTGCTGTAGATTAATAGGGATTGAGCAGTAGTGAGCCTTAACTGGGAGCACCACCAATTCTAGGTAGTCGTGTTCTTTTGTCTCTCGCTGTGATTATTAAAGAATCTAACTGGTAAGACGTTCCTTTCGTTTGATCTTCTTATTTATTGCCACGGGGAAGGAAGTCAATTCCCCAAAGACTGACACTGTGGTTCCTGGACTTAACTTTATGTTGCCCTGTGGACCACCTGTCTGGCAACTGAGTCATCTTCCTGCATTGTGCTGTGAGCAACAAAGGGAGAAAAGGACATCCAGCTACTACACAGTGAGTCAAGGGCGGGGGAAGCCTTTCAGTGAGCTGCGAGTGAAAGGAACCTGGAAGGAGAAGAGCCAGTTGAGAGGGGTGGGAATGGAAATAGACAGAGATTAAATGAGTGGTGCATTGGAAGGAGGGGAAGGGAATTTCACTGCAAACAACTCATTCCGACCTGTGTTAAAGGAAGGGAGAAAGCATTGGCTCCCAGTACGTTTCTCAGCACAAGTCAAAGTGTTGGTGCTGACCTTTAAAGCCCTAAACGGCCTCGGCCCAGTATACCTGAAGGAGCGTCTGCACACTGAAGTCCAGCTCCGAGGGCCTTCTGGCAGTTCCCTCACTGTGAGAAGTGAAGCTACATGGGACCAGGCAGAGGGCCTTCTTGGTAGTGGCCCCCCCTCTGTGAAACGCCCTCCCATCAGATGTCAAGGAAATAAACAACTATCTGAGGTTTGAAGAAATCTGAAAGCAGGTCTGTTCAGGGAAGTTTTTAATATTTGACCTTTTATTGTGTTTTTAATATCCTGTTGGAAGCCACCCAGAGTGGCTGGGAAAACCCAGCCAAATGGACAGGGTATAAATAATAAAATTATTACTATTACTATTACTATTACTATTACTATTATTACTGAGTGGGCAGGAGAGCTTGAATAAGATCATTGGACCATCTAGGTTTTAAAGAGAGAGAGAGAGAGAGAGAGAGAGAGAGAGAGAGAGAGAGAGAGAGGTGATTCTGAACAGTACAATTCAAGTAACATTTAAAGACAAACAGACAAACCCACGTACAAAATAAAAAGGAAATGTTGAATGGCTTAAGGTGTTTTGTCCATATAAATTGGAAAAAAAAAAATACAAAACATGCTGGGCTGCCGACTACAATGCATAACTCTCGAGAAGAGCTGACCGAATGTTCTCATATTTCTCTTCTTTACACTCATATCAATGTGCTGCCAGTTCAAATAAGGACAAGGAGTGCAAATCTTGAATCCATTGTTGTATGAAAGGCAGTGGCTTCTCCTTCCAATGTTGAAACATCATGCATTTGGCTGACTCTAGTGTGACAATGACTCAAATAGTTCATGGCCTGGTGGTAAATTTGAAAGAGCAGGGATGTTATTTAGCAAAGACGCGTACATCCTTCAAATGCAGTAAGGTTTTCAGGACTAAAATAATGATTATCAAGACTTTACCCCCCAAGGGGTGTATAACTCTGCTGCTCCTCTCCAAAGCCAAACTTTCCTCATCCTTGTCATGTCAGATCTTTAATTAATGTTGAGGAATTCATGAGTTTGATCACTGAAGGGGATGGGTGGGTATGAGATCGTATGGGACCTACTGGAAGATCTTTGGGTCATTTGTAGTATATTGGAAAGTATTTCTGACTAGCAAAACAGAAAAAAGCTACAGCTGGCCTAGTGCTGATCACTAATCGCCTCTGCCTCATTGTTCATCACTTGTAAAATATATTAAATTGGTTGCATTTGATAAGGTCCTCATACAGCTATGCTGACAAGTTTTAACTGCTTATCTGTAGTAGCTCAGATATAGATTTGCAGGGCTGCCTTTAGCATATGCACCGCCGGGGTGCAAAGAACTGCCCAGTGCCCCCAAATTTAGTTTAGCCGCCCCCAAATTTACTTTTATTTTATTAACTTTTTGGGGGATGGGCGAGGTCAAAGTTGCTGACTTTTTTTAGGGGGGCGAACATTTCACACTACGGAGCAACAGAGGAGGGGGTACAGACAGCCCTGTAGATTTGTATGTGCAGATTATCCCAGTGTATGACTAATAGACTGTACTAGGTAACTGACCCTACTCATTGAGCCACCATTCTACCTAAGACCCTGCCTTTCACTGAGCCCCTATTTTCTTCCTGGCTTTAGCTGTTATATCTTGAGGCTCTTGCAATATAAAAGCAGATCCCTTAAGTCAGTCTACCCATGCTATAAAGTGAACGAATGAACAAATATTTATTTATGGGCTTTTACATCTATGTCTCAAGGCGATTTAACAGTTATATCATTAAAACAGCTAGAATTATAGAGGTGGAAGACATCAAAATCTACTGTCCAACAGCCCAGAAATAGTCTAAGGGGCAGATCATCCATTCAGTAGCTGTTCAACACCATTTTTACAAATCCACAATTTAATCCAGAGTACAGGTTGTTACACTGTGAGCAGAGAGCAGATGTATTGCGTAAATAGATTCTTCTGGCAAGTTAATATCACAGTCTCTCAAATCAAAGAGCTGCTGACACAACAGCTCCTTCCTTCATGTTTTGATGGTCTGCTGTTACAAAGAACTGATCCCCACCTCTTTGATTCCTAATGCCCATGTAAACTTTGACAAAAAAGGGAGGAAGGGGACATTTAGGCAGAAAACGCTGGTGGAATCCAGGCCAGATTTCCTGACACAGATGGTGCTTGTCAGTTATAACAGCTGCATGTGAGAAATCTGATAGACAAGAAGGATAATGGATAAAAATATTTAGGCACTGCTGCCAGCCGTTAGGCCAAAACAATATTGCCTCTTTTATAGAAGAGGAAAAGGCTTTGTGTTCAGGCATTGTATTAAGCTGTTGTGTCTTTGATGCAAAAATGAGTAGCAAAAGATTCCCTCTTATCGGTCATAATACCCAAGTATTATGTGGTAACCTCCAGCTTTCTTTTTTAATACTCAGCCAAAACTTGAGTTTAAGTTTGGCTCATACTAAGTGGATATCAAACACCACATGGTTTAAAGGAGGAACCTCTGAGTCAGTCACTGGTTCCTTCCTTCCTAGGCATCAGATACTGATTTCATGGACTGCTGATGCGAGGAAGGAGCTGCAAGTCTCAAGTTGAGACAACCCAGAATTCTCCTTGTCTTGGAAATCGAGTGATTCCAGCAAGTGAGTCCCATGCCTCTCCTCATTACCAAACTCCCAAATCTGCTGCCTTTTCTCAGTTTGGGCAATTCACTGAGGAAGATCTTCAGGCTATCTCTATGTGCCACCATACTGATGGAGTGCCACATGCCTAGCCATCCCATGGAAATGCCAACCCTGAATATGAGCATCTATCTTTGAGGTCTTGTGGGTTTTGACCAAATTAGTGAAGGGTCTTCAACAGAATGATAAAGCAAAAATTAAGTAGTCTCCTGCTTTCTCCAAACTGGGAGAAAATTTCACCTTCCTATAACGAAGAAAAAGAGATTAAGTCTCCGAGGAAGGGTTTTCAAAATGACTAATAAAAATTGCATGTCTGGTATGGCATCAAAAAGGAGGCCAGCTTTTCAGAACGTTTGTAAGGGGATCAGACATTTGTTCCATGTAGCTGTAATGTTAAGAAATGGCCCTTTGATACAGGCAACTATGGAATACGAGTTCTCTCTGTAAGCTTTGATTTCCAAGGAGGAAGCTTGGTTTTGGATAAGCGTTTCGCTGTGTGCTTTGAACTCACTGGCAGCTTTTGGCTTTTGCAATTCAGAAGATTTAAGTGTTACAATGCATGGTGTTCTCTTTCTGTGTGACACTGATCAGGGTCAGCCCCAGACTATGGGGGCCTTTAGCCCTGTGCTGACATTGGGCTTCCACTTTCCCAACTAGGGAAGAGCCCAGCCTTGCTTCTGGCAGCTGACACATGCGTCCTACTGTGTTGGCCACTGGATATGCTTCAGTGGCTGACAGGTAGCGGTGCTTTCGAATGGGAGTTAATTTTGGCTCCTACCTGTGGATGTTAAGCTACCCAAAATGCAATACTCTGCCCCATCCATGTGTGAAATCTATAGTCCTAGCCCGGTTATCTGCCACTGAAAAACATTTGGCTTCTGGTGGACAGGGCAGTGAATGGTGGTATGGCCAGGTTGGAGTGGTGAGGAGCTGTTCCAAAATCCTGGGGCACTGCCTGACCTGTCCAACCATTGGTCCTGGCTCTCATACTGATGCCAGCGAATCACAGAATCATGGAGTTGGAAGGGAACATGAAGATCATCTAGTCCAACCCTCTGCAGTTCAGGAATTTTTTGCCCAATGTGGAGCAAGACCCTAAGGTTATGAGTCTTATGCTCTACTGACAGAGCTATCCTAGTAGGGCAGTTTGATCCCATCCTATAAACTCCTTGGGACGCAGATGGCACTGTGGGTTAAACCACAGAGCCTAGGATCAGAAGGTCGGCGGTTCGAATCCCCGCGGCGCGGTGAGCCACATGACCCGGAAGCTATATGCCGGCTCCCTCGGCCTATAAAGCGAGATGAGCGCCGCAACCCCAGAGACGGCCATGACTGGACCTGATGGTCAGGGGTCCCTTTACTTTATAAACTCCTTAGCAACTTGGGACTAGGATATCTGCAAGAGCACCTATTTCTCCACTTCACTTTCTCCCCCCTCCTTTTCTTTTTTGCATTTTTCATTTTATAATGAAAACAACAAAAGAGGGGAAAACCCCCCACCAAAATACAGATATCAAATCCCCTTTGACTTCCCTCTCCCCCTTTTGTGGATCCATATGTTTACATTTCCTTCTGAATCTTATCACTGACTCCAATTATTATAAATCCTTGGTCAGTCCATAGTTCAGATTTTTGCTACAAGTTTTCTGCCAAACCTACTAATGAGTGTAGTTGTTTACAAAAAAAATTCAAATACATTATATACTTCCCCCATTCTTTGTTGAAGCTTGATTCTTCCTGGCTCCTGATTCTTGCTGTAAATTTTGCCAGTTCAGCATAGTTCATTTGTTTTA